>NC_056745.1:1354738758-1355370008 GCF_019279795.1 Protopterus annectens
TAAAACATGCAGCTGACGCCATTACATCGTTCTTTCTTGCCGTGCGGTACCGGAAGCAGAAGCAGTTCAGTAGTGCCGGTTGGCCGACTCCTGAAATTTTCGTTTTCGAGTTTCAGAACCAAAGTCTTCAACTAAAGCTAAGTACCCCATTGGCGAAACTTTTTCTTGCTTCTTACCGATGTCAGTAAAAGTTAACAATTGCATTACTTGTGGAAAGCCAAATACCTCATAAAGATTTTCATTTGTACTGTATTCCTTGCCTAGGCCCTGACCACGACATACCTTGCTGTCGGTTTTGTGCTTTATTTAATCTGCGCACTATCAGTCATCTATATATTTTCGCCTCTAAATATTTCGGTTCTCTGTTTAATTATCCAGGAATGTTGTCAGTTAACCATCCGACTACCGGGACTCCGAAAAAACGCAAAGATAAAGACAGAGGCCGCCGAAGTCCAAAACTGCCGACGATGCTTCTCCTAAGCCAGTCGCCAGTTCGCCTTCTAGGAGGCCTAGGACTGAAGTTGATTATGAATCTTCTGATTAGGATTCTGTTTTTTCTGATTCTTCTGATGATCTGGATTTGCCCTTATCTGCTTATGAAGATTCTGATGCAGAGGACTCCATTCCCTCTGCTTCCCCTCCTGAGGGTTTTTCTTTTGGGGAAACCTTACATACTCTAAGGGAGCATTTCCACTGGGAAGGCCAGGATTTTTCTGTTTCAAAAAAGAGGCTTGGGGATTTCCTTCTCCTACCTCAGCATAGGCCTTTAGCTGTTCCTCCTGTAGTAAACATTGTTGAGGATGCATTTTTGGAATCTAGTTTGGCCCCTGATTCTTTGCCTCCTGCTCCCAGAAAACGAGCCCGATACTACAGGGTCCCTGAGTCCCACAAGTTCCTTTTTAAAAATCCTATTGCAGATCCAGAGACTATTTCACAGGGGTCCAAGGGCATTAAGGCTTCTACTGCTAAAAATCCTACCCCTTCTGATAGAGACTCCAGGGCGCTGGATGGATTGGGTAAGAAGGTTTGCACTTATGCAAACTGCCAGTTTCATATGTTAAAGTACCGGACTGCTTAAACAGAAAATGATGTTGATTCCTGACTCTCTGGAAAATAAAGAATTACAGGATTTGAATTCTGCTGAACAAGTTGGAAAACATATTTGCCATATGGTTTTGATTCATTAGAGGCTGCTTGCAGGGCTGCTGTTACTGGGTCTGTGCTCAGAAGGCATGCTTGGCTCAAGGAGCAATCTTTGCCTGATCATGTTAAAGCTAAATTGTTGGATGCTCCTTTAAATCAGGACCACCTGTTTGGCAACAAGGCTGAGAAAGTTCTTAAAAAGATGAAAGATAAAGCTAAATCTGTGCAAACTGTTAAAGATTTTTTACAAGTTCAGCCTTCTAGATTTAGTAGGCACTGACCCTCTAAGAATTGTTTTTTTCCAGAACCCTTCCAGGTCCTCTCAAGGCAAACCCAGACACAGCAAAAACCCCAGGTTTCAGTCCCAGCGGACACACAGAACTAAGCAGTGGGGGGCCTCAACTTCCAAATCTGGGAATAAGACTCCCCCCTATGGTAAACTGTCTCAATGACTTCCTTTTAAAATTGCCAAGCACTTTTCAACTGACTGCCCCTTTGGGGGGAAAGATTGCTCTTCATGCAAAGAATTGGGATCTCATTACCAAAGACAAATGGGTTTTAAATATAGTGTCCCAGGGATACAGATTTCACTTTCACACGTTGCCAGCACCAAGCGGGTGGCTGGACCTACCCCCAAATTAGTGGGCAGAGGCAGAAAAACAAGTACTTCCTCTCTTAAGCATGGGGGCTATTCAACTGGTACCAGAAGAGGAAAAGGGACAAGGTTTCTACTCGAGACTTTTCCTGGTACCCAGAAAAGACAATTCATGGTGTCCTATCCTGGACCTGCCTACTCTAAACACCTTTTTGGAGATTCCAGAATTCAAGATGCTGACTCTTCACCAAGTACTTCCTATGCTAGGCAAAGATGCCTGGTTGGCAACGCTAGATTTTAAAAGAAGCATACTTGCACATCCCAATCAGGGAATCTTGCAGAAGATACCTACGCTTCAAAACAGGCTACAAGTAATATCAGTTCTCTGCACTGTCCTTTGGCTTATCTACTGCACCCAGGGTATTCACAAAGTGCCTAGCTCCAGTTATTGCATTTTGCAGGCAAAGAAATATTCAAATATACCCATACCTGGACGATTGTCTAAGCCAGGACATACTTTTGAATCATCTGGCCTTTGTACGAAGGGTTCTAACTTGTCTGGGGTACACCATAAACGAAAAGAAATCACACCTGGTACCCTGTCAACAAATTATATTCCTGGGAGCAAGCTTGAGTACAACTTCCCAGATGGCTTATCTCACGCCAGAGAAACAAATTAATTTGACAAACTACTTCAAACAAGTGGCCACAAAAACCCTGCTATCTGCAAGACAAATACTGCAAGCCTTGGGGTTCATTGCCTCCAGCATTCTTCTAATTCCATATGCAAGACTGCATATGAGGAAACTACAGTGGTATCTAAAAAGCCTATGGTGTCAACATTCTCAAGACCTGGAAACAATGATTCCTATCATACCATCCCTACGCCTAGAGTTCCTTTGGTGGGCAGAGGCCTGCCACCAAAACAAGGGACTACCTTTCTCACCACCCCCTGCCACCCAAACCCTAACAGACTCATCAGACTATGCATGCGGGGCACACCTGGCAGGGAAGTGCATTCAGGGCAAGTGGAACCCACGTCAAATGCACCTGCATATCAATCAAAAAGAAATGTTAGCTGTACAGAATGCTCAGACAGCCTTCAAGGACCACATTCTTCCAGGACAACTAATGGTAAAGACGGACAACACCACTGTTATGTGGTACATAAACAAGCTGGGGGGGTACACATTCTTACCCCCTGTGCAGATTAGCCATGGCATTGTGGAACACAACCTTGAGCTACCGAGTGCACCTACAAGCTCAATTCCTGCCAGGGAAATTAAATACACTGGCAGACGGACTAAGCAGAAACCTCATGGACCCACACGAGTGTAAACTGAAGCCAAGGATTTTTACCATGTTGACAAGCAAATGGGGGAGCCCAGATATAGACCTGTTTGCCTCTCCCTAGAACTACCAGTTGGATAAATTCTGCACAAGGACTCCCCACAAACAAGCCTGGAAAGTGGATGCTCTGTCCTTCAGCTGAAAAAAACCTTTCGGTCTATGTCTTCCCCCCTCTGCTCTCCAAAGTACTACTAAAAATCCAACAGGACAAACCAAGGATGATTTTGATTGCTTTAGACTGGCCACGCCAACAGTGGTACCCCCTCCTGCGCAGTGTGTCACTGTTATCTCCCTGGCACCTGCCTCAGACTCCTTCCCTGCTGTCTCAGCAGGAGAAGCAGATTCTACACCCTCAGCTTCTAACACTGAACCTTGCACCCTGGCTAATTATGTAATCTCTCCTTTACCATCCCTCAGCAAACCTGTGATGGATATCATTTTAGAGGCAAGGAGGCCTAGTACTAGAAAATCTTATGCAGAAAAATGGAAAAGATTCTGTGCCTGGAACCAATCTCAAGGGGATGAGCACAGCAGCACCCAGTTTACCTCAACTGAGATGCATCACAGGGGCCTGTCTTTTTCCTCCATTAAAATCCATGCCTCAGCCATTTCAGCTCATTATAACACAGAACCGCCCCTCTTCTCTCATTCACTGTTCAAGCAGTTCCTCAGAGGGGCCAAAAATTTGAGACCACCCAGGAGAGCTCCAATCCCAGCCTGGAACCTTAACTTTGTCTTGGAGAAACTCGCTCTACCTCCTTTAAGCCAACTGCTACTGCAGACTTAAAATTTCTTTCTTGGAAAACAGCTTTCCTTTTAGCAATCCCTTCAGCTAGAAGGGTATCTGAATTACAGGCCGTTATGGCAGTGGAGCCTTTCATCATCTTTCATGCGGACAAGGTGTCCCTCAGAACCAATCCATCATTCATGCCCAAGGTGGTATCCAGTGTGGCTCTTAATCAGTCCATTAATTTGCCAACCTTCTTTCCCAATCCACAGAACAAAGGGGAATGGATACTGCATTCTTTAGACGTGCACAGACTACTTAGATTGTACTTGGACAGGACTAAACCTCAAAGGAAATCTGAACAACTGCTGGTGGCATTTGCTGCAGAGGCAGAGGGGAAGTCTATTTCAAAGCAAACCATTTCTAAATGGATAAGCCATTGCATTCATTTCTGCTATAAGCACCGTGGAAAACATATCCCCCAGGGGATCAGACCTCACTTCACCAGGGCTGCATCTACCTCTACAGCCTTTCTCAGAGGCGTCCCTACCAGGGACATCCTTAAAGCTGCTACCTGGAGTTCTATACATACTTTAACCAAGCATTATCATTTTCCAATTTTCTCTAAATCCAGAGCTGGCTTTGCCACTGCAGTCTTGCAGGACCTTGTAGCTGGCCCTAATGCTTTCTAAATTCCTCCTCCCAACTATAGGTTTGGGAATCTACCCAAATGTAATGACTGCAACAGTGAAACACAAAGAACATAGTACAGTTGTGTACACTTACCATAAATGTAGATGTTCGAGTGTATTCACTGTTGAATTCCTGGTTACCCTCCCTCCAGCCCCCTAACTTCTTTTGGCTATACTTCTACTTTCCTTTACTATGCTTAAAAGCCTTTTTGGTGTATTTGCTTTTTTGCAAACCACCAAGGAAATGAAACCAGTGAATAACAGCTCTACTTTCCTGAATAAAATTTATTCCACAATACAAATTTCTCTAGCGCCTCGGCCACAACCTTTACAGAGTAAAAATTCATCTGTTAAAACAAGCTCTTTTTATATCAATATTTTACACTCTAATTAATCAATTAAACAATTAATCAATTAAAATACATTCACCCTTTAAAGCTAAAAAACTAAATGAAACATTGCCAGTTGCATTCTTTATTTAATCCACAAGGAAATAGTGTATTATATTTCATTATTAGCACAGATTCTTTGTCTTATATTTTTTTGTAATTCTACATTGCCATATTGCATTGGTATTTGTTCCAACACTGTAACCTTCATACATTTTATGTCCCCTTGATGTTTATCATTAAAATGTTCCGCTATGGGGCTCATAATTTTTTTCTTTTTGACATCTCTTACATGCTCTTTTATTCTTTCTGCCAATGTCCTTTTGGTCTCACCTATATAATATTTTCTACATGAACAAAAAATAACATAAATTACTCCTCTATTCAAACAAGAATATGTGCCTCTAGTATCAAAATATTTACCCCCTATCTTATCTACTTTAGTAACAATATGCTAACAAATAGAACATTTTCCACAAGGTATAGTTCCCACCATATTAATATTGACCAATATGTTGTCCCTTGGTTTTGTATATATGCTATGCACTACGAAATCTTGAAGGTTTCGTCCTCTTTTGTAAGATACTGTCAACTCCACATTTGTTAATGACGCAACTTCTTCTTTTACTTGTCTCCAGTACTGTTTTACCAACCCATTCATTATATGAGAAAAAATTGTATATCTGGTAACTTTATTTTTTCTTTGTCTTGTTTACCATCCTTATATATTATCTTTGTACGTCTATTATCATATTTAATATATTTATTTGTTCTATCCTTACCATATATCTTATCAAAACTTTCTTGTACATCATCTTGTTGATACCCCCTAGTAATAAATATAGAGGCTACTTTATGTGCTTCTTCCTGTGCTTGTTTACTATTACTACTAAGCCTTTTTATCCTAAGCAGCTCGCCATAAGGAATAGCTGCCAAGGTATGGCTAGGATGTTACCAAACATTTTCCAATTTATTTGATTAAACTTTCTTATGTATACTGGTATGAATTTTCTGTTTTATTATCCCTCTTAGTGTTATATCTAAATAATTGACTTCACTACCTTTCTGAATGTCATCAAACTTAATACCATATTTATTGACATTCAGATACTCAATAAATTCAGATGACAAACTTTCTCCACCTTCACAAACAAAAATCAAATCGTCAATAAATCGATAATATTTCGCCACATATTTTCTAAAAAATTCATGACTATAAATTTACATATTTTCAACTAAACCCACAAATAAGTTTGCATAAACTAGGGCGAAAGCTGCCCCCATTGCCGTTCCAATCTTCTGCTTGTATAATGTACCATTAAATTCAAATATATTATTAGTTAAACAAAACTCTACCAGTTCTAATATGTATTGTGTTCTAGGACTCTCACCTAAAAAATACAATATAGCTTCAAGACCAAATTTGTGAGAAATGTTGGTGTATAAACTCACTACATCTACAGTTATAAAATACATTTCTCTGGTCCATACTATATCCTTTATTTTGCTTAAGAAGTCAAAGGAATCCTTTATGTATGAAGGTAACTTCAATGCTGCCTGCAATAAAATTTCATGCAATAGACAACTAAGGTTATATGTGAAAAATCCATTTGCAGACACTATAGGGCGACCTGGTGGTTGTACCAAATTTTTATGAATCTTGGGGACACAAAATAATTTTGCCACTCTACTGTTCTTAAACATAATTTTACGAGTTACATCACTATCTGTAAAATAATGTAATCTTATACCTTTCCTTAACAAGATTTGAAAAGCATTTTCTGCTTGTTTCAAATAAATCTCATCTATCCTGCTATAAATATCACTGTTTAAATGTTCCATGCACATTTTTAAATAATCCCCAGAATTCATTGCCACCAGTTTGCCCCCTTTGTCAGAAGGTTTGAAAACTTTATCTTCATTTCTGCTCATACTTTGTAACTTTATCCATTGTTCTTTTGTTAAATTATAGTTTTTTTCTGTACTTTCAAAATCCCTTAGTTCTTTATGTATTATAATATTTAAAGCATTGTTAAAACTCTGTATGTTAACATTTTTACAAGGAGGCATAAACGTGCTATTGTTTTTTAATTTACTTGTGTCTAATAAACTGTATGCATTAACTTCCAGCTCAGAATCCCACGAAAAAAAACTTTCATTACTGTCCGAATCTGTTTCCTCAGTACATTCGATTGTCATTATAATTAGTATTAAAAAAATACTCTTAAATTCATTTTACGAACTAAATTACATATCTCAATTTTTATCTCATGCCTTCTAGATACACATGTCTGTATGAATTTTAAACCTTTATCCAATACCGACTGTTCTATGGCATCAAATGTATAACTGGATAAATTAACAACATGATCCGGTACGATTGTACCAGTTACTGTATTTTTATGTCCATCTACCTTTTTTGTAACGTCCTTCGCCCGAGTCTCTTTGGCGTTCATATCCTTGCCAGCCTCGCTTCCTGGTAGTTGTATTCTGTCCATTCGAACCCCTATAGGTTCTCCGAAATGATTCTGGGTTGGCAGCCCCTTGTAAATTTGGAAAATCTTCATTTTCTCTATCCTCCTCGTCTACTGAAGACGCACCACTCTCACCGGAAAGGAAGCTTCTGTTTTTATGCTGGTCTGTAGTGATATTCCCTTTTTGAAAGGTCACGCTCCTTCTCCTAGTCTGCTGATTGGTGGAAAAAAGAAAAGCCTTGTTGTGTTCGTAGTCGCGAATATCCCTCCGCAACTTATATTTTTTCCGATCCATTAGATCTTTTTCATAACTGGCCAACCTCGTATTCATATTCAGTAAAAAAGTCTCTAATACCGAACTAGATGTTACATTTGCAATCTGTTCGCATACTTGCTTGGTCTCATTTATGAGTTTCTCTCTTTTAATATTGTCTCTTTCAATTAAAATGGCAACCCATTCCAAACTGCAGCGATGTGCCGCTGCTATCCATCGTTCTTGAAATTTCACTTCAGTCTCTTCAGATAATTCAAAAGGGGAAGAAGGATTTTTGATTGACCTGAGTCCCCTCGGTGTTATCTCCAGTTCTGAATATCTTTGTAGACTTCCAATATTATAAAATACTGAAGCCTCTTTAAAAAATTAATTTTTCCAGCCTAGAACACAACTCTTGTGCTGCTGGAATATCAGAGACTTCCGATCTTTTACCCACCATGGCAAATGGATTTGTTTTAGTCCTTTGACGGGAATCTTCCCATTTTTTCATTATTCCTATTGCTGCAACACCTTGAGCATCTGGTACACCGTTCTTAGTGCCATATGCATGGCTTTCATTGTTAATACTGGTTATTGGTACATTACTACGATTTACAGTCTCACCGTTTCTGTTGTTGAATTCCATACCCGTTTCACGAAAAATACGGGGAAAGGAGCACAGAGATTCACTGGTCATAGTCCAAATACAACTGCTGTAGAACACACAATAAATGCAAACCACCAAGGAAATGAAACCAGTGAATAACAGCTCTACTTTCCTGAATAAAATTTATTCCACAATACAAATTTCTCTAGCGCCTCGGCCACAGCCTTTACAGAGTAAAAATTCATCTGTTAAAACAAGCTCTTTTTATATCAATATTTTACACTCTAATCAATTAAACAATTAAAATACATTCACCCTTTAAAGCTAAAAAAACTAGATGAAACTTTGCCAGTTGCATTCTTTATTTAATCCACAAGGAAATAGTGTATTATATTTCATTATTAGCACAGATTCTTTGTCTCAACATATTTTTTTGTAATTCTACATTGCCATATTGCATTGGTATTTGTTCCAACACTGTAACCTTCATACATTTTATGTCCCCTTGATGTTTATCATTAAAATGTTCCGCTATGGGGCTCATAATTTTATTCTTTTTGACATCTCTTACATGCGCTTTTATTCTTTCTGCCAATGTCCTTTTGGCCTCACCTATATAATATTTTCTACATGAACAAAAAATAACATAAATTACTCCTCTACTCAAACAAGAATATGTGCCTCTAGTATCAAAATATTTAACCCCCATCTCATCTACTTTAGTAACAATATGCTGACAAATAGAACATTTTCCACAAGGTATAGTTCCCACCATATTAATATTAACCAATATGTTGTCCCTTGGTTTTTTATATATACTATGCACTAAGAAGGTTTTGTCCTCTTTTGTAAGATACTGTCAACTCCACATTTGTTAATGACGCAACTTCTTTTACTTGTCTCCAGTACTGTTTTACCAACCCATTCATTATATGAGAAAAAATTGTATATCTGGTAACAAAAAATATTTTTTCTTTGTCTTGTTTACCATCCTTATATATTATCTTTGTATGTCATCATATTTAATATATTTATTTGTTCTATCCTTACCATATATCTTATCAAAACTTTCTTGTACATCATCTTGTTGATACCCCCTAGTAATAAATATAGAGGCTACTTTATGTGCTTCTTCCTGTGCTTGTTTACTATTACTACTAAGCCTTTTTATCCTAAGCAGCTCGCCATAAGGAATAGCTGCCAAGGTATGGCTAGGATGACAACTGTTACCAAACATTTTCCAATTTATTTGATTAAACTTTGTTATGTATACTGGTATGAATTTTCTGTTTTATTATCCTTCTTAGTGTTATATCTAAATAATTGACTTCACTACCTTTCTGAATGTCATCAAACTTAATACCATATTTACCTCCAGCCCCCTAACTTTTTTTGGCTATACTTCTACTTTCCTTTACTATGCTTAAAAGCCTTTTTGGTGTATTTGCTTTTTTGTTGGAGGTATATCTTTGTGCTTTTATATTTAATTGCTTCCCGTTAGGGGGGCACCTGACATCTGGGGCAAGAAAAACTGATGTAATAGCGTCGGCTGCATGTTTTATACCCCCTGACGACCTGACGTCATAGAAGGGACAACAACCGACGCAGGACCCAAGACTCAGGCCGACTGAGGGTTACCTGGAAGCAGATAATCCAAATGTAATGACTGCGACAGTGAATACACTCTAACATCTACATTTATGGTAAGTGTACACAACTGTGCTTTTCCTCTCCTGATTTGTTTTGATTTCAAACCCGTTTGTGACATTATCACCAGGAAATGGGAAGTTTTGAGGAGTAGCAAGGATATTGTTACATTTTGGGGAAGCACCGTGTTTCTCGCATGAAAAGACTTAAGTCCTTACAACTTTCATTTGGACACGCTGATGTTCCATTCTTACTGGAGCAAGTTATCAATGCTGACAGAACACCAGGCATGTTTCCCTGTGGCTTATGGGTAGTATGCAATTACATTTACACAGGCTCAGAATTTTTTTTTTTGCCTTTAAAGTTCTTTTCCTCAGCTATTTTGATTGCAGTACTACTAATGTGGTAAATGCAGGTGTTTGTGACACTTGTAATGGTTTTTAGATGGGAAAAACTTCTCTGAAACTGTAGAGTAGAATTAGGGAGCATTGTGTTGCTATACAAAACAAGAATTTGAAGAAAGCATTAGGGAAACATAGTTTGCACTGTATGGGGTTTCTCTAGTTTAGATTTCCAGTGTTAGAGCAGGTGGATGTATTTTATGGGGACACTGACACCCATATTAAAGTGCACAAACTGAAATGGCAGATGTTCATCGTGTTTCACTGTTGCAGTCATTACACTTGGGTTATCCTGCTGGCAGGCTACCCTCAGTCAGCCTGAATTCCAAAGTCCTGGTCCGGCGTCTGTTGCCGTCGCCTCTTCCCTGACGTCAGTGCGCCAGGGGTGTATAAGTTGCAGCCGACACCATTTTCTTCAGTCTTTTCTTGCCGCGCGGTGCCCGAAGCAAAAGCAGTTCGCAAGTGCCGGTCGGCCGACTCCTGATATTTTTGAAATTGAATTGAGAACCGAAGTCTTCAATAAAGCTAAGTACCCTGCTGGGGAAACTTTTTCTTGCTCCAGACCGATGTCAGTAAAAGTTAACAATTGTATTTCTTGTGGGAAGCAAATACCTCATAAGGATTTTCACTCTTACAGTATTCCTTGCGTAGGCCCTGACCACGACGTTGCTAGTTGTTGGTTTTGTGCTAGATTCAACCAATGCACTATTAAGAGTCAGTTTGATTTTGCTTTTCATTACTTTGGCCGAAGGTTTAACTACATAATGCCGTTGGAACAACCGACAACCGGAATTCAAAAAAACGCATAGACAAAGAAAAGGACAGGCATCCGAGGTCCAAAACCGATGACGAAGCCTCTTCTAGGCCAGTCGCCGGTTCTCAGTGAGGTGCTTTCGTAGCCCGACACCCGCTACCTCAGAGCCACAGGCCACCTCAACTCCCACGTGGAGACAACTAGGTCTCTGGAAACTCAAGGTATTGGGCCTACGTAAACTATTCCCTCAGATGGGTCCGGAGCCGCTGAGCAGGCATCGGCTTCTGAGGGTGTTTTCAGACCTACACAGCTTACTATCAAGGCAGCCAAGGCAAAGTCTAAAACACCATTAAAGACAAAGAAACAAGTACAGCATTCTCCTGGACAGTCTTCCATGCCAAAGAAACAGATGCTTAAAATGGCAGAGGACCTAATTACTTTGATCAGGGTTTCCCATCCCCCTCCTGATAAAAGGCCTAGGCAAGACACTGATTATGACTCCTCTGACCAGGTTTCTATTTCCTCTGATTCCTCTTCAGAACAGGGATATTCTCTTCCTCCCTATGAGGACTCTGATGCTGAAGAATCTATCCCTTCAGCCTCTCCTCCTGAGGATTACTCTTTTGGAGAAACCCTGCACACCATGAGGAAGCATTTCCATTGGGAGAGCAGGATTATTCAGAATCCAAGAAAAGGCTCAGAGATTTTCTTTTACTGCCTCAGCACAGGCCCCTTGCTATCCCCCCTGTACTAGATATTGTTGATGATGTTTTTTCTGAATCCAGTTTGTCTCCTGATTCTTTACCCCCTGCACCAGTCAAGCCAGACAGGTACTACAGGGTCCCAGACTCTCATAAATTTCTTTATAAAAACCCTGCTGCCGACCCAGAAACAATTTCTCAGGGTCCCAAAGGGATCAAGGCTTCCACTGCAAAAAACCCTGTTCCCTCTGACAGGGATTCTAGAGCACTGGATAGATGGGGGATAAAAGATTACACTTCTGCTGCTTTAGCTGTAAGGGCTTTAAACTGCCAGTTTCACATGCTTAAATATCAACAATATCTAATGTCTTTGCTAAAACAGAAAACGCTTACAACTCAGAATGTCCTGACAGTAAGGAAATGCAGGATTTATTGCATGCAGCTGAACAAGTGGGAAAGCATACTCTGCAATGTGGTTTTGATTCATTAGAGGCTTCTTGCAGAACCGCAGTTACAGGCTCTGTCATTCGAAGGCATGCTTGGTTAAAAGAACAAAGTTTACCTGATCATGTTAAAGCAAAATTATTGGATGCTCCATTACAACATGATACTTTGTTTGGTGTTAAGGCAGAAGCGGTGTTAAAGAAAATGGAGGATAAAGCAAAATCAATGCAGACAGTAAAGGATTTCTTACAGGTGCAGCCACCTAGATTTAGCAGGAACTGGCCGCCTAAAAATTGGTCCTTTCCAGTGTCAGACAGGCCACAAAGAGGCAGATCTCAGCCCTAAGGCTCTTACAGACCTAAACAGTGGGGTGCTTCAGCCCCCAAAGGCGGAGAAGACAAATCACAACCTTATAGGAAACAGTCCCAATGACTTCCCTCTACAAAAGCCAAGCACTTACCTTTTGACAGCACCCTTAGGGGGAAAACTAGCACTCTTCTCACAAAATTGGCACATGATCACCCAGGACAAATGGGTACTGAATATTGTTTCTCAGGGTTACAGGTTCCACTTTCACACCCTACCAAGGTCAAAAGGTATGCCAGACCTGCCACAAAACCAATGGGCAGAGGCACAAAAACAAATTTCTGCTCTCGGGGACATGAGAGCTATTCAAAAAGTACCACAGCAAGAACAGGGGCAAGGATTTTACTCAAGACTTTTCTTGGTACCCAGAAAGGACAAAGCCTGGAGACCAATATTGGACCTGTCAATTCTAAATACTTTCCTGGATGTTCCAAAATTTAAAATGTTGACACTGCAGCAACTTCTACCCATGCTGGGCAAGAAGGCTTGGCTAGTTACTTTGGACCTCAGAGGCATACCTGCATGTCCCAATCAGACAATCTTGCAGAAGATACCTCAGATTCATAGCTGGCTAAATGCATTACCAATTATCTGCACTGCCCTTTGGCTTATCTACTGCGCCCAGGGTCTTCACAAAATGCCTAGCACCAGTAATTGCATTTTGCAGGCAAAAAGGAATTCAGATATATCCCTACTTGGACGACTGCCTTATTCAAGCAGAGAGCAAGGACGTTCTACTAAAGCATCTGGCGTTTGTAAAAGAATTACTAATTTGCCTAGGGTACACAGTAAACAAAAAGAAATCAAAACTGGTGCCCTCTCAAGAGATAATATTCCTGGGTGCAAGCTTAAATACAACTGCCCAGATGGCTTATCTCACGCCAGACAAGCAAAGGCAACTGACTCATTACTTTCAAATGATGGCAACAAAGACCCAGCTACCTGCAAGAAAAATTCTGCAGGCTTTGGGCTTCATGGCATCTTGCATCCTGCTAATTCCATATGCAAGAATTCATATGGGGAAGCTACAGTGGTACCTAAAAAGTGTTTGTACTCGACATTGCCACAGCCTGGAAACAATAATAACTCTTATTCCGTACCTGCAACAGGAGTTTCGATGGTGGGCACTGGCCTGTCACCACAAGGGGACAGCCTTTCACTTTACCCACTGCCAGGCAGACACTAACAACAGATGCATCAGATTATGCTTGGGGGGCACACATGGCAGGAAAATGTATTCAGGGCACGTGGCCCAAGGACCAAATGCATCTTCACATCAATCAAAAAGAGATGCTAGCTGTACAGAATGCCCTGACAGCCTTCAAGGATCTACTACATCCAGGACAGCTATTACTAAAGACGGACAATACTACAGTTATGTGGTACATAAGCAAGGGGGCACACATTCCTATCCCCTCTGCAGGCAAGCCATGACTTTGTGGAACACAGCACTGACCTATCAAGTACATCTGCTGGCACAATTCTTGCCAGGAAAGAAAAATACTCTGGCAGACGAACTAAGCAGAAACCTCATGGACCCTCACTAGTGGAAACTAAATCCACAGGTCTTCAGCATGATAACAAAGAAATGGGGATGCCCAGACATAGATCTCTTTGGCTCCCCTCACAACTACCAACTATAGAGATTCTGCACAAGGACTTATCGCTCACAAGCATGGAAAGTGGATGCTCTATCTTTCAGCTGGAAAACCCTAACAGTTTATGCCTTTCCACCACTGCCTCTCCTTCCCAAGGTGCTCCTAAAAGTCAGACGAGAAGCCAAAAATTATTTTGATTGCCCCAGACTGGCCACGCCAGCGCTGGTACCCAATCCTAAAGAGCTTGTCTCAAGGCCCAGCCTGGACTTTACCTCTAATTCCTCATCTTCTGACTCAACAAAACAGTCAGATCCTGCACAGCCAACTCAGAACCTTAAATCTGGCTGCATGGCGGATAATATAGCCACTCAGAACACACCTCTCTCTAAAGCTGTTATGGATGTCATTTTGGAAGCCAGGAGGCCCAGCACCAGGAAATCTTATGCAGAAAAATGGAAGAGATTCTTTGCTTGGAACCAGGCACAAGGACTTGAACCACTTGTTCCAAATATTCCTCGGATTTTACAATACCTGAGATGCTGGACAAAGGCCTATCCTTCTCATCGATTAAGATTCATGCCTCTGCCATTTCAGCTCATTACAGTACAGAAACTCTTATTTTCTCTCATCCACTGCTAAGACAGTACCTCAGAGGGTCAAAAAACATAAGACCCCCAAGGAGAGCACCGATACCTACATGGGACCTCAACTTTGTCTTAGAAAAGCTCACACTACCTCCTTTTGAGCCAGCCAATACAGCTGACATATAATTCTTATCATGGCAAACTGCTCTGCTCCTAGCAATAACTTCAGCAAGAAGAGTCTGAGTTACAGGCATTAATGGCAGTGGAACCTTTTATTTTTCATGCAGACAGGGTTTCTCTAAGGACAAACCCAACATTTATGCCAAAGATAGTATCCAGTGTGGCTCTTAACCAAACCATTCATTTGCCAACATTTTATCCAAATCCCCAGAATAAAGGGGAGAGACTTCTGCACTCTTTGGACATACACAGGCAGCTACGCTTCTACTTGGACAAACCAAAAGCTTTCAGAAAAACTGAGCAACTGTTTGTAGCAAATGCTGCAGGATCACAAGGAAAGGCCATCTCAAAGCAGACTATTTCAAAATGGATAGGACACTGTATTCGTTTTTGCTATGCACAGCATGGCAAGTCAATGCCTAAGAATATTAGGCCACATTCTACCAGTGCAGCAGTCATTTCAGCAGCCTTTCTCAGAGGAGTACCAACCGAGGAAATTTTGGAGGCTGCAACTTGGAGCTCAGTGCACACTTTTACCAAGCATTATCACTTACCTCTTTACTCTAAATCCAGAGCAGGCTTTGCCACTGCAGTTCTGCAGGGCCTCATAGCCACTCCTAATCCTATTTAGACCCAGCCGCCCTACCTCAGCTTTGGGATTCTACCCAAGTGTAATGACTGCAACAGTGAAACATGATGAACATAGTACAGTTGTGTACCTACCATAAATGTAGATGTTCGAGTGTATTCATTGTTGCAGTCCAGGTTACCCACCCTCCATCCCCCTTTCTTTGCTGGGACTTATCTATACTTCTCTATCCTATACAACCTATGTGGTGTATTTGCTTGTAGATGAAGGTATTGTTTTTATTTTACTGTATGTTTTTTATAAGGATATGTATTGCCTACCTTCTTGGGGGCACCTGACATCTGGGGCAAGAAAAACTGAAGAAAATGGCGCACTGACATCAGGGAAGAGGTGACAGCAACCGACGCCGGACCAGGACTTTGGAATTCAGGCCGAATGAGGGTAGCCTGCCAGCAGGATAACCCAAGTGTAATGACTGCAGCAGTGAATACACTCGAACATCTACATTTATGGTAGGTACACAACTGTACTTTTCTTTTAAATGCAGTCTTTCCCAGGACTTAATGAAACACTTAACATTAAATGCGCCCTTCTCTGGTTCATTTAACCCCTTAGTAGCATTTTAGACTTTGATCTCTGCTTTTTGTTCCAAAACTATACTTGCTGAGCCTTACATTGCTGTTTTCCTCACTGTTTGTTTTCCTGATGAAGTTCTTGGTATGAATATACAACGGAAGCGCTCAAAGCAGGTTCTGCTTTATTTATCTTGCCTGGTATAAAAAGTATGTATGTCCTTCGGCTTTTCCCGGTTAGGGGTCACCACAGTGGAACTCCGGTCCGCTAATGATTGGCAGTTGATTTTTACGTAGGTACGCCCATTCATGCATGTCTCCACGCAGAAGACGCTCTAGCTGAGAATCAAACCGGACAGCATCTTACTATATATATATATATATATATATATATATATATATATATATATATATATATATATATATATATACATACATACATATGCATGTATGTGTATATATATATATATATATATATATATGTGTGTGTGTGTGTGTGTGTGTGTGTGTGTATGTGTGTATACATATATATATATATATATATATATAAATGTATATGTGTGTGTGTATATATATATATATTTATGTATATGCATATGTGTGTGTATGTATGTGTGTGTATATATATATATATATATATATATATATATATATATATACATACACACACACACACACACACACACACACACACACACACACACACACAATAAATAAATAAGCACACACACACATTATATACATATGTGTGTGTATTTATTTATTTTATTTTATTTTACATTTCTTGACTGGGAAAGTCTGACTGGACACAGGTCCATTTTCAGCGGAGGCCCGGGGAGAAAAGCTCCACTTAAAAAACAATCTAACAATAATTTTATGAATTACAGCACTTTCTCGTAAATGCATACAATATTGTACAAGAACATATTTTACCTTTCTTAACAGATATATGTATAGATAAAATTATTGTATTCCAGAAGCATACCACTTGTATGTAGAAAAATGTTTAACTGTCTTCAGAGATGAATAAGTAGATACGAACAGAATAGAACATCGTTGGTTAAGAATTAATATACAGAGGTTTGGCAGTATTAGGTGATCCTTGGTAGAATCATTGTATCACTTGTGTGTGTGTGTGTGTGTGTGTGTGTGTATACACATTTATACACGCATATGCGTGTGTATATACATGTTTATATGTGCACATGTGTGTATATATATGTTTATATGTGTGTGTATATATATATATATATATATATATATATATATATATTATATACATTTATATGCGCATATGCGTGTGTATTTACGCGTTTATACGCACGTGTACACGTATATGCGCGCATGTGTGTATATACACATTTACGCACCCATATGCGTGTATATACACATATATGCATGTGTATGTACACGTATGCGCGTATATGCATGTGTATATACACGTATGCGCATATATGCGTGTGCATACACATATGCGCGTGCATACATGTATGTACACGTATGCACGCATATGTGTGTGTATATACACGTATACGGGCGCATATGCGTGCATATGCATGTAGATACACGTATTCACGTGCATATGCATGTGTTGATGCACGTATTCACGCGCATATGCGTGTGTAGATACACACATATGCATGCGTGTTGATACATGTGTATGCCCACGTGTGTGTGTGTATACATATATGTAGATATATGTGAAATCTTATTTTGAAACTATAATAATTATTAATAATTAAAATAATTTAATTTTGGTATACTTTTCACATTGTCCATTAGTTTTAGCCTGTGGAATTTATCTGCTTGCAAAAAACGTTGGCATTTCATCTTTCTAACTTCAAGAAGATTATTGCAACTGCCAATAAATTTTGCATCATTCATTTGTTCAAGAACTGAGAAATGAAATTTCTGAAACTCTAGTCATCCTTTACTGTGTTTAGCAAATGAAATCGTACACTTTGTCCTTGATAGCCTTTACATGTTCTAAACTTCAATTTCCTTGTATGTTTGTCAACATAAAAGTATATGTCTTTAATATTTAGCATAATAAGCATTTGATTTGTTGACGGTGAATGTAATTTTATTTAAGCCAATTGGTTGATGGTTGGTTGGGGTGTATATTTAAATATAATGGCAAATGAGATTTTTCATTTTGTAATGAAGTTCCATTGAAATGGTAATAAAAGGAACAAAAGCGCTTACGTTTTCTGTCAATGCCTTTAATCTTACTGCCTATTATTCCATTTGTTTTCTTTTAACTGAATGGTATTGTTTCACAGGTGGAGTACCTGATGAAGTGATAGTAGATTTTTAGGCAGTTTTGTAAGCTTGACTATCTAAATCTGTTCTATATATCGGACTGCTCGTTCAACAATTTTTTGATGTAATGCAGATTGCCCATTCACTTCTGTAATATATTTTTATTTTTTATTCCAGTATCTGATTCTGAAACTTGAAAGGCCTGCTGTTGTACAGAGCATTACTTTTGGAAAATATGAGAAAACTCATGTCTGTAATTTAAAAAAGTTCAAGGTATTTGGGGGCATGAATGAAGAAAATATGACTGAGCTTCTCTCCAGGTGAGCAATGTAATGTTGCATAGCAATAATAAGCTTATATTTTTTCCCAGAAGCAAGTGTGCATCATCTCAGTTCAGGTTTTATGGCTGATTGTATTGCTTAGAATTAGAAACATTTAACTGTCAGTGTTTTTGACCCATTCAAATTTTTTTTCTGTATGTTCCTGACCGTGTTTGATATGTGAAGTAGACGAGCAGTGTGGACCACGTGAAAGGCTAGCATTTCTCATTTATCCCACTACTGCAATGAAGTTCTGTGCTATTATGTGCCATTTCTTCTTCATACTAAGCATGTGCAAGCAATGCATATAAAAGTAGATTGTTATTTTACTTTTCATTGAGTTACTTACTTCATAGAAGGATATTTAGGTGTCTTTATACTGTTTTTAACAAAAACAGGGGCAGTTTGTAATCGATCTGTTTTTAACCTTAACAGACCTCAATGGATAGTCAGACCATGGACATCCTGGTTCAGGTGGCATCCACCATCCTGATGGTTCCTCTAGTCTAAATACACATCAGACAATTGGTGTTCCTGAGGAACACATGGGATCAGTAGGTGGACCCCATGGAAGTCACCATTTCTATACTGCCTTGTGTCAGAAGGGAGCTAGATCAATGAGGAATGTTGTTTAGACCAACCATTCCAAATCAGAACCTGACCATATGTTCCTTAGTCTAGGCTGGGATTGTCCACATCTTCATAGGTAGGTACTAGGCTATTGGCCCTAGGGCCTATATAAGCCTAGCCAAAAAGGTACCCTGGCTTGTGCCACCCAAGAAAATTATTTTCTTGTGCCCCTGTCGAGCAGAGCCACAGAGGTGATCCCTGGGGTAAATTTCCGATTTCCCATCCAATCATCAAGATTTTTCTTGAAGAGTGCTAATGAGGAGCTTTGTTTGATATAGATAGGTAGTTTGTTCCAGAGTGTGAGAAGTCTCTGGGACAGGACTGTATCCCTCCAGCATGTTCTGTTTATTGTGGTGACAAGGTTTAGGTCCCTAGAGCGTGTAGCTCGGAGGGATTGGGATTACTTTGAGTGGAGCATGGATCTCAAGGCGCAGGGCAAGTGGCCAAGTCAAGAGAGCACCCTGCATGTAAGCATTAAGGAAATGCTAGCAGTAATCTGAGCTCTGCAAGCATTCAAGGCAGAGGCAGTATGAGTTGCCTAGGACATAGAAAATAGTCTCAGAAAACACCATATTGATGTGGTACATAAACCAGGGAAGGGTTGCCCCACCTATTTGCCTACCTACCCATCCACCCACTCACTCTTATTACTTATGCAGGCTGGCTGTGCAAATTTGGATTGCACTTTGTCAGTATGGGAAGGCCACATCCCCATTCAGGAAAACCCCATGGCAGACCATTGAATCAGGACCTCTGGAGATCCACATGATTGAATGTTGAACATGGAGACATTCCTGGAGATCATATATCCATCAGGTGGGGTGTTCCAGACATGCACCTTTGTTCTTCTGCAAATAACTGACGGACGAGAATGGGGTGGTGTTCATCATGATTCACTGCTGCACCCATTACATTTCTACGTAGTTTTTTTGCACAATTCCGAGAATATCTGTGTGTGTAGATTCATCCCCTTTAAGAGTGGTGCTCAGGCTAAATTGAAAGCAGCATCCTTGTCTTTAGTATATACACTTTCCAAATACTGCATGCTAAACATGCTTTCCAGAGCAAGGGCAGGGTTCATTTTAGCTATCCTGATGGGCATTCTTCTCTCCTCTGATCACCTGTATCCACCTCACCCCAAGTTTTTTGGGGACCTTTGGGAACCTTCCCTTACTGGATGCCTGCAGCAGTGTCCTGAACAAGGAACATAGTATAGATGTGTTAAAATTGCCATAATTCTACATGTTTGAATGTGGTCAGTGTTGCAGTCCATCCCCTTTTCTCCCCAAGCTAGTAGGGTTGGTACCCATTCTCCTTGCCCCTTCCCTTTTTTGTTGAATCCAAGCCCAAATCACATTCTTGGCTTCCTTTTCTGTCCCTTTGTTACTTAGGTCTGGCAAGAAGAATACAATGTCTTTCGGCTTTTCCCGGTTAGGGGTCACCAAAGTGGAACTCCAGTCCGCTAATGATTGGCAGTGGATTTTTTTACGGTGACAGATTGCCAGCCCGACACCCAACTTTGAAAGAAGGCACACCCATTCATGCATGCACCTACCTGCATGTCTTTATACGTCATTCGACCACGAGGAGGGCATGCAGACTCCACACAGAAGGCGCTTCAGCCGAGAATCGAACAGAAGAACTTCTTGCTGTGAGGCGACAATGCTAACTGCTGCACCACTGCGGCCTCAGGTCTGACAAGAAGAACGATGGTCTGAAACTTTAATGAGGTACTCTTACATAATTCAGCATGTCATCTGAGCTTAGAGATGAGGTTTTACAGGTTTATATTATTTGAACAAAGTTTTCTAATGTCGAGTACCATATGGGCAACACCATATGGTTTAAGTTCGAAAATTTCGAATACTGAAAAAAAAAAAAAAAAAACCCAAAAAGGTCACCTGACATGTTAAAGCAGCGGGGCAAGCCCACCTGCACCCCCCACACCCTCTGCTCTTTAAATATACCAACTCCTAGATCGCCCTACAGTGCAGTAAAGGGAAGTCTTCCCTTTACCGCATTATAGTGCGGTCTTGGAGTTGTTATATTTAAAGATCAGGGGGTGCAGGGGGGCTTGTCCCCTGCCTACAACCCTTAGTTTAGGGTTTAGTTTTTTCTTTTTCTTTCTTTTTTTTTTTTTTTTTTTTCAGTATTCAACGTTTTCTAACTTCGACCATATGGTGTCGCCCATATGGCATTCAAAGTTAGAAAACTTTGTTCAAATAATATAGACCTGGTTTACTACATCTGATCTGTCTTTGGGTGTGGGGAGTGCATTTGTGGGTGTTAAGATGGAACAGAAGATGGTAAGGGTAGATATTGTACTTGTACCAGTAGGTTGAGTTGAGGGTGATTTTAGCCCAGCCAAGGGGAAGGGTGTTTGACTCTGAAACCTTGGCTGATTGTCAGATCTCAGTCTGTGGCAGAGTTCCCTAATGTGATTACTGCAACAGTGCCAACACTCCAGTGTCTATAGTTATGGTGAGGGGAAAACACAACTGTACTTTATCAAGAACTTAAATTTAGTTGCATTTTTTTGTATGCGCCACAAATGGTTCCTCAACAGCATAGTTTGTTGGGAGCAGGTTTGGGAAGTCTGTGTATCTGATTTGTAACCTTTCATAATCACCAGTTATTGCCATGTTTAAATGTTTCTTCTCATTCCTTCTTCTCAGGGATCAGTCAACTGACCCAGGATCCTTTTAAATCTTCCTACAATGCCCTTGGTCAGCAGGTTACTCTACAAAACAGCCCCAGACCTGTTAATAGATTAGATAGTGTTGGTTTTAATTTTTACCGTGGAGACCCATTTATCCTTTCATTGTGTTGCCATTGACAAAACATGTTTTGTCATCTTTTGGGTCCAAGCTTCCTGAACCACTCCATTCTTGGTGGCAGTCTGGTTCTTTTCATTTCCGTTATTGGAAGGGCTTTTGCAGGAAGTCCACTGATTTGTTATTTTTAGCTTTTCAGACACCCTTAACAGAAAAGTGTACCAAGTAATTTTAAGACTTCCAAAAACAGACATATCAAGTCACTTTCCAGAAGTACTATAATTGTCTTCCTTGACTTCAGTGCTACTAAAAGAAAAGGCATTAGTAGCACCTTTGTCAGTACCTCTGCTGGTTTCATATCCTATTTAGTCCTATCAGATCTGGATGCTTCAGAGGTAGATGAGCTTGGCATTTCAGGTTTGTTTCATCAGGTTGTGTCTATCAAAAGCATACCTGTAATTCTACCTCTCTTTCCAGGCTTCATTTGATTATAAGGTATTTGGAAAGCAGTGTTTCAGTGTAATGCAGGGATTTGTCAGTGTGTTGATTGAAGGACGTTTGTAGGTAGAAAACAAGCACACACACGCAAATTTCTTCAGGAACTGCAAAGGTTAAAGGAGATTAAATGTAATGAAAATAGTTTCTTTTAACATGTGCTGAAGGAGATGATTTCTGGTGTGATAAATATACTGCAGTCCCTTCCAGTATTTATACTGCCAGTTAGTTCCAGCATTTAGAAGGGCATTTTTTTTTTTTATTTAAGCATTAAATTTCATGGGAGAGTTTTTCAGTTGAAATTTATGAGATTCATTTTATGCTGAACAGAAGAGAGAAAGATTAGGCTCTCAGAAGTGAAGTGCACAGTACCATAATTTTAAAAGCTGAAGCATTTTTCCAAGGTGACAGGGAGTATAAGTACCCTTCAGAGTAGGCAGGAATTGCATAATCATGTGTTAGAGAACATGCACTTAACAGCATTTAGCCAGTGTGGAAAGCTGTGCCTTTTGCATGCTTACCATTTGAAACGAATTGTAGGCTGCTAGGTAAATGTGCTACAAAAGTATGCATCTTCTACCTTAGCAGTTGGGGCATTTAATTTTGTCAACATGGTTCTTTTATTAAAGTTTTTTTTGAGTAAATGTAACAAAATGGACAGTCTTTTCCAATTATTAATACTCCCAGTAGAGTAAAATTAAATATAGCTGTTTCTGCAGTGTACTTACAGAACTGGAGTTCATATTTTTACATGTGCATGTTATACTGTAGATGTATCTTGAAGGGCTGCTATGTCAGGGGTAGCTGTAAGGAGATTTGCAGAATTGGTATTTGAATGTTATGCTGCGGCTGCCAGATAAGTATTACTGATTGCTTCAGTGAAACAATTATTGGTCTTTTGTTTGGCAGTGTTATTGTAGACAAACAGTAGTCAACATTCCAACAAATCTTCCCTAGTAAACATAGCATACTGCAGTCTCCCACAACCAGATCTCTTAATTTCTTTCCCCCCTAAACTTCACATAAGCATATCCCCTTCTTTCCATCACTGTCCCTTACCCCATCTTCTGCTTTAGAGTAATCTCAGGCAAAATGTAAGGGAAAAATATTGAAAAAATAGATAAGTCTAACCACAATCCATTCAGCATCCATCCAGTTTTTCCTGTGTGTGTGTGTGTGTGTGTGTGTGTGTGTGTGTGTGTGTGTGTGTGTGCACGCACTTGCCCACCTCTCCATGCCTTATCCAACTATTATCAGGGACCAGGTGCTGGCATCTAATGCCAAGAACACCACCTCTATGGATTCCCGACAACCTCCCCGGTTGCCTCCTGAACAGTCAAGCACATGACATATCAGGATGAGGCACTCTTCAGCTACCGCCTCATTACATGCTGTATTTCAAATGAATACAGGACCTCAACAGTCATTCCCTTCCAGTTGGGTAGACCATTACCTGACCCAGGGAACTACAGACCCATCAGTCTAACTAGCCTAATATGCAAAACAATGGAACAAATTTTCATGAAAATGATTATCAAGGACATTGGCAACCTACAGACACTGGACCCATCCCAATTTGACGTTAAGGGAAGGCCGTGCCTATTTAACCTGGTGAACTTCTTTCACAGTGTCTCCAAGGCAGTGGATGGAGGGTAAAACAGTGCATACTGCGTTTCTTGCCCTGGCCAGGGCATTCAACACACTACCCCACTCAGGCATTGTCGACAAGCTCTCTGACGTAGGCATAAATCCGTACATAACTCGCTGCATTGCCATCTGTCTCACAGACCGGAACCAAGAAGTTAGGATCAGTGAGACCACCGCCACTAGGAGACTCCACTGGGGGGTACCTCATGCCTCTTTGCTAGGCCTGCTGCTGTTTGGCATTTAACTTCTTGTGAGTCAACATTCAAATCCTTTGGGTCACTGAGTTTTCAGATGAGTGTAAATTGGGAGCTATTATAGATTTCTCCCCAAGACACCAACATATTGCAAGAGGGTCTAACATGGACAAGTGACTGGTATCAAGAATCATGGCATAAAACTCTATGCCAAAAATTGCATTATAATGCCCTTTAGGAAACTGTCAACCCAAGTTATGTAATCAGTACACTGCTACGAGTCTTTCCAGTAGTAAAAAAAAAAAAAAAAAAGAAACCTTGCATGTCACCAAACTTATAGGTAAGGATATGGCATTGAGGTCCAAAGAAGTTATAGTACCACTCTTCTCTGCCCTTAACAGACATGTCAAGTACAATGTCCCTTTTAGCATGTACCTGACCAGACACTTGCAACAGTTGAAACACCCACATATGTTTCTCACCAGGAGAATTCAGGGCATGACTTCCCTGTCTTACACTGATCACCTAGGCTTTGTCTCTATTCAGTCTCCTGTGTTGAGAGGTGATCTTGCCTGGCTTACAAGGGTTTCCACAGAGCCGTGATGGATCTTTTGTACATGCTTAAAACAACTCGCACAAGAAACACTGATTCAGGAATCTGAGCTAAGCTTGTGACATAAACGTAATGTGCTGTAGAGAGAGATGCATGTCCCAATGGATCCCCACACTGAGAAGTAGGCTCCCTGTCCATGTTAAACAGAGTTTATCTCTTGAGTCTAGTCAAAAGAAACCTTGACAGTTTGATGTGAAATTTTTGCTCCAGTCTGGCTGCCATATCCCTTCTGGACAGAGGCCGCCAATAAAAAAAAAAAAAAAGTATTATCCCTACACATCCCGTGGTTACCTCCCTACTAACATGCCCCCTCCTATATAGACAACAGTGATGCTAGGGATCCAAATGAGTTTGGGATGTGTAGCTAGGCTTCCAAGGGCCCTAATGGCCGTTAGCCTAATATTAACCTGTGAACACATCATACAATTTGCCATTTACTACTGATATCATCCCTGGAACACCTTAAGTACGGATTATCATCAGAATCTCAGCATTGATTTAAGAGCAAACAAAACACACTAACAACTGTCTGTACTATTACTGGTAAAGCTAAAAGGAAACTTAATTCCGAGGCAATGTACTAGTTTCAGACAAATCTATCAGTCATGAACAATTTTGTAGAAATTAAAGTAATTCAGTACTTTTAGTTTCCGTCAGTCTTGGAAAAAGGACATGTCTTTGCAGCCATAATTTTAGATGTAACCAGAGCATTGAAAGCGTGAACTTTATTTCTACCTAGCAAGCTTTGATTATTCTGCTTTAGCAACAATGCAATTTCCTGGTTCTCTAAACTATACATGTGACTATCAGAATCCAGTCAGGAAATAGTATCATGGCATAAGGTTCCTTCACGGCTGATGCTCCCCAAGGATCAGTCCTTGGGCATATCCCTTTTTCCATTTTTATAAATGGCATTAACTTGGTATTACCTTCTCTAATAGCTCTTTCTGTACCAGCGACATTATTTTGTATAGAACTGGAGCTTCCACCTCTGCATTTCAAAATACCAACAAAAAGAATTTAACAAACTAAGTCATTGGTATCTAAAAACATACTAACTGTAAAGTACTCTAAAACAGCTGTCATGACTTTAGGTAACACACACACACACACACACACACACACACACACACACACACACACACACACACACACACACACAAAACCACACTTGCTCCTCAACCTACATTCACATTGATAAAGCAGTAGAACTTGTGTGCTGTAGTCCAGCAGTACAAATACCTAGGACTTGCAGAAGGTCCCAGCCTCTCCTTCCATTCACTTACAGAAGCCATTCTAAAAAGGTAATTGCCAAACTCGGTGCCAATTACTCCATGTGTTACCATCTTATTCTTGAAGCTAGAAGACCATTGTCTAAAACTATACTGTTTTTCTAAGCTGCTGATTGTTCTCTCCATAGTTGCACTTCATTCATCTCATAACACTTGACTGTTTCAGACTGTCAGTGCCATATGTAGATTCATTAAGCCCAAAGTGTGAACATCACTGTCAACTGCAGAAGGCCATTTGGTTGCCTTTATCTCTGCGTGACCAACACTTTTACTTCTACACACACTTATAAACTTTTCCATGAACACCACTGTCACGTCATATGCAACATATGAAAGTAATGCCATCACCCTTGTTTGCTGTACCTTCAAGCTTTCTATTGATGAAAGATGCTTCAGTAAAATTCTCTCTAGAACTGGAATGATTTAACAAAAGAGGTACAACAAATTACAAAATTCAGAAAGAAACTAGTTGATCATCTAAAGGAAGTATTCCTGCAACATTGGCAAAAGCTGGCATAAACACTGCTACTCCTCCAGCTCAACTGTGCCTCAAGCTACTCTCTCTAATGGATATTTTATTATTTAAAACCTCCTAATGGATGTTGCACTGTGCATATATAAGTAGAGGGCCACAAATACTTAAAGGACTGGCCATTGCATCTTTCTGTTTACACTTTTTATTTTTTTCCATTTCTCATCCTATCTTACAGTTTTTTCTTTTTCCTCTTTTGCATATTTCTTCAAGGGTGTGTGCCCTAAGATAACTGTTAAAGTATTCTGTCACTGAGAAGCTCTGCATTGTGGCATCTGTCGAGATAAGTGATGTGATTCATTTCCCAGTCTTCCTGTCTTTATTTGGACTGCTTTTTCAGTTAACAGCTTCATAAATGTTTTTACTGAAACCATGACTGAAATAAATCTAGTGTTTCTAGTGTTTTCCCTGGTGATGTCATCTCAGGCATGGATCTATAGAATTTAATGAACATATCCCATGTTTTACCTGAGCTGATGCCACTGAGGTGAAATAACACCTTTAATCCCTTAGTGGCATCAGCGCAGGGAAAATTATTCTGGCAAAGTTTTTTTTTTTTTTTTCCCTTTTAAGGTGCATTGAAAACCTTCATCAGAATTTGCAGTTTATGCATTAGATACGATGGCACAAATGGTAAGTCACTCGAATGACAGAACAGCTAACTTTGCAGTTACAGTTCTATGCATAAATTTTATTTAAAAATGCAACCTTCTAAAAATGCTATCTTTGAATTGTTGTCATGTTGTCTATAACTCGTGTATTGTTGGTTACTCGGTACTTGTGCTGTACAGTGCACTCTGGCTGAAAATGGTCCAAGGGACCAGACCAGAAACCCCAACCCCATTAACACATAAAAATACAATGGACTTTTAAAAATGATGGCCAAAGTCTTAATTTAGAAAACCGTACATGTTACTTGTTTCGAAAGAGTCCTACAACAGACGAAAAGTGTTATGACAACAATAACAGTAAAAAGGAATGCAGACTAGTTGCAACTGAAATTATGCAGTAAAGGGCAAATATAACCAACGACCTTTTTACTTCTTTCCTTTTTTGATACCACAAGGAGAAGAATTCCAGCCAATTCTCTGGCAGGAGATAACTACAGACATTTTACTCACACAGTACATCAGGTTTATGCAGTAAAATTTATTCAGAAGCCACAGATGCAGCTTGTCCCATAGATAATACACACATCATTTATAGCAACTGTTGTAAGTATCAATTATTAATAAAAAGGTAGTACTAGGAGACATTTCTTTTATGCTGACCTCTTTAGGATTATAGGAAGTTAATAGGCTGTTGGCCCTGAGGCCCTTATAAGCCTAGCCAAGAGTTTAGGCCATGTTAGGCAAGTCAGCACCCAAAGTCCCTGAAATGAATGCTTATTTTCCCTTCCATGTATTCAAACCCTGGACCTACTGCACATGAGACTATATCTCTACCCATTTAGCTACGTGCATATGTAGTTTAGTACCAAAAAAAAGGACATGACCAGTTTTGGCGTTACCAGATGCGAACAAGGTCATAATCCCAAAATCAGTCTTGATCATGACTATTGAAGGCTCTACTTCTTTTGTAGAACAAGGTTGCTGTATAGCTATTCTGAATATAAAAAGATGCCCATCTTGTTTCTTTTGCAGTAATTGAAACCTGAGGAACTTCCTGTGCAAAGTGCAGCATCACTTAGTTTTCAACTCTGCCATGTAGATTGCTCCCAGTGTCTTGAATTTGTGGCAGATGTTTGGATATCCATGAAAGCAGACTGTAGCACTCTTATTTATCTAGGAAGTTACTTAGTAGTTAAAAGATATGGGAATTGTTTGGTGCACTTAAATTTGATGTTTGTACTGTTGCTGTCTGTGAAGAACAGCAAATGAAAGAAGTGACTGGTAAGGTGCAATGATTCATTCTTCATTCATGAAGGATTTCCCTTCTCATACAAATAGAAATGAAAACACTCCTTAATAAATTCTGTCAACTCTTTTCAACAAGCCATCACCACAGGGCAGCTTTGGAGAGCCCTGGAAAAGGTAGAAGTTTGTATATGAAAAAGGCAAAGTAACATAGTTATCTGTAGAACCAGCCTACAGGTACATTGGGCTTGATGTTTTTATTTTTCACTGTGTAAAAAATTTTCTGTGATGGACTGCTATGGCAGACTTGCCATTGGAATGACATTACTAAACTTTGGATGAAGAAAGTATATAATGAAAGGCTCTTGGCTTGGGAGTCCACTTTGTCAAAGTGTAGGTGTAGAGCAGCTAGTGTCAACAAACAAGAAAGTTCACCTCACACCAACTTTCTAAGATGAAGGTAGTTTACTTGACCTTGCCAGCCTTCTAGAACAGTTATGACTTAGTGCACATTCAAATCAGTATTCCCTTGTTTCCCTTCCTTTTTAAAATGTGTTAATGAGGGTAGAACACTGGTCTTTGTGGGCCTTTTTAAATGGTTTAGCCCAGGAGCTTCAAAGGTAGTATACAGATGTGAAGCTCAGATTACAAACTGGTATTACAGCATGCAGTGTTCTAAGAAAATGAAAGATTCAGTAGACATATAATATAGTTTCAGTCTGAAACCAAATCAAAGGGAAGGAGATGAGGATACTGACATAATTCCCTCATTCTTCATAAATTTGAAAGATGGATACTGTCTCCTTTCCATTGACTCTAGACTTAATGTATTCCATTTATCTATTTCCACTGATTCAGAAAGTAGTGCTGAAAGCTAAATAAGACCAAGCCAGTCTGATCCTAATAGCTCCCTTTTATTTGAGGCAACCATTCTGATGTTTTTCATGCCAGTCACAGTAATTTTGGCTACTGGGAATTCAGCAGTAGAGATGTTCATTGTGTTACCCTGCTGCAGTCATCACACTGAAATGGGTTATCCTGCCGTCAGGCGGTCCCGCAGTCTGCCCGAATTCCAAAGTCTTGGTCTGGCGTCGGTTGCTATCGCTTCTTCCCTGACGTCCGAGCGCCAGGGGTATATGAGAGGCATCCGACGCCATTTTCTTCAGTCTTTCGTGCCGCACGGTGCCCGAAGCAGTTCGCAAGTGCCGGTCGGCCGACACCTGAGATTTTCAAATAGAGTTTCAGTCCGAAGTCTTCAAAGCTAAGTACCCTATTGGGGAAACTTTTCTTGCCTCAGTCCGATGTCAGAAAAAGTTAACAATTGCATTTCTTGTGGGAAGCAAATACCTCATAAGGACTTTCATTCTTTTTGTATACCTTGCCTAGGCCCAGACCACGACGTCACTGGTTGTCGGTTTTGTGCTAGGTTCAATAAGCGAACTATAAAGCGACGCTTTGATTTCGCACGTCACTACTTCGGTAGGAAATTTAATTACACTATGCCGTCGGAGCAACCGACTACCGGCGTACATAAAAAACGCAAAGATAAAGATAGGCAGCCTAGATCCAAGCCAGACTCCGAGCCCTCGGCTGGGCCGGTCGCCGGTTCTCCGGTTTTCAGTGAGGTGCCTACGCAGCCCCTGGCTACTGCTGAATTGGATCCCCAGACCACTTCGGATTTTCCAGCAGAGAGTTCTAGGCCGACGCAGCCATTTTCTTTAGGCCCTACCGATGACATTGCAGTAGGAGAAGCCGGTGCTGTAGAAATACCTTCGGTTTCTGAAGGTGTCTTCAGACCGATTACTGTCACCATAAAATCTTATGCTAAGCTCAAGACTCCTCTAAAACCAAAAAAGACTACACTCAGTCTCCAGGTCAAGGCCCTATGCCTAAGAAGCAGATGCTTAAAATGGCTGAAGATTTAATTTCTTTGATCAGGGGTTCCCAACCCCCCCCCCCCGACAAAAGGCCTAGACAAGAGGAGGATTATGCTTCCTCTGATCAAGTGTCTGTTTCCTCAGGCTCCTCTGAGGAACAGGATTACTCCTTTCCCCCTTATGAAGATTCTGATGCTGAAGACTCCATTCCCTCAGCTTCTCCACCTGAAGATTATTCCTTTGGGGAAACCTTACATACCATGAGGGAACATTTCCACTGGGAAGGTCAGGACTACTCCGACTCAAAGAAAAGGCTCCGAGAGTTTCTTTTACTTCCCCAGCACCGACCACTTGCTATCCCCCCAGTTTTAGACATTGTGGATGATGTTTTCATAGAATCTAGTCTAAATCCAGATTCTCTGCCTCCTGCTCCAGCCAAACCAGATAGATACTATAGAGTGCCTGACTCACACAAATTCCTATACAAAAGCCCTGTTGCTGATCCAGAGACACTCTCCCAGGGTCCCAAAGGGGCTAAAGCTTCTATGGCTAAAAATCCTGTACCCTCTGAAAGGGACTCCAGAGCACTAGATAGGTGGGGGAAGAAGGTTTACACCTCAGCTACTCTAGCTATGAGAGCACTAAATTGTCAATTTCACATGCTTAAATACCAGCAATTCCTAATGTCTCAAATAAAACAAAAGATGGGCAAGCACCCTCAACAGTCTGAATTCAAGGAAATGCAGGATCTGTTGCATGCAGCTGAACAGGTGGGCAAACATAATTTACAATGTGGTTTTGATGCCTTGGAAGCTTCCTCTAGAGCAGCTATTACTGGGTCTGTTATACGTAGACATGCTTGGTTAAAGGAACAATCTCTGCCTGATCATGTTAAAGCAAAGTTACTAACTGCACCCTTACAACAGGATGTCTTATTTGGGGTTAAAGCAGAGGAGGTTTTAAAGAAAATGGAGGATAAGGCAAAATCTATGCAGACTGTCAAAGATTTCTTACAGGTACAGCCCCCACGCTTCAGCAGAAATTGGCCAACAAAAAATTAGTCCTTTCCAGCTTCTGACAGACCACAGAGGGGTAAATACAGGCGCCCAAGGGGCAGAGGACAAGCACAAATCCCTTACAAACCTCGCCAATGGGGCACTGCAACACAGAGGGGAGGAGAAGACAGGTCCCAAACTACTAGAAGGCAAACACAATGACTTAAACCTCAAACTGCCAAGCAAAACGCTCTTGGCAGCTCCCTTGGGAGGAAAATTAGCACTTTTTGCAGACAACTGGCACATCGTCACAAAGGACAAATGGGTCCTAGACATTATCTCACAAGGATATAGATTCCATTTCCACACCTTGCCAAGGATAAAAGGAATGCCAAACCTGCCACAAAATCAATGGGCAGAGGCACAAAAACAAATTACAGCTCTCATGGACATCAGAGCCATTCAACTGGTACCTACACAGGAGCAAGGCCAAGGATTTTACTCAAGGCTCTTTTTAGTCCCCAGAAAGGACAAAGCTTGGAGACCCATTCTGGACCTTTCAGTTTTAAACACCTTCTTGCAAGTACCCAAATTCAAGATGCTAACACTACAGCAGCTTCTTCCCATGTTGGGCAAGAAAGCTTGGCTAGTAACGTTGGACCTCAAGGAGGCATACCTGCATGTCCCTATCAGACAAAATTGCAGAAGATACCTCAGTTTTATTGCAGGTTCAACCCATTACCAATTATCTGCACTGCCCTTTGGCTCATCTACTGCGCCCAGGGTCTTCACAAAATGCCTGGCACCAGTAATTGCATACTGCAGACAGAGAGGAATTCAAATATACCCATACCTGGACGACTGCATCATCCAAGCAGAAAGCAAGAACATTCTCTTACAACACCTGGCTTTTGTAAAACATCTTCTAAGTTGCCTAGGGTACACAGTAAACGAAAAGAAATCAAAACTAATGCCCTCACAAAATATGACATTCCTGGGTGCCAGCTTAAATACAACGGCCCAGATGGCTTATCTGACGCCAGACAAACTACTACAATTAACTCAATACTTCAGAGCAATGGCAACAAAGACCCAACTCCCTGCAAGAAAAATTCTGCAGGCCTTGGGTTACATGGCATCTTGCATACTAGTAATACCATTTGCAAAACTGCATCTGAGGAAATTACAATGGTACCTAAAAAGCGTATGGACTCAACACAGCCACAGCTTGGAAACAATGATACCTCTCATTCCCTGCCTTCAACAGGAGTTTCTGTGGTGGTCACAGGCATGTCACCTCAACAAGGGTCAGCCTTTCACCTTACCCCCGCCAGGCAAACTATGACAACAGATGCATCGGACTATGCCTGGGGGGCACACATGGCAGGACAGTGCATTCAAGGCATATGGACTGCAGATCAAAGGAATCTGCACATCAATCAAAAAGAAATGCTAGCTGTACAAAATGCTCTGACAGCCTTCAAGGACATCTTACATCCAGGACAGCTTATCATAAGGACAGACAACACCACAGTAATGTGGTACATAAACAAGCAAGGGGGTACACACCACTACCCTCTATGCAGGCAAGCAATGACCTTGTGGAACACAGTACTGGCTTACCAAGTTCAATTGCAAGCTCAATTCCTGCCAGGAAAAAAAGAACACATTGGCAGACGACCTAAGCAGAAACATCATGGATCCCCACGAGTGGAAACTGGATCCACAAGTATTTGCAATGATAACTCAAAAATGGGGGCTCCCAGACATAGACCTGTTTGCCAGCCCCCAAAACTATCAACTAACAAAATTTTGCACAAGGACTTTTCATCATCAAGCTTTGAAAGTGGACACACACTCATTCATTTGGAAAATGCTTGACAGTATATGCCTTTCCCCCATTACCCCTTCTCACAAAGGTGCTGCTGAAAGTCAGGATGGAGGGACCCCGAATGATGCTCATTGCCCCAGACTGGCCACACCAGCACTGGTACCCACTATTAAGGAATATGGCACAGGGCCCACTATGGACATTACCACAAATTACCCATCTGCTCACACAGCAGGACCATCAGACTCTACACAGCCAGCTGAAAAGCAACCAGCCAGCTCCTCTTTCACAAGCTGTTATGGATGTTATTCTGGAGGCCAGGAGGCCCAGCACCAGGAAAGCCTACTCAGGCAAATGGAAAAGGTTTTGCACCTGGAACCAAGCTAAAGGCCAAAATACCCTTCAGCCTGACATACCTCAGATTCTGCAATATTTAACTGAGATGTTACACAAAGGGCTTTCCTTTTCATCTATTAAAATCCACGCCTCAGCTATTTCAGCTCACTACAACACGGATCCTCCCTTATTTTCACATCCATTACTAAGGCAGTTTCTCAGAGGGGCCAAAAACAGTAGGCCTCCCAGGAGAGCACCAACACCTACTTGGGACCTCAACTTTGTTCTGGAAAAACTTATGCTACCTCCTTTTGAGCCAGCTTTCCCAGCTGATTTAAAGTTTATATCAGGGAAGACTGTTCTGCTGCTAGCAATTACTTCAGCAAGAAGAGTTTCAGAGCTTCAGGCACTAATGGCAGTAGAGCCCTTCCTCATTTTTCATCGACAGAGTTTCTCTACGAACTAACCCCTCCTTTATGCCTAAGGTGGTATCCAGTGTGGCTCTAAATCAAACCATCCATTTACCCACCTTCTTTCCAAATCCACAGAACAAAGGAGAAAGACTCCTACATTCCTTGGACATTCACAGGCAGCTACGTTACTACTTGGATAAAACTAAGGTTTTCAGAAAATCTGACCAGCTTTTTGTATCCTATGCTATGGCATCACAAGGAAAGGCTATCTCAAAACAGACCATTTCCAAATGGATAGGACGTTGCATACGTTTTTGCTACACCCACCATGGAAAACCAGTTCCTGCTAGCATAAGGCCCCACTCTACCAGGGCAGCAGCTACATCTGCAGCCTTCCTCAGGGGGGTGCCAACCAAGGATATTCTGGAAGCTGCAACTTGGAGTTCAGTACACACCTTCACCAAACTTTACCACTTACCACTTTACTCTAAGACTAGAGCTGGCTTCGTCACTGCAGTTTTGCAGGGCCTTCTAGCCTCATCTAATCCTGTTTGACTCCACCTCCAGTCCTTAGCTTTGGGATTCTACCCAAGTGTGATGACTGCAGCAGGGTAACACGATGAACATGGTACAGTTTTGTACCTACCATAAATGTAGATGTTCGAGTGTATACTCTGCTGCAGTCCAGGTTACCCTCCCTCCATCCCCTCTGACCTAAGACTTTTCAAAACCTTTAAATCTGTTACAACCTTTGTGGTGTATTTGCTTATAGCTGGAGGGATTTTGTGTTTATGCTACACTTTTTATTATTGGTACTATCTACTGACCACCATTTCGGAGGGGGCACCTGACATCTGGGGCAAGAAAAACTGAAGAAAATGGTGTCGGATGCCTCTCTTATACCCCTGGCGCTCTGACGTCAGGGAAGAAGCGACAGCAACCGACGCCGGACCAAGACTTTGGAATTTGGGCCGACTGCGGGACCGCCTGACGGCAGGATAACCCAAGTGTGATGACTGCAGCAGGGTATACACTCGAACATCTACATTTATGGTAGGTACAAAGCTGTACTTTCTGTATATCTGGCCCAGTTTCTAGAGCATAGAACCCCCACCCCCACCCCAGCATATTGGACGCCCCTCCCATTCGGAAATATCAGAACATTTTTAATACAAGTCCAGCATTCACCTGTGCCATTGTGTCTATTTTGCTGCAGTTTCACGTATGTCTCACTGTATTGGTATTGAGAGTTATCATCTTGGTATTTGACCTGGTTCATTTTAGTGCCCCATTGGGAAACATTCCATTTTCCTTTCATGTTCTGCTGCTGATACTCCCGTGTTAGTTATATTGTTTGGGTAGTGAGATGTTAGCTTTATATTGGCACCTAAAAAGGTAGATGAATCTCTGGAAGACAGAGTCACCCTAAAGATTTACGTAGCCACTGAGTCTTCTGACTTATCTTGACTAACTAGGAGTGTGTTTGCTGGGGCTTCACCCCAAAAACATGTTTGAAGTAGGTGAAACACTACCTTGAGTGGAAGAGGCTTTAGGCCATCACCTGGTCTTCTACTAGTGTTGTCCTTTGCGCCGAACATCCCTCCCAAGAAAAGGTAAACTTAGGCAAAAAAGAATGTGAGAGATACTAGATATTCGTGTTACACTGCTGCAGTCATTACACCTGGGTTATCCTGCCGTCAGGCGGTCCCATAGTCGGCCAGAGTTCCAAAGTCTTGGTCCGGCATCGGTTGCTGTCGCTTCTTCCTAACGTCAGTGCGCCAGGAGGGGTATACAAGATGCATCCGATGCCATTTTCCCCAGTCTTTCTTGCCACGCGGTGCCCGAAGCAGTTTGAAACTTTTTTTTTGCCTCAGACCGATGTCAGAAAAAGTTAATAATTGTATTTCTTGTGGGAAGCAAATACCTCATAAGGACTTCCACTCTTACTGTATTCCATGCCTAGGCCCTGATCACAGTGTCACTAGTTGTCGGTTTTGTGCTAGATTTAACAAACGCACTATAAAAAGACGTTTTGATTTTGCTTTACACTACTTTGGCCGAAGGTTCAATTATACTATGCCGTCGGATCAACCGACCGTAATTCCGAAAAAACGCAAAGACAAGGAAAAAGACAGGCATCCGAGGTCCAAAACTGACGAAACCTCTTCTAGGCCAGTCGCCGGTTCTCAGTGAGTCGCTTTCGCAGCCCCTGACACCTGCTACCTCAGAGCCACAGGCCGCCACCGACTCCCACGTGGAGACAACTAGGCCTCTGGAAACTCAAGGTATTGGGCCTAAGGAAACTAATCCCTCAGATGGGTTCGGAGCTTCTGAGCAGGCATCTGCTTCTGAGGGTATTTTCAGACCTTCACAACTTACCATTAAAGCAACAGCCAAGACAAAAGCACCATTAAAGACAAAGAAGCAAGTACAGCATTCTCCTGTACGGCTGTCCATGTCTAAGAAACAGATGCTTAAAATGGCCTAAGACCTCATTAATTACTCTAATCAGGGGTTCCCATCCCCCTCCTGAGAAAAGGCCTAGGCAGGATACAGACTATGATTCCTCTGATCAGATTTCCATTTCCTATGATTCCTCTTCAGACCTGGGATACTCTCTACCCCCCTATGAGGACTCTGATGCTGAAGAATCTATCCCTTCAGCCTCTCCTCCTGAGGATTATTCTTTTGGGGAAACTTTACATACCATGAGGGAGCATTTCCATTGGGAAAGTCAGGATTATTCAGAATCCAAGAAAAGGCTCAGGGATTTCCTTTTATTGCCTCAACACAGGCCCCTGGCTGTTTCGCCTGTGCTAGATATTGTGGATGATGCATTCACTGAATCCAGCTGATGATCTGATTCTTTGCCCCGTGCACCAGCTAAGCCAGACAGGTATTATAGAGTCCCTGACTCTCACAAGTTTCTTTATAAAAGCCCTTCTGCTGATCCAGAAACTATTTCCCAGGGTCCAGAAGGGGTTAAGGCTTCCATTGCAAAAAATCCAGTACCCTCTGACAGAGATTCCAGAGCTTTGGGTAGATGGGGGAAGAAAGTTTACACTTCTGCAACTTTAGCAGTAAGGGCTTTAAATTGCCAGTTTCACATGCTTAAGTACCAACAATATTTAATGGCCCAGTTAAAACAGAAAATGCTTGCAAGCTCAGAAGATCCTGACTGTAAAGAAATGCAGGATTTATTGCATGCAGTTGAACAGATGGGAAAACATACTCTGCAATGTGGTTTTGATTCTTTAGAGGCCTCTTGTAGAGCCGCAGTTACGGGTTCTGTGATTCGAAGACATGCTTGGTTAAAAGAACTGAGTTTACCTGATCATGTTAAGGCAAAATTATTGGATGCTCCTTTACAGCATGATACCTTGTTTGGTGTTAAGGCAGAAGAGGTGTTAAAGAAAATGGAGGATAAAGCTAAATCTATGCAAACAGTCAAGGATTTCTTACAGGTACAGCCACCTTGATTTAGCAGAAATTGGCCAACAAAGAATTGGTCCTTTCCAGTGTCAGACAGGCCACAGAGAGGCAGATACAGACGCCCAATAGGCAGATCTTAACCCCAAGGCTCTAACAGACAACGACAGTGGGGGCACCTCAACCCCAAAAGGAGGTGAGGACAAGTCTCATCCTTACAGGAAACAGTCCCAATGACTTTCCCCTTTGTACACCAAGCACTTCACTTTTGGCAGCCCACTTAGGGGGAAAACTAGCACTTTTTTCTCAAAACTGGCAAACAATCACCCAAGACAAATGGGTTCTGAATATTGTGTCTCAAGGTTACAGGTTCCACTTTCATACTTTACCAAGGCTAAAAGGAATGCCAGACCTGCCACAAAATCAATGGGCAGAGGCACAAAAACAAATTTCAGCCCTCATGGACATGAGAGCTATTCAAAAAGTACCACAACAGGAACAAGGACAAGGATTTTACTCAAGACTCTTCCTGGTCCCCAGAAAGGACAAAGCCTGGAGGCCCATACTAGACCTTTCAATTCTGAATACTTATCTGGATATTCCGAATTTCAGAATGTTGACATTACAGCAGCTTCTACCCATGCTGGGCAAGAAGGCTTGGCTTGTGACTCTGGACCTCAAAGAGGCATACCTGCATGTCCCTATCAGACAAAATTGCAGAAGATACCTCAGATTCAAAGCTGGTACAATGCACTACCAATTCTCTGCACTGCCCTTTGGCTTATCTACTGTGCCCAGGGTCTTTACAAAGTGCCTGGCACCAGTAATTGCATTTTGCAGACAAAAAGGAATTCAAATATATCCATACCTGGACGACTGCCTCATTCAAGCAGAGCTAAGGACATTTTTCTACAGCATCTGACGTTTGTAAAAAGGTTGCTAATTTCTCTAGGGTACACAGTAAATGAAAAGAAGTCAAAACTAGTGCCCTCACAACAGATTATATTCCTGGGTGCCAGCTTAAATACAACGGCCCAGATGGCTTATCTCCCGCCAGACAAACAAGTTCAACTAACTCAGTATTTTCAATTACTGGCAAAAACGTCCCATCTCCCTGCAAGAAAAATTCTGCAGGCCCTGGGATTCATGGCATCCTGCATACTACTAATACCATATGCCAGACTGCATATGAGGAAATTACAATGATACCTAAAAAGTGTTTGGACTCAACACTCTCACAGTTTAGAAGCAGTAATACCAATGATTCCCTGCCTACAACAGGAGTTTCGACGGTGAGCACAGGCATGTCACCTAAACAAGGGTCAGCCTTTTACCCTACCCACAGCCAGGCAGACTCTAACAACAGATGCTTTGGATTACGCCTGGGGAGCACACATGGCAGGAAAATGCATTCAGGGCCAGTGGACCGCAGACCAGATGCATCTTCACATCAATCAAAAAGAGATGTTGGCTGTTCAAAATGCCCTAACAGCTTTCAAGGACCTTCTGCATCCAGGGCAATTATTATTAAAGACAGGCAACACCACAGTAATGTGGTACATAAACAAGCAAGGGGGCACTCATTCTTATCCCCTATGCAGGCAAGCCATGACCTTGTGGAACACAGCTCTAACGTATCAAGTTTATCTGCAAGCACAAGTCCTGCCAGGAAAGAAAAATACTCTGGCAGACTATCTCAGCAGAAATATCATGGACCCTCACAAATGGAAATTGAATCCACAAATCTTCAGCATGGTAATGCAGAAATGGGGATGCCCAGACATAGATCTTTTTGCCTCCCCACTGAATTGCCAACTACAAAAATTATGTACAAGGATTTATCACACACAAGCATGGAAAGTGGATGCTCTTCTGTTCAGCTGGAAAAGCCTAAAAGTTTATGCCTTCCCACCACTGCCTCTACTCTCAAAGGTACTCCTAAAAGCCAGACCAGAAAAACCACAGATGATCCTGATTGCTCCAGATTGGCCACACCAGCACTGGTACCCAATCTTAAAGAACTTCTCTCACGGCCCACCATGGATTTTGCCTCAAATTCCACACTTTCTGACTCAACAAAACAATCAGATCCTGCATGGTCAGCTCAAAACCCTAAACCTGGCTGCATGGCAGATTCATTAGTCAAACAGGCAACACCTCTCTCTAAAGCTGTTATGGATGTCGTTTTGGAGGCCAGGAGGTCTAGCGCCAGGAAAGCTTACTCAGAAAAATGGAAGAGATTCTGCGCCTGGAACCAGGCTCAAAGCCTTGACCCTCTTGTCCCAAACATTCCTCAGATTTTACAATACTTAACTGAGATGCTGGACAAAGGCCTATCCTTCTCATCAATTAAGATCCATGCCTCTGCCATTCCAGCACATTACAACACGGATCCTCCTTTATTCTCTCATCCCTTTGTAAAGCAGTACCTCAGAGGGGCTAAAAACATAAGACTGCCCCGGAGAGCACCAACACCAACTTGGGACCTCAATTTCGTTTTGGAAAAACTGACCCTGCCACCTTTTGAGCCAGCCAATACAGCCGATCTAAAATTTTTATCATGGAAAACAGCTCTGCTCCTGGCAGTAACTTCAGCACGAAGAGTCTTAGAGCTACAGGCATTAATGGCAGTGGAACCTTTTATAATTTTTCATCAGGACAGGGTTTCTTTAAGGACAAACCCTACCTTTATGCCAAAGGTGGTATCTAGTGTGGCTCTTAACCAAACCATCCATTTGCCAACTTTTTATCCAAACCCCCAGAATAAAGGGGAGAAACTTCTGCACTCTTTGGACATACACAGGCAGCTACACTTCTACTTGGACAAAACAAAAGCTTTCAGGAAAACTGAGCAACTGTTTGTAGCATATGCTGCAGGATCACAGGGCAAGGCCATCTCAAAGCAGACTATATCCAAATGGATAGGACACTGTATTCGTTACTGATAAACACAGCATGGAAAATCAGTCCCTAATAACATCAAGCTACAATTCCACCAGGGCAGCAGCCACTTCAACAGCCTTTCTCGGAGGACTACCTACCAAGGAAATTTTGGAGGCTGCAACTTGGGAGTTCAGTGCACACCTTTACCAAGCATTACCACTTGCCTCTTTACTCTAAATCCAGAACAGGATTTGCCACTGCAGTTCTGCAGGGCCTCATAGCCAATCCTAACTCTTTGTAGACCAGCCACCCAACCTTAGCTTTGGGATTCTACCCAAGTGTAATGACTGCAGCAGTGTAACACGATAAACATAGTACAGATGTTCATTGTGTTACACTGCTGCAGTCATCACACTTGGGTTATCCTGCCGTCAGGCGGTCCCTCAGTCGGCCAGAGTTCCAAAGTCTTGGTCCGGCGTCTGTTGCTGTTGCTTCTTCCCTGACGTCAGTGCGCCAGGGGTATATAATATGCATCCGACGCCATTTACTTCAGTCTTTCTTGCCACACGGTGCCCGAAGCAGAAGCAGTTCGCAAGTGCCGGTCGGCTGACTCTAGAGATTTTCAAAGTCGAATTTCAGATCCGAAGTCTTCAATAAAGCTAAGTACCCTGTTGGGGAAACCTTTTTCTTGCCTCAGACCGATGTCAGAAAAAGTTAATTGTATTTCTTGTGGGAAGCAAATACCTCATAAGGACTTCCAGTCTTACTGTATTCCATGCCTAGACCCTGATCATGACGTCACTAGCTGTCGGTTGTGTGATAGATTTAACAAACGCACTATAAAAAGATGTTTTGATTTTGCTTTACACTACTTTGGCCGAAGGTTCAATTATACTATGCCGTCAGATCAGCCGACGACCTCAATACTGAAAAAACGCAAAGACAAGGATAAAGACAGGCATCCGAGGTCCAAAACCGACGACGAAACCTCTTCTAGGCCAGTCGCCGGTTCTCAGTGAGGCACTTCCGCAGCCCCTGACACCCGCTACTTCAGAGCCACAGGCCGCTTCCGACTCCCACGTGGAGACATCTAGGCCTCTGGAAACTCAAGGTATTGAGCCTAAGGAAACTAATCCCTCAGATGGGTCCGGAGCTGCTGAGCAGGCATCGGATTCTGAGGGTGTTTTCAGACCTTCACAACTTACCATTAAAACAACAGCCAAGACAAAGGTACCATTAAAGACAAAGAAACAAGTACAGCATTCTCCTGGACAGTCCTCCATGCCTAAGAAACAGATGCTTAAAATGGCCGAAGACCTCATTACTCTAATCAGGGGCTCCCATCCCCCTCCTGAGAAAAGGCCTAGGCAGGATACAGACTGACTCCTCTGATCATGTTTCCATTTCCTCCGATTCCTCTTCAGACCAGGGATAGTCTCCCCCCCCCATGAGGACTCTGATGCTGAAGAATCTATCCCTTCAGCCTCTCCTCCTGAGGATTATTCTTTTGGGGAAACTTTACATACCATGAGGGAGCATTTCCATTGTGAAAGTCAAGATTACTCAGAATCCAAGCAAAGGCTCAGGGATTTCCTCTTATTGCCTCAGCACAGGCCCCTGGCTATTCCGCCTGTGCTAGATATTGTGGATGATGTGTTCTCCGAATCCAGCTTATCTCCTGACTCTTTGCCCCCTGCTCCAGCCAAGCCAGATAGGTATTATAGAGTCCCTGACTCTCAAGTTTCTTTACAAAAACCCTTCTGCTGATCCAGAAACTTCCCAGGGTCCAAAAGGGGTTAAGGCTTCCATTGCAAAAAATCCAGTACCCTATGACAGAGATTCCAGAGCTTTGGATAGATGGGGGAAGAAAGTGTACAAGTCTGCAACTTTAGCAGTAAGAGCTTTAAATTGCCAGTTTCATATGCTTAAGTGCCAACAATATTTAATGGCTCAGTTAAAACAGAAAATGCTTGCAAGCTCAGAAGCCCCTGATTGTAAAGAAATGCAGGATTTATTGCATGCAGTTGAACAGGTGGGAAAACATACTCTGCAATGTGGTTTTGATTCTTTAGAGGCCTCTTGTAGAGCCGCAGTTACAGGTTCTTTTATTCGAAGACATGCTTGGTTAAAAGAACAGAGTTTACCTGATCATGTTAAGGCAAAATTATTGGATGCTCCTTTACAGCATGATACCTTGTTTGGTGTTAAGGCAGAAGAGGTGTTAAAGAAAATGGAGGATAAAGCTAAATCTATGCAAACAGTCAATGATTTCTTATAGGTACAGCCACCTCAGTTTAGCAGAAATTGGCCAACAAAGAATTGGTCCTTTCCAGTGTCAGACAGGCCACAGAGAGGCAGATACAGATGCCCAAGAGGCAGATCTCAACCCCAAGGCTCAAACAGACGACAGTGGGGCACCTCAACCCCAAAAGGAGGTGAGGACAAGTCTCAGCCTTACAGGAAACGGTCACAATGACTTTCCTCTTCGTACGCCAAGCACGTCCATTTTGGAAGCCCCCTTAGGGGGAAAACTAGAACTTTTTTCTCAAAACTGGCAAACAATCACCCAAGACAAATGGGTTCTGAATATTGTGTCTCAAGGTTACAGATTCCACTTTCATACTTTACCAAAGCTAAAAGGAATGCCAGACCTGCCACAAAATCAATGGGCAGAGGCACAAAAACAAATTTCAGCCCTCATGGACATGAGAGCTATTCAAAAAGTACCACAACAGGAACAAGGACAAGGATTTTACTCAAGACTCTGCCTGGTCCCCAGAAAGGACAAAGCCTGGAGGCCCATACTAGACCTTTCAATTCTGAATACTTACTTGGATGTTCCGAAATTCAAAATGTTGACATTACAGCAGCTTCTACCCATGCTGGGCAAGAAGGCTTGGCTTGTTACTCTGGACCTCAAAGAGGCATACCTGCATGTCCCTATCAGACAAAATTGCAGAAGATACCTCAGATTCAAAGCTGGTACAATGCACTACCAATTCTCTGCACTGCCCTTTGGCTTATCTACTGCGCCCAGGGTCTTCACAAAGTGCCTGGCACCAGTAATTGCATTTTGCAGACAAAAAGGAATTCAAATATATCCATACCTGGATGACTGCCTCATTCAAGTAGAGACAAAGGACACATTCTTCTACAGCATCTGGCGTTTGTGAAAAAGTTGCTAATTTCTCTAGGGTACACAGTAAACGAAAAGAAGTCGAAACTAGTGCCCTCACAACAGATTATATTCCTGGGTGCCAGCTTAAATACAACGGCCCACATGGCTTATCTCATGCCAGACAAACAAGTTCAACTTGCTCAATATTTTCAATTACTGGCAAAAAAGTCCCATCTCCCTGCAAGAAAAATTCTGCAGGCTCTGGGATTCATGGCATCTTGCATACTAATAATACTATATGCCAGACTGCATATGAGGAAATTACAATGGTACCTAAAAAGTGTTTGGACTCAACACTCGCAGTTTAGAAGCAGTAATACCAATGATTCCCTGCCTACAACAGGAGTTTCGATGGTGGGCACAGGCATGTCACCTAAACAAGGGTCAGCCTTTTACGCAACCCACAGCCAGGCAAACTCTAACAGATGCTTCGGATTACACCTGGGGAGCACACATGGCAGGAAAATGAATTCAGGGCAAGTGGACCACAGACTAGATGCATCTTCACATCAATCAAAAAGAGATGTTGGCTGTTCAAAATGCCCTAACAGCTTTCAAGGACCTTCTACATCCAGGACAACTATTACTAAAGACAGACAACACCACAGTAATGTGGTACATAAACAAGCAAGGGGGCACTCATTCTTATCCCCTATGCAGGCAAGCCATGACCTTGTGGAACACAGCTCTAACGTACCAAGTTCACCTGCAAGCACAATTCCTGCCAGGAAAGAAAAATACTCTGGCAGACGACCTAAGCAGAAATATCATGGACCCTCACGAATGGAAATTGAATCCACAAATCTTCAGCATGATAACACAAAAATGGGGATGCCCAGACATAGATCTTTTTGCCTCCCCACTGAATTGCCAACTACAAAAGTTCTGCACAAGGACTTATCACATACAAGCATGGAAAGTGGATGCTCTTCTGTTCAGCTGGACAAACCTCAAAGTTTATGCCTTCCCACCACTGCCTCTCCTTTCAAAGGTACTCCTAAAAGCCAGACAAGAAAAACCGCAGATGATTCTGATTGCTCCAGACTGGCCACACCAGCGCTGGTACCCTATCTTAAGGAACTTTGCTCAGGGCCCACCATGGATTTTGCCCCAAATTCCACACCTTCTGACTCGACAAAACAATCAGATCCTGCATGGTCAGCTCAAAACCCTAAACCTGGCTGCATGGCAGATACTGTAGTCAAACAGGCAACACCTCTCTCTAAAGCTGTTATGGATGTCATTTTGGAGGCCAGGAGGCCTAGCACCAGGAAAGCTTACTCAGAAAAATGGAAGAGATTCTGCGCCTGGAACCAGGCTCAAAGCCTTGACCCTCTTGTTCCAAACATTCCTCAGATTTTACAATACTTAACTGAGATGCTGGACAGAGGCCTATCCTTTTCATCAATTAAGATCCACGCCTCTGCCATTTCAGCACATTACAACACGGATCCTCCTTTATTCTCACATCCCTTGCTAAAACAGTACCTCAGAGGGGCTAAAAACATAAGACCGCCCCGGAGAGCACCAACACCAACTTGGGACCTCAATTTTGTTTTGGAAAAACTGACCCTACCACCTTTTGAGCCAGCCAATACAGCCGATCTAAAATTTTTATCATGGAAAACAGCTCTGCTCCTGGCAGTAACTTCAGCACAAAGAGTCTCAGAGTGACAGGTATTAATGGCAGTGGAACCTTTTATAATTTTTCATCAGGACAGGGTGTCTTTAAGGACAAACCCTACCTTTATGCCAAAGGTGGTATCTAGTGTGGCTCTTAACCAAACCATCCATTTGCAAACCTTTTATCCAAACCCCCAGAATAAAGGGGAGAAATGTCTGCATTCTTTGGACATACACAGGCAGCTACGCTTCTACTTGGACAAAACAAAAACTTTCAGGAAAACTGAACAACTGTTTGTAACATATGCTGCAGGATCACAGGGCAAGGCTATCTCAAAGCAGACTATATCCAAATGGATAGGATACTGTATTCAGTACTGCTACACACAGCATGGAAAATCAGTCCCTAATAACATTAGGCCACATTCCACCAGGGCAACAGCCACTTCAACAGCCTTTCTCAGAAGAGTACCTACCAAGGAAATTTTGAAGGCTGCAACTTGGAGTTCAGTGCATACCTTTACCAAGCATTACCACTTGCCTCTTTACTCTAAATCCAGAGCAGGATTTGCCACTGCAGTTCTGCAGGGCCTCGTAGCCAATCCTAACTCTTTATAGACCAGCCACCCAACCTTAGCTTTGGGATTCTACCCAAGTGTGATGACTGCAGCAGTGTAACACGATGAAGATAGTACAGTTTTGTACCTACCATAAATGTAGATGTTTGAGTGTTCACACTGCTTCAGTCCAGGTTACCCTCCCTCCATCCCCTCTGAACTAACTGGAATTAGCTATACCTTTCTATCCTATACAACCTTTGTGGTGTATTTGCTTGTAACTGAAGGTATTGTTTTTATTTTCTATGTATATTTTTTACTAGCAATATGTATTGCCTACCTACTTGGGGGCACCTGACATCTGGGGCAAGAAAAACTGAAGCAAATGGCGTCGGATGCATCTTGTATACCCCTGGCGCACTGACGTCAGGGAAGAAGCGACAGCAACTGACGCCAGACCAAGACTTTGGAACTCTGGCCGACCACGGGACCGCCTGACGGCAGGATAACCCAAGTGTAATGACTGCAGCAGTGTGAACACTCGAACATCTACATTTATGGTAGGTAAAAAACTGTACTTTAGGTGTCTTAATATCCCAACTCCATCCTAGGGTGCCAGTTCCAGTGAGGTACATATTCTTTGTGTTTCACTGTTGCAGTCATCACACTTGGGTTATCTGCCTGCAGGTAGCCCTCAGTTAGCCCGAATGCTAGAGACTTAGTATTTCTGCGTCCAATGCTGTTGCTTCTTCCATGACGTAAGTTAGTCAGGGGTATAAAAACAGGCAGCCGACGCCATTACATCAGTCTTTCTTGCAGAGGAGGAGCCCGAAGCAGTTTGCATGTGCCGGTCAGCCGCTACCTGAATTTTTCATTTTCGAGTTGAATAAATCCTGAAGTCTTCTAAAGCTAAGTACCCTGTTGGGGATCTTTTTTTCTTGCTCTAACCGATGTCAGAAAAAGTTAACAATTGTCTTGGCTGTGGAAAGTAAATATCTCACAGAGATTTTCATTCTTACTGTGTCACCTGTTTAGGCCCAGACCACGACATCCCCCGCTGTCGGTTTTGTGCCTTGTTTAACGCTCGAACCATTCATCATTGGGCTATCTTTGTCACCAAATTCTTTCGCTCTCGATCTCTGTATTCTGAAATGGCTTCGGTAAGCCTTCCGACTACCAATCTTCTGGAAAAACATAAGGATAAAGACAGAGACAGACCGCATAGGTCCAAAACTGCTGACAACTCTTCCGTTAAGCTAGTTGGCAGTCCACCGGTACTCTGGTGCCTTTGCAGCCCCTGATGACTGCTTCTGTGGATTTGCAGGCCTCTGCTGAGACCCATTCGGAGTCCGGTATGCTGCGAGATGCTTCTTCAACTATGGAATCAGCAGATGTCTCTACCTTAGATGGGTCTGGAGCCGCTGTGCAGGCACCGGCTTCTGAGGGAGTTTTTCATCCTACTTGTGTTCAAATCAAACAGATGACTTTTTAAACCAAAACTACCAAGTTTCGTAGACCCAGAGTACACACTATGCCTTGAAAACCGGCGACCAAAGCGCATGCTCAGGCACCCATGCCACAAAAACAAATGCTTAGAATGGCTGAATACCTTATTACTCTGATTATGGGAAGCCAGCCTTCCCCAGCTAAGAGACAAAGACGCCAGTCCCCTTTGGGTTCTACAGACCAGGAGTCAGATGACTCTGATCTATCTGATTATGAAGACATGCCCTTATCCGCCTATGAGGATTCAGATGCAGAGGAATCCATTCCCTCTGCCTCCCCTCCAGAGGATTTCTCTTTTGGTGAAGCCTTGCATACTTTGAGAGCATTTCCATTGGGAATGCCAAGACTATCCTCAGTCCAAAAAGAGACTCAGAGAATTTTTAGTGTTGCCTCATCACAGGCTTTTAGCTATACCCCCCTGCCCTGGAAGTTGTGGATGATGTTTTCATGGAATCCAGTCTTACTCCAGACACTCTGCCTCCAGCCCTTAGGAAACAAGACAGGTACTACAGAGCACCTGATTCTCACAAGTTTCTTTTCAAGAATCCTACTGCTGATCCAGAGATAATTTCCCAGGGACCTAAAGGTAATAAGGCTACTACAGCCAAAAATCCTATCCCTTCGGACAGGGATTCTAGAGCTTTGGACAGATGGGGTAAGAGGGTATATACCTCTGCAACTCTTGCTATCAGGGCATTGAATTGCCAGTTTCACATGCTGAAATACCATATTATGGAACTTATTAAACAAAATGTGGTAATTTTTTCAGATTGTGCAGAAAATAAAGAATTGCAGGAGCCTTATGCACTCTGCAAACCAAGTTAGTAAGCATACTTTGCAGTGTGGCTTTGATGCCCTGGAAGCATCTTGCAGGGCAGCAGTCACTGGCTCTATACTGAGAAGGCATGCTTGGCTGAAGGAGCAGGCCTTGCCAGATCATGTCAAATCTAAATTACTAGATGCTCCTTTAAATTAAGGACTGCTCGTTTGGCACCAAAGCAAAAGTTGTTCTTAAAACAATGGAAGAAAAGACTAAATCTATGCAAACTGTTAAAGAATTCCTGCAAGTGCAGCCACCTAGATTCAGTAGGCATTGCCCTTCAAAACACTGGTCCTTTCCAGCCCCCTCAAGGCCTTCCCAAACAAGACCCAGGGGAAACAAACCACCCAGACTACAGTCTCATTGTACGCAGAGATCTAAGCAATGGTGCGCCCCCACCCGTCGAGCAAGGAGTGGTAAGCCACCTCCTTATGGAAAAAGGTCACAATGACTTCTCAGCTTTGCTTCCCAGCCCTGCCCAATTGCTTGTGCCCCTAGGAGGAAAACTTGCCCTTCATGCAAAAAACTGGATGTCCATCACTCAGGACCAATGGGTCCTCAACATTGTAACCCAGGGGTACAAATTTTATTACCATTCACTGCCAACCCCAAGCAGGTTTCCAGACCTTCCTCCAAACCAGTGGGCAGAGATTCAAAACCAAGTACTTTCCCTGCTCAATATCGGAGCTATTCAGCCTGTTCCAGTAGAACAGAGGGGTCAAGGATTCTACTCCAGACTATTCCTGGTACCCAGGAAAGAGGCCTCTTGGCACCCAATCCTGGATCTTTCAATTCTCAACACCTTCCTGGTGGTACCAAAATTCAAGATGCTTACCCTCCAACAGCTTCTCCCTAGGTTAGCCAAGGATGTTTGGTTAGTCACCCTAGACTTAAAAGAAGCCTATCTGCACACCCCCATAAGAGAGTCATGCAGGAAATATCTACGTTTCAGGGCAGGGTCTATGCATTATCAATTCTCTGCACTTCCCTTTGGCTTATCTACTGCACCCAGGGTATTCACAAAATGCCAGGCTTCAGCCATTGCATACTGCAGGCAGAGAAATATCCAAATTTACCCTTACTTGGACGACTGCCTGATTCAGGTGGACAGTCAGGAGTTGCTGCTTCAGCACCTGACATTTGTAAAAAGCCTTCCAACTTCATTGGGGTACACCATCAACGAAAAGAAATCACAACTGGTACCCAATCAAAAGATTGTATTCCTGGGAGCAAGCTTGGACACAACTTCCCAGATGGCCACCCCTTGAGCAGGGAGTGGTAAGTCCGCTCCTTATGGAAAAAGCTCGCAATGACTTCTCAACTTTGCTTCCCAGCCCTGCCCAATTGCTTGTGCCCCTAGGAGGAAAACTTGCCCTTCATGCAAAAAACTGGATGTCCATCACTCAGGACCAATGGGTCCTCAACATTGTAACCCAGGGGTACAAATTTTATTACCATTCACTGCCAACCCCAAGCAGGTTTCCAGACCTTCCTCCAAACCAGTGGGCAGAGGCTCAAAACCAAGTACTTTCCCTGCTCAGTATCAGAGCTATTCAGTCTGTTCCAGTAGAACAGAGGGGACAAGGATTCTACTAGATGGCATTCCTCACTTCAGAAAAACAGGTTTATCCGACAGACTATGTCAAACAAATGACCACCAGAACCCAGCTATCTGCAAGAAAAATACTGCAAGCCCTAGGGTTCATGGCTTCATGTATTCTGCTAATTCCATATGCAAGACTGCATATGAGGAAACTTCAGTGGTACTTAAGTCTTTGGTGCCAACATTCTCAGGACCTGGAAACAGTCATTCCTATCATACCTTGTCTAAGGACAGAGTTCCTTTGGTGGGCAGAAGCATGCAACCACAACAAGGGACTGCATTTTACACAACCCCACGCTGCCCAGACCCTAACCACAGATGCATCAGATTATGCATGGGGGGCTCACATGGCGGGCAAATGTATTCAGGGCCACTGGAGTCCAAGGCAAATTCTCCTGCACATCAGTCAAAAAGAGATGCTAGCTGTACAGAATGCCCTGACAGTTTTCAGATACCTACTCTTTCCAGGACAACTGCTGATAAAAGCAGACAACACCACAGTTATGTGGTACATCAACAAGCAGGGAGGATCCCATTCTTACCCACTGTGCGGGTTAGCCATGGCCCTGTGGAACACGGCCTTGGACAACAAAGTTAGTCTACAAGCTCAATTCCTGCCAGGCAAAGAAAATTCACTGGCAGATGACTTAAGCAGAAATATCATAGACCCACATGAATGGAAATTGGAGCCCAGCACCTTCAACCTTCTGATCCAGAAATGGGGGACCCCAGAGGTGGTGCTCTTTGCCTCCCTCGACAACCACCAGTTAAGCAAATTCTGCACGAGGAACTCTCACAGCAGGGCCTGGAAGATGGATGCCCTATCCTTTCAATGGGAAAACCTCTCAATCTATGCCTTTCCCCCTCACCTACACCAGACCCCAACCCTGCTTTCTTAGCAGGAGAGACAGATTTTGCATCCACAATTGCAAACCCTAAATCTTTCAGCCTGGCTTATTCCTTAAATACCCCACCAGCAACCTTAAGCAAGCAGGTGCTGGATGTCATCCTTGAAGCCAGAAGGCCCATTACTAGGAAATCCTATGCTGAAAAGTGGAAAAGGTATTGTTCTTGGATTCAGTCTAAAGGAAAAGGACACAGCACTGCCCTCCTTAAACTCCAAACTCTAATCCTGGATTACCTAGCAGAACTACTACACAGAGGCCTGTCCTTCTTCATTAAGATCCATGCTTCTGCCATTTCGGCTCTTTACAGTACTGAGCCACTTCTGTTCTCACCCTCTCATCAAACAGATGTTCATCGTGTTTCAACTAGTAACGTCGTGGTCAGGGCCTAGGCAAGGAATGCAGTAAGAATGAAAGTCCTTATGAGGTATTTGCTTCCCAACAAAAAAACAATGCTCCAAGTTTAATGATCCATTAAAACTTGATGTCAAAAATACATCCAACAATAGGTTTACCTAAGATGGACAACTGATTTGGAACAGAAAAATCTGGACCAACTCTCTTATAATGACTCGAACATTTGTAAAGGTTGTAACTTGTGACTATTGTTGTTATCTTGATAAATTTCCTGAACATCCTGGAGGATAAGGTGTTGTCCTGATTTTAGAAATACTATCCTCATCATTAAGATATTCAAGAAACTCCATAAGATACTGTTCAAATGTCCATCTCACACATATAAATGTTGTGATTACCATCATAAATGACAATTTCTTCAATATATGCCATAAAAAGGTCATCCAGAACATACCATTTGCTTCCCACAAGAAATACAATTGTTAGACATCGGTCTGGAGCAAGAAAAAGTTTCCCCAATGGGGTACTTAGCTTTATTGAAGCCTTCGGTTCTGAAATTTGATTTAGAAAATCTCAGGAGTCGGCCGACCAGCACTTGCGAACTGCTTTTGCTTCGGGCACCGCGCGGCAAGAAAGACTGAAGAAAATGGCGTCTGTTGCATCTTTTATACCCCCTGGCGCACTGACATCAGGGAAGAGGCGACAGCAACTGACGCCGGACCTAGACTTTGGAATTCAGGCCTACTGCGGGTAGCCTGCCAGCAGGATAACCCAAGTGTAATGACTGCAACAGTGAATACACTAGAACATCTACATTTATGGTAGGTACACAGCTGTACTTTTCTGGGAGGGGCAAACAACTTAAGGCCACAAAGGAGAGCACACGCCCCCATTTGGGACCTTAACTTTGTTCTGGAAAAGCTTACGCTTCCCCATTTTAAACCTGCTGCTTCACCAGTTAAAATTCCTCAATTGGAAAACAGCCTTGCTTCTAGCCATCACTTCAGCTAGAAGAGTGTCCGAGTTGCAAGCACTGATGGCTGTGGAACCCTTCATTATTTTCCATGCTCACAGGGTTTCCCTCAGAACTAACTCTGTTATACCTAAAGTGGTGTCCAGTGTGGCTCTCAAACAATCCATCCATTTGCCAACCTTCTTCCCTAATCCTCAAAATAAAGGGGAAAGGATCCTGCACTCTTTGAACGTGCACAGACAGCTCAGGTTCTACCTTGATAGGACTAAGCCTTTCAGAAAATCTGACCAGCTGCTAGTCAGGTTTGCAACAGGGGCAGAGGGCAAGGCGATTTCAAAACAAACCATTTCCAAATGGATAGCAAACTGCACCCATTTCTGCTACAAGCACCATGGAAAACCAACCCCTTAGGGGGTCAGAACACATTCCACTAGAGCTACATCTACCTGTACAGCATTTCTCAGGGGAGTCCCTACAAGGGACATACTGGAAGCTGCTACCTGGAGTTCTGTATAAACCTTCACCAAGCATTACCACCTGCCTATCTTTTCCAAATCAAGGGCAGGATTTGCTACAGGAGTCTTGCAAGGCCTACTAGCCAGCCCCAACTCTTCTTGACTGCTTCCACCCTTCCTCAGCTTTGGGAATCAACCCAAGTGTGATGACTGCAACAGTGAAACACGAAGAACATGGAACATAGTACAGTTGTGTACACTTACCATAAATGTAGATGTTCCAGTGTATTCACTATTGCAGTCCTGGTTTCCCTCCCTCCAGCCCCTTGGTTTTCTCTATCTCTTTATCTCTCCTCTCTATGGCTATTCCTACTGGTATTGGTATTTACTTTTTACTGGTGGTGTTTTCCCCACCATATACTAGCTTCCTATTTGGGAGCTCCTGACTTTTGAGGCAAGAAAAACTGATACAATGGTGTCGGCTGCCTGTTTTTATACCCTTGGCGACCTGACGTCATGGAAGAAGTGACAGCATCCAACACAGAAATACTAAGTCTCTGGTATTTGGGCCGACTGAGGGTTACCTGCAGGCAGATAACCCAAGTGTGATGACTGCAACAGTGAATACACTCGAGCATCTGCATTTATGGTAAGTGTACACAAATGTACTTTCTGTGACTCCCAGACCATACATCTGCATGTTCACAGACCTGGAACAGTGTCTCATTTTGAGGCTGCCCCTTCCAGCTAGACCAATAAATAGGATTCATCTTGATACCCAAGCCTAGGCGCACATCTCTGAAATCTGTTTGGTTTTATCTGAAGGGTCAAAAAGAATCCCTGCTGTTCCTGTTAGGAGGTTGTGGGGCACAGAATGGAGGTCCATCTCCCCTGTGGTGAAGTCAGAACATCAGTAGATAATGTCCCGCAGAAGACTTGGAGGATGAAACGCATTTTACCACCTCCTAGTTCCCAGCAGATGTTTGGTGGATCTGCTTCCTTTTCTTTCCTTCCTCAGTCTCTGTCAGAAAAGTGGATTGCCCTTACTCTCAGGGGTTTCCGAAAGCCTCTCAGAGTCTATAGCCTGTGCATATACCTTCAGCCTCTGGAGTTTCTTCTGTAAAGAGGAAGAGAGACAACTCAGTTATATAGGCTATGGACCATCTAGGGAGGTGAGGGGGGAGGAGAATGGACTGTTCTCCCAGGGAAGTGATATGGACACTGAGGACATTATCTACGAGTCTTCCATGGAGGAGATCTCATTTACAACAAATCACACCAGAATGAAGAATTATTTCAAATGGGAAGTAGGGGATGCACCAGAGGCTCAAAAACAGATGCTTTGACCTACTTGGTCTGGGTGCTACTAAACATGTGGGCATTTCTCTTATCTTGGAAGCCATTGAGGATGTCTTCCTTACAGTCTCCCAGGAACCTGAAATTCAGCTGCTGCCCCTGAGAAACCAATAAGGCTCTACAGCATCCAGGAGTTCTCTAAATACCTGTACAAGAATCCAGTAACAAATCCTGCTATGTGGGATCCATGGATCCGGAAAAAGGGTGGAGATTATTTCCTGTTCCCAGTACTCTCTCAAATGACAAGAGAGGGGCTTTTGTATAGAGTTGAGGAAAAGATTTATACAGCTGCTACCATGACCTTCAGGCTAATGAATTGCAAACTTACAGAACTAAGTTTCAGATAGCCCCCTAGACCACCTAGGTGAAAAGGTAGGGAAGGTGTTGATGCTGCCTGTGGGTGAAACTTATGGAGCCTGGACAGACAGCTAATGAGATAGGCAAGTATTTGTGTGTGTGTGATGCTGTAAGTGCAGTATCTGGGGCACTAGTCACAAGTTCTGTGATCAGTAGACATGCTTGGCTGAAATTGCACCTCCTGCCAGAGGATGTTAAAGTGCAATTCTCAGACCAGTCTGGAAACAAGACGTCTTCCAGATAGTGAAAGACAACATTGCAATGATGTGGTGCATCGATAAAGAGGAGGATACAATATCATGCACCCTTTGAGGTTAGGTGTCACTATTTGGGAAGTAGCATTGCACCACATGATGATCCTAAGGGCAGCATACATATCTTCTCAGCATAATGCAGTGGCAGATCAGTGAAGGACATCGTAGGATCATAGGAGGTTACTAAGTGGACTCTCTTTTTTATATCATAAAAACCTGGCATTTTAACAGGGGTGTGCACACTTTTTATATCCACTGTATGTATATAGTTAAGGAATATAAATAGGTCTGCATATATGGGAGGCTGACATAGTGGTTAAGATGTTCACCTTACAGGCACAAGGTGCAGGGTGCGTTTCTCACATGGAGTAATTGGCTGGGCTTGGAATGGCCCATAAAGAGAGTTAACCTGGTACTAATTTATGAACAGCTTTACACATTAAAGTAGAAAAAAATAAAAAATCTTCTGATCTATAAACTAATAAATATGAAAATAACTGGCTTCCTCCCTATAGTAGAAAAGAAAGAGAATGTGAGGTACAGGGAAAGATGATTGTAGAGTTATTCAGTTTGATCAACTTATAATAAAGATTCTGAACACCTGTTTAACTTTTCTTATTCATAATAACTCACTGACAGGCTTTTTTAATATTATGCATTCTAAAAAATAGACACATTAATGGGAACCAGAAGCATGAGTTAAGCTTTGTTGGTCTAATGGAGAGTTAGATAGGTAGTTTCTTTTTCAACAGACTAAGAATATGTTTCCATGGTAGAATGTTTTAGGGTTATATCATTGGGTATTTTTTTTATTTATTTCAAAAGTTTTGTCCATAGCTTAACATTTCATATTGTTATATATAAAGTATATTTTGTTTGTTCTCTCTTATATAAATGTCTGATTTTAAAGGCTTATTTATTAATGTTAATGGATTGAATAATCTAGTAAAGGGGGGAGTCTGTTCAAATACTTTCAATTACATAAAGTTCAAATGGTATTTCTACAAGAAACATATTTACTTAAAGATTATAAATAAACTTTCATTAAAGAATTATTTGGTTTTAGCAGGTTCTGGCTTTCAAACTAAAAGAAGAGGCACCCTCATTTTATGGAAGAACTCACAAGTAATGACCAAAGTAAAAATATGCCTATGTTGATAAAAATGGAATATTAAGCATTGCTGTAATTGAGTAGAACAGAAAACTATGTACACTGGTGAACTCTTACTGGATTCCAGGGGTTGGAGCTAAAGATGCAAAAAAAATTACTTGGACACTATAGCCTATTACATGAAAGGTAAAATCATAATGGCTAGTGATTTTAATTGTATTTATCAGACAAAGATGCCACTGCAGATAGAAAGCTGAGAATCACACTTTCAGCCAAATATTTAACAAATTTTAGGTTCTGTATGAGCTAGGGAAAGCAAACACTTCACTTTATCCATATTGCTATAGATATGGAGCACAGATATTGATAAAATTTTTATCTGTCTGTTTCACACATCAGAAGTTTCAATAGTTTCATGTCCGTTATCGGACCATAGTGCTATAATCTTTAATATTATTTAAAAAAATAACAATCTAATACATCACAGGAGATTACCATTGTACATTATTAAAATCAAAGGATTAGAGGATTGGTATGTTAAAGATCAAAATTTTCTACAAATTAACATGAATGAAGTTACTGACATTGTCCTGTGGGATTCACTAAAGGCTTACTTAAATGGAAGGAGTTACAAGCTGGTATATTAGTAACACAAGAGAATGGGACAAAGAATTGAATATACTACAGGCCAAAGTAGACACACTAAAGTTAAGTCTAAAACCAGATGATATTATCAGTCAATCTGAACTTAAAAACTTAAATATAAAATATGTCAAAATTCTAAATCATAACATTTTAATAAACCTGGAAGGACTTAAACTTCAGGCATATTCAATAAACCCTTTAAACTTGCATAAACTTCCTCTTAGATCAATGAAAATTAATAAACTAAATCATATCAAAGAAATTATAACACATTAATAAAGAAAGTAGAACAGATATTAAAGGTATTCTTGAGGGCTTTAATTAAAATATTTTATGAAAATATAAATAATAAAACAAATAACCTAGATGATGATATAGCTGAAACTTTTCTAATGGAAAATATAAATAATTAACAGGTGAACAAATAAAAAAAAATAGACAGACCACTCACTTTAACAGAAGTAAAACATCAAAAAAGTTAAATAAATAAATAAATAAATAAATAAATAAGGCACCTTACATGGTCTTATACCAGAACTATGTAAGATACTACCAGGTGATGCAGTTAAAATATTAAGTAAGGTGTATACAGAAATAAAAACAATGACTGAAGTCCCCCATCATGGAAATATTCCATTATATCACGTATTTTAAAACAAGATAAGAATCCTACAAAGTGTTCATCATACAGACACATTTCACTATTAAATGTGGACTATAAGATGTTCATGTCCATTTTAGTTAACAGAATTACTCTAGTTATACCTAAACTAATTAATTATCAAACTGGGTTTATTTTAAATAGACAAGGACAGGATAATATAATATAATATAAGAATACATTCATTAATAGACTATGCAAATAAAAATAAAAAAGAACTTTCTGTCATTAGTCTTAAGATAAGGCTTTTGACTTAATTAGTCGGCTATACTTGTTTAAAACACTTAGTGTATAATTTCTCACCTGAACTAATTGCATTCATTTGTAAGTTATACAGTAACTCTTGTGCTTATGTTAAAATAGGTCATTTTCTTTCTTATTCCTTTAAATTACAAAAAGTCACAAAACATGGCTGTCCATTGTCACCTTGACTTTTTTGCATTAGGTACAGAACCCTTTGCTAATAGTATTAGATCAAATAAGAAAATTAATGGTATGAAAATAAAAGGACATTTTGAACTAAAGATTCAAATCTTTGCTGATGAGATTTTACCAACAATAGGAAATATAGAAAAGTCATTAGAGCATGTAATTAGTTCTGTGAGTCAGTTTGAAGAAATTTCAAACTTTTAATCATAATAAAACAAGTATATTAATTAAAAAAAAAAATTCATACAAAAATATTCTAACTTCATTTGGAATAGCAATCAGGTGAAATGCCTTGGAATAACCATTATGTATAATTGTAAAGAAAGGATGCAAACAAACTACCAACAGGTTGTTGATAAAATGTTAAGTTTAGTCACAAATTGGAGCAAATTATTATTTACCATGAAATAACAATTAATGCTTATTAAGATGGTAATTTCCCTAAAATTTTGATTAGTATTCTACTTAAATTTGTTCGGCATCCTAATAAACCAAGAGTTTCCGTTGATTGGCACAGAGGAGGTTGGGATAATGGTGGAACAGAATTCCCTGATATTCAATTGTATGCTACTTCAGCAATTGTAAACGTTATAGTGTTGTGCGTAAATTCATCTTTTGATTCAAAATGGAAACAAATACTTCAAGAAATACTATTATATATATTATTTACTATCTCAACCAGTCATAAATAAATAGTACCTAATAGTTTTATTTGGTTAATAAAAGATATTTGGGTAAATAGTATTACACCGTCTTCTCAGACTCCCTATTTAAATAACATCATTTCCTCTTTCGAAAAGTTCACATATTGTAACCATTGTATTAAAGGCTTAATATTGTTTTATATTTCCAATTGCATATATAAATGACTGATTAGAAACTCATAGCTTCAACAAAATGCTAGCATTTAAACAACAAGGTAATTTAAGGCCCAAGTACAGAACTGGTTAATTTTACAAATATTTAGAGACTTTGTGAGCACTGAGGTAAATAAGATATTTAAGCTAGATAAGTTGTTCCCCAAATTATTGGCATTCTTAATAAATATTGATAATAGTGCAATGAAAAATCATATTTATCACAATTTTATAAAATTCTTAAGTTAGAATTCACATATTTAGACAATTCCTATTGGAACTACTACTCAAAATTAATAATGAAGACTTCGCTGAAGAGTACAAGAAATTCGTATTAAAATCTACAGATAAAACTACATCTTTATTATAATGGAAAATTGTCACTTGGAAATTTTTACACTAACAGAATTACAATTATGTATAAATCAAATAGAATTAACTGCTGGGGATGTGATTCTGAAATAATAGCTGATTGGACACGCATGGTATATGAAGTCATCTTACCTTTTTGGAAAGAAATTAATAACTTTATTCAAGCGCTCTTGTCAGATAGATGTTTTATTTAATGCTTCGTTTCCTGAGATAATTCCAAAAAACCCAGGTAAAGTTACCCACTCTAGTGTTGAATTTATTAGTATGGCAAATGTTTGCAGTAATAAATTGCTTACTGTAAAGATGAGAACTTCTAATATTACACAGTCATATAAATCTTGGCTTAAACTTAAAGACTCGCTTGAAAAATATTAATTGTTGTTGATGTATAACTTTAATGTATTGATCAGCTGTGGACCTATGTATATAGTTATTTGTCTGTTCTATAACTGATTTGTTTATTTATTGTTTTAAAACCAAATTTAAAAAAAAAAGAGGAGGAGGAAATGGGTGGAGTTGAAGAAGAATGGCAGTGCCTCAAAACAGCATGAGTGAGGATTACAGAACAGGTATGCAGCCAAGCCAGGTATGGAAATAAGGTACATAAGAAAAGCTGGTGGTGGAATAAAGAGAAGTCCAGGAAGTCATCAAAACAAAGTAGTAGTGCAAGGAAAAAGTGGAAGATGGAAAAAAATGGACCAGGCTAAGAAGGAATACTGGTTGGATAACAAAGAGGCTAAGAGAGCAGTTGCTATAGCAAAGAACAAGACATCAAAGGCAGTCTACCAGCTTCTGGAAAGTAAGTTAGTAGATGGCACAAAGAAAACGGTATCAGGTTGCAAGTCAAAGACAGAATGATAAAGGAGATAGTCCGACACTCTTCATAAGAGTTGCCAGCAACAGCCTGCTCACCAGTCCACAGGACATCAAATGGAAGGAGTAATTTCAGCAGCTTCTGAGAGAAGATGACCCAACAGAAGATGTACTGGCCCCAGACACAGCAGATGATTAGAGAAGAGGAGGAACCCACCATAGAAGAAGTAAGAACTGCACTAAGGAAAATGAAGTCAGGGGAAGCAGCAGGCTTAGATGAGGTCACAGCAGATATGATAAAGATGCTGGGTGAGATGGATTGAAATGGTTCTTGAGGGTTACTTATAGCAGTGTGGAGAGGAAGGTGTATTCCAGATGACTGTAGAATAAGCATACTAGTGCCAGTGCTCAAGAGCAAAGGGGACATTCAGAACTGTGGGTAGTACAGAGGTATCAAACGCCTGTCACATTGCATGAAAGTTCTGGAGAGGGTGATTGATAAACAAATACATAGAGTAGTAGAACGTAAAATTGGAGATGAGGATGCAGCACAGCTGACCTGATGTTTGCAGTGAGACAGATAGTTAAGAAGAAGCTAGAAATGAAGAAAAAGTCCAAGTGGACGTTCGTAGGCTTGGAGAAAGCACATAATTAGGTCCCAAGAAAGCTAATTTGGGTATTCCTGTGAGCTCTGCAGTGGTTTGAAGTCCCAGAAACATTGGTATAATTAGTAGAATTATTTCAGGCCATATGCAAGGATGCAATGACTTGAGTACGAGCAGTGTTTGGTTTCACAGAGGGGGTTCCCAGTGGGAGTGGGTGTACACCAGGGTTCAGCTCTGAGCCCACTGCTGTCTAATACTGGCGGTGGACTACATTAGCAAACAAGTTGGAGCAGACAGATCAACAAAGTTGTTGTATGCAGATGATGTGGGATTAGAGAGAGACTGAGCAAAAACTTCAGGAAGGATAGGGGAATGGAATGCAAAACCGAAGGCACATGGAACGAAACAGAGTAAAGATAAGACAGTTATAATGGCAGCAAATGGTAGAGTTCAGAAGAAGCTGAGAATTGAGATAGGGGAAAATAGTGAAGCAGCTTAACAACTTTGTGTCTGGAAGGCGTGGTTTTCAGAAAAGGGCAGGAGAATCAGAGGGGTTACAGCCAACTGGCACAGTGTGTCAGGTATAAGGTGTAACAGGAGAATTTCAAACAAGCCAAAAAGTAAGGTGGACAAAAGAGTGGTGCGACCAGTACTACTGTATGGTACAGAAACCTGGGCAGTAAAGGTAGAGCAGTTGAGGAAGCTAGAGGTATTGGAAATAAAGTGCCTGAGATGGGTGGTAGGATTCACAGTGTGGGATAGATGAGGAAATGAAGACATAAGAGCAGAGGCCAGAGTAGTTCCAGTTGTAGAAAACGTCGAAGAGAACAGATTAAAGTGGTTAGAGCACATGTGCAGAAAAGAACACAGTCTGGTGAAGATGATTTTGGACAGACAGGAAGAAGGCAAGAGGAAATAAGGGCATCCCGTAAAGAGAAAGATGGATTTCTTTATTTTAATTTATTTTACATTTGTTTACTGGGAAAGAACAACTGGGCAATAATTGCCCGTTTTCAGTGGAGGCCCAGGGAGAAAAGCTCCACATAGTACATCAAGTTACAGAAACCATTCAAATACAGAAAGCGTGCAACATAGTAATAAAAAGAAGCTAGTTTCTAAAGTTCTGTACAAAAATATTCAACATAGTCCTTTTGAGGAACATTGAAACAATATAGAGAAAGTAAAATACAGGTGGATAACGTAAGATTATGATACACTTTGAAGCATCAAATCTGTTGCTACAAGAGAAGTTAATCATGTAAAGCACCATTTACAGTTACCAGTGAGAGAGGACTGGGTGTTTTAGTAGGTTATTCAGGGTCTTGACAATTACATATCCAAGAATTGGATAGATAAGGCTTCAGCTGACTTTTGAATTTGAGTTTATTTTGCATTCTGATTCTGTTAGGGAGGGAATTCCAGATTTTGGCAACTGCTGCACATGAGTACAGGGAGTCACCAAATGTATATTTGCTTTTGTATATTTCTACTAGCATTTTTATTTGTGGATCTTAGTTGGCAGTTATTGTAGAGATAGAGTAGGCCTGTTAAAGCTGGTATTTTATTGGGGTGGTATACTATTTTATGTGCCATGATAAGTTGATTAAAGTTCAGTAGGCTAAGTGGTTATAGCCAACCTAATTGTTTAAGGGCTAGACAGTGATGGGATCGATATGAGTAGTTGGTAGTAAATGCTGCTGTCTTTTTATAGCAAGTAGTAAATGTTGCTGTCTTTTTATAGCAAGTAGTTAATTTGTTTAAATCAACATTGTTTAGGTTGGTTAGAACAGGGGATGCATATAGTAGTGTGGAAAGTAGGTGAGTTCTGGCTAGTCAGGTAGTTTTTACATCAATAAAGGGTGTGAGTTTTTTTGTGAATTTTAGTTGTGGTCTGGGCTATATGTTTATCGAATTTCAGAGTTTGACAGCCAGGTTTCTATGGCAGAGCAGGATTCATGTTTTTTTTCTTGAAGAATTTGGAGAGAGGGAGCTGACTAGATCAGTTGGGATCGTCAGCATATTGTATCAAGTTTGCTTGAAGTGTGGCTGTGTGTAGGTTGTTTGTAAATAAGGTGAAAAGCAGGGGTCCTAGTATAAGACTCCCTGTGGTACACCAAGGATAACTGGAAGGAAGGGAGATAGGGATCCCATCCATTTTACGGCCTGCTTGGGGGTTGGAAAGGTAGTCTAAACCACAGCAGAGTGGATTTATCGAGTTTGAGTTCATAGAGGACAGTGAGAAGTTTGTTAGAGACTCTATCAAATGCTTTAGACAGGTCTAGAAAGAGAGTTGAAACTAGATTAGCGAGGTTCTGTTGCTGATTGACGTAATTGGTAAAACTGATGAGGGCAGTGGTCATGCTATGGTGTGTGCGGAATCCATGTTGTGTTTTGGCAAGAAGGTTGTTGGCTAAGAGATAGTTTAGTATCTGGGAGTGAATGCATTTTTCCAATATTTTAGACAATGGGGAGAGTATGGCTATTGGTTGGTAATTGGAGAATTCATGTAATGGAATTATGTGAGAGATTTTCCAGTGGTAAAGTACTGATTCTTCAGCTATGGGTCTGTTAATTAGAATAGAAACAGGGTATGCAATGGTTTTGGCAGTGATCCATAGGTATTCATCTGGGAGTTTCTTCTACGAGGGTAGTAGTTTTAGTTTGGACAGGTGTTTGGCTGGGATTGATTTGAGTGAGAAGAGGTTCTGGTTGTTTTGGGAGGTTATGTAGATCTGGGAGACTAGTGGGGGAGGAGAGGGTAATCCGTTTAAGAATTGCACTGGAGAAGTAGTCATTGAATTGAGTTGTAATGTTGATGGAGGTGTCATTTGTATATGGGGTGGGGTACTAGTTTACCTGGCTGAAGAGTTGTGTTAACGGCTGCCCAGAATTTCCATGGGTTTGAGATATATTTAGTTTAGGTGTTAGAATAGTGGGTTTTTTATCATTCCTTATGTGCTTTTTTGCTTTATTTCTTAGTTCAAGAAATATTTGTCTATTTGAGTTAGTTTTATTATTACACCAGGTGTCCCAGGCATTTTTTTTTTTTTAGAAGTAGAAGAGTGGCTTTGGTGAGCCAGGGGGCATAGTTAGATTTGGTCCTAGTGGTTCTAGGAGGGGCTAGTTGATTAAGTATGTCTAGAAAGGCAGAGCTAAAGTGGTCAACCGCCAAGTCCAGTGGAAGGCAGGTTACTTGGGGTCAGTTGCATTAATTTAAAGCTGATATGAAGTCTTCTGATTTGAAATTTTTTGTCTTGCATATTTGTTGGAGGGATTTTTTTTTTTGTGGTTTAATTTGTTGTCTTAGTAGAAAGGTGGGGAGATGATTGCTTAGACTGTTGGAGTGCCATACTGTTAGGCTGAGGAAGGACGGTTGGTGATGATCCAGTCAAGTATGGACTCTCTCGATTTATCTGTGTGGGTGGTGGTTTGTATTAGCTGCCTGAAACCATAGAGATTAATATGCTTGGAAGGTAGAGGTGAGTTAAAGGAGGGCCAGTCTAGACTGAAGTCCCCTAGGATGTGTTTCTTTTGAGAAGGATTGAGATGCCCAGTGGATTATGACTTCATGTGTATTAGTATTGTCTCCTGGAGGTATACATATACATAGTAGGATTAGATGTTTTAGGTGGTTATTCTCACCTTGGTAAAAAGGGCGCCTCATTCTGAAATTTAGGGATGTCCATGCTAATAGGGTCAATGGTGAGGTTATTTTTGAAGAGAAGGGTGACACTAACTCGTCTCTTATGTAATCTATCTGTCGTAAGTATATTGTACCCAGGTAGAGGTATTTTGTTATCTTTATTGTGTGGCTTGAGCCATGTTTCTGTAAGGAGTACTAAGTCAGGCATGTATAGTGAAAGAGTAACATGGAGTTTGTCTATTTTGTTCAGCATACTTCTAATAATGCTGAGGTCTAGTAGGTCTGCTTGTTTTCTTATGGAGTTCAGGTGATGTGTGCTTGAATTGAAGAGGATGCAGGGTTAGTGGTGGGCCTGGATTTGGATAGATATCCCCACTGAGTATCAGTTAAGATGTTAGGTTCGCAAGAGTCATAAGGTACACAAAAGCAGTCCCAATGCCAGTGATAAAGTCCACGGATAAATATGAAAAGTAAATTCCAAATCCCAAAAATAATCTGTGGAACAGCAGGCAGAAACTCAACGATAATATACCACAATAGGAACTTCACGATAAAAACAGTAGGTGACCTACTGTTTTTATCATGAAGTTTCTATTGTGGTATATTATCGTTGAGTTTTTGCCTGCTGTTCCACGGATTGCTTTTGGGTTTTGGAATTTGAGTCACAAGGTATTTGGAAATAAGTAGGTTGTACTCTAAACTGGGGTGACCTTTAAAGCAGTAGTGGTAGATTTTAAATGGGGCTAGATCTAGCATGGAATGACTGAATATGGCAGGTGAGATGTGGCAGAATTTTGAGTGAGGTACTAGGTAGTTAGGTTTGGTGGGAGACTTGGAGTAAAGATTCAGGATGAGTGAATGATGTTAGGACGTAAGTATGGCTGCTATGGGGAGGGATGATATGAGTGTGGTTAATAGGAAATGTATGATGATTTACTGAGGTAGCAGTATGTTTGAATTAGTGTTAGTAGCTGTTGTTGGGAGTAAGAGAAGACCTGCAGCAGTCGGGCATGAATGTCGAAGAAGGCAGGAGATTAGCATTGAATAGAGAGAGATGGCGACAGTTGAAATGACACCCTGATCGCAGTGTAAAAAAATGGGAAAAAGGGGGTTGATGATGTCATATATGGACCCGAGTTCCCCATTGTCTCTTCTGATGCGTGGTTTTAAAGTTAGACTTCTAGGTGCTTTCCCGTTTAGCATTTCCATCTGCAGACCAGCAAATGTTGAGCCGCCTTAGCGCTAGACCCAGTGTCAAGTTACCATGCATAGGCCTGTCCAATTTTGGACTTCTAGACATTTCTGCCTCCAAGTTGTCCAGTGTTGACCGTGCATATGTCTATGATCCATATTTCACTACCTAGTAAGTTTTCAAATTTTTTCATAGGAGATGCAGTAGACCAAAACCTTAGTGTTACTCCTTATGTTGGGGAATTCACCTCCATGCATTCAGCTCCCCTTATGAGATGAGAGATCTGAGGAGTACTGGGTATTTCCTCCTTCTGTTGTGTCACAGTCCTCCCTGGGGCTGCTTCACTTCTGTGCCCAGCTTCATCATTGCAGCATTGGAAGGTGGAATCCTGTCTAGATCAGAGCCTTCTGACCCTCTAGTGAGGGGCTTGCCTTCTCTACTGGACTAGATGCTTTGAACAGAAGGCAGCAGAAAACTGATGTGCGTTTCCATATCCTTTTTCTGACTTCATTATAAAAACATCTCCTTAATGTTGCTGAAGAAAGGGCTAGGTTTAGGAGTTTGTGCCTAGGGTACACTTCCCTGTTCATTCCATGGTGGAGACTGAAGACCCACATTGGAGTACTGGCTACAAGGGGAGCAGGGCTTTTAAGGGGTTTTGTCACTCACAGAAGCAGTTGACACTATTTACTGACACCCATTGCACACTGAACCCTTGGTGTCTTAGTGGCCATGCACTGTTGGATTATTGATGAAAAATGAAAAAAAAAAAAAACGTAATGATGACACCTCTTGGTTTACTTTCACCATGGTATATGAGGAATGACTGGGCTAGTTAACTGAGAGAGTCTGATGTTCAGGGGCAAGAAAATCTGCAAAAAAACATACTTTAAAGAAGCATGGTTATTTTGTCACATATACTGAGAAAAGGTGGATGGTTACTAGTTTGTGACCTTTTGAATAGTGGGGTGTTTCAGTGGTTGAAATCCCACCCCACAGACACTCTCTCTCTCTCTCTCTCACACACACACACACACACACACACACACACACAATTGTTTGTTGAATGAGTGAATGATCTGGCCCTGTCTGCAATCTTTGCAGCTATTCAGACATTAACTGGGCCACAAGGGTCAAAGGTAAATGCAAATATAAAAAATGGTTTGGCATAGCTGGGCAGACATTGTGTTTTTGGGAATTGGGAGAAAACTAGAGTACACAGAAAATAAACAATTATACTTCACACACAGACAGTTAATGGCAGACAAAATTTAACCCCAGACCCTGGTTCTGTGATATGGGAGCCTGAACTACTCTACCACTTTGCTGCCCATTCCCTTTCTTCTGAAAGTCCACTCTACCAGAGCAGATTTTATTTGTAATGTGAAATGTAACAGCTACGTGAGTGAGATTTGAGCATCTGTCACTTAGTTCACTCTGCATATGTTCACCAGACATTTTACATTGCATTTTATTGCTCTAAGTGCTGGACATCCTTCAGGGGTCTATATTAAGTCGGCAAAGCGGCATTACAGCGAACGAATTGGAACGAAATCTGACAACAGCGAAATCTCAGGTCAGTATCACTTGGCCTGAGCCGTGACATTGCACTTTATCCCACTGCAGTGCAATGTTGGAGTTGGTATATTTAGTTAGGGGTGTGGGGGGAGCATAGCCCCCCCACTCTGTAATGTTTTAAGTGGTGTGGTGTGTTGTGTTTTGTTGGTCTACCATTTTTTTCCCTGGGAAAAACATCTGAGACCTGGGATTTTGCTGTTGTCAGATTTCGTTCTGTATGTGTCGGTGAAGGGCATTTGCTGTAATGTCATTTCGCTGATTTAATATAGACCCATCCTTCAGGATGGTCAAAGTGAAAGATATCCCTTAGAGTCTGAAGGCTTTCATCTGGGTGTCCTGGGCTCTTCCAGAGCAGACTGCCCTATTATGCCTTCAGCCAGGGCATCCTGAAGTATGAGACAGCAGTAGTAAGGTCCTCACCATAACATTAGTGTCTTCAGGAAGGAAGTAAGCTCTGGCTTTAGGACGGTTTCACTTTCCTCTTCTCAGTAGGTATAATTTCCTGTTATTGCTAGCACTGCATCTTGGGCAGTATTTTCCTGTTGGTTATGATGAAAAAGATACAGAGATGAAGGGCATAGCTTCATCAGGTGAATTGCCAGGGTCATCCCACTGAGAAAACTTGGATAGAAAGCTAATAAGATAAGCTACTTGTCCTAATGCCTGAGGCAAAGGTTTGTGAGGTCCTGCTGCTGGAGCTTGTATCTCAGATGCATCATTAAGGTAGATAACGTGTAATTGTTTAAGTAGATAAAAGGGACTTGTGAAATTAAGGTATCCTTCAGATATAAGTACATGAATCATAATTCTTAAAACAGTATGAATTATACTGCATGTTTATGTGGAAAACTAATTGTATTCTGTACTTTTTTTTTTTTTTTTTTACTGTAGTGGCCTCAAGAATGACTATAACAAGGAAACATTCACTCTGAAGCACAAAATTGATGAACAGATGTTCCCTTGCTGCTTCATTAAAATAGGTAAATATTGTCTTACCTTCTCCCAGTCTTACATAGTTGTTACTTCACTTTGAAATTGATGGTCAGATTATTAAACATATACGTTAATAAGTTAGAATGTACTTAAATCAACCTGGCAGAAAAGGTAACAGTATTCAGTTGTTAATTTTGCATGTGCAGCAGCTTGTGTAACTGATTTCTTAAGGAAATAATGTAGTTGCCTTACAAGAAAAGAAAATGTGTAGTGTTTTTACTAAAACTCATATTGTTTATTGCATCAGCAGTTTCTAAACAAGCTGCTTTAATGTTGTCTGCTTCAAGAGAAGATCAAAATAGGTTACGAAGGAAAGTATGAGATAGTTTGAAGTCCACACTTTTGATCTAAATTGACTATTTTCATCTGCGTCTTCAGTATCAGCATGTATGAATATCCCCACACATAGGCATAGAGCTTTGACAGTTATTTAATTAGCAGTATCTTTTAGACTGTACCCATCCGATGTTCTTCGTCTTCCATTGCTGCAGTCCTTACTATTGGGTATAGTCCGCATCCAGTCGGCCCGAATACCAGAGTATAAGGCTGACGTCGGTCCATATCCTCAGTCTTTAGTGCAGGTTGGCGTTCTGAAATATTTGAATCAGAGTTGGCAACATTTTGGTTTTCTTGCCTCAGTATTTAACCGGATGTCAGAAAAAGTGAATAACTGTATTTCTTGTGGGAAACAAATTCCTCATAGGGATTACCATACATTGTGTATACCTTGTTTAGGGCCTGAGCACGGCGTTGTTGGTTGCGCTCTTGTGCTAAGTTTAACAAACGCACTATTAAGAGGAGGTTAGACTGTGCCAGATTAGTGTTTGGGAAGCGTTGCAATTATAAAATGCCGTCGGATGCTCCGGCGCCGCTTCATCCAAGAAGCGCAAGGACAAAACAGCGAAGCCTAGGGTTGATGAACCGGCAGTCCCGGACGTCGGTTCTTTAGATGGCTCAGTGGAGCCAGAGGTTTGGGAGTTTCTATAGAGTCTCAGGCAGAAACTTTACTGTTACAGGATGTCCCTCTCAGGAGGCAGGCCAGGCTGAGGGGGCTTCTCAGGTAACTATTCTTCCCTCTCTTCCCAAAGTAGTTAGAGCCTCTCCTTCTGTTGCCAAAACTTCTTTTAGAGGTAGGCCAACTTCAGCTTCAGTAGGGGCTTCTCCTAGCCTTCGGGTTCTGTACCTAAGAAACATATGCTTAAAATGGCAGAAGATTTGATTACTATGATTAGAGGTTCTATGGGCCCTCCTGATAAGAGGCCTAGAGTGGAACCAGAGTTTGACAGTTTTGAACAGGGTTCAGGGGCTTCTGAATCTTCTGCGGAAGATTTGCAGGAGTATCCTCATTATTCTGATTCTGATGTGGATGATGCCACTCCTTGACTTCTCCGCCTGAGGATTTGTCATTTTCAGAGACTCTGCATTCCATGCGGGAGCACTTTAAATGGGAAGGCCAGGATTACTCTGATTCAGGAAGAGGCTTAGGGAATTCTTGTTTTACCCCAGCATAGGCCCTTAGCTATACCTCCTGTGTTGAATGTGGTGGAAGATGTTTTGCAGAGGCTTCCCTGAACCCTGATTCTTTGCCTCCTGCTCCTGTTAAACCTGATAGGTACTATAGGGTGCAAGCTCATAAGTATTTGTTTAAGAGTCGACCCAGAAACTGTTTCTCAAGGGCCTAAAGGTGTTAAGGCCTCTGTGGTTAAAAATCCTGTTCCCACTGACAAAGAGGCATAGATAGGTGGGGTAAGAAAGTGTATACTTCTTCCACTCTAGCCATGAGAGCGTTGAATTGTCAGTTTCACATGCTGAAATATCAAAATTATCTCCTTTCACAATTGAAATCTAAGGTGGATGCTTTGGCGGAAGGTATTGATTGTAAAGACTTGCTGGATTTAGTTTATGTGTCTGAACAAGTGGGCAAGCATTCTTTGCAATGTGGTTTTGATGCTGTGCAGGCCTCCTCGAGGGTGGCTGCCACTAGTTCTGTTCTTCGCAGGCATGCCTGGTTGAGGGATCAAAATTTGGCTGAGCATGTTAAGACAAGGATTTTGGATGCTCCTTTACAGTCTGATGTGTTGTTTGGTTCACCTGTGGAAGCAGTTTTAAAGAAAATGGAGGACAAAGCTAAGTCTATGCAAACTGTTAAAGATTTTTTGCAGGTACAGCCACTGAAGTTTAGTAGAAATTGGCCTGCTAAGGGGTGGACATATCCTGCTTATGATTCCCAGTCTAGGGGTAGGTCTAGGCGTGGTAGGGGCAGGGCTCAAGGTTCTTTTAGGCCTAGAACAGGAGTTCACCTGCTCAGACTTCTGGTGAGGGCAGGGGTCAGTCCTTTAGTAAACAGACCCAATGACCGCCTTTTCCACTGCCAGTAGATTCTCGTCTGGCAGCTCCTTTGGAAGGACAACTGTCTCTTTTCAAAGAAAATTGGGATTTAATTACTCAAGACAGATGGGTGTTGGACATCATTCAACCAGTCCCTGCATCAGAAAGGGGCCTAGGATTTTATTCGCATGTTCCTAGTACCAGAGAAGGGGAACACGTGGAGACTGCTTTTGGATTTATCTCTCCTCAACACTTATCTGGACATTCCCAAGTTCAAGATGTTGGCGTTACAACAGCTTTTACCCCTGCTGGGCAAAGATCACTGGATGGTAACTTTAGATCTCAAGGAAGCTTACCTTCATGTGCATATCAGGCTAAGTTACAGGAAGTATCTGCGGTTTCAAGCTGGAGATTCTCATTATCAGTTCGCTGCATTGCCCTTTGGCTTATCTAAGAGTATTCACAAAGGTTCTGGCTCCAGTGATAGCTTACTTCAGGCTACAAGGACTTCAAATCTATCCTTATTTAGGCGACTGCCTGATTCTGGCTCAAGAAAAGGAAGACCTTCTACAGCATCTGGAATATCTTATAGCAGTGCTAAGATGCCTAGGGTATTCTGTGACCGAAATAAAGTCCAGTCTAGTACCCTCTCAAGACATGTGCTTTCTGGGTGTGAGACTGAATACAGCAGCCAGATGGCCTTTTAACCCCGGACAAACAAAAGAGTCTGTCACTTTACTTCCATCAACTATCTCATCAGTCCGTGCTGACTGCAGAGACAGTCCTTCAAGCATTAGGGTTCATGGCATCTTGTATTCTGGTGCTTCCCAATGCCAAACTGCATATGAGGAAGTTACAATGGTATCTCAAAAATGTATGGACACAGCACTGCCAGGATTTAGACACTGTCATTCAAATAATACCTTGCCTTCAAAGAGAATTTTTGTGGTGGGCTCAGGAATGTCATCTAAACAAGGGACTCTCTGTGACCCGGCCAGAGGCGAGTCAGATTTTACCGACGGATGCCTCAGACATTGCTTGGGGAGCTCATCTAAATGGAAAGTGGATACAAGACAAGTGGCCTGCCAGACTACAGCATCTACATATCAACATGAAGGAGATGTTAGCAGTCCGGTTCGCATTGCTGGCTTTCAAGGAATTACTTCTTCCAGGGCAGGTGTTGATTCTAACAGACAACACAACTGCCATGTGGTACTTCAACAAACAAGGGGGAACACATTCTTATCCTCTATGCAGGCATGCAATGATTTTATGGGAGAGCACCTAACTCTTCAGGCAAGGTTTCTGCCAGGAGCACAGAACTCCTTAGCAGATGTGTTAAGCAGACAAATCATGGATCCCCACAAGTGGAAACTGGATCTTCATGTATTTCAGACATTGACAGTGTCATGGGGAACTCCAGACATAGATCTGTTCGCTTCTCCACTAAACCACCAGCTGCCACAGTTTTGCACAAAGGGGTTTCATCACACAGCTTGGAAAGTGGATGCTCTGTCTTTCAGTTGGACAAACCTTCCTCTGTATGCCTTTCCACCTCTGCCTCTTCTTCCAAGGGTACTGTTAAAGGTCAGACAGGACAGGCCAAGGATGATTTTGATAGCTCCAGATTGGCCTCGGCAACACTGGTACCCTCTACAGTCTGGTAAAGAAGCCTCCATGGCCTTAACCTTTGATTCCTCATCTGTTATCCCAGCAGGACGGTCATCTGCTCAATGTCAAGCTTCACTCTCTTCATCTGACAGCCTGGCATATTCTGTGTTGAAACACAGCAGGTCTCAACTTCCTCAACAAGTTTTAAATGTGATTATGGAAGCTAGAAGACCTAGTACAAGGAAAGTGTAAATGGAAGAGATTTTATTTTGGAGTAAAGCAAAGAATTTGGAGATTTCTGAGCCTAATTTGAGTATGGCTCTTCAATATCTTACTGAGTTACTGGACAAGGGTCTGTCCTTCTCTTCCATCAAGATTCATGCTGCAGCAATCTCAGCTCACTATGATTGTGACCCACCATTGTTTTCGCATCCTTTGTTCAAGCAGTTTCTTAGAGGGGCTAAGAATATAAGACCCCCACGTAGAGCTCCTACTCCTGCTTGGGATCTCAATTTTGTGTTGGAAAAACTTACTCTACAACCTTTTGAGCCTGCGGCTACTGCTGAATTGAAATATTTGTCATGGAAGACTGCTTTTTTGTTGGCTATTACTTCTGCAAGAAGGGTGTCTGAGTTGCAGGCCCTTATGGCAGTCGAGCCCTTTTGATTTTCCATAAGGATAGGGTATCATTACGTACTAATCCTTCCTTTATGCCTAAAGTGGTTTCTAGTGTGGCTTTAAACCAAACTATTCATTTGCCTACCTTTTATGCAGACCCCCAAATAAAGGGGAAAAGATTTTGCATACTTTAGATGTACACAGGCTATTGCGTTATTACTTAAGCAGGACTAAGGATTTTAGGCAGTCTCAGCAGTTGTTTGTTTCTTTTGCTTTGAGTTCAGGGCAAGCCTGTGTCAAAACAAACTATTTCTAGGTGGATTGGCTTTTGCATTGCATTTTGTTATTCCCATCATGGCAAGGAGGTTCCAGCTGGGATTAGGCCTCATTCCACTAGGGCTACTGCCACTTCAACAGCATTCCTACGGGGGGTGGCAACTAAGGATATTTTGGAAGCAGCTACTTGGAGTTCAGTGCATACTTTCTCTAAGCATTATCACCTTCCTATCTATTCTAAGTCTAGGGCTGGTTTTGCCACAGCTGTTTTGCAAGGCATGTTGTCAGCTCCTGCTTCTTTATGATTTGCCAGCCTCCCTTACCTCTGCTTTGGGATTCTACCCAATAGTAAGGACTGCAGCAATGGAAGCCGAAGAACATAGTACAGTTTTGTACCTAGCATAAATGTAGATGTTCGAGGATTCCATTGCTGCAGTCCATTACCTCCCTCCTTCCCCTCTGTGTTTAGGGGTGGTTGTGTAGGTGATTTACCTGCTTATATTTTTGTATATATTGGTCATGTTTTGGTGCAGGTATTTTGGGCCTTGTCTTTTTAGGGTCTTCTGACATCTGGGGCAAGAAAAGACTGAGGATATGACGCCGGTCATGCGCATTAGTACCCTGACGTACTGACGTCAGTCTAATGCGCCCTGACCGACGTCAGCCTTATACTCTGGTATTCGGGCCGACTGGATGCGGACTATACCCAATAGTAAGGACTGCAGCAATGGAATCCTCGAACATCTACATTTATGGTAGGTACAAAACTGTACTTTTTCTGTCATTTCCATGTGTTGGCAGTCACAGAGAAGACTGCATTTTTTTCCTAATCCAGCTTGTTTGGTTCAGTTTGTCTGCAGTTCAATTTTCTTGATCTGCCTTTTTTTGTTTTCAGGAGTAATTGTCTTCCCACTTTCAAACCCTGCCCCATTTGTGTGTATAATGTCAATTTTTTTTGTATGTACCTCACTTACTTTTAAGTGAAACGTGAACAATAAAACATATTCATTTGAATGGGTGCTCAATACTTTTTTTGCCACCCCTGAGGTTATGAAGCTTCAAATTTGATTATATTAGTTTTAGGGATGAGGGGGTTCACCTCCTGCATTTATTAAAACTAATATCATCAAATTTGAAGCTGCATAACCTCAGGGCAGGCACAAAAAACTCTTGAGCACCTCCTCAAGTAAAAAAAGTGTGTTGAATACTTTTTGCCTAAATTGTTTCACTTGTCTGGGTTTTTCTTCAAAGTAAAGATTCAGGATGAGTGAATGATGGTAGGAGGTAAGTATGGCTGCTATGGGGAGGGATGATATGAGTGTGGTTAATAGGAAATATATGACTATTTACTGAGGTAGCAGTACGTTTGGATTAGTGTTAGTAGCTGTTGTTGGGAGTAAGAGAAGACCTGCAACAGTCAGGCATGAATGTCGAAGAAGGCAGGAGATTAGCATTGAATAGAGAGAGATGGCGACAGTTGAAATGACACCCTGACCGCAGTGTAAAAAAATGGGAAAAAGGGGGTTGATGATGATGATGTCATCTATGGACCTGAGTTTCCCCATTGTCTCTTCTGACGCGTGGTTTTAAAGTTAGACCTCTAGGTGCTTGCCCGTTTAGCATTTCCATCTGCAGACCAGCAAATGTTGAGCCGCCTTAGCGCCAGACCCAGTGTCAAGTTACCATGCATAGGCCTGTCCAATATTGGACTTCTAGACATTTCTGCCTCCAAGTTTTCCAGTGTTGACAGTGCATTTGTCTATGATCCATATTTCACTACCTAGTAAGTTTTCAAATGTATTCATAGGAGATGCAGTAGACAAAAAGTAGACTTCAAAGTAGTTTGTGGACTTATTTAATGTTGTAGTTTCTTACTTGGAAGGCATTTTGATCAACAGCATCTAGAATCCACTAAACTGTTACACAACTGATTATGAAAGGCAGTGGGCCATTGTGTAGTTGAATACCATAGTACATTGTATTATTAAAATATACAATGCCTTCATGCATTTATCTTGGTGAGATTTTTTTGTTTAAGCCAGTTTTGATAGCATTCTGCAGCTCTGCCTAAAGTAGTCTGTATTGATTAGCATTTTTAATTCAGTATTCCCAGTCTTTGTCAAAAACCTTAATACATTTTTTTATGTAGAGTTATGAAGGATGATTCAGTCCATCTTGGTTGCAGGCTCAGGTTGTCAGTGCACTGAAAACCTACTCAGGCTCTAGCCCCACCCATAATGCCCTTAGCTGGACTTTACACGTTCTTTGCCATTTGTTAAGTTCACAGCACTGAAAAATGGCACCAGTTTTTGAGTGTTTTTCATTTGAAATTTTCAAGCTTTTCATTTTGATTTCTTAAGGTCTTATCCCTTCTTTTTTCTATACTTTGGGATAATTCTGTATTTTTCTGAGGTTATATTATCTGTCTCCTCCCTACGCCACATTTTTGCTGTTGTCCTTCCTTCCTTGGTTTCTTACTTGTTATTTATATTTACCACTGGTTAGGTACATAGGTTTATTAGATTTTGATAACATGTTTGAAGGATTCCAGAAACAGTTGCATTATCCAAGAAACTGTAATGCTTCTAAGAGAACTGTCAAATACATGATTTAATGATGCTGCTTCTTTTGGGGGCCAGTTTTCATCTTGTCTTAATACATTTTTTGACATTCCTAAAGAATTGACAGGCTGAGCTGATGGGCTGATTTGTCATCAAGGTTCTTTGAGTTAGATTTGTAAATGGTAACAGGGATATATCCTGTATAGGTGACAGGATCCTAGTGATGGTAAAGGAAGTCACCACCTTCTAACATGGATTTTCTTTATTCCTTATTAATATTTTCTAGTATTATGACACCCATCAGTGTCTGGCAGAGGAATCAGGAGGTTGTATTCTGGTCATCATGGCCTTTCTTTTGAGTCATAGCTTCAGAAGCAGTGTTCGCTGCCTGTTGAGAACTGAGGTTCACAAGTTGCCAGTCTGTATGGACAATGATACCTGAGTAAAAGGAGCCAAAGTGTTGTATAGTAAGATATGTCATGCCGAATTTCTTTGTGCGTGTGTGTTTTTTTTAAACAAATATATTGCCATGTTGGTGCTAATCCAGCACAGGACAGAGCACTTTCAGTTAAGCAGATGGTGGGAATGGTTGACCTCGCTCTTCTTGTTTGTGCTGCTTGAATAGTAAATACCTGTTATGTTGATTGTTTGCTTCTTGCTAGAGATTTGGTGTCTGCCTACTCTCTTCTTGGTTGAAGGGGGCTATAAGTACTGTCCTGAAACCTATTTAATTGCATTTATTTGAAAGGAAGGAAAGGCACTCTCTACATGGATACATATTGATCAAGACTGAATAGTCGTGTTTGAAGTGGTGGAATCTTGCTGGATGAGACGCGGGTTTGAATTTTGGCACTTTGAATGCCTCAGCTGTCTGGTAGGAATAATACCTGTGGTTTGTTTGTCCATGTTGATTTGAGATAGACTGTCTATTTACCCCTTTTTAATATTTTTAGTCAGAATGGGGAGTGTTTATCTTAGCATTTTGTTTTGACTTGTAGGCCTACTGTGAAGGTTAGAGTAAAACTCTCTACTGCAGCACCATTAGCTTCTGGTGTTTTAGTAGTCAAGTATAGCAATTTCTGTTTACTTGACTCTGCCCTGAATGTGGAGGTAGTTTGGTTAGTCTTTACTTGAAACTTGTCCTGAGGATATAATTTTCCAAGCTTTTTGCTAACGTTCAAAAATTTTAACTGACTACTGCTCTTGAAAGCTAGCGCATCATTGTATTCACATATTTAATTGCGCAGCCTGGCACAACGTTGTGCTACAGTTGTGATGTGGATTGTTTTTTTTTTTTTTAACTTCAGTTTATTGATGTTCTTCTTATGTGGTTAAACTTACTAGTGTTTATTTTCCTCCACATTCAGTGTAGGTGGCCTCTCTTAGTGTTCCAGATCTGTGACCGTGCTTTCAGCATCTCATTGCATTGCTGCTTCAGCATTTCCTGAATGATTTTTTTCTGCTGCTTAGTTGGTGCAGAGAATCTGTTTCAAGAGACGTTAGTAAATGTGAGGACTTTGACCTGCTTGTTGATATTCTGTACTATTCCTTGAGTTTTGATCAGACTTAGATGGCTGTATTGTGTGAGGTCATTTTGTGGACTGGTTTGCACTTGTGTGAACCCTGGTCTGTCTCCACTTTTTATGAGTTACTATAGAGTTTCTGTGCAGATAAGGAAGTCAGCTCCTTGTCTGTTGGTTCAGTGCTCTGGGAAGACTTTAATCTGTAAGTATGTAGGACTTGAGCAGATGTGTATGGAAGTCGTGCTACTGCTTGGATGTTATGGAGGAAGGGCATCCACTTACCATTAAAGTGATTGCTTGGCCTTTGCAGGCTGTGCTTGAATGCAATTGTTGCAATTTGGTGGTGTCACAATTTAACTAAGTTTTTACATATTAACTGCTTACTTTTTGCTTGATACATAGTATTATTCATTTGTCTTTTTGGTGTAATGCTTTCTCCTGTGTCTGATTTCATTATGTAATATGTTCAGTTTGTAAGGGTGTTAAGGCAGTAAGCACCAAATCTGGACTGGTGCATACCTCTCAGGTGTGCAGATTTTCACAGAATGTACAGATTTTTGCCTAATATTTTGGTCCATTTTTCAAAAACATTGTGGTTTTCTGGAAAATTAGTGGCAAATCATTAAAGATTGAAGTTACAAAATAATGACAGACATTTGAGTTTCAGATTTTATACCCTTAAGAAAAATTGTGCTAATACAAAACATGTTAATGTTCATCGTGCATACAGCTGCAGTCATAACAGATGGGTTCTCCTGCCGTCAGGCGGGTCCTCAGTCGGCCGAATTCCAAAGTCTAGGTCTGGTGTCGGTTGTCGTCGCTTCTTCCCTGACGTCAGTGCGACAGGGGTATAAAGGAACCAGCCGACGCCATTTTCTTCAGTCTTTCTTGCCACGCGGTGCCCGAAGCAGAAGCAGTTCGCCAGTGCCGGTCGGCCAGCTCCTGAGATTACGAAAATTTGGAAACCGAAGTCTTCTTGAAAGCTAAGTACCCCGTTGGGGAAACTTTTCTTGCCTCAGACCGATGTCAGACAAAGTTAATAATTGTATTTCTTGTGGGAAGCAAATACCACGTAAGGATTTCCATTCCCTCTGTATACCTTGTTTAGGCCCAGACCACAATGTTATCAGTCTGTCGCTTTTGTGCTACATTCAACAAACGTACCATTAAGTGTCGAGCGAAGTTCTCCCAGCATTATTTTGGGAAAGCATTTAACTATATTATGTCGTTGGATACTCCGACTCCATTTTTGTCTAAAAAACGCAAAGATAAGGGCCGACACACGAGGTCCGCGGCCTCTACCGACACCACGCCAAAGCCGAATACACGTGGTCCGGTTCTCAGCGAGGCGCCTACGCAGCCCCTGACTACCGACGACACTTCTTTGGCGGTGTCTCCTGTGCCCGAGGTCGCAGGCTTCTCGGCCCACACCCCAACTACGGATACCGAAGCCACTCTTGGCGTTGAAACTCAGAATGTGGACAGGTCCACCTTCACTCAAGATGTCTTCAGACCTTCCTCTTCTTTCTCCATCAAGGCTTTCACTAAGTCTAAAGCAAAGAGACAAGCTACACAGGGCCCATCTCCAGGCCCCATGCCTAAGAAACAGATGCTTAAAATGGCTGAGGATTTAATTACTCTTATCAGAGGTTCTCAGCCCCCACTGGACAAAAGGCCCAGAGTGGAGGAAGATTCCCCCTCCTGTGATCAGGGCTCCATTATTTCAGAGCACTCTGATAATCAGGAACATTCTTACTTCCCTTTTGAAGACTGTGATGTGGAGGAGTCCATCCCTTCTGTATCCCCCCCTGAGGATTACTCATTTGGGGAAACTTTGCATACCTTAAGGGAACACTTCCACTGGGAAGGCCAAGATTATTCAGATTCCAAGAAAAGGCTTAGGGAATTTCTCTTGCTACCTCAGCACAGGCCTCTGGCTATACCTCCTGTCTTGGACATCCTAGATGATGTTTACTCGGAGGCCTGCCTTAACCCGGACTCTCTACCTCCAGCTCCAGTTAAGCCTGACAAGGTACTACAGAGTTCCTGACTCACACCAATTTCTATACAAAAGCCATGCTGCTGACCCAGAAACCATCTCACAGGTCCCCAAGGGAGTTAAGGCCTCCACTGCTAAAAATCCATTACCTTCCAAGAGAGATTCCAGATCCTTAGAAAGGTGGGGAAAAAAGGTATATACCTCGGCTACCTTAACCAAGAGGGCCTTAAACTGTCAGTTCCATATGCTAAAATACCAACAGTTTTTGTTATCACAATTGAAAAGTAAAATGTCACAACCTGAACAACCAGACTTGAAGGAGTTGCAGGATTTGATGCATAGTGCAGAACAAGTGGGTAAGCATACCTTACAATGTGGTTTTGATGCTCTAGAGGCCTCATGTGAGCTGCTGTTACAGGATCAGTCATACGTAGGCATGCCTGGCTCAAGGAACAAGCCTTGCCTGATTATGTCAAAGCTAAATTACTAGACGCCCCTCTTCAAAAGGATGTACTATTTGGTGCTAATGCTGAGGAGGTATTAAGGAAAATGGAGGAAAAGGCTAAATCAATGCAAACTGTGAAAGATTTTCTACAGGTACAACCCCCACGTATTAGTAGAAATTGGCCTTCCAAAAACTGGTCCTTTCCTGCCACTGACAGACCCCAAAGAGGCAGATACAGGCGCCCAAGGGGTAGAGGACAATCCCAAGGATAGTTTAGAGGCAGACAATGGCAAGCTCCTACACAGAGGTGGTGAGAATAACTCGCAATCTTTCAGAAAGCAAACCCAATGACTTTCCCCTTTGCATGCCAAGCAAGTCTCAAATGGCAGCCCCCTTAGGAGGAAAGCTGGCATTATTTTCAAAAAATTGGCATATTTTCACAAAGGACAAATGGATCCTGTTCATTATAAACAGAGGCTACAAATTCCATTTTCACACCCTTCCAAAAATGAGAGGCATGCCAAACCTGCCACACAATCAAAGGGCAGAGGCACAAAGGCAAATTACAGATCTCATAAACATGAAAGCTATTCAAGAGGTACCTACGCATGAACAAGGTCAAGGTTTTTATTCCAGGCTATTTCTGGTACCAAGGAAGGGAAAAGATTGGATACCTATTTTGGACCTATCCATCCTAAACACATTTCTACTCGTACCAAAATTCAAGATGCTCACTCTACAGCAACTTCTTCCCATGCTGGGCAAGGAGTCTTGGCTGGTAACATTGGACCTCAAGGAGGCATACCTGCATTTCCCAATCAGACAAAATTGCAGAAGGTACCTCAGATTTCTTGCAGGTTCAACCCATTATCAATTCTCTGCATTGCCCTTTGGCTTATCTACTGTGCCCAGAGTATTCACGAAATGCCTGGCATCAGTAATTGCCTACTGCAGACTTCAAGGGATACAAATATACCCCTGTTTGGACGACTGCCTGATCCAAGCGGACAGCAAGCACATTCTTCTGAAACATCTGGCTTGTGTAATAATGTTGTTGAACTCTCTGGGATACACAGTCAACAAAAAGAAATCAAGGCTAATACCCTCTCGGAAGATAATTTTCCTGGGTGCCAATTTGGACACAAACACCCAGATGGCCTACCTCACGCCAGAGAAGCAGGGGCAACTAATTCAATACTTCAGAGCATTAGCAAATTGCACCAGGCTGACTGCAAGGAAAATCCTGCAGGCTCTGGGATTCATGGCATCTTGCATCTTACTAATCCCATGTGCAAAGCTGCATATGAGGAAACTACAATGGTACCTGAAAAACATATGGTCTCAACACAGCCACAGTTTGGAAACAATAATACCACTAATTCCATGTCTGCAAAAGGAATTTCTGTGGTGGGCTCAAGCATGTCAAACAAACACAGGTCTTCCATTCAGCAAGCCTCAAGCAAATCAAGTCATCACAACAGACGCCTCGGACTACGCCTGGGGGGCGCACATGACAGATCGGTGCATTCAGGGCAAATGGTCCCTAAAAGAAAAGCACCTTCACATCAATCAAAAGGAAATGCTAGCAGTAGTAAATGCTATTATAGCTTTCAAGGACCTTCTACAACCAGGTCAACTATTGATAAGAACGGACAACACCACAGTTACGTGGTACATAAATAAACAGGGAGGAACACATTCTTTCCCCCTATGCAGACTGGCCATGTCACTTTGGAACATGGCCATGGACTTACAAATGGAACTACAAGCACAGTACTTGCCAGGCAAGGAAAACACGCTGGCAGACAACCTAAGCAGGAATATGACAGATCCACATGAATGGAAATTGCATCCAAAAGTTTTTGCAGAAATAATCCAAGAATGGGGAAGGCCAGGCATAGATCTCTTTGCCTCCCACAAAAATCACCAATTGACAAAATTCTGCTCAAGGATTTTCCATCCAAAGGCCTGGAGAGTGGACGCTCTCTCTTTCAGTTGGACCTCAGTGACAGTTTATGCCTTCCCACCTCTTCCTCTGCTGCCCAAAGTTTTATTGAAAACCAGAGCAGACAGACCAAAGATGATTCTCATTGCTCTGGACTGGCCAAGGCAACACTGGTACCCACTCCTGAGGAGCCTGACGCATTCCCCATCATGGACCCTGCCTGTAATGCCTCTTCTTCTGACTCGGCACAGCTTCAAAACTCTTCACAGTCAGCTAAAAACACTCAATCTAGCCGCATGGAAGATTCCTTAGCATCACAACAGGCCCTACTCTCCAAGGAGGTGCAGGATGTCATTTTGGAGGCCAGAAGGCCATCAACTAGAAAAGCTTACTCTGCAAAATGGAAATGGTTTTGTGTCTGGAATGAGAAAAAGGGCCAGGATCCTGGAAAACTGAATTTACCTCAAATACTACAATATTTGGCTGAGCTGCTAAGCAGTGGACTTTCATTCTCCTCCATCAAAATCCATGCCTCAGCCATTTCTGCAGAATACAACACTGATCCACCTTTATTCTCTCACCCTCTCTTAAGACAGTTCCTCAGAGGGGCTAAGAATCTAAGACCTCCAAGGAAACAACCAATACCTGCTTGGGATCTTAATTTTATTCTGGAAAAACTGACCTTGCCTCCCTTTGAGCCAGCTGCCTCGTCAGATTTGCAATATTTGTCCTGGAAAACAGCTTTCCTTCTGGCTATCACCTCAGCTCATAGAGTTTCAGAACTACAGGCTCTTATGGCTATCCAGCCTTTTATCATCTTCCATCAGGACAGAGTTTCCTTACGAACCAACCCGTCCTTTATGCCTAAAGTGATATCCAGGGTAGCTTTAAATCAGGCCATACATTTACCTACTTTTTATCCTAATCCTCAAAACAAAGGGGAGAGATTACTACATTCCTTGGACATCCACAGACAACTGCGTTATTATTTGGACAGAACAAAGCCTTTCAGAAAATCAGAACAGCTCTTTGTGTCCTATGCTGTAGGAGCTCAAGGAAAGCCAATTTCCAAACAGACAATCTCAAAATGGATAGCCCACTGCATACGCTTTTGCTATTCCTTTCATGGCAAAACTGTACCTACAATCATTAGAACTCATTCCACCAGGGCCACAGCCACCTCTGCAGCTTTCCTCAGAGGAGTTCCTACCAAGGATATTTTGGAAGCAGCCACTTGGAGTTCTGTGCATACCTTCTCCAAGCACTACAACCTACCATTATACTCCAAATCTAGAGCAGGCTTTGCCACTGCAGTCTTGCAGGGCATTTTGGCTCCTCCTAGTTCCACCTAGTGCCTACCACCCCTTTCTTAGCTTTGGGATTCTACCCATCTGTTATGACTGCAGCTGTATGCACGATGAACATAGTACAGTTTTGTACCTACCATAAATGTAGATGTTCGAGTGCTAATACAGCTGCAGTCCAGGTTTCCCTCCCTCCTTCCCCTCTTGGGACAGGCCTATAGGCTAACACATCCTCATACAACCTGATTGGGGTATTCATTTATGATGTATTTGCTTGCAACTACTGTATTTTGATTATATTGCACTGCATTATTACACAAATTTATGTATTGCCTTCCTTCTGGGGGCACCTGACATCTGGGGCAAGAAAAACTGAAGAAAATGGCGTCAGCTGGTTCCTTTATACCCCTGTCGCACTGACGTCCGGGAAGAAGCAACGACAACCGACGCCGGACCTAGACTTTGGAATTCGGCCGACCGAGGACCCGCCTGACGGCAGGAGAACCCATCTGCATGACTACAGCTGTATTAGCACTCGAACATCTACATTTATGGTAGGTACAAAACTGTACTTTCTATCAACTTTCTAAGTTTGTAAGAGCAGTATTTAGAAAGTGTCCCTATTACTGGGCCTTTGTCCCCTTTTTTATTTATGGCTTTGTCCAGATGTCTTGCTCTTAAGAGGTTGAGAGGTATGGATTGGTGATGGAGATGATGAACCACATAAGGCTAAAAAATGTTGATCTTTCTTTGAACTTTTTTTATTAGCAGAACTTTGTCTGATAGTTTAGCCTGTTGATAGTAAATTACTGAATTTAACTATGAACATAACTGGCATTTGCGATTCGTTAGGAATTCGGGCCTAAAAGACAGATGTTATATTGTCCTGTCTCGTCTTCATTCTTGCTGGTTGGGTTAGGAACCGAGCATCGGTTCTGACTCAGCCTTTACTAAAGCTCGAGAGCTTCCACTGGCTCGAGGCTTTGCCCTATCCCATCAGGCCTAGGGAGTATTACCCAGATCTCATTTGCCGCTAAACTAGATCAGGTTGCTTCCTACTAGGCTCCAGGCTAAGTAGAAAAGTTTCTTGTTTTTTTTTTCATCATAATTGCCTTTTTTACTATTTTGAGAATAATTAGTGTTAGCATTACTTCTATCAGGCAAATTTGTCAGATTTGTTGCGTGTTTTGTGTTACTGGCTGTTGTCTTTCGTTAGGCCTTTCTCCCACCCTGTCTTGTGCCCAAGCTCCCTTTTACTACAGATTTTGTTGGGATTTTGTTTTATTTTCTCTTCATAGTTTGACAAGGAGTTTGTTTAAGTTAGAGGACTCCTTGAATTAGCCCAATTCAGTTAGAGGACTTTCCCTTTACTTTTCTCGTCTTTCCTCTTTTCAGGGTTGTCGTTTAAGTTAGAGACTTCTCCTCTGGTCCCCCTTCTACAGTTGTGGTGTGTTTGTTATTTAAAAAAAAAAAAAGGTTTACTTTGTTCTTTCGTGTAAGTTGATCTTGTTGTAGTTAAGACCTTGTTGTGTTTTGGTATAACTTGCCTTTGGTCCTAGCTTAAAACACTGATAGTCATGTCTAAGGATGGTAGGGAAGCAAAGCCTTCTTGCTTCAAAAAGTTTGACTGCTGTACCCAGAAAATGTCTCTAACAGATGGACACACCAGCTGCATATACTGGTTGAGTGCTGTCCACCTACAGGAATCCTGTGCTATTTATCATGGGTTTAGCTGTAGAGTTTTACAGGAAAGAAAAAATAAGCTCATTGTGAGGGGTCTTCTCAAAGTCCCTTTTTCTGAGGCTATTGAAGGAAAACAGAGTTCTTCCTGTAAACCACCAATGTCAGACAAATCTTCAAAAAGAGCTTCTTCCTCGGTGCCAGCATCTGAACTGACGAAGAAGCAGGCAAAAAAATAGACTTAAGGACCCAAAGACTGTCGGGCCCGATAAATCTGTCTCTTCGGCTCCAGTGACTTTTTTGGAACAGATAGTCATAGACTGAGCTGGTCCCCTATATTAAAACTGGCCTCGTGAGTACTACATTCACCCATTCTGCAGTCATCCATATCCTCGGCTCCATTCTCTCAGTCTTTCAGGAGCCTTTCCAACAACGATGTGGAGTGGGTGGTTTGAGACTACTACGGACACCGACACTGGCCAAGACCTTGTCGAGCCCTTCCAGACTGGTGTCTGCTCCGAGAACCATCACCACTCCTGTGAGAATTCCTCCTCCGACCCAAGTGGTGGCTTCGGACCCAGGGAGGGCTTAGATTTGATAGTAGTGGAACCCTCGGAACTGAGACCTGAACCAGGATCTTCAGTCCCGATCTCTGCTCCGACTTCCTCGGTGCCATCTTCAGGCGAGGAGTCTAGGGGCCGATGCTCCCCTGTCGAGTCCAGAGAGGAGGGTTGGGTTGGACAGCTGTCTGATCGAATCTACCTCTCAGGGCATCAGCACTGGTCATCTCGGTGCCTACATCAGCCTCAGAGTCTACGGCATGATTAGGGGGCGGGCTCCTGGTTCTTCAGAGCTGGGGGCTCCCTCGGAATGGGATCGTGGTGCCTTCGAGGTCATGAAGAGTGCTGTCAACCCAGTCAGCTCCACTCTCTGATCCAAGTTCTCTTCCCCCAAAGGTACCAGAGTCTGTATCTCTACCATCCCTCCCCCCCAGGTGTAGAGACCCGAAGTCCCAGGATGCCCCAGTGGGTGAAACCTTCTCTTCTGAAACCTCTCCAGAGTATCCCTCTGAAGAGGTCCCTCGAAAGAGAACATGACTCCTCCAAGGAGTTTGTCACTTCTGCCACAGACCTAGATGATTCAGAAGGGTCCCCACGGTCACCCTCTGTGGATGTCTCGTTTGCGGACATCCTAGAGATCTGATCTTAAACAGAGAAGTAGCTGGAAACCCATCACCCCTTCTGAAGATGAGTCCGTGTACCTTGAGGCTTTCGGGTATCGCCCCTCCACCTCTTGGGTGACCCTGGCTTTTGACAATCTCATTGTCAGTTGAAAGGTGTGGGGCTTTCCAGAATCTGTGGAACCCATTCCGAAGAGGCCCAATAAGTTCATTACTGCTCCTTCTGACAAGGAATATTTGATCAAAGGTGTCCCAGTAGATGCTGTGGTGGTGGCGGCAGCCACCAAAAAGGAATTGTCTGAGACTTCCACATCTGTTCATCCACCGAATAAAGCATCTTGCACAATGGACAGATATGGAAAGCATATGTTCTCATCAGCAGCCTTTACACTCAGTTGCTGAACTACTTGACTCATTTCACTAGACTTCAGAGGGATCTTCTGAAGGAGTTAGGTGATACCCTCCAAGGTTCTACAGCTGCTGGGGTTTTCAGGCAAGGTGACCGCTCAGCTTACTACCTTAAACCCTGTAGTTATCTCTTCCATGTGGCTTGTATCTTATGCGGCCGATGGAGCGAGTAGGGTGGCTCCCTAAGGAGGCATTCCTGGATGCGCATATGTGAGTTCGCAGAGCACTTTAAGTCTTCCTTTATCAACGCCCCTTTTGATGGCTCGTCTTTGTTCGGCCCAAAGGTGAAAGAAACTTTGACCAGGTGTGAGCAGGAGGGTAAGACTTTTCCTGCCATGGGAGTATGTTTTTCCCTCCCTACCAGGCCTTATCCCAAAGGTAGGTCAGAAGGGAGGAAAGATGTGGTTCTGAAAGTCCCAAAGAGTTTTCCCAGATGCACATGGTGAATCTTCCCCCAGGGGAGAGGGTGAAGCAATAACTGAAGACGCCAACCTCGTGGCAGAGGGGTTCCGCAAAACCAGAGTGACAAAGATACATTCTCTGGTAGGCCTTTCCAGCACTCCTGAAAGGAGGCCCGCCTGTCCACCTCTGGAGGCAGTTGGGAGGTCAGTTGTCAGTGTACCAAAACGCCTGGCTAAATATTACAAAAGACAAATGGGTACAGACGATAATATCCAGAGGCTACAACATTTCCTTCTCTCCTCCGTTATAAAAAAATCAGTGCTGGACGTTCCACCCAGCCAGAGGGATCAGGCAACCCTAGAAATTCAAAGGTTGCTAAGAAGAGAGTCATCCAAGACGTCCCTTGGTCTCACTACAGCCCCCAGAGTGTTCAAATCCGTGGCAGTGGCCACGGCTCACTTGAGACGTCTAGGATTCCAAGTGTTTCCATATCTGGACGACTGGCTTCTAACCACCACCACTGAGCATCTACGAATCAAAGCAAGAGACAACACTATTCACCTGTGTTCATTGGCTACAAACACTGCATCATCAAGTGTCCAATCTGCTTGCAAAAAAAAAAAAGTGCATTCAAAGATTGTCTTAAAGGTTCTGGGTAGCATGGCGGCAGCGATAACTCTGGTACCTCTTGCACGTCTACATATGAGAGTACTCCAGTGGTTACTTTTTGCTCAGTGGTCCATGCAGGAGTTGCCCATATCCCACAAGATCATCAGTATGAATTCCTGCAAGAGCCGTTGGTGGCTTCAATCCACCCAAGTAATCCTAGGCTTGACCGTTCACTCTCCCACAACCAGTAGCTACAGTGACCACGGACAGTCCAAGGAACTTGGCAGGAATGCGAATGCCACTTGCATATCAATGTCCTAGAGATGAGAGCGGTGCTCTTGGCGTTGCAGAATTCCCTTCCACTAGGAACGATTGCAATCGAGAAGGACAGTATGTCGGTCACGTGGTATGTAAACAAACAAGGCGGAACCAGATCTTACACCCTGTGTTGAGAGGTTCAGTGAGTGTGGCACTGACAGTCTCTTCCCAATGCTTTCTGATAACCATGCATATCCAGGGAAATCCAATGTAATAGCGGACAAGCTAAGCAGAGCTATTCTAATTCTTCATGAGTAGTCTCTGAAACAGGAAATTGCGGAACAAGTTTTTCGCAAGTGTGGCCAGCCTCACTGCAACCTGTTTGCCACATCAATGAATACCAAATGCAGCAGCTTCTTTGTCCTGATCCCCCCTCCGGGGGAGTTACCAAGGGATGCACTTGTACATGATTGGTCCCCAGGTCTTCTTTATGCCTTTCCTCCATTTCCGTTAATTCACAAAGTTCTCCAGAAAGCCCTTTTGTTGAGAAGCTGGTTAGTACTCATAGCCCCTTACTGGCCTCATCAAATTTGGTTCCTCTTCCTTTGGCCCCATCTCCAAGAGGAGCCATGGATTCTGGACCCAGTACCAGACCTCCTGACTCATCCGTCGGGAATGCTCCATCCCTCAACCCAAACCCTCAAATTGACGGCTTGGCTGCTCCACTTCCAGTCTTAGCCAGGTTCCCACATATATCCCCTGCTTTGAAACATATCCTGGTTTCATCCCGTAAGACTACAACTAGGAAACTTTATGCTAGCAAGTGGAAAAAAATTTTCTTGTTGGGCTTCCATTAATCATATTGACTTTTTCACAGCCCTGGTATCAGCCATCTTAGATTTCTTGGCAGAACTTTTTAATGAAGGGGCAGCAGCACCTACCATAAGAGTTCAACTAGCCGCCATATCCAACTATCACATAGGAGATATGGGATCAAAAATAATGCCTCTCAGACTGTGCAAGGCTTTTCTGAGAGGTGCTTCTTTTTTAAGGCTCCATCCATGGAACCACCAGCACCTTGGGACCTCAACCTAGTATTATCCACCTTAATCCTACCACCATATGAACCAGCTTCTTCTTGTCATCTGAAGTACCTAACTTGGAAGATGGCCTTTTTGGTGGCCATCACGTCAGCTAGGAGGGTGTCAGAACTTCAAGCATTATCCATACGTCCTTCCTACTTAGTTTTCCATAAAGATAGATTCCTCCCTTTTTACCCAAAGTTTGTTCTGAAACTAACTGAAACTAACTTGAATCAGTCCATTGATCTACCTGTTTTCTTCCGGAACTATGGCAACAGGGCAGAATATAAACTTCATCAGTTGGATGTGCACAGGCAGCTAAGTTTCTACCTACACAGAACAAAGGAGCTCAGGAAATCTGATAAATTATTTGCATCCTCGACTGCTTTTCAGGCTAGGTTACCTATGGATTCAATTTTTACTGCAGTGACATGGGTTAAACCTAATACCTTTATCACTCATTACAAAGTAGACATGGCCTCCCGGAACAGGGCTTCCTTTGGATCCACTGTTCTGAAGAGTTTGTTCCCTTGAGCCACGTAAGAAGGAAGTGCTAGGGACGCTGTCCCAACCAGCAAGAATGAAGGTGAGATAGGGCAACATAACATAAAGAAGTTATGTACTCAGCATAAAGTTCCATGTTTGTTGTCCATCTCGCCTTCATTCTTGCGTCCCAACCTCCTTCCCCCACCTTCGCTCCTGGAGGATCGAGAGGTTTTTTTGATTGGAGGTGAAACGCATCTCCTCTGTTTTCTCTTCCTTAGTCCGAAGGGTCACGTGCTATGGATATTTTTTGAATATGTATATAGCTGTTACTCTGCATAATTATTGCAAACAAGATGTGGGTAATACTCTAGACATGATGGGATAGGGCATAGCATCAAGCCAGCGGGAGCTGTCAAGCTTTAGTAAAGGCTGAGTTGGAACCGATGCTCTGTTCTGAACCCAACCAGCAAGAATGAAGGCAAGCTGGATAACAAACATGGAACATTATGGTGAGTTGTTGTTGTTTGTCTTTCGGCTTTTCCCTGTTAGGGGTCGCCACAGTGGAACTCCGGTCCGCTAATGATTGGCAGTAGATTTTCACGAACGCTGAGGTGCCAGCTCGACGTCCAACCTTCAGTGAAGGCACGCCCATTATGGTGAGTACATAACTTTTTTCTTTTAATTTGGAATTTGTAATCCACACAGAGACCCTTGCTCATGACATACTGCAATAAGAAGGATGACATTAGTGGAAACCTGCTGCTTCTAAGTGAAATTAATGACCTTTTTTTTGTTCTGAGAAACATAAGACATTTTGAAGTTTTGAGTTTTGTGCCATTGGTGGTAAACTGCATGTAAAGAACAGTCATTCTTTGAAGTGCACAGTGAATGGTATTGGATGGAAGTGGTCCTGAAGTAAGATTTCTAGAGAAGACAAAAGCTGGCATCTGCCAGTAGAGTGGTATGAATCCTGTAATTTGTATTCCCATCAAGAGTCTTTTTGGAATCGCAACTTGATACCACACTAAACTTAAAAATATATATATAAATAAATCTTAGTAATTGTGTGAAGGTGTACAAAATGATTTCCATGTAAGAAAAAATTAGATGTAATTAGGCACTACAGGAGTGTACTTTGGACACATCAAAGGTGTGATCAGTGCCTTAATGTGTATTAGAAATTTGGTCTTGTCCGTTAGAATGCCCTAGTCATGCATTTAATGTATGTAATGGGCTTACCTAGTCTGTTACCATAGGTACCATTGTACACTGCATCCTTACTATGCCACATTAAGCTTCCCGTTAATTTGGAGTCATTTATGGAAGGCTGGTCTATCCATCTCATAACTTCTCCTTTGAAAACTATTCCTGAGTTATCACTTGTATTTTCATGTACTGCCTTAATCATTTGCAGTTGTTTTGTTTTTTTTTTCCCCCAGAAGGTTTTCTGGAATTTGTTTTCTTCGTAATACTTTAAAATTTCTGTCATTTCTGCTTCTCTTTTCCTTTGCAATATTTAGAAGTTTCTGCCTTATATGCTTTCATGAAGTCTATTCCTTAAATGTGTACATGTTCTTGAAAAGCTGCATCATAATACCAGCATTTTTGTCTCAGAGTGTTGGTTTTTTTTCTCTGTAAAAATGATCCGCACACTGTTATGTATAAATAAGGGATGACTTGGCTCATTCTCCTTTGTGACATTTCTATGCTATTCCGATTCCTCAGTGCTCACCCTTTAAGGTTTGCATAAAGTCTTATGATACTTTAGAAATTTAGTTTCCTGACTATTGCTTCATAATGACATTGACATTCACATTTAAAATCCACAGTGCAGAGTGCTTTTTTAAGTATTTCCTATTACACCCACTGGGGTCATAAACCTGTTTTGTCCATGGGAACACACACACATATTTTCCATGTGCATCACTGTTGCAGTATGATTCATTTGTTATGAGGCTGCATCACTGTTTTTTCTTTTAAACAGGAAACATCTTTATTAAATTATGACATAGACAATCCTACATTTATATAAATGAAAACAAACTATATTGTATTTTCAGTTAAAAAACATTATACATAAAGTATAATCTTTACAGTCAATGTTGGTCAAATATTGCATAGCTCCTTTAATTTCTGCCTTCCCTTAAACCTTGTTTCTCCTCCAAAACATTATTCTGCATGTATTGTTCCCACAATTTCTATTTTTTTATGTATTTACTCCCTTTTTTTAAAGATCTCACTTCCATTTGTTTTCTCTCTGTTGTTATATTCACTTCTTCTAGTATAGTTGGTTTAGACTTTGACTTCCATTTTCTAGTAATTGCTTTTTTGCTAGCCATCAAAATTAAAATCTGCAAGGCCTTACTCTGTCTAGATAATTCTGATTCTGTATCACAGCCCAAAGAAATAATTTCCTTAGTTATACCAGTTTGCTCACCAAGTATTTCTGATAGAGTAGTCTGCAGGGAATTTTAAAGTTTGCCAACTCCTTAGACTCCCAATATGTTCCCAATTACCTCTTCCTTCTCTATCACAGCTCCAACATTTGCAATCTACCTGAGGAAAAAGTTCTTTGGAGTCTGCCTGGGGTATAAAAATAACTGCAAATACTTCCAAACATTCTAAATCTTATATATATTGTTGCATATTTGGGAGCCATGCATATATTCCCCCATTGTTTATTTGTGAATTGCTTATCTAATTTCTCTTTCCAATCCTTTCTAACCTACTGTGATTGATTCGTATAGTTATCATGCAATATTTTATATGCCCTACTAATTATCCCTTTTAACAGCAACATCTGTTCTAGATTCTACTAAAAACTCTGTCAGTGCTGGGCTTTCGCTTAGGATTCCCCCCATTTCTTTCTCTTTGCCTATACTCAGATATCAGTCTTTGATAGGGAAGGCAGTATCTATCCTGTGGTCTAAATTAATTCTTGGCATCTTTCCATTCTGTTACCTTTCTCTCTCTAATTCTTTGCTCACAGTACCTTGGTTCCTTTTGTCAGTTTTCTCCAGTAAATTCCAGCTCCCTCTTGCCTATTATCTGTACGAGTGATTGCAGTCAGCCCACTTGGCAAATTCTCCTTTCTCCATCCCCATGTTGTCTAAGATCTTAGAACGCTTTCTGCTATTATGTAAATATTATATTCTGTATAATTATTGTTCTCTCTAAGGATTTACATCCAAAATCTGAGTTTCTCCTTGTGTCTTGAACTTCCCTCCTGTTTCATCATCATCCCTTTGCACTTTGAATTATAGCTTTCTGCTTCTGCTATGTATTGGAGCCTTTAATGTTTACCTCTGAAATACCCCTTCAAATCAGATAATCCCAAACAACCTTGTTCTATTCTGTTGGAAAGATCAGCTTTTTCCACTTGACTCTTGCCCTCTTCCACTCCCAGATAAAGTCCTTCAACTCTTTACTAATTGCTATCCACAACTTCTCTTTGGTTGATAAAAATATGCCTGATCTGTGTATAAAACTAAAGGGACTTGAAAACATTTTCACTTTTTGTACCTTGCTATCTGCATTCATAAAACAGAGCATCTAAGTTTTGGTATACCTTTTGTTTAGTCTCCTCCCACATGTCCTTAGCTGCCATAACATAATCCTTTTTAATCCATACTCCTAAGTACTTTATTTTATCATATCCCCATAAATATGGGTATTGCTGAACCATGTGTGTCTGGGTGCATAGTTTGCAGCTGTTGCTTTTGTTTTAGCTTCATTAATATTGTATCCCGAAAAGACCTGAAACTGTCTCAGAATGTTCCACAACACGTAAATGTCCTTTTCTGGTTTTATCAGGTATAAAATAATATCATCTGCAAGTGAAGCCCGCTTTTCTTGACTGCCATACCAATTACATTGTTGAGTTTCTGAGTCCCTTATTTTCTTTCAGTGGTTCTAAATGTAATGCAAATAACAAAGGGGAAAGAGGATACCCCTGCCTGATTCCTCTGCTCAAACAGAACTTATCAGAGGGGAACCCCCACCCCACAACTTTAATTTTTTTTACTCTGATCCCCTCATCAACCTTATAATTTTACCTGGGAATGGAAATGCTTCCATTGCCCCATTCATAAAATCCCAGCTTACTCTGAATGCTTTCTCTGCATCAGGACCCATCAACAACAATGTTCTTTCTTCTTCCCTCTGGGTCATCATTATTCTGTTAATGTTGTCAGATGTTTGCCTGCCCTCTACAAAACCACACTGATCCATATGTATTAATTTTGGCTCACCTTTGCCATTCTTTTAGCCTTTCTAGACATAAACACTTTAATCATGGTTTGGAATCAAAATGGGCCTGTATGAAGTTGGATCTGATGGGTCTTTACCGTCTTTAAGTATTACAGCCACCACTGCTTTCTTCCAGGATGTTGGTGGTGCTTCTTGTTTTAAAATAAACAGAATCTTCCAGTTCTTTATCATTTTCTTCCCTCCTAGCTTCGAAACTTTCTAATATCTCTACAATATCTCTGGTTATTTTTCTTGTTATAGGCTCACTTAGCTTGGCAAAAACCCTTTCTACTTTCTGTTGTCTGAGCTTTTGTGCTAAAAGTTTTTGTGAGGTGGAGTTAATATATAAAAAAAAAACTTGCTTAACAGCAGTCTTTCTACACTCATGCATATATATTGTCAAAGTAGTCCCTTATTTTCTCTTTAGCACTCAGCAGCTGTGCCTTTTTGTTCTGTATGATTCCCCCTGATGTTTTTCATGTTTCACTGTTGCAGTCATCACACTTGGGTTATCTGCCTGCAAGTAGCCCTCAGTCGGCACGAATACCAGAGTCTTGGGATTTCTGTGTCTGATGCTGTCGCTTCTTCCATGACGTCCGGTCGTCAGGGGTATAAAACAGGCAACCGATGCCATTACACCAGTCTTTCTTGCAGAGAAGGAGCCTGAAGCAGAAGCAGTTCACAAGTGCCGGTTGGCCACTACCTGAAATTTTTTTTTTCCGAGTTTCAAACCTGAAGTCTTCTAATGCTAAGTACTCTGTTGGGGGTTCGTTTTTCTTGCTCTAACCGATGTCAGAAAAAAGTTAACAATTGTCTTGCCTGTGGAAAGTAAATACTTCACAGATTTTCATTCTAACTGCGTCACCTGTTTAGGCCCAGACCATGACGTCCCTTGCTGTCGGTTTTGTGCCTTGTTTAACACCCGAACCATTCGGCATCGGGCTATTTTTGTTGCTAAATTCTTTTGCTCTTGTTCTCCGTATTCTGAAATGGGTTCGGTAAGCCATCCAACTACAGATCTTCCAAAAAAGCGCAAAGATAAAGACAGACCACATAGGTCAAAAACTGCCGACGACGCTTCCGTTAAGCTAGTTGCCAGTCCGCCAGTACTCAGTGAGGTGCCTTTGCAGCCCCTAATGCCCGCTTCTACAGATTTGCAGGCCTCTGCTGAGACCCATTCGGAGTCCGGTATGCTTCGAGATGCTTCTTCGACTATGGAACCTGTGGATGGCTCTACCTTGGATGGGTCTGTAACCACCTTGTAGGCACCGGCTTTTGAGAGTGTATTCCAACGTACCAATAGTTGTATTAAACTGACCACTTCATTTTTAGCTAAAACTACTGAGTTTCTCAGGCCCAGAGTGCGCACTACACCTAGAAAAGAGATGACCAAAGCACATGCTCAAGCTTCCATGCCTCAAAATCAAATGCTTAGAATGGCTGAAGGCCTTATCATCCTAATTCGGGGAAGCCAGCCTTCTCCTGCTAAGAGACCAAGAACTGAGTTTCTTTCTGATTCTACAGACCAGGAGTCTGGTAACTCTGACCCCTCTGATTACCAGGACATACCCTTATCTACCTTTGAGGATTCAGATGCAGAGAAATCCATTCCGTCTGCCTCCCCTCCAGAGGATTTTTTTTTTTTTTTGGTGAAACCTTGCATACTTTAAGTGAGTATTTCCGCTGGGAATGCCAGGATTATCCTCAGTCCAAAAAGAGACTCTGAGAATTTTTAGAGTTGCCTCAGCACAGGCCCCTAGCTATACCCCTGTCCTGGATGTTGTAGATGATGTCTTTATGGAATCCAGTCTTACTCCAGACACTTTACCACCGGCCGCTAGAAAACCTGACGGGTACTACAGAGTACCTTATTCTCACAAATTTCTCTTTAAGAATCCTACTGTGGATCCAGAGACCATTTCCCAGGGGCTTAAAGGTATTAAGGCTACTACAGCCAAAAATACTACTACTGCAGACAGGGATTCCAGAGCTTTAGACAGATGGGGTAAGAAGGTGTATACCTCTGCAACTTTTGCCATCAGGGCATTGAATTGCCAGTTTTATATGTTGAAATACCAGCAACATATTATGGAACAAATTAAACAAAAAATGGTGTTACTTCCCAATTGTGCAGAAAATAAAGATTTCCAAGAGTTAATACATTCTGCAAACCAAGTTAGTAAGCATACTTTGCAGTATGGTTTTGATGCCCTAGAAGCATCTTGAAGGGCTGCAGTCACTGGATCTGTACTGAGAAGGCATGCTTGGCTGAAGGAACAAACCTTGCCAGACTATGTCAAATCAAAATTACTAGACGCTCCTTTAAATCAGGACCATTTGTTTGGCACCAAAGCAGAAGAGGTTCTTAAAAAGATGGAAGAAAAAGCTAAATCTATGCAAACTGTTAAAGAATTCTTACAAGTGCAGCCACCTAGATTCAGTAGGCATTGTCCTACAAAAAAATGGTCCTTTCCAGCCCCTTCCAGGCCTTCAGCCCAAACCCAGGGGAACCAGACCACCAAGACTACAGTCTCAGGGTATGCAGAGATCTAAACAGTGGAGTGCTCCCACCTCAAAAACAGGGAGTTTCAAGCCACCCCTTTATGGTAAAAGTTCACAATGACTTGTAAATTATCCTTCCCAGCCCTGCCCATCTACTTGCGCCCCTAGGAGGAAAACTTACCCTTCATGCCAAAAACTGGAGGTCCATTACTCAGGACCGATGGGTTTCTTAACATTGTATCCCAGGGGTACAGATTCTACACTTCCATTCCCTGCCAACCCCAGGCGGGTTTCCAGAGGCTCAAAAGCAAGTACATTCCCTGCTCAATATTGGGGCCATCCAACCTGTTCCAGTAGAACAATGGGGGCAGGGTTTCTACTCCAGACTGTTCCTGGTGCCCAGAAAAGAGGGCTCTTGGCACCCAGTCCTGGATCTGTCAGTTCTCAGCACCTTTCTGGTGGTCCCAAATGCTAACCCTGCAACAGCTTCTCCCTGTGCTAGCCAAGGATGCCTGGCTAGTCACCCTAGACTTAGAAGCCTATCTGCACATCCCCATAAGTGAGTCTTGCAGGAGATATCTCCACTTCAGGGCAGGCTTTATGCACTTTCAGTTCTCTGTACTTCTCTTTGGCTTATCTACTGCACCCAGAGTATTCACAAAGTACCTGGTTCCAGCCATTGCATACTGCAGGCAAAGAAATATCCAATTTTTCCCATACTTGGACGATTGCCTGATTCAAGAGGGCAGTCAGGAATTATTACTCTTAACACCTGGCATTTGTAGAAAGACTCCTGTCTTCATTGGGGTATACCATCAACGAAAAGAAATCACAACTGGTGCCCAGTCATAAAATTGTATTCCTGGGAGCAAGCTTGAACACAACTTCCCAGACGGCCTTTTTCACTCCAGAAAAACAGATCTATTTGAACAACTACTTCAAACACATGGCCACCAAAACCCAGCTATCTGCAAGGAAAATACTGCAAGCCCTAGGGTTCATGGCCTCATGCATTCTGCTAATTCCATATGCAAGACTGCATATGTGGAAACTTCAGCGGTACTTAAAAAGTCTTTGGTGCCAACATTTTCAGGACCTGGAAACAGTCATTCCGATCATTCCTTGTCTAAGGGCAGAGTTCCTTTGGTAGGCAGAAGTATGCAACCGCAACAAGGGGACTGCCTTTCACTCAACCCCTTGCCTCCCAAATCCTGACTACAGATGCATCAGACTATGCATGGGGGGCTCACATGGCAGACAAATGCATTCAGGGAAAGTGGAGCCCAGGACATATTCTCCTGCACATCAGTCAAAAAGAGATGTTAGCTGTACAGTACAGTATGCTCTGACAGTCTTCAAATACCTAATCCTTCCAGGACAGCTGCTGATAAAAACAGACAACACCACAGTTATGTGGTACATAAGCAAGGGGGAACCCATTCTTACCCACTCTGCAGGTTAGCCATAGCCCTGTGGAACACAGCCTTGAGCAACCAAGTGCATCTGCAAGCTCAATTCCTGCCAGGCAAACAGAATTTACTGGCAGACGACTTAAGCAGAAATCTCCTGGACCCACAAGAGTAGAAATTGGAGACCAACACCTTCAACTTTCTAATTCAGAGGTGGGGGACACTGGAGGTGGACCTCTTTGCCTCCCCCAAGAACCACCAGTTGAGCAAATTTTGCACCAGGAACCCTTACAGCAGGACCTGGAAGGTGGATGCCTTATCCTTCAAATGGGAAAACCTCTCAGTTTATGCCTTTCCCCCTCTGCCCCTCCTCTCAAAGGTACTACTCAAGATCAGACAGGACAGCCCAAGGGCAATTCTTATTGCCTCAGATTGGCCACGCCAGCACTGGTATCCACTGTTGCGCAGTCTGACAACAGTGCCATCCTGGCACCCTCATCAGACACCTTCCCTGCTGTCTCGGCAGGAGGGACAGATTTTGCATCCACAGCTGCAAACCTTAAACCTTGCAGTCTGGCTTATCCCCTGAATACTCAACCAGCAACCCTCATCAAGCAGGTGCTTGACGTCATTCTTGAGGCCAGAAGGCCTATCCTATACTGAAAAGTGGAAAAGATGATGCTCTTGGAGTCAATCTCAAGGAAAGGATGCAGCTGTGCCCTCCTTACCTCAAATCCTTGATTACCTAGCAGAGCTACTACATAGAGGCCTGTCCTTCTCCTCCATTAAGATTCATGCCTTTGCCATCTCAGCTCATTATAATACTGAGCCACCTCTATTCTCTCACCTTCTCATCAAATAGTTTCTGAGAGGGGCTAACAACTTAAGGCCCCCTAGGAGAGCACCCACCCCTGCTTGGGACCTTAACTTTGTACTGGAAAAGCTCACGCTCCCCCCTTTTGCACCTGCAGCTTCAGCAGAGTTAAAATTCCTTTCTTGGAAAACGGCTGCTTTTAGCCATAACCTTAGCTAAAAGAGTGTCTGAGTTACAGGCACTAATGGCTGTGGAACCCTTCATTATTTTCCATGCTGTCAGGGTTTCCCTCAGGACTAACCCATCCTTTATGCCTAAGGTGGTCTCCAGTGTGGCTCTAAACCAAGCCATCCATTTGCCAACCTTCTTCCCTAATCCTCAAAATAAAGGGGAGAGGATCCTGCACTCCTTGGACATGCACAGACAGCTCAGGTTCTACCTTGACAGGACTAAACCTTTCAAAAAATCTGACCAACTGCTAGTCAGCTTTGCTACAGGGGCAGAGGGCAAGGCCATTTCAAAGCAAACCATTTCCAAATGGATAGCACACTGCATCAGTTTCTGCTACAAGCACCATGGGAAACCTACCCCACAGGGGATCAGAACACATTCCACTAGGGCTACTTCGACCTCTGCAGTATTTCTCAGGGGAGTCCCTACCAAGGGACATTCTGGAAGCTGCAACCTGGAGTTCTGTACACACCTTCACCAAGCATTACCACTTACTTGTTTTTCTAAATCCAGAGCTGGATTTGCTACAGCAGTCTTACAAGGCCTGCTAGCCAGCCCTAACTCCTCTTGATTGCCTTCACCCTTCCTCAGCTTTGGGAATCAACCCAAGTGTGATGAGTGCAACAGTGAAACACGAAGAACACAGTACAGTTGTGTACACGTACCATAAATGTAGATGTTTGAGTGTATTCACTGTTGCAGTCCTGGTTTCCCTTCCTCCAGCCCCCTATTTTTCTCCATCTTTTCAACCTATCCTCTATATGGCCATTTTTTTATGGCAGGGGTATTTACTTTTTACTGGTGGTGTTCCACACCATATACTAGCTTCCTATTTGGGTGGCTCCTGACATCTGGGGCAAGAAAAACTGATGTAATCGCGTCGGCTGCCTGTTTTATACCCCTGATGACCTGACGTCATGGAAGAAGCGACAGCATCTGACGCAGAAATCCCAAGACTCTGGTATTCGGGCCGACTGAGGGCTACCTGCAGGCAGATAACCCAAGTGTGATGACTGCAACAGTGAATACACTCCAACATCTACATTTATGGTAAGTGTACACAACTGTGCTTTCTGCAGTCCCTCTAAATAATTACTGTACTTCCTAACCAACTATCTTTTATTTCCACCATACTTTTAAACTCCATTTTAATTTTATCCCACTTGTTAGCTATATTTTCAGAAGAGTGCTATCTTCCCAAATAACTCCCGAATAATTACCACTACATATTCCTTAAATTCCTCTCTCTCTCTTTAACAGATAGGTGGGGAGGAGCCCCTGTCTTATTTTTGTTTCATTACTTTGCAGTTTTATTGTAGTTATTATTGGTGCGTGATCTGAAATAGTTATTGGATGTGTATCAAAACTTTCAGTTAAATTCACGTATTTCCATGAAATATAATTTCTGTTTAGTCTATCCCAGTTTTTTTGGAGTAATGTGTAAATTCTCTCTGAAATCGTACTACTGAATTCACATCTTCATACCAAATATTTTTACTCTTTTGTTATATTTTTCCCTTCTAGGCCTCCAGATACAGCCTCACTGTTAGGAATCAAATTCCAGTTGTGACATGTAAGCGATATTCCCTGCCGAAAGCCGATTATTTCTCCCTGAATTTTGTTAAGCTCCATTGTACTAATTTTGGGTGGAATATAAATACATGCCAGTATAATCTTCTTCCCTTGCTAGTAGCCTCTTCCATTATTATCTTTTTTTTTCTCTTCTGTCACTATCAGAACTCCTCTCACAGTTAATATAAAAAACTCCCCTCTTCCTTTATCGCAGATATTCCAGTGAATAACCATCCTGGAATCTTTACTTTATCAAATTCACATGCTCAGTTCTTTCCAAATGTGTTTCCTGTAGAATAGATATTTGCACCCTGCATTTTGTAATATAGTTCACTACTTTCTCTTTTGTGTATATCCGTGAGGCCATTCACATTTAGAGATATGTCTAACAGCTTTTTTTTCTATGCCTGGTTTCAGCTTTTGTGTTACATGCATACACTAATGTTTGGCAGACTTTTATACAGTTGTGTCTTGTCATATCCATTTGAGCTTATGTCACATCTTACACAAGACTTTTTGTTTTAATGAAAACCCTAAAAAAACAGAAGCACCCCAGAACTCATACTAAGACATACAACTATGTACATAAGTTCATAGGTATTTACTAAGTTAACCACCACAAGGGCCTTTTTAAGCCTTGGCATGTAGCTATGCATACCAAATCTCTGACAAGTTGTGGTACCCTTGATAAGTGTAAGTGGGGGCTTGGGAGATGAAACATATACAATTAGTGGCCTGGGAGATGAGCCATTTACAGGTTGCCTGTGTCCATTAGAGGAGTGATTCTCAACCTTTGTGAGGCTGGGGCCCGGTGAATTCTTTTTTTTTTTTTTTTTAATAAGACGAGGGCCCGGTCCCAACAAATTTACTCATAAATACCTTTCCAAAGCAGGAGGATGTCAAATTGTCAGCAAAACACTTATTACATACACACGCCAAGTATTTATATATGCAGAGTATCTAATTTAATAAAGATAAATGTATGAATCTCTCAATTCTAAACACTAGTTCCAACAGTCCCTCTCACTCTCTCATGCACACACCCCCACTTTCTCATTCATACAGGCATTCAGTTACACGTCACTCTTACTCTCTTCTAATCTATCTCTCTCTCTCTCGCACACGCACACACATGCACACACAGTCTCTTGCTCTCTCACTCTCTCAAACTGTAGAATGATCAGTTTGCAAATGGTGGAGTGCTAGCGATTCAGTCATCCAAGATCGCCACAAAACCTTTTCTCATTGTACAGTTGTACAGTTAAGTGTAAATGCTTCTGTATAAATAGCTGAAGATCTAGTTTATTAAATGACTTACTACAATGTATTTTAATGTAAGAACATAAAGGCTTTCTAATGTAAGCAACCAAGGGCAACATTTTCCGTAGCAGCACATAAACAAGCACTCCTCAACTCAAATGTGTGTTGTCATTTGTACAGCCATCGAAAGTATGCGGTGGGTCAAAGTCATAACTCTCATCTCCCGTACTTTAAGGTCATAAAAATTAGACTTCTGAAGTATGATATTTTGTGAACCCTTAATCATACAAAATGTACTAAAAAGGAAGTACTTTTTAAGACTGTACATAAATATTCACAGAACAGATCCGAACAGTAAAAATAAGCTTTTCAATGTAAAAAGACTTGCCACAAATCCAAATAATATGGATTGTTTACCAATACCCACTTTCAAAAGTAAAACTATTTTGGTGTCAGATACAGCTGTTGGCACCTGAAGCTATAATAGGGTCAAGCAATAAAAGGGCAAGATACATGCAAAGTGTAAAAGGCACACAAAGATGCTCCACTTCTGATGTCACTCGCCCATGCTTACCAGGCTGCTTGCAAAGACTGTCAACCCATCCTACCATATAGAACATCAAGTCAAAAACAAAATGAGCACAGATCAGCCTCACAACATATTTAGCATCAACTACTTCAAAACAGCAGCTAACAAACACCAATGCACATTTCCAGGAGGACTTTGCAAAACAATGCCCACTTCTGTGCACGGATTTTAAACACATTTTTTAAACACATTCCATGACATTCACAGCTCCAAACTCTGTGCAGATAACCACGGCAAATAAACTTCATCACATCTAAACTAATTATTCAGTTAACGTTTATGCAAATTCCTCTCATCACGAAGTTGAACAATTTACGATTACGTTAACTTTGCAAAACGGGGGGCTACACGGATGTAATATACGAGCTGTTGCATTGCTGCACTCTTTCAGTAAATACCCAGCATGACCCGCAGGATCCTAGGTTCACCTATCAGCAATAAGGAACACCAAAGCGAGTTGCAGGAATACAAGTAGCTCCTTCCTGGCTGTCGTCGTGGTCTCCATGGCTGCCCATCTAGTTAACCCTTCTTTGCCCTTTACTTGCTTGGTTTTGCTTTCCAACTGCCTCGCGATGCCTGCAGCTATACTTTGTTATTCCATATTCAGTTGCACATCTTTCTCCTTAAAATCAAACCATGGTGGAACCTAAAAAGAACAGCACAACTGACCCTGGTTCAGGCTCTCTGTTGCAGTGTTTCTCAACCACTCGTGGCCTGGTGTAATTGATGCCAGGATCCGGAGGTTGAGAAACCCTGCATTATTGACATAGGTGCCAAGCCAGGGATGAATTTCCTCTTTCCCATGTAGTTGTCTAAGTTACACTTGAATTGGGCTAGGGCAGAACTCTGCTTCACATGGATGGAGGGGAGCCTGTTACAGAGAATGGGGTAGTCTCTGGGATACATACCTGCCTCTCCAGCAGGCCCTATTTATATTACAGGCAAGGTTTAAGTCTTTAGAATGGGTAATTCCGGTGCTATTTGTTTTGTTGATATGCAGGAGAGGTCCATCAGAGTGGGGTTTGATGTATTTCACAAATGTTAATTGATGCTTTGTAATCCCACGTTTATGCATCAATTTCTAGTTGCTGGGTTTCTTCCTCTTGATCACCATTTCCCAAATCCAGTCTCTGGTTCATTTCGAATGTACCTCTGATTCTTCTAATCAAATCTTGTTTTTTTTTTCCATCTCTCAAGCCTTCTCCTTTGAACACTGGCTTTATCATCAGAACAGTAAGAAGCAGAATCCCCCACCTGTTTGATAGCTGACTTTTTGTTGGACAGATGTTCCTTGTGTTTCACTGTTGCAGTCTTTACATTTGGGTAATCTGCTGGCAGGTTGCCCTCAGTCTGCCTGATTAACAAAGTCTTGGGTCCTGCATCGGTTGCTGTCCCTTCTTCCATGAAGCTATTCCCCCTGTGCTAGACATTGTAGATAATGTATTTTCAGAGTCCGACCTTTCTCCAGACTCCTTACCTCCAGCTCCTGTTAAACCAGACAGATACTACAGGATTCCAGATTCACATAAATTTCTTTATAAAAACCCTGCTGCTGACCCAGAAACTATTTCTCAGGGTCCCAAAGTGGGTTAAGGCCGCTACTGAAAAAAAACCCTATCCCTTCTGACAGGGAGGGATTCAAGGGCACTAGACAGATGGGGGGGGGGGGGTTACACTTCTGCTATGTTGGCTGTGAGGGCTTTACATTGTCAATTTCATATGATTAAATATCAGCAGTACTTAATGGCACTGTTAAAACAGAAAATGTTGGCCAGTTCTGATTGTGCAGAAAATAAGGAAATGCAGGATTTATTGCATGTAACTGAACAGGTGGGAAAGCATACATTGCAATGTGGTTTTGATTCTCTGGAGGTCTCCTGCAGGGCCGCAGTTACGGGTTCTGTCTTTAGGAGGCATGCTTGGTTAAAGGAACAAAATCTGCCTGATCATGTTAAAGTAAAATTATTAGATGCTCCATCACAGATGATACTTTATTTGGTGTTAAAGCAGAGTAGGTTTTGAAGAAAATGGAGGACAAAGCGAAATCTATGTAAACAGTAAAGGATTTTTTACAGGATTTAGCAGGAACTGGCCTACAAAGAATTGGTCCTTTCCATTGTCGGACAGGCCACAAAGAGGCAGATACAGACGTTCCAGAGGCAGATCCCAGCCCTAGGGCTCATACAGGCCTAAACAGTGGGGAGCTTCTACCTCCAAAAGTGGAGAAGATAAAGCACAGCCATACAGGAAACAGTCACAATGACTTGCCTCTGCCAGCACCAAACACTTACCTTCTTGCAGCCCCCTTAGGGGGAAAACTAGCACTTTTCTCTCAAAATTGGCACATGATCACCCAGGACAAATGGGTATTGAATATAGTGTCCCAGGGCTACAGGTTCCACTTTCACACCCTGCCAAAGGCAAAAGGTATGCCAAACCTGCCACACAATCAATGGGCAGAGGCACAAAAACAAGTTTCGTCCCTTATGAACATGAGGGCCATTCGGCAAGTACCACAGCAAGAGCAGGGACAAGGATTTTACTCAAGACTTTTCTTGGTATCCAGAAAGGACAAAGCCTGGAGACCAATACTGGACCTGTCTATTCTAAACACATTTCTGGACATTCCAAAATTCAAAATGTTAACTCTGCAGCAGCTTCTGCCCATGCTGGGCAAGAAGGCTTGGCTTGTAACTTTGGATCTAAAAGAGGCACACCTGCATGTCCCAATCAGACAATCTTGCAGAAGATACCTCAGATTCATAGCTGGCTCAATGCACTACCAATTCTCTGCACTGCCCTTTGGCTTATCTACTGCTCCCAGAGTCTTCACAAAATGCCAGGCACCAGTTATTGCGTTTTGCAGACAAAGAGGAATTCAAATGTATCCTTACTTGGATGACTGCCTTATACAAGCAGAGAACAAGGACACCATACTAAAGTATCTGGCGTTCGTAAAAAGATTATTAATTTGCCTAGGGTACACAGTAATTGAAAAGAAATCAAAACTAGTACCCACTCAACAGATAATATTCCTGGGTGCAAGCTTAAATACAACTGCCCAGATGGCTTCTCATGCCAGACAAACAAAGGCAACTAAGTTCTTACTTCAAAATGTTGACAACAAAGACCCAGTTATCTGCAAGAAAAATTCTGCAGGCTTTGGGCTTCATGGCATCCTGCATTCTGTTAAGTCCATATGCCAGACTGCATATGAGGAAACTTCAATGGTACCTAAAAAGTGTCTGGACTCAACATTGTCAAAGCCTGGAAGCATTAATTACCCTCATTCCATGCCTGCAACAAGAGTTTCGATGGTAGGCACATGCCTGTCACCTCAACAAGGGACAGCCATTCACTCTACCCACAGCCAGGCAGTCAATAACAACAGATGCATCAGATTATGCTTGGGGAGCACACATGGCAGAAAAATGTATTCAGGGCACATGGTCCACAAGCCAAATGCATCTACATATCAATCAAAAAGAGATGCTAGCTGTTCAGAATGCCCTGACAGCTTTCAAGGATCTACTCCATTCAGGACAACTACTGATAAGGATGGACAATACTACAGTCATGTGGTACATAAACAAGCAGGGAGGCACACATTCCTACCCCCTCTGCAGACAAGCCATGACTTTGTGGGACACAGCATTGACTTATCAAGTACACTTGCAAGCACAGTTCCTGCCAGGAAAGAACAATACTCTGACAGACGAACTAAGCAGAAACCTCACTGATCCCCACTAGTGGAAACTGGATCCACAAGTCTTCAGCATGATAAAGGAATGGGGATGCCCAGACATAGATCTATTTGCCTCCCCTCACAACTGCCAACTACAGAAATTTTGCACAAGGACTTTCCACAAGCAAACACGGAAAGTGGATGCTCTGTCATTCAGCTTGAAAAGTCTAACAGTATATGCCTTTCCTCCTCTGCCTCTCCTCCCCAAGGTACTCCTAAAGGTCAGACAAGAGAAGCCACAAATGATTCTGATTGCCCCAGACTGGCCACGCCAACACTGGTACCCAATCCTAAAAGCCTGGACATTGCCTCTAATTCCTCACTTACTGACCCAGCGAAACAATCAGATTCTACACAGCCAACTCAGGACCCTAAATCTGGCAGCATGACGGATAATGTAACCATTCAAAACACACCTCTCTCTAAAGCAGTGATGGATGTTATTTTGGAGGCCAGGAGGCCCAGTACCAGAAAATCTTATGCAGAAAAATGGAAAAGATTTTGTGCTTGGAACCAGACACAAGGAATTGACACATCTGTACCAAATACCGAACTGAGATGCTGGACAAAGGCCTATCATTTTCATCAATTAAAATTCATGCCTCTGCCATTTCAGCTCATTACAATACGGAACCTCCTATTTTTTCCCATCCATTGCTAAGACATTACCTCAGAGGGGCCAAAAACATAAGACCTCCAAGGAGAGCCCCAGTACCTGCATGGGACCTCAATTATGTCTTGGAAAAACTCACACTGCCGCCTTTTGAGCCAGCCAGTACAGCTGATATAAAGTTTTTATCTTGGAAAACAGCTCTGCTCCTAGCAATAACCTCTGTAAGACGAGTTTCAGAGTTACAGGCGCTCATGGCTGTGGAACCTTTCATCATTTTCCATCCAGACAGGGTTTCTCTAAGGACGAACCCAACATTTATGCCTAAGGTAGTGTCCAGTGTGGCCCTTAACCAAACCATTCATTTGCCTACCTTTTATCCAAACCCACAGAGTAAGGGTGAGAGACTTGTGCATTCTTGTGACATACACAGACAACTACACTTCTACTTGGACAGAACTAAAGCTTTCAGAAAAACTGAGCAACTTTTAGTGGCATATGCTGCAGGCTCTCAAGGAAAGCCCATCTCAAAACAGACTATTTCAAAATGGATAGGCCACTGCATTTGTTTCTGCTACTCACAACATGGCAAATCAGTGCCCAAGGGCATTAGGCCTCATTCTACCAGGGCAGCAGCCACTTCAGCAGCCTTTCTCAGAGGAGTACCAACCAAAGACATTTTAGAGGCTGCAACTTGGAATTCAGTGCACACTTTTACTATCTATTATCTACTGCGGGTAGCCTGTCAGCAGGATAACCCAAGAGTAATGACTGCAACAGTGAATATACTCGAACATCTACATTTATGGTAGGTACACAGCTGTACTTTCTGTCCCTCGTGAACATGGAGGCTATTCAACCAGTACCAGAAGAGGAAAAGGGACAAGGTTTCTATTCCAGACTTTTCCTGGTACCCAGATAAGACCAATCATGGCGTCCAATTCTGGACTTATCCACTCTAAACATTCCTGGACATTCCAAAATTCAAGATGCTGACTCTTCAACAGTTACTACCTATGCTTGGCACATATGCCTGGTTGGTAACTCTAGACTTAAAAAGACGCTTACCTGCATATCCCAATCAGAGAATCTTGCAGAAGATACCTCCACTTCAAAGCAGGCTACTTGCATTACCAGATGTTCTTTATGTTTCACTGTTGCATTCATTACATTCGGGTAATCTGCTGGCAGGTTGCCCTTCAGTCGGCCTGAATAACAAAGTCTTGGGTCCTGCGTCGGTTGCTGTCTCCTCTTCCATGACGTCAGGTCATCAGGGGTATAAAACATGCAGCCAACGCCATTTTATTCGGTCTTTCTTGCTGAGCAGTGCCCGAAGCAGAAGCAGTTTGCAAGTGCCAGTCGGCCGACTCCTGAAATTTTCGCATTCGAGTTTCAGAACCAAAGTCTTCAACTAAAGCTAAGTACCCCGTTGGGGATACTTTTCCTTGCTCCTTACCGATGTCAGTAAAAGTTAATAATTGTATTACTTGTGGGAAGCAAATACCTCGTAAGGATTTTCATTTGTACTGTATTCCTTGCCTAGGCTCAGATCATAACATGCCTTGCTGTTGGTTTTGTGCTAGATTTAACCAACGCAATTTTAAGCGTCTGTATATTTTTGCTTCAAAATATTTTGGATCCAGATTTAATTACCCTGAAATGTCGTCTGTTAGCAATCAGACTACCCGAGTACACAAAAAACGCAAAAACAGAGACGGACCGTCGAGGTCCAAAACCGATGACAAAGCTTCTCCTAAGCCAGTCGCTGGTACTCAGTGAGGAGCTTTCGCAGCCCCTGATACCCGCTACTTTTGAGTCGCAGGCCTCTACCGAGACCCATACGGAGTCCGGTATGCCGCAAGATTCTCAAAGTATTGAACCCGCGGTTGTCTCTCCCTTGGATGGGACTGAAGTCGCTGAGCAGGCACCGGCTTCTGAGGGTGTTTTCACGCCTCAACATTTCTATATAAAACCGACTCCAGCTTCAAATACAAGATCAAAAACATTTTCTAAGTCTAAAAACTGACGCATGAGCCACGTGCTCAGGCCCCTATGCCTAAAAAACAGATGATCAAAATGGCTGACGACTTAATTACCTTGATCAGGGGTTCCCAAACCCACCCCTGCTAAGAGGCCTAGGCAAGACACTGATTATGAATCTTCAGATCAGGTTTTCATTTCTTCTGATTCCTCTTCTGATCAAGAATTTTCTTTTCCACCCTATGAGGATTCAGATGCAGAAAAATCCATCCCATCTGCATCTCCTCCTGAGTATTATTCTTTTGGTGAAACCTTGTGTACTTTAAGAGAACATTTTCATTGGGAGAGTCAGGATTTCTCTGAATCAAAAAAGAGGCTTAGGGATTTCCTTCTTCTAACTCAGCATAGGCCTTTGGCTATACCTCCTGTATTAGACATTGTTGATGTGTTTTCGGAATCAAGCATGGCTCCTGATTCCCTACCTCCGACTCCTAGCAAGCCAGACAGATATTATAGGGTCCCTGACTCTCATAAATTTCTATTCAAAAATCCTGCTGCTTAACCCTGAGACTGTCTCACAGGGTCCCAGAGGTGTAAAGGCCTACAGCCAAAAATGCTACCCCCTCTGATAGAGATTCCAGGGCGCTGGATAGATGGGGAAAGAAGGTTTATACGCCTGCAGCTTTGGCAATTAGGGCCTTAAACTGCCAGTTTCATATGCTTAAATATCAACAGCATGTTATGGGCTTATTGAAACAGAAAATGATGTTGATTTCTGATTGTGTGGAAAATAAAGAATTACAGGAATTATTGCATGCAGCAGAACAGGTTGGAAAGCATACTTTACAGTGTGGTTTTGATTCCTTGGAGGCCTCTTGCAGGGCCGCAGTTACTGGATCTGTGATTAGAAGGCATGCCTGGCTCAAGGAGCAAAATCTGCCCTATCATGTTAAAGCTAAATTGTTGGATGCCCCTTTACAGCATGATACTCTGTTTGGTAATGAGGCAGAAGAGGTTTTAAAGAAAATGGAAGACAAAGCTATATCTATGCAAACTGTAAAAGATTTCTTACAAGTGCAGCCACCCAGGTTCAGTAGCCATTGGCCTAGTAAACATTTGTCCTTTCCTGTGTCCAACAGAGCCTCTCAAGGCAAATCCAGGTGCTCAAAAGGCTCTAGATAACAATCACAGGGTTCTTACAGGCGAAAGCAATGGGGTGCCTCCACCTCCAAATCTGGAGAAGTAAAACACAACCCTACAGTAAGCAGTCTCAATGACGTCCCTCTACCTTCACCAAGCACTTACCTTTTGGCAGCCCGCTTGGGGGGGGTGGGGGGGGGTAGCACTTCATGCTCAAAATTGGCAGTTAATTACCCAGGACAAGTGGGTATTAAACATAGTATCCCAGGGGTACAGATTTCATTTCCATACTTTGCCAATTCCAAACGGTTGGCCAGATCTGTCACAAAATCAATGGGCAGAGGCTCAGAAACAAGTTACGTCCCTCATGGATATGGGGGCTATTCAACCAGTACCAGAACAGGAAAAAGGACAATGTTTTTATTCACGACTGTTTCTGGTACCCAGAAAAGACAATTCCTGGCATCCAATAGAGGACTTATCGATTTTGAACACGTTCCTGGACATTCCAAAATTCAAAATGCTGACTTTACAACTGCTACTGCCTATGCTGGGCAGGAATGCTTGGTTAGTGACTCTAAACTTAAGAGGCATACCTGCATATCCCAATAAGGGAATCGTGCAGAAGATACCTCCGCTTCAAGGCAGGTTATTTGCATTACCAATTCTCTGCACTGCCCTTTGGCTTATCTACTGCGCCCAGGGTCTTTACAAAGTGCCTGGCACCAGTAATTGCATTTCGCAGGCAAAGAAGCATACAAATTTATCCTTACCTGGACGACTGTCTCATTCAAGCAGAGAACAAGGACACTCTTCTTCAGCGTTTGTAAAAAGGCTTCTAACATGCCTAGGGTACACAATAAACAAAAATAAATCACAACTGGTACTCTCTCAAAAAAAATACATTCTTGGGTGCAAGCTTGAATACAGCTGTCCAGATGGCTTACCTTACGCCAGGCAAACAAAGGCTACTGACAACATACTTCAAACAGATGGCAACAAAAACCCAGTTTATCTGCAAGACAAATTCTGCAGGCTATAGGGTTCATGACATCCTGCATTCTACTAATTCCATATGCAAGACTGCATATGAGGAAACTTCAATGGTACTGAAAAAGTTTATGGAGTCAACACTTTTACAGTCTGGAAACAATGATTCCTCTCATTCCCTACCTACAACAGGAGTTTCTTTGGTGGGCAGAGACATGTCACCAAAACAAGGGACTGTCATTCACTCTACCCCCTGCCACCCAAACCCTAACTACAGACGCATCAGACTATGCTTGGGGGGCCCACCTGGCGGGGAGATGCATTCAGGGCATATGGAGCCCAAAACAAATGCATCTGCATATCAACCAGAAAGAGATGCTAGCTGTTCAGAATGCTCTGGCAGCCTTCAAGGACTTACTTCATCCAGGATAACTACTGATAAAGATGGACAACACCACGGTTATGTGGTACATAAACAAGCAGGGGGGTACACATTCCTACCCCCTTTGCAGACTAGCCATGGAATTTTGGAACACAGCCTTGACTTACCAAGTACATCTTCAAGCACAATTCCTGCCAGGAAAACAAAATACTCTGGCAGATGACCTAAGCAGAAATCTTTTTGACCCGCACGAGTGGAAACTGGATCCACAAATCTTCATCATGGTAACACGGAAATGGGGGAGCCCACACATAGATCTATTTTCCTCTCCCCAAAATTATCAACTGGACAAGTCCTACACAAAGACTTATCACAGACAAGCATGGAAAGTATGTCCTATCCTTCAGTTGGGACAACCTATCAGTCTATGCCTTTCCCCCTCTGCCTCTTCTCTCCAAGGTCTTACTAAATGTTAGACAGGAAAAACCAAAAATGATCCTAATTGCTCCGGACTTTCTTTGCCAGCACTGGTACCCAATTCTTAGGAATGTGTCTCACCTCCCTCCTTGGTACTTGCCTCAAATACCTCATCTACTATCGCAGCAGAACAATCAAATTCTGAAACTCCGCTCCAAACTCTGAACCTTGCAGCATATCCGATCATTTAATTATTCAAACAACACCTCTCAGTAAGTCTGTGATGGATGTCATTTTAGAAGCAAGAAGGCCTAGTACTAGAAAATCTTATGCTAATAAATGGAAGAGATTCTGTGCTTGGAACCAAGCACAAGGAACAGACAGAGCAAAACCAAATATCCCTTAGATTTTACAATACTTGACTGAGATGCTTGGCAAGGGCCTATCTTTTTCCTCAATAAAAATCCATGCATCTGCCATCTCGGCTCATTACAACACAGAGCCTCACATCTTTTCTCATCCTCTGCTAAAACAGTATCTTAGAGGGGCCAAAAATTTAAAGCCTCCCAGAAGATCACCAACTCCTGCATGGGACCTCAATTTTCTGCTGGAAAAGCTCACCCTGCCGCCTTCTGAACCAGCAGCTTCTGCGGATATAAAATTTTTATCTTGGAAAACAGCTTTCCTTTTTGGCAATCACTTCAGCAAGAAGGGTTTCAGAACTACAGGCTCTCATGGTTGTGGAGCCTTTTATTACATTTTACCCGGACAGGGTGTCCCTCAGGAACAATCCTTCCTGTATGCCTAAGGTGGTATCCAGTGTGGCTCTTAATCACCTGCCAACATTTTACCCAAATCCGCAAAACAAGGGGGGGGTGGATTCTGCATTCATTGGACATACACAGGCAACTAAGATTCTACTTAAACAGGACAAAATCTTTAAGAAAGTCTGAGCAACTACTGGTGGCATTTGCTTCAGGATCAGAGGGGAAGGCTATATCAAAGCAGACTGTTTCTAAGTGGATAAGCCACTGCATTCGTTTCTGCTACTTGCACCATGGTAAACCTGTGCCCAAGGGAATCAGGTCACATTCCACCAGGGCTGCCTTTACCTCAGCAGCCTTTCTCAGATGAGTTCCAACCAAAGACATTCTAGAAGCTGCTACTTGGAGCTCTGTTCATACATTTACAAAGCATTATCATTTGCCTCTTAAGTCCAGGGCAGGCTTTGCCACTGCAGTTCTGCAGGGCCTTATAGCCGCTCCTAATGCTATTTAGCTCCATCCTCCCATCCATAGCTTTGGGATTCTACCCAAATGTAATGACTACAACAGTGAAACACGAAGAACATAGTACAGTTGTGTACACTTACCATAAATGTAGATGTTCAAGTGTATTCACTGTTGCAGTCCGGGTTACCCACCCGCCATGCCCCTTTTCTGTAACTTCTCTTTCCTTCACTATATTCTAAAGCCTTTGTGGTGTATTTGCTTTTAGATGAAGGTAAAGTTTATGCTGCTAAAAATGCATTTTTATATATTGCTGCATATATATATATATATATATATATATATATATATATATATATATATATATATATATATATATATATATATATATATATATATATAGATATATATATATATAATCCCCATTTGGGGGGCAACTGACATCTGGGGCAAGAAAAACTGAATAAAATGGCGTCGGATGCATGATTTATAGCCCTTACGACCTAGGACCCAAGACTTTGTTATTCAGGCCGACTGAGGGCAACCTGCCAGCAGATTACCCAGATGTAATGACTGCAACAGTGCATACACTCGAACATCTACATTTATGGTAAGTGTACACAACTGTACTTTCTCTGCATTGCCCTTTGGCTTATCTACTGCACCCAGGGTCTTCACAAAGTGCCTGGCACCAGCAATTGCATTTTGCAGACAAAGAAATATTCAAATATATCCATACCTGGATGATTGTCTAATTCAGGCAGAAAACAAGGACATTCTTCTAAAGCGTCTGGCATTTGTTAAAAGGGTTCTAACTTGTCTAAGGTACACCATAAACAAAAAGAAATCACAACTGGTACCCTCTCAAAAAATTACATTCCTGGGTGCAAGCTTGAATACAACTAACCAGATGACTTATCTTATGCCAGAAAAGCAAATTCAATTGATGACTGACTTCAAGCAGGTGGCCACAAAAACCCAGCTATCTGCAAGACAAATTCTGCAGGCCTTGGGGTTCATGGCCTCCTGCATTCTTCTAATTCCATATGCAAGACTGCATATGAGGAAACTTCAGTGGTACTTAAAAAGTTTATGGAGTCAACATTGTCACAGCCTGGAAACACTGATTCCTATTATACCTTGCCTGCAACTAGAGTTCCTATGGTGGGCAGAGGCCTGTCACCAAAACAAGGGACTGCCATTCACTTCAACCCCCTGCCACCAAAACCATAACAACAGACGCATCAGACTATGCTTGGGGGGCTCATCTGGCAGGGAAGTGCATTCAGGGCAAATGGAGCCCAAATCAAATGCACCTACATATCAGTCAGAAAGAGATGTTAGCTGTACGGAATGCTCTGACAGCCTTCAAGGACTACCTTCATCCAGGACTACTAATGACAAAGACAGCACCACAGTTATGGGGTACACATTCCTATCCCCTTTGCAGACTAGCCATGGCATTGTGGAACACGGCCTTGACCTATCAGATACAACTACAAGCTCAATTCCTGCCAGGAAAGCCAAATACTCTGGCAGACGAACTAAGCAGAAACCTTATGGACCCACATGAATGGAAATTGGAACCACAAGTTTTCAACATGTTGACACGAAAATGGGGGAACCCAGATATCGATATTTTTGCCTCACCCCAGAACTATCAGTTGGACAAATTCTGCACAAGAATTCATCACAAAAAAGCTTGAAAAGTGGATGCTCTTTCAGTCTATGCTTTTCGCCCTCTGCCCTCCAAAGTTCTACTAAAAGTCTAACAGGACAAACCAAAAATGACTCTGATTGCTCCAGACTGGCCTCACCAACACTGGTACCCACTCTTTCGCAATGTGTCACCTTCCTCCGTGGCACATGCCTCAGACACCTTATCTACTGTTTCAGCAGAACCACCAAATTCTGCACACTCAGCTCCAAACTTTGAATCTTGCAGCGTGATTAATCAACTAATTTCACCCTTGGCATCCCTCAGCAAACCAGTGATGGATATCATTTTGGAGGCTAGAAGGCCTAGTACTAGAAAATCTTATGCTGACAAATGGAAAAGATTCTGTGCCTGGAACCAATCACAAGGAATAAGCACAGCAATGCCCAATATTCCTCAAATTCTGCAATACTTAACCGAGGTGCTTCACAAGGGCCTATCTTTTTCTTCCATAAAAATCCATGCCTCTGCCATTTCAGCTCATTACAACACAAAACCTCCCCTCTTCTCTCATCCTCTGCTAAAGCAGTATCTCAGAGGGGCCAAGAATTTCAGACCTCCCAGGAGAGCACCAACTCCTGCGGGACCTCAATTTTGTTTTGGAAAAACTCACTCTCCCTCCTTTTGAGCCAGCTGCTACTGCAGACCTAAAATTTCTCTCCTGGAAAACAGCTTTCCTTTTAGCAGTCACTTCAGCTAGAAGGATTTCAGAATCACAGGCTCTTATGGAAGTGGAGCCTTTCATTATATTTCATCCGGACAGGGTGGCTGTCTGGACCAATCCAGCTTTCATGCCTAAGGTGGGTATCCAGTGTGGCTCTTAATCAGACCATTCATCTGCCAACTTTCTTCCCCAAGCCACAGAAAAAGGGTGAACGGATTCTGCATTCATTGGATGCGCACAGACAACTTAGATTCTACGTAGGACGAAATCTCTAAGAAAATCTGAACTATTGGTGGCATTTGCTACAGGGGCAGAAGGAAAAGCTATTTCAAAGCAGAATGGATAAGCCATTGCATCCGTTTCTGCTATATGCACCATGGTAAACCTATGTCCAAGGGGATTGGGTCTCATTCCACCAGGGCTGCATCTACTTCTGCAGCCTTTCTCAGAGAGGTTCCTACCAGAGACATTCTAGAAGCTGCTACCTGGAGCTCAGTTTATACATTCACCAAACATTACCATTTACCTCTCTTCTCTAAATCCAGAGCTGGCTTTGCCACTGCTGTCCTGCAGGGCCTTATAGCTGCTCCTAATGCTGTATAAATCCATCCTACCAACCATAGCTTTGAGATTCTACCCAAATGTAAGGACTGCAACAGTGAAACGCGAAGAACATAGTACAGTTGTGTACACTTACCATAAATGTAGATGTTCAAGTGTATTCACTGTTGCAGTCCTGGTTACCCACCCTCCACCCCCTTGTTTTTCTCTTACTATACCTCTCCTTTCTTTTTGGGTGTATTTGCTTTTGTTTGGAGGCACATTTTTTGTATTTTAATTTATATACTTGTATACATATATATATTTTGCTCCCCATTTGGGGGGCACCTGACATCTGGGGCAAGAAAAACTGATGTAATGGCGTCTGTTACATGTTTTATACCCCTGACGACCTGACGTCATGGAAGAAGGGACAGCAAACAACGCAGGACCCAAGACTTTGTTAATCAGGATGACTGAGGGCAACTTGTCAGCAGATTACCCAAATGTAATGACTGCAACAGTGAATACACTCTAACATCTACATTTATGGTAAGTATACATAACTGTACTTTATTACCAGAATTTGGCAATCTTCCGGTATTGAGATGGGCCATTTAGGGGGTGAGAAGGGGGTGAAGCTGACACTGAATCGATCTGCCAGGATATTGGCAATATCCTTGAGATCAGTATATTTAATGCCATTCTGTTGTAGCTCAGAGCAGGTCTGAGCATTGCCATTTAGATTCCTGACATAGTTATAGAATGCCTTGTGGTTGTCTTTGGAATCTTTGGCAATTTTATTTTCGTAACTAGCTTTGGAAGATTTTATGAGGGATCTCAGCTTCTTACTAAGGCTGGTAAGGGAGTTTTTTGCATCCTGGGATTTTCCTCTTTTCTGCAACTGTTTCTTCCTTTTGTTATAAAGTTTGTTTATGGCAGGGGACCACCAGATTTGCTTCCTTTTTTTGGGGGAGAGCATTTTGGTTCTATTTGGGATGGTACGATTTATGCAGGAGTGGATGTGCTTGTACAGTGCCTTAGTGTAGGACTCAGCAGTCGAACTTTCAGTTCCCATCTGCATGGGTATCATGAAGTTTGTAACATCTGACTTGAGTAGCATGAAGTTGGCTTTGGAGAAGTTTTTTATGGAGGTTTCCTTACTGGGGGTGATGTTAAGGGTGATTAGCTTATGATTGACCTGACCAATGAGGGGGTTGACCATAGGTGTCGAGCATCGATTTCCTATGTTGGTAATGACCAGGTCTAGGATATTGGAGCCCCTGGTGGGACTATGGATTAGTTGATCCAGGGCATTGTAATTTATGAATTCCAAGAACCGTTGGGCAAAGGTTTACAAGTTCAGCCTCCTAGATTTAGTAGGCACTGACCATCTATGCCTAAAAAACAAATGTTAAGAATGTCCGAAGATCTTATAACTCTAATCAGGAGTAGCCACCCCCCCCCCTTCTAAGAGGCCTAGGACTGAAGTTGATTATGAATCTTCTGATCAGAATTCTGTTTCTGATTCTTCTGATGATCTGGATTTGCCCTTGTCTACTTATGAAGATGCTGATGCAGAGGACTCCGTTCCCTCTGCTTCCCCTCCTGAGGATTTTTCTTTTGGGGAAACCTTACATACTCTAAGGGAGCATTTCCACTGGGAAAGCCAGGATTTTTCTGATTCAAAAAGGAGGCTTAGGGATTTCCTTCTCCTACCTCAGCATAGGCCTTTAGCTATTCCTCCTTGATGATGCTTTTTCGTAATCTAGTTTGGCCTCTGATTCCCTGCCTCGTGCTCCCAGAAAACTTGACAGATACTATAGGGTCCTGGAGTCCCACACGTTCCTTTTTAAAAATCCTATTGCAGATCCAGAGACTATTTCTCAGGGGCCCAAGGGCATTAAGGCTTCTACTGCTAAAAATCTTACCCCTTCTGATAGACTCCAGGGCGCTGGATAGATGTGTTAAGAAGGTTTACACTTCTGCAACCTTGGCCATTAGGGCTTTAAACTGCCAGTTTCATATATTAAAGTATCAGCAACATGTTATTGGACTGCTTAAGCAGAAAATTATGTTGATTCCTGACTGTGTGGAAAATAAAGAATTACAGGATTTTTAATGCATTCTGCTGAACAAGTTGGAAAACCTATTTGCAATGTGGTTTTGATTCATTAGAGGCCTCTTGCAGGGCTGCTGTTACTGGGTCTGTGCTCAGAAGGCATGCTTGGCTTAAGGAGCAGCCTTTGCCTGATCATGTTGAAGCTAAATTGTTGGATGCTCCTTTAAATCAGGACTGCCTGTTTAGCAACAAGGCTGAGGAAGTTCTTAAAAAGATGAAAGATGAAGCTAAATCTATGCAAACTGTTAACGATTATTTACAAGTTCAGCCTCCTAGATTTAGTAGGCACTGACCCTCTAAGAATTGGTCCTTTCCAGAACCCTTCCAGGTCCTCTCAAGGCAAACCCAGACACAGCAAAAACCCCAGGTTTCAGTCCCAGGGGACACACAGAACTAAGCAGTGGGGGGCCTCAACTTCCAAATCTGGGAATAAGACTCCCCCTATGGTAAACTGTCTCAGTGACTTCCTTTTAAAATTTTCAAGCACTTATCAACTGACTGCCTTTTTGGGGGGAAAGTTTGCGCTTCATGCAAAGAATTGGGAACTCATTACCCAGGACAAATGGGTTTTAAATATAGTGTCCCAGGGATACAGATTTCACTTTCACATGTTGCCAACACCAAGCGGGTGGCCGGACCTACCCCCAAATCAGTGGGCAGAGACCCAAAAACAAGCACTTGGTTAAAGCCCATTTACAAAAAGACTAAACACATTGTTAAAGATTCTTGGGATTTTTTAAGTCGGCTGACACCACGTTTATGGAAAGAAAATCAAATCTTAGTCACCATTGATGTGGTCAATTTATTTTCCTGTATTCCAAGGGAAGACTGTATGGGATAGGTTTGTTAACAGCATCCGGACTGGGAAAAGACATTACTTACTAGTGAGTTTATGAGCATAGTACTTGACTACAACTTCATATATTTTGAAGGAGAATATTACAGGCAGAACAAAGGTGTGGCAATGGGAGCTGCTAGTGCTCCAATATATTCCAATCTTGTCCTCCTCGATTGGGAAGAGGATTTTATTTTCAAACTGTGTGGATGAAATATATTAGATGTTACATCAGATTTTTAGATGACGTGTTTGTTCTTTGGGATGGGAACGAAGTGGAGGTGGATGAATTTATTAAGTACCTGCATACCACCAGTTCGTTCCTTAATTTTACTTACCACACAAGTAAAGAAGGTATTTCATACCTTGACATGTACATATCCCACACTACTATGCGATTTAAACCTAGAATTTTTAGAAAGGACACTTTTAACAGCACCTATTTGGATATAGCAGTTGCCATCCCAACTTGCAAAAGAGAAACATAGTCAAGGGGCAGTGTATTAGAGCAGCCCGTATGACCTCTGATTATAGTGAAATGATACAGGAATTAGGTTATATTGGGTTACTATTTAAGGAAAGAGGATACCCCCCTGTAGTAGTGGAAGATGTGGTGGCCTACGTCATAAGTGAGTGGGGTAAAAAATATAAGCCTTTGTTAGGTGTTGAGTTGAGTATTGGTATTGATCAGGTGAATGTGGGGTAAAAAATATAAGCCTTTGTTAGGTGTTGAGTTGAGTATTGGTATTGATCAGGTGAATGTGACAGCTACCAATGGATTCAACAAAGCGTGTATTTTACCATATGACAAAAATGCACTAAATGTAAAAAATGTTATTCATAACAAGTGGAACATTTTGAAATGAGATCCAGACATTTATGGGCTGGTGGGAGAGGGCCCCAAGTTTGTGCATAAGATTGGGCACAATATGAAAAATAGATTACATAAAGGAAATATGCATATAAAACCCTGTAGGACAGGAACCACCAAATGTGGGAGATGCAAACAATGTTTTGCTATATTAGAGGAACCGATAATTAAGTGTCAGACAAAGTTAAACTTTATGAAAGGAAATTGTCAAACTATGAATGTCATATATTTTGCCCAGTGTACCAGATGTCCTGGATTTTATGTGGGCAAAACCGGTCGACGTTTGAGGGACAGGATATATAACCATTTATACGCTATTAAAAAAGGGGATGTTAATAACGCCCTATATAGACATATTAGAGACAATCCTGGATGTGAAATGTTTAAGTTTGCCGTATTGGAAGTTTTATTTTCCAACCAAAGAGGTGGAAATTTGAAGGCATTATTGAGCAAAAAGGAGGTGAGATGGCAAATATTACTAAATGCCACCACCACACCAGGAATTAATGAGAATATACCCGTTAAACCCATTTTAGAAGCTAGGATGTAAATAATGCAAACAATGAGGTGTTTTAACATTTAAATATTCATGAAGAGGAAGTGATGACAGATTGGGTTCTGTTTGAATTTAAATAATCAGCTGTTATTGTATGTATTAGTGTATTTAAATGGTTTTACTCATTGTCCAAGTGTTCTGATGAAGTCTAGTGTATAGATGAAAGCGCTTAACCTTTTAATTAAATACGTTTTTATAATATTTGGGTCTGAGCAGCGTAATTCGTGGTTACCACTGTGGTTTTTCTGTTTCATTTGGTGAAGTTGCAACTACGTGATTCTGTTTTTTTATCTAGACTGCCAAATTGTTTATATTTGTCTCAGAAAATGCAAAGAGTTAGAGAAGTTTATCCATGGGCAGCTGGCATAGGTAAAGCTGGAGGCCATTATGTAGGCAGCCGGCGCTGATCAGGTAGAGTCCTTACTCTAATTTTTTAGATTACTGATGATCTTTTATTTCCAGAATGGGAAAAATTGTATATAAAACAGTATTCAAGTGCAGACAAATGGGTAAATCCCATTAGAGATAGGAAATTAAAAAAGATTCAAAGGGATGTTGATCAATATAAAAAAGAGATAGCCTATATTTGGCCTACAAAAAACGGAGAGAATAAATATAATTATATGAATAAGAATATAGTTAAGAATCAAGAGGATTATGATGGTCAGGAAAAGCATTTTAATTATAATTATAATAAGAAACATTTTCAGAAGGGCAAGTCAATTCAGGGACAACCCTACTGGAACAAGGAATACAGAGTAAATCGTCTACCATATATAAGGGACAACCAGAGACAGACTTGGAGGGACAACTAGGTTATGATGCACAGGTACTAGTAGAAAGTACTGATGACATAGTATGGAATGACAGTATATATACTTATAATAATTTTAATATATATAATTTTTTCCAGTACAATTAACTGTTCTCATTTTGATTTATTCACTAAAGGAATGAAATTTATACCTAATCCTAAATTTAAATTAGTGAACTGTATTTGTGAATTCAAGAAATATATAAGAAAGATGATTTTAGCTATACAATTCAAGAATTTAGTTCATTTAAATTCTAGTAATAATAGTAATTCTATAGGGGACAAATTGAAAAAAAACAGCACCTATGTTCCACCTAGCTTTCCTATAGTGGACACATATGAAAAAGTTGTGACCAGAGAAATATATCATAGATGTAAGGAATTTAAACATATTACATCTAGTAGTAATTTATCTGAGGAAGAACATAAAATATTAAGATGTTTACAAAGGGAGAATAACATTCGGATATTGAAACCTGATAAAGGTGGAGGAATAGTTCTGTATGATAATAATGAATATATAAAAAAGATGTATGATATTTTACATTATTCAGGTAATTATGAAACTAAATCTATAAATGAAATTAACATTACCTACCAAAGAATTGATACTTATTTGGATGAATATTTGATTGATGGACGTATTTCCTTTGAATTATTTAATTATCTTACAGTGAAACATCCTCAATTAGCTATCTTGGTAGGCATACCTAAAATACATAAAGATATTACGAACCCACCTTTCAGACCAATCATCTCAGGAAGTAAATCAAAGACATTCCCCATAGGTAAATACATAAATACTAAACTTAAATATATTTATAATATTGTACCTCATTTGGTGAAAGATTCATGGGAATTCCTAGGAAATTATCCAACAGAAGCACAGAACGAAAATGTTGTTTTCGTAACTATAGATGTAGTTGATCTCTATTCCTGCATTCCTAGAGATGAAGGTCTTGAGGCACTCTCTAATAGTATAGTTAAATATGGTAAATGTGAATGGGATGAAGTTAACACTATTACTTAGATGATGTCAATTGTATTGGATAATAATTTCATATTTTTTGAGGGGGAATACTTCAAGCAGACCAGGGGGGTAGCCATGGGGGCGGCTTGTGCCCCTATTTATGACAACCTGGTCATGCTTGATTGGGAAAATACTATTCTTTTCCCTAGTATGTATTTCAAAAGTATCAAATACTATTCTAGATTCCTTGATGATATATACATTCTCTGGGAAGGAAATGTAGATTCTTTACAGTTATTTGTCTTTCATTAATAATAGCAAGGAATATTTGAAATTTACCCACACATATAGTTCTGAGTGTGTAGCATATTTGGATACATTTATATATCAACAAGGAGGAAAAATAAAATCGAAGATTCATAGAAAAAATACTTTCTCGAATAATTATTTAGAATATTCTAGCTGCCATCCTGAGAAAGTTAAATATAATGTATTCAAAGGACAATGTATAAGAGCTGCACGAATGACATCTGAATTAGTATGAAGGAAGAATTAGAGTTTATTACTACATTGTTTTTACAAAGAGGATATCCTAAAAATATGCTAGCTAATGTAACTAAATATATTGAAAGGGAAAGAGTTAATAGATATAAACCATTATTAGGAGCAGGAACAGTGAATCGGATTAAAAATAATAATAAACAGGATTCACAGGATGAGAGTAATAGAGGTGTACCCTTTCAGAGATATTGTATTATCGAATATAATTTAGCAGCTGATGAAATAATCAATCTAATGAATAAATATTGGTATCTTATTAAGGGTGACTGATATGGTGGAACTTATGGGCAACAAACCTAATTTTATATATAAAATGGGGCGAAATATAAAACATTATATTGAACTATATCATTGTAATAAAAATTAATAAGAGGGAAAATAAAATATATACTAAGAAGTGTGGGGCATGTAATCAATGCAGCTATATTTTGGAACAAGATAAATTACAGATAGAAAATGGACACAACACAGTGGTTAGATTCAAAGGAGGCAATTGTAATACTAAAATGGTAATTTATTTGGCTAGGTTTAATATATGTGCTGGTTATTACATAGGGAAAACAGAAAGGAGTTTTAAAAAGAGAATCTATGACCATACATATAGTATTCGTACTAAGGATAGGACTAATGCACTCTATAGACATATAGAGAAAAATGATTTTACACATCAGTTTAAATTTGCTATCCTGGATATTATTAAAATCAACCCAAGGGGAGGGGACATTAAAAAAGTATTAAGTTATAAAGAAGTATGGTGGCAAATATACTTAGATGCCACCACACCTCCGGGGTTAAATGACCACTTCCCTATTAAATCCATTCTTGAGCAATAATTAATGTAGTTTTTACATTGGGTAGTGTTTTATGTTGTAGGATTCACAAAGTGTTTTATGAGGTATAAGCATCAAACAGATTCATCATAGAGAATTCCCAATATAAAATTTTAAAAATTTTTTAAATTTTAATATTATGATTGATTTTTATAGTAATAAATTAATGCATGTTTATATAGTTTATTTATCATAGTTATGTTTTTAGGATCGTACATATGATATGATGTATTTATTATATTTTATATATACTTTATATATATTTACATCAATTAATAGTCAAGAAGTATCTACATAGAATATATTTTAGCACGACCATTATTTATAAGTTAGTTGCTTTAAATAGGACAGAGTGTTAGTATTAGTATTTACGCTGCTATATAGCGCGATATAACCTATGCACTTATTTAATATGGCTATTTAGGTAATCTGATAGATTTAATCTTTTAATATATTTAGATATATTTATTATATGGATATATAGTTCTATTGTACTAATTAAATATGTTTATTAAGGGGAAGATATGATATTGTATTAATTGATAGTATAAAAATCGAATGATGATTTATGCTGCTGTTGCTTTAAGCGAACTGATTAAATTTAAAATATTGGCACCAAAAATGTTATATAAGATGTCAGTTGAATGAATTAGTAGTTCTGAGGAAGCCCAGTATGTCGGGTGAAAGCGCTTAACTCTACTTAGTATTATTATTTTGTTTTTAACTTTTTGGCTTGGATTTTTATTAGAGTTCAGTGTTGATGTTTGCGTAGTTCGGCTGTGAATCAAGTGTTGGAATTGAGCAAAGTTCAGGAAGCGGAGTATTATTTTCATAAGCTGCTTTTATTTTGCCTTGTCGAATAAGAGGTGGGAGGCAGTTATTGGTGAATTCGTTGCTGTTTGTCTACCATTAGAGTCCTTACTCAGTAAGAAAACTCATAGAAAGGAAAGTCGCTACAAAGACTTCATAGGATAGAGGATCCTCAAGAAAAATGCTACTAAGAATTGGAAGCTGATGACATGTTCTACGTGTTTCACTGTTGCAGTCATTACATTTGGGTAATCTGCTGGCAGGTTGCCCTCAGTCAGCTTGATTAACAAAGTCTTGGGTACTCCATGACATTAGGTCATCAGGGGTATAAAACATGCAGCTGACACCATTACATCAGTCTTTATTGCTGCGCTGTGCCAGAAGCAGAAGCAGTTAGCAAGTGCCGGTCGGCCAACTCCTGAAATTTTCATTTTCGAGTTTCAGAACCGAAGTCTTCAACTAAAAGCTTAGTTAACCCATTGGGAAAATTTTTCTTGCTCCTTACCGATGTCAGTAAAAGTTAATAATTGTATTACTTGTGGGAAGCAAATACCTCAGGAGGATTTTCATTTGTACTGTATTCCTTGCCTAGGCCCTGACCACAACGTGCCTTGCTGTTGGTTTTGTGCTAAATTTAATCAACGCACTATTAAACGTCAGTCTATTTCTGCTTCTAAATATTTTGGCTCGAGATTTAACTATCCAGAAATGTAGTTGGTTAGCAATCAGACTACCGGAATACCTAAAAAAACACAAAGAAAAAGACAGACCGTCGAGATCCAAAACCGACAACTAAACTTCTCCTAAGCCAGTCACCGGTTCACCGGTACTCAGTGATGCGCTTTCACAGCCCCGATACCCGCTACTTTTGATTCACAGGCCTCTACTGAGACCCATTCGGAGTCCAGTATGCTGCAAGATACTTTAAGTATTGAACTCGCAGATGTCTCTACCTTAGATGGGTCCGGAGCCGCTGAGCAGGCACCTGCTTCTGAGGGTGTTTTCAGGCCTAAAGATTTGTATAGTAAACTGACACCATCTTCAGAACTAAGGCCAAAAGCTACTATGTCTAGAAAACTGACACTTGGACCACATGTACAGGCCCCAATGCCTACAAAACAAATGATCAAAATGGCTGAGGATTTAATTACCTTGATCAGGGGTACCCATCCCCCTCCTGCTAAGAGGCCTAGGCAAGGCACTGACTATCAATCTTCAGATCAGGTTTCTGTTTCTTCTCATCAGGAATTACCTATTCCCACTTTTGAGGACTCTGTTGCAAAAGATTCCATCCCTTCTGTTTCTCGTCCTGAGGATTTTTCTTTTGGAGAAACTTTGCATACCTTAAGGGAGCACTTTCATTGGGAGAGTCAGGATTTCTCAGAATCTAAAAAGAGACTTGGGGATTTCCTTCTTCTACCTCAGCATAGGCCTTTGGCTACACCTCCTGTTCTAGACATTGTTGATGATGTTTTGTCAGAGTCCAGTATGACTCCTGATTCCCTGCCTCCGGCTCCTAGTAAGCCAGACAGATATTGCAGCCAGGGTTCCTGACTCCCACAAATTCCTCTTTAAAAACCCTACTGCTGATTCTGAAACCATTTCTCAGGATTCCAAGGGCGTTAAGGCTTCTGCTAAAAATCTTACCCCTTCTGTTAGAGATTCCAAGGCGCTGGATAGATTGGGTAAGAAGGTTTACACGTCTGCAACCTTGGCAATCAGGGCTTTAAACTGTCAATTTCATATGCTTAAATTTCAACAGCATGTCATGGGTTTACATAAACAGAAAATTATGTTGCTTTCTGACTGTGTGTAAAATAGAGTTGCAGGATTTATTGCATTCAGCTGAACAAGCTGGAAAACATACTTTGCAGTGTGGTTTTGATTCCTTGGAGGCCTCTAGCAGGGCCACTGTAACTGGATCTGTGATAAGAAGACATGCTTGGCTCAAGGAGCAAAGTCTGCCTGACCATGTTAAAGCAAAATTGTTGAATGCTCCTTTGCAACATGACAGTCTATTTGGTAATAAAGCTGAAGAAGTTTTGAAAAAGATGGAAGATAAAGCTAAATCTTTGCAAACTGTAAAAGATTTCCTACAAGTGCAGCCACCCAGGTTCAGTAGGCATTGGCCTACTAAGAACTGGTCCTTTCCAGTACCCACTAGAGCCGCTTGGGTCAAACCCAGGCATTCCAGAGGCTCCAGGTTTCAGTCGCAAGGAACTTATAGAACAAAGCAATGGGGTGCCTCCGCTTCCAAATCTGGAAATAACAAGGCACCTTCCTACGGAAAACGGTCTCAATGACTTTCCACTGCAATTACCAAGCACTTATCTTTTGGCCGCCCTTTGGGGGGGAAAACTGGCACTTCATGCACAAAACTGGCAACTGATTACCCAGGACAAATGGGTTTTAAATATAGTATCCCAGGGGTACAGATTTTATTTCTACACGTTGCCAATCCCAAACGGATGGACAGATCTGCCTCCAAATCAGTGGGCAGAGGCCCAGAAACATGTTATGTCCCTCATGAATATGGGGGCTATTCAACCAGTACCAGAAAAGGAAAAGGGACAAGGTTTTTATTCAAGACTTTTACTGGTTACCCAGAAAAGACAAATCATGGAGTCCAATTCTGGACTTATCCATTCTAAATACATTTCTGAACATTCGAAAATTCAAGATGCTGGCTCTCCAACAGTTACTACCTATGCTAGGCAAGGATGCCTGGTTGGTAACTTTAGACTTAAGAGGCTTACCTGCATATCCCAATCAGGGAATCTTGCAGAAGATACCTCCACTTCAAAGCAGGCTATTTGCATTACCAGTTCTCTGCACTGCCCTTTGGCTTATCTACTGTGCGCCCAGGGTCTTCACAAAGTGCCTGGCACCAGTAATTGCATTTTGCAGGCAAAGAAATATTCAAATTTACCCAAACCTGGACGACTGTCTAATTCAGGCAGAAAACAAGGACACACTTGTAAAAAGACTGCTAACATGTCTAGGGTACACCATAAACGAAAAGAAATCACAACTGGTACCCTCAAATAATTACATTCCTGGTTGCAAGCTTGAATACAGCTACCCATATGGCTTACCTGATGCCAGAAAAAACAAATTCAATTGATGACTTGCTTCAAACAGGTGGCCACAAAAGCCCAGTTATCTGCAAGACAAATTCTACAGGCCCTGGGGTTCCTGGCCTCCTGCATTCTTCTAATTCCATATGTAACACTGCATATGAGGAAACTTTAATGGTACCTAAAAAGCTTATGGATTCAACATTGTCACAGCCTGGAAACAATGATTCCTATCATACCTTGCCTGCAGCTAGAGTTTCTATGTTGGGCAGAGCCCTGCCACCAAAACAAAGGACGGTCATTCATTCTACTCCCTGCCACCATAAACCCTGACTACAGACTCATCAGATTATGCTTGGGGGGGGGGGGCGCGCATCTGGCAGGGAGATGCATTCATGGTCAATGGACCCCAAATCAAATGCACCTACATATCAGTCAGAAAGAGATGCTAGCCATACAGAATGCTCTGTGACAGTCTTCAAGGACTATCTTCATCCAGGACAACTACTGATAAAGACAGACAACACCACAGTTATGTGGTACATAAGCAGGTGGGTACCCATTCCTACCCCGTTTGCAGACTAGCCATGGCATTGTGGCACACGGCCTTAACTTATAAAATGCATCTTACAAGCTCAATTCCTGCCAGGAAGGCAAAATACTCTGGCAGACGACCTAAGCAGAAATCCTATGGATCCACAAATCTTCAGCATGTTGACACACAAATGGGGGAGCCCAGACATAAATCTTTTTGCCTCACCCCAAAACTATCAGTTGGACAAATTCTGCACAAGAATTCATCACAAAAAAGCTTGGAAAGTGGATGCTCTATCCTTCAGAAAAATCCATCAGTCTATGCCTTCCCCCTCTGCCTCTGCTCTCCATGGTCTTACTAAAAGTCAGACAGGAAACACCAAAAAATGATTGATTGCTCCAGACTGGCCTCGCCAACATTGGTACCTGCTCCTACGCAATATGTCGCACCTTCCTCCGTGGTACCTTCCTCAGATACCTTATCTACTGTCTCAGCAGAACTATCAAATTCTGCACACTCAGCTCCAAACTCTGAATTTTGCAGCATGGCTATTGAACTAATTTCACCAGTTACATCTCTCAGCAAACCTGTGATGGATGTCATTTTGGAGGCTAGAAGGCCTAGTACTAGAAAATCTTATGCTGACAAATGGAAAAGATTCTGTGCTGTGAACCAAGCACAAGGAATAAACACAGCAATGCCCAATATTCTTCAGATTCTGCAATACTTAACTGAGATGCTTCACAAGGGCCTATCTTTTTCCTTCCATAAAAGTCCATGCCTCTGCTATTTCAGCTCATTACAACACAGAGCCTCCCCTCTTTTCTCATCCTCTGCTAAAGCAGTACCTCAGAGGAGCCAAAAATGTAAGACCTCCGAGGAGAGCACCAACTCCTGCATGGGACCTAAATTTTGTTTTGGAAAAACTCACTCTACCTCCTTTTGAGCCAGCTGCTACTGCAGACCTAAAATTTCTCTCCTGGAAAACAGCTTTTCTTTTAGCAGTCACTTCAGCTAGAAGGATTTCAGAACTACAGGCTCTTATGGCAGTGGAGCCTTCATTATCTATTACCTGGATAGAGTTGCTCTCAGGACCAATCCATCCTTTATGCCTAAAGTGGCATCTAGTGTGGCCCTTAATCAGACTATTCATCTGCCAACTTTCTTCCCAAATCCACAGAACCAAGGGTGAGCAGATTCTGCATTCATTGGATGTGCACAGACAACTAAGACTCTACTTAAACAGGACAAAATGTCTAAGAAAACCTGAGCAATTACTGGTGGCATTTGCTGCAGGGGCAGAGGGAAAGGCTATTTCAAATCAGACTATTTCCAAATGGATAAGCCATTGTATTTGTTTCTGCTATATGCACCATGGTAAACTTGTCCCTAAGGGGATCAGATCTCATTCCACCAGGGCTGCATCTACTTCTGCAGCCTTTCTCAGAGGCGTTCCTACCAGAGACATTCTAGAAGCAGCTACCTGGAGCTCAATTCATAAGTTAACCAAACATTACCATTTACCTCTCTTCTCTAAATCCAGAGCAGGCTTTGCCACTGCTGTCCTGCAGGGCCTTGTAGCTACTCCTAATGCTGTATAATGATGTATGGGGTTGGGAGGGTGGCCTAATGGTTAAGGTGTTTGCCTTACAAACACAAGGTGCAGGGTTTGAGTCTCACAAGGGATAATTGGCTAGGCCTAAAATGGCTCGCAAGGGCAGTTAGCTTAGTACTAATCTATGAATCTATGATTCCATCCTCCCAACCATAGCTTTGGGATTCTACCCAAATGTAATGACTGCAACAGTGAAACACTAACATAGTACAGTTGTGTACACTTAACATAAATATAGATGTTAGAGTGTATTCACTATTGCAGTCCTGGCTGTTCATTGTGTTACCCTGCTGCAGTCATCACACTTGGGTTATCCTGTCGTCAGGCGGTCCCGCAGTCAGCCTGAATTCCAAAGTCTTGGTCTGGCGTCGGTTGCTGTCGCTTCTTCCTTGACGTCAGTGCGCCAGGGGTATACAAGAGGCATCCGACGCCATTTTCTTCAGTCTTTCTTGCCGCGTAGTGCCCAAAGCAGAAGCAGCTCGCAAGTGCCGGTCGGCCGACACCTGAGACTTTCAAATCGAATTTCAGTCCGAAGTCTTCAAAGCTAAGTACCCCATTGGAGAACCTTTTCTTGCCTCAGTCCGATGTCGGGAAAAGTTAACAATTGCATTTCTTGTGGGAAGCAAATACCTCATAAGGACTTTCATTCTTATTGTATTCCTTGCCTAGGCCCAGACCACAACGTCACTGGTTGTCGGTTTTGTGCTAGGTTCAATAAGCGAACTATAAAGCGACGCTTTGATTTTGCACTACTTCGGTAGGAAATTTAATTACACTATGCCGTCGGAGCAACCGACTACCGGCGTGCATAAAAAACGCAAAGATAAAAACAGGCAGCCTAGATCCAAGCCAGACTCCAAGGCCTCGGCTGAGCTGGTCGCCGGTTCTCCGGTTTTCAGTGAGGCGCCTACGCAGCCCCTGACGACCGCAGAATTGGAACCCCAGACCGCTTGCTCTAGGCCGACACAGCCATTTTCTTTAGGCCCTACCGATAACATTGCAGAAGGAGAAGCCGGTGCTGCGGAAACACCTTCGGTTACAGAAGGTGTCGTCAGACCGACTACTCTCACCATAAAATTTTATGCTAAGCTTAAGACTCCTTTAAAACGAAAAAAGACTGCACATCACTCTCCAGTTCTAGGCCCCATGCCTAAGAAACAGATGCTTAAAATGGCTGAAGATTTGATTTCTTTAATCAGGGGTTCCCAACCCCCCCCCCCCTACAAAAGGCCTAGACAAGAGGAGGATTATGCCTCCTCTGATCAAGTGTCTACTTCCTCAGGTTCCTCTGAGGAACAGGAGTACTCCTTTTCCCCTTATGAAGATTCTGATGCTGAAGATTCTATTCCCTCAGCTTCTCCCCCTGAAGACTATTCCTTTGGGGAAACCTTACATACCATGTGGGAACATTTCCACTGGGAAGGTCAGGACTACTCTGACTCAAAGAAAAGGCTCCGAGAGTTTCTTTTACTCCCCCAGCACAGACCACTTGCTATGCTATCCCTCCAGTTTTAGACATTGTGGAAGATGTTTACTTAGAATCTAGTCTAAATCCAGATTCTCTGCCTCCTGCTCCAGCCAAACCAGATAGATGTTATAGAGTGCCTGACTCACACAAATTCCTTTACAAAAGCCCTGTTGCTGACCCATATTCAATCTCCCAGGGTCCCAAAGGGGCTAAGGCTTCTATGGCTAAAAATCCTGTACCCTCTGAAAGGGACTCCAGAGCACTGGATAGGTGGTGGAAGAAGGTTTACACCTCAGCTACTCTAGCTATGAGAGCACTAAATTGTCAATTTCACATGCTGAAATACCAGCAATTCCTAATGTCTCAAGTAAAGCAAATGATGAGCACACACCCTCAACAGTCTGAATTCAAAGAAGTGCAGGATCTGTTGCATGCAGCTGAACAGGTGGGCAAACATACTTTACAATGTGGATTTGATTCCTTGGAAGCTTCCTGTAGAGCAGCTGTTACTGGGTCTGTTATACGTAGGCATGCTTGGTTAAAGGAACAAAAACTCTGCCTGATCATGTTATAGCAAAGTTACTAGATGCACCCTTACAGCAGGATGTCTTATTTGTGGTTAAAGCAGAAGAGGTTTTAAAGAAAATGGAGGATAAGGCAAAATCTATGCAGACGGTCAAAGATTTCTTACAGGTACAACCCCCACGCTTCAGCAGAAATTGGCCAGCAAAAAATTGGTCCTTTCCAGCTTCTGACAGACCACAGAGGGGTAAATACAGACGCCCAAGGGGCAGAGGACAAGCACAAATCCCTTACAAACCTTGCCAATGGGGCACTGCAACACAGAAGGGAGGAGAAGACAGGTCCCAAAGTACTAGAAGACAAACACAATGACTTAAACCTCAAACTGCCAAGCAAAACACTCTTGGCAGCTCCCTTGGGAGGAAAATTAGCATTTTTCATAGACAACTGGCGCATCATCACAAAGGACAAATGGGTCCTAGACATTAGCTCACAAGGATACAGATTCCATTTCCACACCTTGCCAAGGATAAAAGGAATGCCAAACTTACCACAAAATCAATGGGCAGAGGCACAAAAACAAATTACAGCTCTCATGGACATGAGAGCCATTCAACTGGTACCTACACAGGAGCAAGGCCAAGGATTTTACTCAAGGCTCTTTCTAGTCCCCAGAAAGGACAATGCTTGGAGACCCATTCTGGACCTTTCAATTCTAAACACCTTCTTGCAAGTACCCAAATTCAAGATGCTAACACTACAGCAGCTTCTTCCCATGTTGGGCAAGAAAGATTGGGTAGTAACGTTGGACATCAAGGAGGCATACCTGCATGTCCCTATCAGACAAAATTGCAGAAGATGCCTCCGTTTCATTGCAGGTTCAACCCATTACCAATTCTCTGCACTGCCCTTTGGCTTATCTACTGCACCCAGGGTTCTTCACACAATGCCTGGCACCAGTAATTGCATACTGCAGACAAAGAAGAATTCAAATATACCCATACCTGGACAACTGCCTCATCCAAGCAGAAAGCAAGGACATTTTCGTATGACAGCTGACTTTTGTAAAACACCTTCTAAGTTGCCTAGGGTACACAGTAAACGAAAAGAAATCAAAACTAGTGCCCTCACAAAATAGGACATTCCTGGGTGCCAGCTTGAATGCAATGGCCCAGATGGCTTATCTGACGCCAGACAAACAACCGCAACTAACTCAATACTTCAAAATAACGGCAACAAAGACCCAACTCCCTGCAAGAAAAATTCTGCAGGCCTTGAGCTTCATGGCATCTTGTATACTACTAATACCATTTGCAAAACTGCATATGAGGAAATTACAGTGGTACCTGAAAAGCGTATGGTCTCAACACAGCCACAGCTTGGAGACAATGATATCTCTCATTCCCTGCCTTCAACAGGAGTTTCTGTGGTGGTCACTGGCTTGTCACCTCAACAAGGGTCAGCCTTTCACCTTATCCCCAGCCAGGCAAACTATGACAACGGATGCATCGGACTATGCCTGGGGGGGGCACACATGGCAGGAAGGTGCGTTCAAGGCATATGGACTGCAGATCAAAGGAATCTGCACATCAATCAAAAAGAAATGTTAGCTGTACAAAATGCTCTGACAGCCTTCAAGGACCTCTTACATCCAGGACAGCTTATAATAAGGACAGACAACACCACAGTAATGTGGTACATAAACAAACAAGGGGGGTACACACTCCTACCCTCTATGCAGGCAAGCAATGACCTTGTGGAACACAGCACTGGCTTACCAAGTTCAATTACAAGCTCAATTCCTGCCAGGAAAAAAGAACACATTGGCAGACGACCTAAGCAGAAACATCATGGATCCCCACGAGTGGAAACTGGATCCACAAGTATTTGCAATGATAACTCAAAAATGGGGGCGACCAGACATCGACCTGTTTGCCAACCCCAAAAACCATCACCTTTCAAAATTTTGCACAAGGACATTTCACCATCATGCTTGGAAAGTGGACGCACTCTCATTCAGTTGGAAAATGCTGACAGTATATGCCTTTCCTCACAAAGGTGCTGCTGAAAGTCAGGATGGAGAGACCTCAAATGATACTCATTGCCCCGGACTGGCCACGCCAGCACTGGTACCCACTACTAAGGAACATGGCCCAGGGCCCACCACGGATTTTACCACAAATTCCTTATCTACTCACACAGCAAGGCAGTCAGATTCTACACAGCCAGCTTCAAAACCTTAAATTTGGCTGCATGGCACATCACCTAAGCAACCAGCCATCCCCTTTTTCACAAGCTGTTATGGATGTCATTCTGGAGGCCAGGAGGCCCAGCACCAGGAAAGCCTACTCAGACAAATGGAAAAGATTTTGCGCCTGGAACCAAGCTAAATGCCAAAGTACCCGTCAGCCGGACATGCCTCAGATTCTACAATATTTAACTGAGATGTTACACAAAGGACTTTCTTTTTCATCTATTAAAATCCACGCCTCAGCTATTTCAGCTCACTACAACACGGTTCCTCCCTTATTTTCACATCCACTTCTAAGGCAGTATCTCAGAGGGGCAAAAAACATTAGGCCTCCCAGGAGAGCGCCAACACCAACTTGGGACCTGAATTTTGTTCTGGAAAAACTTACGCAGCCAGCTTTCTCAGCTGACTTAAAGTTTATATCATGGAAGACTACACTGCTGCTAGCAATTACAGCCAGAAGAGTCTCAGAGCTACAGGCACTAATGGCAGTAGAGCCTTTCCTCATTTTTCATCAAGACAGAGTTTCTCTACGAACTAACCCCTCCTTTATGCCAAAGGTGGTATCCAGTGTGGTTCTAAATCAAACCATCCACTTACCCACCTTCTTTCCAAATCCACAGAACAAAGGAGAAAGGCTCCTGCATTCCTTGGACATACACAGGCAACTACGTTACTACTTGGACAAAACTAAGGCTTTCAGAAAATCTGACCAACTTTTTGTATCCTGTGCTACAGCATCACAAGGAAAGGTTATCTCAAAACAGACCATTTCCAAATGGATAGGACATTACATACGTTTTTGCTACACCCATCATGGATAACCAGATGTTCATCGTGCATACAGCTGCAGTCATAACAGATGGGTTCTCCTGCCGTCAGGCAGGTCCTCGGTCGGCCGAATTCCAAAGTCTAGGTCCGGCGTCGGTTGTCGTCGCTTTCTTTCCTGACGTCAGTGTGACAGGGGTACATAAGACACAGCCGATGCCATTTTCTTCAGTCTTTTTTGCCAGGCGGTGCCCGAAGCAGAAGCAGTTCGCAAGTGCCGGTCGGCCAGCTCCTGAAATTACGAAAATTTGGAAACCGAAGTCTTCTTTAAAGCTAAGTACCCCGTTGGGGAAATTTTTCTTGCCTCAGACCGATGTCAGACAAAGTTAACAATTGTACTTCTTGTGGGAAGCAAATACCGCATAAGGATTTCCATTCCCTCTGTATACCTTGTTTAGGCCCAGACCACGACGTCTCTGGTTGTCGCTTTTTTGCTACTTTCAATAAACACACTATTAAGCGTCGGGCGGAGTTCGCCCAGCACTTTTTTGGTACAGCTTTTAATTATAAAATGTCGTCTGAGACTCCGACTACTGTTTTGTCCAAAAAACGCAAGGACAAAGACCGACACGCGAGGTCCGCGGTCTCCACCGACACCATGCCAAAACCGGCTACACGTGTTCCGGTTCTCAGTGAGGCGCCTACGCAGCCCCTGACTACCGACGACACTTCTCTGTCCGTGTCTTCTGTAACCGAGACCACAGGTTCCTCGGCCCATACCCTGACTACAGCTACCGAAGCCACTGTGAGTGTTGAACCTGTTAATGTGGACAGGTCCACTTCCACCCATGGTGTCTTCAGACCTTCATCTTCCTTTTCCATAAAGGCCTTTACTAAATCTAAATCAGCCATGCATTCCAAGAGGCCTGTTGCACAGGGCCCATCTCCAGGCCCCATGCCTAAAAAGCAGATGCTCAAAATGGCTGAGGATTTAATTACTCTTATCAGGGGTTCCCAACCCCCTCCAGACAAGAGACCCAGAGTGGAGGAAGATTCTCCCCCTTCTGACCAGGGCTCCATTATTTCAGAGCATTCTGATGAAGAGGAACACTCGTACTCCCCTTTTGAAGATTCTGATGCAGAGCAGTCCATTCCTTCTGTATCCCCCCCCAGAGGATTTTTCTTTCGGGGAAACCTTGCATACCTTGAGGGAACACTTCCATTGGGAAGGTCAAGATTTTTCAGATTCCAAGAAAAGGCTTAGGGAATTTCTTTTGCTACCTCAGCACAGACCTCTGGCGATACCTCCTGTCTTGGACATACTTGATGATGTTTACTCGGAGGCTTGCCTTAATCTGGATTCCCTGCCTCCTGCCCCAGTCAAGCCTGATAGGTACTACAGAGTTCCTAACTCACACCAATTTCTTTACAAAAGCCATAATGCTGACCCTGAAACCATTTCTCAAGGCCCCAAGGGAATGAAGGCCTCTACTGCTAAGAATCCATTACCTTCCGAGAGAGAGTCTAGATCCTTAGAAAGGTGGGGAAAAAAGGTATATACCTCGGCCACCCTAGCCATGAGGGCCTTAAATTTGTCAGTTCCATATGCTTAAATATCAGCAGTTTCTGTTATCACAATTAAGGAATAAAATGTCACAACCTGAACAACCAGATTTGAAGGAGTTGCAGGATATGATGCATAGTGCAGAACAAGTGGGTAAACACACCTTACAATGTGGCTATGATGCTCTAGATGCCTCAAGTAGAGCTGCTGTTACAGGATCAGTCATTCGTAGACATGCCTGGCTTAGGGAACAAACCTTGCCTGATCATGTTAAAGCTAAACTTCTAGATGCTCCTTTACAAAAGGATGTATTATTTGGTACCAATGCTGAGAAGATACTACGGAAAATGGAAGAAAAAGCTAAATCTATGCAAACTGTCAAAGCTTTTCTTCAGGTACAACCACCACGTTTTAGCAGAAACTGGCCTTCAAAAAACTGGTCCTTTCCAGCCACGGACAAGCCCCAAAGAGGTAGATACAGGCGCACAAGGGGCAGAGGACAATCTCAAGGATCATATAGAGGCAGACAATGGCAATCTCCAACACCAAGAGGTGGCGAAGACGGTGCACAACAATACAGGAAACAAACCCAATGACTTTCCCCTTTGCATGCCAAGCAAGGCTCAGGTGGCAGCACCCTTGGGAAGAAAGCTGGCATTATTTTCAAAAAATTGGCATATTGTCACAAAAGACAAATGGATCCTGGACATTATAAACAGAGGCTACAGGTTTCATTTTCACACTCTTCCAAAAATGAGAGGCATGCCAAACCTGCCACACAATCAAAGGGCAGAGGCTCAAATACAAATTTCAAAGCTCATGGACATGAAAGCTATTCAAGAGGTACCTACTCACGAACAAGGTCAAGGTTTTATTCCATACTATTCCTGGTACCAAGGAAGGGAACCGATTGGAGACCCATTTTGGACTTATCCATCCTAAACACATTTCTACTCATACCAAAATTCAAGAAGGTCACCTTACAGCAGCTTCTTCCCATGCTGGGCAAGGAGTCTTGGCTGGTAACAGTGGACCTCAAGGAGGCATACCTGCATGTCCCAATCAGACAAAGCTGCAGAAGATACCTCAGATTTCTTGCAGGTTCAATCCACTATCAATTCTCTGCATTGCCCTTTGGCTTATCTACTGTGCCCAGAGTATTCACAAAATGCCTGGCTTCAGTAATTGCCTACTGCACACTTCAAGGGATACAAATTTACCCTTATTTGGACAATTGCCTGATCCAAGCGGACAGCAAACGCATACTTTTGGAACATCTGGCTTATGTAACACAGTTATTGAATTTTCTGGGATACACAGTCAACAAAGAGAAATCCAGGCTAACACCATCTCAGAAAATAATTTTTCTGGGTGCCAACTTGGACACAAACACCCAGATGGCCTATCTTACGCCAGAAAAACAGGGGCAACTAACTCAGTACTTCAAGATGCTAGCAAATTGTACCAGGCTAACTACAAGGAAAATCCTGCAGGCTCTGGGCTTCATGGCATCTTGCATTCTTCTAATCCCATGTGCAAAGTTGCATATGAGGAAACTTCGGTGGTACCTAAAAAACCTATGGTCTCAACACAGCCACAGTTTGGAAACAATAATACCACTAATTCCATGTTTGCAAAAGGAATTTCTATGGTGGGCCCAAGCATGCCAAACAAACACAGGTCTACCATTCTGCAAGCCTCCAGCAAATCAAGTCATCACAACAGACGTCTCAGACTACGCCTGGGGGGCACACATGACAGACCGGTGCATTCAGGGCAAATGATCCCAAAAGGAAAAGCACCTTCACATCAATCAATTGGAAATGCTAGCAGTGATAAATGCAATTACAGCTTTCAAGGACCTCCTGCATCCATGTCAATTATTGATAAGAACAGACAACACCACAGTAATGTGGTACATAAACAAACAAGGAGGAACACATTCATACCCCCTGTGCAGGCTGGCCATGTCACTTTGGAACATGGCTCTGGAATGGCAAATCGAGCTTCAAGCACAGTACCTGCCAGGTTTGGAAAACATGCTGGCAGACAATCTAAGCAGAAATATGACAGACCCGCACGAATGGAAGTTGCATCCTCAAGTGTTTACAAAGATAATCCAAGCGTGGGGAAGGCCAGACATAGATCTCTTTGCCTCCCACAGGAATCATCAATTGACAAAATTCTGCTCAAGGACATTTCATCCAAAGGCCTGGAGAGTGGACGCCCTTTCTTTCAGTTGGACAGCACGGACAGTTTACGCCTTCCCACCTTTGCCTCTACTGCCCAAGGTGCTCTTGAAAGCAAGAGCAGACAGACCAAAGATGATACTGATTGCTCCAGACTGGCCTAGACAACACTGGTACCCACTCCTGAGGAGCCTAACACATTCTCCTCCCTGGACCCTACCTCTAATGCCTCTTCTCCTGACTCAGCACAGCTACAAAACTCTTCACCGTCAGCTGAAAACACTCAATCTGGCTGCATGGAAAATTCCTTAACACCACAACAGACCCTACTCTCCAAGGAGGTGCAGGATGTCATTTTGGAGGCCAGAAGGCCATCTACTAGAAAAGCTTACTCCGCAAAATGGAAACGGTTTTGCACTTGGAATGAGAAAAAGGGCCAGGATCCTAGAAAACTAAATTTGCCTCAGATATTACAGTATCTAGCTGAGCTGTTGAACAGTGGACTTTCATTTTCCTCCATCAAAATCCATGCCTCAGCCATTTCTGCAGAATACAACACTGATCCACCCTTATTCTCTCACCCACTCTTAAGGCAGTTCCTCAGAGGGGCTAAGAACATAAGACCTCCAAGGAAACTACCAATACCAGCCTGGGATCTTAATTACATTCTAGAAAAATTAACATTGCCTCCCTTTGAACCAGCTGCCTCAACAGATTTGCAATATTTGTCCTGGAAAACAGCTTTCCTTCTGGCTATTACCTCAGCTCGTAGGGTCTCGGAACTACAAGCCCTCATGGCTGTGCAGCCCTTTCTCATCTTCCATCAGGACAGGGTTTCCCTACGAACCAACCCGTCATTTATGCCTAAGGTAGTATGCAGGGTAGCTTTAAATCAGGCCATACACTTACCTACCTTTTACCCCAATCCTCAAAACAAAGGGGAAAGGCTGCTGCATTCCTTTGACATCCATAGGCAGCTACGTTACTATTTGGACAGAACAAAGCCTTTCAGGAAATCAGAACAACTCTTTGTGTCCTATGCTGTAGGAGCTCAAGGGAAGCCAATTTCCAAACAGACAATTTCAAAATGGATAGGCCACTGCATATGGTTTTGTTACTCCTTTCATGGTAAATCTGTACCTACAGGCATCAGATCCCACTCCACAAGGGCCACAGCTACCTCTGCAGCCTTCCTCAGAGGAGTCCCTACCAAAGATATTTTGGAGGCAGCCACTTGGAGTTCTGTGCATACCTTCACTAAACACTACCACCTACCTTTATACTCCAAAACTAGAGCAGGCTTTGCCACTGCTGTGTTGCAGGGCATTCTGGCTCCTCCCAGTTCCACCTAGTGCCTACCACCCTGTGCGTAGCTTTGGGCTTCTACCCATCTGTTATGACTGCAGCTGTATGCACGATGAACATAGTACAGTTTTGTACCTACCATAAATGTAGATGTTAGAGTGCTAATACAGCTGCAGTCCAGGTTTCCCTCCCTCCTTCCCCTCTGGGTACAGACCTAGTGGCTAACTCCTCATCTTACAACCTGATTGGGTTATCCTTCTATGGTGTATTTGCTTGCAACTACTGATATTTGATTATATTGCATTGCATGATTTTATATATATATATATATATATATATATATATATATATATATATATATATATATATTGCCTTCCTTCTGGGGGCACCTAACATCTGGGGCAAGAAAGACTGAAGAAAATTGCGTCGGCTGTGTCTTGTGTACCCCTGTCGCACTGACGTCAGGAAAGAAAGCGACGACAACCGACGCCGGACCTAGACTTTGTAATTCGGCCGACCGAGGACCCACCTGACGGCAGGAGAACCCGTCTGTTATGACTGCAGCTGTATTAGCATCTACATTTATGGTAGGTACAAAACTGTACTTTCCTGCTAGCATAAGGCCCCACTCCACCAGGGCAGCAGCTACATCTACAGCCTTCCTCAGGGGGGTGCCAACCAAAGATATTCTGGAAGCTGCAACTTGGAGTTCAGTGCACACCTTCACCAAACACTATCACTTACCACTTTTAAGTCTAGAGCTGGCTTCGCCACTGCAGTTTTGCAGGGCCTTCTAGCCCCCTCTAACCCTGTTTGACTCCACCTCCCATCCTTAGCTTTGGGATTCTACCCAAGTGTGATGACTGCAGCAGGGTAACACGATGAACATAGTACAGTTTTATACCTACCATAAATGTAGATGTTCGAGTGTATACCCTGCTGCAGTCCAGGTTACCCTCCCTCCATCCCTCTGACCTAACTATAAAACCTTTCAATATCTTAAAATCTGATACAATCTTTGTGGTGTATTTGCTTATAGCTGGAGGGATGTGTTTGTGCTAAGTTTTTATTATTGGTACTACTTACTGACCATCTTTTGGGGGGGCACCTGACATCTTGGGCAAGACAAACTGAAGAAAATGGCGTCTGATGCCTCTTATATACTCCTGGCGCACTGACGTCAGGAAGAAGCGACAGCAACCGCAAGACTTTGAAATTTGGGCCGACTGCGGGACCGCCTGATGGCAGGATAACCCAAGTGTGATGACTGCAGCAGGGTATACACTCGAACATCTACATTTATGGTAGGTACAAAACTGTACTTTGTGTGGGCACACTGAACGGGGAGGCCATGTTTGTTAAAATGCCAGATTCTGATGTCCGCATAGAAAAACTGGCTCCGTCTTTTAAAAAGGATCTGAGTCCTCCCCACCTTTATTGTGCATGGTACTTGAACTAGAGAGACCATTAGACTATAGTCATTGAGACCATTAGATTGCAGTCATTCTTTTAGGAAGGTAAGTGCAATAAGAGTGATGATACCATGCTGCTCTCTTTCTCTGGATGTTTGTGGTATGCCCACACTGTCGCAGCTTTCAGACCCCAGCAGCTCCAGTGCCTCAACTTGACCTTGCCATATTAGGAGAGTTTATGATGATTTTTTGCTGTATGGCAAAACTTGCAACAGCCCTGCAGTATGGGTGTCCTGCCTATAAAAAGAAAGGGACCTCCCCCAACAAGGTCAGAGTTTTTTTAAGATGTTATGTATATATACTATGGAGTTCATTCAAATGTATTTGAAAAATAAAAACTAAAAAATTGAGAAAAAAGATCAGAGTCTTTCACTGAATGCAAAGAAAATTTAGCATACATCTTCTAGATGTCGTTCCCTGTCTTATGCAAATCAACAATTTTGTCAAGTTTCCCTCCGATGTCTGATTTGGGGAGCATTCAGTCTCATGCAGTAATACTTCATATGGAGGGCAAAGGAGGTGTGTGACCCCCCCAAAAAAAAAAAAAAACGTATCTGGACCTAGACCTGGATTGGCTCCCAAGAATCCTTGTAGATTTTACAGTCCAGTAGCCTTCCTAATACCTGTACAGGATTTTGGTCAGGCCTTCTGTAGTTTTATTTGATGCCACTTGTAGCTCCAAATAGGCTAAGGTCCCAGTATCCTCTCAAACAACAGCAAGAGTAAGTTACTGGCAAAATGTGGTCAGGTTGGCTGTCCTAGCCTTCAGGGCTGTTATCTGCTAGATGCACATAAAGATGATGATGTTGATGTTATGCCTAGGTCAGATGGCTGACTTTTTTCCAGGGCTAATAGTTGCTAGAACCACATGAAGAAATACCAGAGCAAGATCCTACAGCAAGTAGATAAGTTAGCTCAGCAGTCAAACTGAAGGGTCAGATTTCCATGTTAGTTTGTACAGCACAGAGGATGGGCAAGCACATTATAAAATTAAGCTTAAAACCATTGGTATGATGTTTGGACCAGCAGCTACTGGATGTACCATTAAATGACACCCTTGGTTGAGAAGTCACCCCACTGCCAGAGTATATTAATGTGCTGCTATTTAACGTGCATCTAGGAAGTCTCTCCTTTTTTGTTTATCCATTCAAGAAATTTTCCAAAAGCTGGAAGAAAAAACATAAGGCAGTGAGACCCTCAAACAAATTTTCCATGCACCTCTTTCCAGGTACAGTAAATGTTATCTGTCCAAGCTGTGGTCTTTTAGCCTTTTCTCTTTTACATGGGTAAGGGGGAATTTTCTAACCAATTTGAAATTCACCTCTCCTAGCTGACCAGTCTCCTCTCCCTGTAGTCTTCAGGCCGCTGGCTTGGAGATGGTCTGAGGATATGTACTTGTCTGTCTGTCTTTATACACTTACACATATGAGCTGAGGTCATGCATTGGCCGTATATCCTAGGGGAAGGTAAATCTTTGGTACCCTGGACAGATGTTAATTGATGATGACCCATGTGCGAGTAGTACTGCAGCAGTGATCAGTAGGATGTCTACTATTATGGTAAGTTCATACTCAACTGTGCTTTCCAACTTCAAATGTTTCTGGTCATTCATTAACAAACTACTAAAACCTGGTAATTCTTCTCAAGCCAGTTCCTTCCCAAACCCATCCAGTAATGACATAGCAATTTAATTTAGCTATTACATTAATTTGGTGGCTGAACTAACAAAACAGCATTCATTACAGCCCTTTTCTCCCCTGTCAAGCTCATTAGCAAAGACCAGGTCTTTCTCTCTGCAAACGGCACCAACCATAACCGCATAGAAGGTCCTTAGCAAACTCTAACCAACCACACTAGCTGCGAAAGTCTTCCAGCAAAATATCTAAAGCTCGTCTTATTCCATATCAGTACTCAGCTGTTGCATATCTGAGTGCACTGTTCCTACCTTGTGGAAGCAATCCTTTATCCCTTCCCTTATATAAAGGTGATAACTTCACAGAAATGTCAAACTTCTGAACTATTGATTTACTCTTGCCTCTGTCAAAAGTTCTCAAAAGGTGTGTCTATAATAGTTCTCCACTGTATCCTACCAAACAGTCTACTCTCACCCACACAAGATGGTTTTCAACCCAAAGCACCACTACTGCTTTTCTGCCCTTCCTCAGCAATCTTTACAACTAATAGACTGAGGGTTATGTCATCTCATCATCTTCCTTGATGTTTCCAAAGCATTTGATAATGTCTCACTCAGAACTTTCACACACTTTACACCTTTGGTTCCTCTTCCTCCTCACTGGACTTGTCCTCTAGTTATCTGTTTAACTCTACCAAAGTTGTTAAATGTTCATCAGCTTTCTCTGCATTTATCCCAGTATCTAGTAGAGCAGTGAGCACCTCAAGAATCTGTCCACAAACTTTTATTGTTTAATTTATTTAATAGTCTTTCTACCCCTCATCCCATGCTACTGTCATCCAATATGCTGATGATGCCTCTCTAATCTGCCTCTCAGCCTCTGTCTCCTCATTGCAGCCCGTCACCCAAGACTCTTCTACGTCCATTGAAAAATGCCTTGCCAGTTTTCAAGTGCTCCTAAATCCTAACAAAACCAAAGTAATACTGTTCACTGCAAGGTCCTACACAGACAAAAAAATTAAATCAAAATAAAATAACTTTGCAGTACTCTCCTCTCAAAATGTTCAACTGGAATTTGTCACAAAATCTAAATTGTTAGGCATCACCCTAGGCAATTACCTCAGTGTTGACAGCCATATCCAAAATGTTGTGGAAGAAAAAAAAATGAGAAGAAATTAGACCTTCTGTGCAGGACATCTAGAGGGGTATAAATTCTTATCTGCATCATTTCCAGAATTTTTGGAGGGCAGGATATTAGTCTGTAGCTCTTAGGATGGCTTGTAGGTTCATTCTTAAAAAGGAAGAAAATCAGTCATGGAAGTAGAACAAAATTTAATAAAAAAATCCTAAGGAACAAAGGATAATCTATTTGTAAACATGGCCATAATAGAAAGCTGTAAAGGGGGACAATTCTAATTATGCCATGTTTAAATTGCAAGACGAACCTTTTTGCTAGCATCTCACTTTCATAGATGATGGGAATGCTTATAGATGTATAAGGTACACTGTACCTTGACCAATTACATCCCAGTGGCTATGAAACAGTAGCAGATCACGCTGCTGCTAAGCCCTGACTAAGAGCAAATTATTATCCCAGGGTAAAAATCCAGAAGGAGGTATTCCAGGGGGAATTTGTTGTTACCGCTGCCGTTTTTTCTTTTTCTTGCCCTTAACCCATTAAGCAGGTAGTACTTAAACTGCAACTACAGCTTAATCTATTAAGTCCCAGAAACCAACTTGGTTTAAATACATGTCTGCTACATTTGTGGAGTATTTATAATTGTATAGCTTATCAGATATGGATCTCAGTGTACAACTATAAGTGGTTCAGATTTTCTCAGATGATGTAAGAATGACATTTGGTCTTGATAAGTATGTAAAAGCAACATGTATAAAAGGAAAATATCAACCTGTGACAGGAATGGGATATAAAAGAAACTGAGCAGAAGGATGCATGTAAATCTATGGGAGTAGATGAACGGTTGACTACGAAACATGAACAAATGAGAACAAAACAAAACTTAGCTTTAGTCTTCTGAAGTGTTTATTCTAATATTGAAAACAGACTTAACATCTAGGAATAAAGTTGAAGCTATAAAAATATTTACTCCTCCTGTTCTGACTTGGAGCTTTGATGCAATTGAGTTGCTTAAAGAATTAGTGAATCAGATGGACAAGAAAGTTATTCATGCATGCCAAATGATATATAAAAATCAGTGCATACCAAGATTATTTATCCCTTTGGATGGAGGTGTGGGTCTCCCCAAAATTGACTACATGTATGGACTGGCAGTTGTGTGACTTCATACACATTTGCTAATCTCATCAGATCTAAACAAAGTGAATGTGCTAAAGTATGCAGTCTAAGATGCCATCCTTGATTTGCTTAAGTTAGCAGAAGCATTTTGGAAGAAAATGGGAATAGATATCAAACCAGAAATAGACAAAAATCAAAGTGCCAAAAAGAGAAGAAAGAATGTAACTAAAGGACCTGAAGAGAAGGAAAGAAAACTGGAAAGTGCACAGATATAGTGGCAAATATCAAAAATGTCTGGAACAACCTCTTATTGATCAGAATTTGACACAGGAGTGGTTATAATAAGAGGTGAATTGAAGCCAGGAGATGAAAAGCTTGTAGTGACGACCCAAGAGAGTGGGCTTACATACATGTTGGTATACCAAGTCTGATGAAAAGGTAGAAGAAACAAACAAATGCAGGTTCTATAAAAAACTGGGAACAGTTGCACATCTCGTTGCTGATTGTGATACACGCCTAACTGAGGTCTGTATACTGAAAGGCACAATAATGTGGTGAGACTGTTGCACTGGAGATTGTGCAAACACTGCAATATAGCAGTAGCTGAGAAGCATTGGAGATATGATCCCAACAAAGCATTGTTAACGGTGATGAAGTTTATATCACATAGGATCATCCATTACCAACAGTTCAAAAATAGATGCAAGAAAGCCATATGTAGTAGTCCAGAAAAGACAAAAGTAATGTTCACCATTGGAATTGCTACACCTAGAAATTATAGTATCTTAAGTATCAAGAGAGACTGCCATTAAATACCAGAGATTTGCCAGCAGACATGAGAGTGATGTGAAATAAAGGTACCCAGAGATTTCCAGTGGTATAGCAGGAGGTACAGGATTACTAAATAAGTAAATAAATAAAAATTACAACTGTACTTTTAAGTATGCTACCAATACATGTAACACTATATGAACTGCAGAAGGAAGCGATTCTGAGCACATTTCGGGTTTTGAGAAGAACACTTGGGGCTAACATCAAGAACTGAAAGAATACTGATTTCATCAACTTTGTGTTGTAACAAGAAATATTCCATTCAAAGTATTTCAAAAAGATCTAAACATTTGGAGGAATTGAACTGTAACATCTAACTTTCTTGGTTCACATGCTCATAAAACCACTGACACATCTTAACTCCTGTCAAATATGCCCTATATTTCTCCTGTTTTTACAAATATCAGTACATCAGCTTTATGAAAATTGGAACAGTGCTATAATAAAATTGTCTGCTACCAAAAATTATGTAATCCAACACATCATTGCTTAGCTCTCAAACAGTTAAACTGGATGGAACTCTCAAATTACCTCACTTTCTTTCTATTCCTTCTCTACTTTACTGCTAGCCCCCCTTGAAGACTTCCTCAATCTGCAGACTCCACCTTTCCAGAAGTAAAAAAAATCAAGCACAACCCCTCTGGTGACTTGTTTGCAGTTTATGTAGCAAACAAGTGGAACTTGCCCTGTTTACAATTAGGTAAACATCCTCTCAGTCACTTTAAAGACAAACTAAACCACTTTCTGTTAAAGTCATGGTAGTGCCTTTGTGCCTACTCACCAGGCTAAAAAAAAAAAAATTCACTTACAAATAATTCCATAACCACAGCTGTACCCACACACACACACACACACACACACACACACACACGCTGTCTTCTAATCTTCAACTGTCCTCCTCGTTAATTCCACTTATTTCAGTTCATTATATTCACAAAGAAACCGATAACATCCTTTTTCAATTCAAATTGCAAATTATTTAAATTTTCAAACATTCTATCTCTAAAACACCTACCATTCTTAAGATATTTCCCTCCTTTTCTCTTTTCCTGCATCTTTTCACCAGACATTTCCCTTCCTTCTCAGTTTCTTCTTTTTAACGCACACCCTTCTTCACAATTAATGCTTACTACTACTGTTTTTTTCTTCACTGCATCCCTTGTAACATGCTTCTTCTCTTAATATCTTATTTATAATGATAAATGTTTCTTTATTTTAATACCTGTACTGCTGAATGTTGTGCGATTCCCACCAGTTTTCCTTGTAATACAAATTAGCCATAATTTTTTTTTTTTTTTTTTTTTTTTTTTTAACTATAGTAACAATTTATGTATGGAGCTTTTCTCCCTGGGCCTCCCCTGAAAAAGTTTCTTGCATGGCCCAGTCAGACTATCCTGTTAAACACAGTGCATAAATTAAATAAATAACCTATTACCTTGGGCATGTGAGTTGTAGACTTCATCTCACCTAGCTGCAGAATATAATTCAAGACCCTTCATCCTTTCATGGGGAAGTCTGCTATTCCAAATCATCAAGAGGAGTTGCCTTTACCACCACCTTCTAGGGCATACATACAAATATTTCAAGTACAGGCATTAATGCCCTTCTAGCCTGCCAGTATACCAAAACAGTTGTTTCCATAACAAGTGTCCAGGCTGTTCTTAAAAATATCTAAACTAGTGCTTCCCTTAATGTAGTTTGGTAGTCCGTTCCATATGTCATCTGTTCTCTCAAAGAAAAGGTCAGAGTTTTAGAAAAGTTTCCTAGGGTGGAGACATGGAAGGGGCTGAATTCTAAACTGTTCCTGATCCCGGAAAAAGATGACTATTGACAGCCTATTTTTAATATATTAAAACTGAACCTACTGTTAAGGAAAACAGCTCGAAAATGCTCATCCTAGAGTTCTTTCTTACCCTTATTAATGCTTGAGCATTCACTGTCACTGTGGCCTATCTGCATATTTTTTGAGCAGGGGGCCCAAGCGATTCCTTAGGTTCAGGGAAGGGTGCTTCCAATTCCAGTTTATTCTTGTCTTTTGGGGTATTCACTGCGCCAAGGTTAATACTTCTAAGGACAAGGTACATCCGTATTTACTTGGATAATTCCTTGTTATGGAAACATGGGGTTCTCCCTATCTCCCAAGTCCGCTGGATATCCAGCACTTCCTAAGTCTTTCTGGGAGCTACTGGGTCATTGTGTTATGTAGAACATTTCTACTACTGGAATTGATGACGTAAATAAGGGACATTTTCTTGTATTGGGCACAAAAAGTAAACATGCTATGGAAGGTTCTCAGAGCACTCTGGATTATGATGTGCATCATCTGTATGGTGCCACTGGCAAAGCTGTTTATATGAAAAATTCATTGGTTCTTGAGGGCCTCTTGGGAACTTTCACACACACCTTAGAGAAAAAGCTTCCAGAACTTTTCTGCTACTTGAAAAGATTACCTTAATAGGTTATGGTGCCACTGGCAAAGCTCTTTATTTGGAAAATGGTGTTTGAGGGCCATTTGGTAACTTCTGCACACACCTTCCACATAATTTTACTCTTGGAAGGAATTTATCTGGTGGGTTTCTCAAGTCATGGCAAATGTGAGGAATCTTTGTCAAACCCTTGCTTACCCTCAGAACCTGAGAACAAGTGCATCAGACAAAACTTAGAGGGGGCCATATCAGGAAACACAGGGTTCAGAGTAAGGATACCTTTGGACAGAAGAGTGTGCTTAAATGTCAGGGAAATGTTTGTAATCCTGGCTCTGAAAAATGTTCAAAATGGTTTGGAAAACAGGAGTCCTCCTGTCGACCATAGACAACACCACAGTTTTGTACTGGGTAAATAGGCAGGGAGGGGGGGTGTCAACTGGTATAGCCATCATGGCACCATCCAAAGCACTGAAAACTTTTATTGTGTATTAGCATTGCAAACCTGGGAATTAGCCTTACTGTTGCAGATGTGTGTCATCATTTCTACCATACCCACAGAGCACAAAAGCACATCACAGCAGATACCCTCAGCAGAAATCTGACCAGCAGTTGAGTGGCATCTGAAACATTCACCTTTTAAGGGCTAACAAAAATGGGGATCTGTATGATAGACCTGTTCACCTATGTAGACGGTCAGTAACTCCCAAAGTTCCTGTACAAGATTTCCTTACAGAAAGACATTAGCAGTTGATACCTTTTTTCTCATAGAAAGACATCTTTAGGCATACCCCAAACTCCTCCTATGCAGAATATTTTTTGCTTGATCCCTTTCTTGCCTAGACAGCTCTGGTACTCCCCACTGGTACAACTGGAGAAGCTGGAGACCCCCATATATGCTACCACTGGTAACAGACCTACAGACACACGTTTGGCTCTCTGGTGTACCCAAAATACAAGAACGTCAGATTGATGCTGTGGACGATTTTGACACTTATTACTTTTTTTTTTTTTTTTTTTTTTTACAAAGTTTCCTGTCTTTCTTCCAGATTTTAAGATCAACCTAACACAAGGAATTTTTCTGATAAAGTAGAGAAGTTTGTCCATGTCTTGTAACAAAAGCCAATCATCAGATCTCTCACTGGTACTTTTTTGCCTGTCTGAGCTTCTTGCAGCAGGGCTAGCATCCTCTTCTGTTAAAGTACATGTTTTGTCTATCTCTGTATGCCTTCCTGTGGATACACCCCCAGCAAACCATTTGCTGGTAACACATTTCCTTAAGGGGGTTGTGTATCTCCTTCCAGCAAAGATGGTATCCTTCCTTCTTTGGACCTTAACTTTGTACGTGAGAAATTGGCCATGCATCCATTTTTGCTGTGCTCAAGTACTTATCCTAGCCTCAGCTAAGAAGTTCTCAGAATTCCATTCCCTTGCATGAAAGGAACCTTTCACAGTAGTTCTACAGTGACAGAGTTAGTCTTGGAACCTACCCTTCCTGTATACCAGTTTGGCACATGTTGGACATCCATTGGCAACTTGGTTACTATGTAAACAGAATTGTGCACTTTAGATGAGAGGAACAGTGTTTCATAGTCTTATTCATTCTTGTCAACCACTAGAACTGAAACACCAACTTTCAGTCTGCATGGCACCAATAAATCTTTCACAGGTTTCAGCTCCTCCCCTTTACCCATAGCATCTTGCTCATCACCATCTTTCCCCAGGTCTTGTTTGCCACTTGACAAAATCGACAGATTAAGGCCTCAGGCTTCTTGAGCTTCAGTTTCTTTTGAGATTCCTAGTTCCTTTTGGTGCAGGTTCACTTTCTCCTTTAATCATTCCTTCATATATGTCGATCAGAATTAATTTTTGTCGAGAGATTGTTTATTTTTCTTTGTAGTTGCTCTTCACCTGGGGTTGTGGGCTTTGTTCTGTGCCATGCCATGTTTTCTACCCAGTTTATTTTAGATTTTGTCTCTAAAAGGTGGAGGGGGGTTGCTGTCTAATTTTCTAATGTGGTATTGCACTACTGTTTATTGTACTTTTGGCATTTTATGCTAATTAATGTACAGGGCCCTTTTTCTCAAAAAATTTGTGTTTTATGGACATAAACTACATCTACAAGATACACAAGTGCAGTGAGTTTATTATTGTAAAAATAAGTGTGGTTTATTGTCTAGAGAAGATGTCAAGGTACCCTGTTTGTCTGCAAGCAAGGAGAACTCTAATTCCAAAGTAAACGTTACATAAGAGAGAGGAAGCTTCACTTATCAGTGAGTTCTTCCTCCTCAATCTCCAGAAGAGAAGCAGGGGACTTTTCTACTGAGACTAGGTTTTCCTTATTGTTCCTTTTCCTTCATGTGGCTGACTGCAGACCTTACAAAGTACTTAGACCTGATTCCCAAAGAAGAGCAAAACATTTTTCCTTTTTTGAGCTGGATTTTCCTGGGTCTTTCTTCTCTATGCCTCTTTCTGCTATGTCTTTACTCAGTTTCTTTCTTAATTTCTGTTTCCTTAGACATGAACTATGTGAATCTCTTCAGGGCCGTGTCATAGGCATAGATGAATGTAGGTTTCATCCCAGTCTTCTGTTACTGTGGGACCAAAAGGGATACCAGATATCATACTGTTCCTTCCTTACTGCCAGCTTTCCCCATTGGCCTCAGATTTGGTGCCAATGTCACATAGACTGACTAGTTCGCTGTAGGCTGTATCACCTACAAGGCTTGTTTTTACTTTGTTGCTGCTATCGGCACCAATGGTTTTGGCATTGAAGGTATTAGCACTAATTGTGTGTCTGGTGGTACAGCTCTAGGATGAAGGACTCAGACCCAGTGTTTGTGCTGACCTCTTCATTGTCAGTCTTGAGATCAGAGTTCATGGCATTTGGGCCCTTGGACCCAGGACTGTTAATGTGTATACCTGTGGGTGCCTCTGAACCTAGGGGGCAGTTCCAGTCTCCCATCAAAACCATTATAGTTGCGAATCAGTGTCAAGCTGTTGGTGTCAGACCCCTGGGTGCTGATTCAGGCTTCAAAAATCAGTATCAGTTGACGTCAGTATTGCAGCCTATATTGTGTCGGCAACCCTGGATCTTACTGACCTTACCCAGCGACCTTTTCCAGCCTGTGCACGTGTCCTTGAATTTCTCAGCACTGGGACAAAGGGTCTCATGATTTCCAGTGAAAGTGTATTAGGAGACTGAGTTTGATTTTTGTCTCATTTTCCTCCTCTGGCAACTTCCTGCTGAGAAAACATTCGATGAGACTGCAGTAGAAGTAGTATGGCAGCTTCATCTTGGAGTCTTTTGAGCCTGATATTGATGTCAGAAGTGAGAGCGAGTCCCCCCTTTTAACCCCTTATAACTTTTTCTTGATTTTTTACAGTTGATGCAAAAGAACTGAAAGTGTCAAATTTTAAGCCTTCAGCTTTGGAGAATTTTTCTTATAAGGGTGTTTCTCTTAGGAGATAATATGGTGGTGCTTGTTTCCAAGGAGATGTGGAAGGAACCTGATATTGTGATCATAATGTCTGAGACGCCAGCCATGGGATTCTCCGGTCATGTTCTTGCCCTGAAGAAAGGTCCAAGCCCACGTATCCCAGCAGTCTGTCCTATACAAAAGAATCTAGGGAGACAGATCATGTTGAGAAGTTGTGGGGGGGGGTCCACCACCTTTATGATGAGAAGTTGTGGGGGGGGGGTCCACCACCTTTATGATTAGAGTGTCTAGCTGCCTGTTTGGTTCCTGGTTCATGGCAGTGGCATCTGTGGTATCCTGAGAAGACTTAAAACTGCCTGTAAATCTTCCAGAACACCTAAATGTTGGTCTTTTTGTGAATTTATCGAGTATAAAATAATGTAATCTGCAAATAAGGTTAACTTTTCTTGAGTAACATGCCAGTTTTATCCTGAAATATGTGAATTTATTTTGTTTGCCAGTGGCTGCAAGTATGAAGCAGGTAACACTGGGGAAAGAGGACCTCTCAAAATTCCTATTACTACTTTTCTGCAGCGTTCTCTATTACTTCTATCATGTTTTAAACTCTTTTTTTATTTTATACCACTTACAAGCTTTCCCTTATGAATTAATTTGTCATCTCTAATAGTTCTTGAATTATATCCACTACCCAGTCCTAAACTTCATCTCTTTTTAACAAATAAGTAGGAAAAGACCAGCATCTCATTTTTATAAAATTACTTGGCATCTTTGACTTAGCTTTTATTGGTTCATAGGTTCATAGATTAGTACTAGGCTAACTACTCTTGCGAGCAATTTTAAGCCAAGCCAATTATCCCTTGTGAAACTCAAACGCTGCACCTTGTGTTTGTAAGGCAAACACCTTAACCATTAGGCCACACTCCCAACCCCTTTGGTGCATGAACTGATGTAATTATTTGATGCGTCTAAAAGCATTCAGTTAAGTAAACATGCTCCTGTGAAATGTAATTTATCAGTTCTGTCTAGCTATTGTATCTTGCCGAATATGTAAATTCTATCCAAAATGTTCATCGTGTTTCACTGTTGCAGTCATTACAATTGGGTTATCCTGCTGGCAGGCTACCTGCAGTCAGCCTGAATTCTAAAGTCTAGGTCCGGCGTCGGTTACTGTCGCCTCTTCCCTAACGTCAGTCCGCCAGGGGTATAAAAGATGCAGCCAACTCCATTTTCTTCAGTCTTTCTTGCCACGCGGTGCCCGAAGCAAAAGCAGTTCGCAAGTGCCGGTCGGCTGGCTCCTGAGATTTTCATATTCGAATTTCAGATCCGAAGTCTTCATTAAAGCTAAGTACCCCGTTGGGGAAACATTTTTCTTGCTCCAGACCGATGTCAGAAAAAGTTAATAATTGTATTTCTTGTGGGAAGCAAATACCTCATAAGGATTTTCATTCTTACTGTATTCCTTGCCTATGCCCTGACCACAACATTGCTAGTTGTCGGTTTTGTGCTAGACTTAACCAATGGCACTATTAAGCGCCGGTTCGATTTTGCATTTCATTATTTTGGCAGAAGATTTAATTATATAATGCCATCGAAGCAACAGACTACTGGAATTTATAAAAAAAACGCAAAGAAAAGGAAAAGGACAGGCATCTGAGGTCCAAAACTGACAACGAGGCTTCAGCTAGGCCAGTCGCCAGTTCGCCGGTTCTCAGTGAGGCACTTTCGCAGCCCCTGATGCCAGCTACCTCAGAGCCACCGGCCGCTTCCAACTCCCACATGGAGCCGACTAGGCCAATGGAAACTCAAGGTATTGGACCCTCGGAAACTATTCCCTCAGATGAGTCCGGAGCCGCTGTGCAGGCATGGCGTCTGAGGGTGTTTTCAGACCTACACAGTTATATGTGAAAACGACTTCAGCTTCAAAGGCAAAGACTAAAGCACCTCTAAAGACAAAGAAACAAGTACAACATTCCCCCGAACAGGCCTCCATGCCTAAAAAACAGATGCTTAAAATGGCCGAAGACCTAATTACTTTGATCAGGAGTTCCCATCCCCCTCCTGATAAGGGGACTAGGCAAGAGATAGAATATGAATCTTCAGATCAGGTTTTCATTTCCTCTGATTCCTCTTCTGAACAGGAATACTCTCTTCCTCCCTATGAGGATTCCGATACTGAAGAATCTATCCCTTCAGCCTCTCCTCCTGAGGATTATTCTTTTGGGGATGCCCTACATACTATGAGGGAACACTCCTGTGGATTATTCTTTTGGGGAGACCCTACATACTATGAGGGAACACTTCCACTGAGAGAGCCAAGATTACTCAGAATCTAAGAAAAGGCTCAGAGATTTTCTTTTGCTACCTCAGCACAGGCCCTTTGCTATTCCTCCTGTGTTAGACATTGTAGATGATATATTTACAGAGTCAAGTCTGACACCTGACTCTTTACCACCAGCTCCTGTTAAGCCAGACAGATATTACAGGGTTCCTGACTCACATAAATTTCTTTATAAAAACCCTGCTGCTGACCCAGAGACTATCGCTCAGGGTCCCAAAGGGGTCAAGGCTTCCACTGCAAAAAAACCCTATCCCCTCTGATAGGGATTCAAGGGCCCTGGACAGATAGGGGAAAAAGATTTACACTTCTGCTAACTTGGCTGTAAGGGCTTTAAATTGTCAGTTTTATATGCTTAAATATCAGCAATACCTTATGTCACTTCTTAAACAGAAAATGTTGACAAATTCTGATTGTGCAGAAAATAAAGAAATGCAGGATTTATTTCATGCAACTGAACAAGTGGGAAAGCATACTTTGCAATGTGGATTTGATTCTCTGGAGGCCTCCTGCAGGGCCGCTGTTACGGGTTCTGTCATTACGAGGCATGCTTGGTTAAAGGGACAGAATCTGCCTGATCATGTTAAAGCAAAGTTATTAGATGCTCCATTACAGCATGATACCTTGTTTGGTGTTAAAGCAGAAGAGGTTCTAAAGAAAATGGAGGACAAAGCTAAATCTATGCAAACAGTTAAGGATTTCTTACAGGTACAGCCTCCCAGATTTCACAGGAACTGGCCTGCAAAGAATTGGTCCTTTCCAGTGTCAGACAGGCCACAAAGAGGCAGATCCCAGCCCCAAGGCTCATACAGGTCTACACAATGAGGTGCTTCTACCTCCAAAAGCGGAGAAGATAAATCACAACCATACAAGAAACAGTCCTAATGACTTTCCCCTGCCAGCACCAAGCACTTATCTTGTGGCAGCTCCTTTAGGGGGAAAACTAGCACTTTTTTCACAAAATTGGCACATGATCACCCAGGACAAATGGGTCTTGAATATAGTGACACAAGGCTACAGGTTCCATTTTCACACCCTGCCAAGGGCAAATGGCATGCCAGACCTGCCACACAATCAGTGGGCAGAGGCACAAAAACAAGTTTCATCCCTCATGGATATGAGGGCCATTCAGCAAGTACCACAGCAAGAACAAGGACAAGGATTTTACTCAAGACTGTTCTTGGTGCCCAGAAAGGACAAAGCTTGGAGACCAGTACTGGACCTATCTATTCTAAACACATTTCTGGATATTCCAAAATTCAAAATGTTGACTCTGCAGCAGCTTCTGCCCATGCTGGGCAATAAAGCTTGGCTTGTGACTTTAGACCTAAAAGAGGCATACCTGCATGTCCCAATCAGACAATCGTGCAGAAGATACCTCAGATTTATAGCTGGCTCAATGCACTACCAATTCTCTTCACTGCCCTTTGGCTCATCTCCTGCGCCCAGGATCTTCACAAAATGCCTGGCATCAGTAATTGCATTTTGCAGACAAAGAGGAATACAAATATATCCTTACTTGGACGACTGCCTTATTCAAGCAGAGAACAAGGACATTCTACTACAGCATCTGGCGTTTGTAAAAAGATTACTAACATGCCTAGGGTACACAGTAAACAAAAAGAAATCAAAACTAGTATCCTCTCAAGAGGTAATATTCCTGGGTGCAAGCTTAAATACAACTGCCCAGATGGCTTATATCACGCCAGACAAAGACAACTGACTACTTATTTCAAAATGTTGACAACAAAAAACCAGTTATCTGCAAGAAAAATTCTGCAGGCATTGGGCTTCATGGCATCCTGCATTCTGCTAATTCCATATGCAAGACTGCATATGAGGAAACTACAATGGTATCTAAAAAGTGTTTGGACACAACATTGCCACAGCCTGGAAACAATAATAACCCTCATTCCCTGCCTGCAACAGGAGTTTCGATGGTGGGCAAAGGCATGTCACCACAACAAGGGACAGCCTTTCACTTAACCCACAGCCAGGCAGACATTAACAACGGATGCATCAGATTATGCCTGGGGGGCCCATATTGCAGGAAGATGTATTCAGGGCACATGGTCCACAAGCCAAATGCATCTACATATCAGTCAAAAAGAGATGCTAGCTGTTGAGAATGCCCTGACAGCCTTCAAGGATCTACTTCATCCAGGACAACTATTGATAAAGACGGACAATACTACGGTTATGTGGTACATAAACAAGCAGGGAGGCACACATTCCTACCCCCTCTGCAGACTAGCCATGACCTTGTGGCACACAGCATTGACTTATCAGGTACACTTGCAAGCACAATTCCTGCCAGGAAATATAAATACTCTGGCAGACGAACTAAGCAGAAACCTAATGGATCCCCACGAGTGGAAATTGGATCCTCAAGTCTTCAATATGATAATAAGGAACTGGGGATGCCCGGACATAGACCTGTTTACCTCCCCTCACAACTGCCAACTACAGAGATTCTGCACAAGGACATATCACAAGCAAGCATGGAAAGTGGATGCTCTATCTTTCAGCTGCAAAAACTTAACGGTATATGCCTTTCCTCCACTGCCTCTCCTCCCCAAGATATTCCTAAAGGTCAGACAAGAGAAGCCAAAAATGATACTGATTGCCCCAGACTGGCCCCGCCAGCACTGGTATCCAATCCTAAAAAATTGTCTCAATGCCCAGCCTGGACATTACCTCAAATTCTTCACTTATTGACCCAACAAAACAGTCCGATCCTGCACAGCCAACGCAGGACCTTAAATTTGGCAGCATGGCGGATAATGTTACCATTCAAAACGCACCTCTCTTTAAAGCGGTGATGGATGTTATTTTGGAGGCCAGGAGGCCTAGCACCAGAAAATCTTATGCAGAAAAATGGAAGAGATTTTGTGCTTGGAACCAGGCACAAGGAATTGACACGATTGTACCAAATATTCCTCAGATTTTGCAATACTTAACTGAGATGCTGGACAAAGGCCTCTCCTTTTCATCAATTAAGATTCATGCCTCTGCCATTTCAGCAAATTACAATACAGAACCACCATTTTTTTTCTCATCCATTGCTAAGGCAGTACCTCAGAGGGGCCAAAAACATAAGACCTCCAAGGAGAGCACCAATACCTGCATGGGACCTTAATTATGTCTAGGAAAAACTCACACTGCCTCCTTTTGAGCCAGCTTCTACAACTGATATAAAATGTTTATCCTAGAAAACAGCTCTGCTCCTAGCAATAACCTCTGCAAGACGAGTCTCAGAGTTACAGGCTGTCATGGCTGTGGAGCCTTTTTATCATTTTCCATCCTGACAGGGTTTCTCTGAGGACAAACCCAGCATTTATGCCTAAGGTAGTGTCCATTGTGGCCCTGAACCAAACAATTCATTTGCCTACCTTGTATCCAAACCCACAGAGTAAGGGCGAAAGACTTCTGCATTCTTTGGACATTCACAGGCAGCTACGCTTCAACTTGGACAGAACCAAAGCTTTCAGAAAGACTGAACAACTCCTAGTGGCATATGCTCCAGGATCTCAAGGAAGCTATCTCAAAGCAGACTATTTCAAAGTGGATAGGCCACTGCATTCGTTTCTGCTATTCACAGCATGGCAAATCATTGCCTAAGGACATTAGGCCACATTCAACCAGAGCAGCAGCCACTTCAGCAGCCTTCCTCAGAAGAGTACCAACCAAAAACATCGTAGAGGCTGCAACTTGGAGTTCAGTGCATACTTTTACAAAGCACCATCACTTACCTCTCTACTCTAAATCCATGGCAGGCTTTGCCACTGCAGTTCTACAGGGCCTCATAGCCTCTCCTAATTCTATTCAGCTCCAGCCTCCCAGCCATAGCTTTGAGATTCAACCCATTTGTAATGACTGCAACAGTGAAACACAATGAACATAGTACAGTTGTGTATCTACCATAAATGTAGATGTTCGAGTGTATTCACTGTTGCAGTCCAGGTTACCCACCCACCAACCCCCATATATTAGCTGGAACTTATCTGCTCTTCTCTATTCTATACAACCTGTGTGGTGTATTTGCTTGTAGATGAAGATATATTTTTTGGTGCATGCATGTTTTATTGACATATTTTTAGCCTACCATTTTGGGGGCACCTGACATCTGGGGCAAGAAACTGAAGAAAATGGCATTGGCTGCATCTTTTATACCCCTGGCGCACTGACGTCAGGGAAGAGGCGACAGCAACTGACACTGGACCTAGACTTTGGAATTCAGGCCGACTGCGGGTAGCCTGCCAGCAGGATAACCCAATTGTAATGACTGCAACAGTAAATACACTCAAACATCTACATTTATGGTAGGTACACAACTGTACTTTCCTGGTACAAAATCCACATAATCTATCCTAGATATTTTCCTAGCTTGGTCTCCAACACATCCTCACTAATGCAAATTAGGTTCCAGTCTTCATCCATAAATAATATTCCCTGATGAAAGCTGCTTATTTCTTTCTACTAAGCTCCATAAAAGATATAAATGCATGTCAGTGTAATCCTCCTACCCTGATAATAACCACAAATGCACTGCTATTGTCTAGCTTGCATACTTTTGAATAATAATAAACTTTCATTGCATAATTCTATTTAAAAGTTTGCATCCCAAAAGGTTAGATAACTTGTGTGAATGTGTTTTTTGTTAATGATATATGAATAAGAGCTGTTAAGTGTCAATGTAGTGTATTTGACTTTAATTTTTTTGTTCTCTATAAAGTTAGAAATGCAAGAATGGCACCTAGTTATGCCAGTTAGTAAAGGTCTGTTGGAAGATACACTTATTAAAGGATATTCCAGGTTATAGCAGTGTTTGAGTGTATAATTGCGTTATTGATGACATTTTTTCATTTAGGAGAGTAGTGTGAATCACCAAAGTGATAGTACATATATATATTTTTTTAATTTTTGTGCTAGAAGGACAAATGTAAGATCTGTTTTTTGGATGTAAAAGTGTATAAAAATAGGGAGAGCAATGTATGCAACTGTTGTAAGAACACTGCTAGCTCTGCTATATTGCAGTACAATAGCATGTATCCCACATTTAAAGCATACCTTACTAAAAGGACAGCATTTTAGAGATAAACTAGATGCTGAAGAAGTAGGCAGATTATTAGAATTACTACACGAGCGGTTTGTCATACTGTGGGATATCCCAGTAGAATCATTGGCAAAGTCATAAAATGGTTTCAAAATAGAGTATTAAAAATAAGAAGGGTATTGAGTAGGCTGTCTCTGTGCCCCTAGTGTTTCCACTAGATAGTTAAACTATGTGAGATACAGTAACAACTGGTATATTGTTAGGAATATCACAAATAATAGAGGAGATGGGCCATTATTTATAAACATAAAAACAACGAAATGTAAACATGTTTGTTAGAATGCAAACATCAGGGAATTGTTAGAAGAAAAGAACTTTATAAACTTCTTGCTTGTTCAATGTTTACATATACATCTGATGTAATGAATTTATTTTGTGTATCTACCAGTATACATACAAATGTTTCAAGCACGGGCATGAAGCCCTTCTAGCTTGCCAGTATGCCAAAACACTTGTTCCCATAATAAATGTCCAGGCTGTTCTTAAAAATATCTAAACTAGTACTTGTAATTTGGTAGTCTTTTCCAAACATCAGCTACTCTGTCAGAGAACCAATTGGTACACTTCTCATTCCTATAGAGTCTTCTACATAGGTTATCTGACGATTCTCTAGTATTTTTTGATAACCCCAAACATTCCCAGAGGTAGTTGTCCCTAAATGCCCTATATACCTGAATAAGATCGCCACTTAAATATCCCTAAGAGTACAAGTTCAGATGTTTTAGTCTTTCATAATAACAGATTTTCACATCCAAGGATGACCTTGGTATATTTCCGCTGTACTCTTTCCAGTTTAGTCATGCTTGTTTTCCTATAGGGTTTCCATATTGTTATTCTATACTCAAGTTTGGGTCTAATGTAACTAACAAACAATGACTTCATTATGTTTGATTTCCTTGACTTTATAAATCTTTTTATACAACCTATAGTTCTATAACTATCATTAGCCAATTGGTTGATATGATTAGAAAACCTCATAGCTGAATCTACCCATATACCCAGGTCCTTAGAGTCTACAGTTTCAATCACTGTGTGCTGTATTAAATATTCACCTTTCAGTTTGTCTCCCAAATCTCATATGCTTAGTTTTTGATGTATTTATCAACATATTATTCTCCTGTGCCCAAAGTGGTCAATTTAGTCAAATTATTTGGCAGACATGCCTTATCTGTAACACTTGTAATCAGTTTACCCAATTTCAGGTCATCAGCATATAAGACTGTAGAACACCTCCAATGAAAATGTAAGGTCTGAAAGATACAATCTAAATAAGTAAGGGCCTAGTACAGAGCCCTGTGGGATACCTTGACTGTAACCAAGGGTTTCACCTGTCCAGTTGGTGTGTGATACTTGCCATGTCCTATTTATAAGCCATGCAGCTATCCATCTTATCAACAGTACATCAATACCTAGTTGTACTAATTTATTGATCAATGTTTTGTGCATGACCCTGTCAAATGCTGAAGTTAAATCTATATAAATCACATCACTGCACAATTTTTCATTCATAGCTGCTGTTATATTGTTAAAGAACATAATGTTACAGGTGGTAATAGATCTATTTTCAACATATGCATGCTAATATATGGTTTCAAGTCCCAACCTATCCAGTTCTGACAATAACTTATCCAGTATTACCTTCTCCATTATTTTTACAACATGAAAGTAGACTTAAAGGTCTATATGATTCTGGGTTTGTCTTACTCCCATTTCCCTTAAAGACAGGTTTAATAAGTGCATGTCTCCAATCTTCCATATTTATATGACCTAGTGAATAATAGATGTAATGGCAGTGTAAGTTTTTGCTCAAGTGTTCTCAAATCATTGTTACTTATTCCGTCTTCTCCCTACGCTTTATTTGGATCCAGTTTGGGCAGTTCTTTTTCAATATAATCTAATTTGATTCCAGTATCTGGGGTTACCTGGATGTCACTAGGACAACTTACTACCCCTTTTGTGTAGCCAAACTGTTCTGCATAAGATTTTGTAAATATATCTATAATCTGTTGTTTCTGAGAATAAATTTTAGAATCTGCACACACAGTTTATCAATTTGTGTATCTCTACTCCTTCCACATCTTATGTATCTATAAAAAGGTGTGGCATATGGGGCACCAGATTACTTTACCTGTAATTCTACTTTTGTTTGTCACTCCGTGCACAGTATATAAAGCATTTTATACAGATAAAGCCAATAAATAACTAAAGAAGTGCATCTATGAACAATATTATGCTGTAAAAAAAAACAAAAAAACAAAAATGAGACTAATGATCGGGTAAGTATTCCATGAATTGTGTTGGTTTCAGAAGTTTTATTTTTTTACATGGTGGGTTATACTCCTGAGAGTTTAAATGGTAATAGGGATTATAAACTAGACATTAGGGAAATGAAATGATAAATTTTGTTGAAAGTTTATCTGTACCCAGGGTTATATGGTTTTATTAAGCACATCAGGGTAATGTACTTGTGTAATATCAGATGATATGCCATGTGATCAGTTCATGCTGCATATAAGCCATTATTCTAAAGAAGAACTCAGTGAAGGTTGAAACTAAATAAATGTTTAAAAATGATTGTGTGTTTTATTCTCAGCCATAAAGGTGTTTTTTTAGTTTTATTAACCCCTTCACTTTTGTGAAGCAAATGTGGATTTCTCTTGTTTGATGGTTTATGAAGTACTATACATTCAAGATTTCAACATTTTTAAGGGGGGGGGGGTGGAAATTGAAAACTGAGTGGTTATGTTTAAGTTGTCTGCATAGTTCTATTTTCCCTGAAGGACAGAGGTACCAAAGAAAAGTTAAAGTAACTTTATTGTCATTCAGACTTCACACAACAGTGCAAACTCACACAACAGTGCAAACTGAATGAAATTTCATTTCTCTTTAGTCAATGTGCAAAACAAAACAAGAAGTATTTCAGCAGACATAACACCCAAACACTTTATGAATCTAAGCAGTACATTATTGCTGTGAATTCCAACAGTTATCAGTATTGCACAAGAAAGCTAGTTTCGCATTGATTTGTTTTATTGCACCAAAATATGAGTTGAGACTAGCATTTGAGTTATTGCACAAAAATACGAGTTCTCATCAACATAGATATCTGCTATACCTGTTGGCCATCATCATGAATGTTTTTAGTAGATATGAGTAGTCTAATAGCCTGTGGAAAGAAACTCTTACTGAATGTGGTGATTTTGCATTGCATACTGCAATAGCGCTTGCCAGATGATAGGAAGGAAAGCAGTCCATGGGTGGAGTGAGTGAAGTCTCTGACTACTTTAGTGACTCTGCTGAGACATTGAGTATAGTTCCCGAATAGATGGAAGAGTGGTCCTAATAATGTTCTCGGCCACTTTCACCACCCTTTGGAGAGACTTCTGGTGTGAAGCAGAGCAGTTTCCATACCATACTGAAAGACTGTCTGACAAGATGCTTTCTATAGTGCCCCTGTAGAAGGTTGTAAAAACAGGAGGTGAAGTGTTTGCTCTTCTCATTGTTTGCAGAAAATGGAGATGGTGTTGCACCTGCTTGACAATGGAATTTGTGTTTATGGATGTTAACAAGTCCTCCGCTATATGTACCTCTAAGAACGTGGGGCTTTTTACCCTCTCCACTGTTTCTCTGTGGATTGTGAGTGGAGGGTGCACTCCATTGTTCCTTCTGAAGTCAACAATTATCTTCTTGGTCTTGTTCACATTCATTGCCAGGTTATTATTGTCACACCATGCAATCAGTTGGTTAACTTCCTCTCAGTAGGCTGTTTCATCATCATTGCTGATGAGAGATCCACAGTTGTTGTGTCATCAGCAAACTTGTGTGATTCAAACTGTACCTGGCGATGCAGTCATGGGTCAGCAAAGTGAACAGCAAGGGATTCAAGATACTACCCTGTGGTACCCAGTGTTCATAATGATACTCTCCGTGTTCTTGGCAAGCATACTGTCTGAGGGGTCTATCTGAGGGAGTCAAGTATCCAGTTGCACAGTGGGGTGCTGATACCTAGTTGAACCAGTTTCTTTATCAGATGCTGAGGGATGACTCTGTTGAAGGCAGAGCTGAAATCTAGGACTACCATATCCACTTAGCAGTTTTTGTTTTCCAGGTGGGCAAGTACAAATGAAATGGCATCTGTCATGGAACAATTAAATCAGTATGCAAACTGGAGTGGCTCAAAAGTTGCAAGAAGTCTTGCTGTTGTATAGTCCTTGACCAGCCTTTCAAAGCACTTCATTACAGTGGAGGTGAGTGCTGTGGGGTGGTACTCATTGATGCTTGATAGTGGAGACTTCTTGGGCAATGGTATAATGTGGTTGTATTTTTAAAACATTTGGGTATGATGGCCTGACTCAGAGGTGTTAAAGTTATCAGTGAGGATGTTTGTCAGTTGATCAGCACAGACCCTGAGTACCCGCCACAGAATATTGCCAGGCCAGCCACTTTCCTTGAGTTTACCCTGCGTAAGTTCCTCCAAACATCAGCTGGGTTGGGACAGAGCACTTCATCGTCCTGGCTGTTAGACATTTTTTGCTGTACTGTTGTTGTTTTCTTCAGACTGGCTAAAATGTATGTTGAGCTTGTTGAGAAATTCAGTGCTGTCATCACACTGAGAAGATGAGTGTCTGTATGCCTGGATCCTTTTAGGTCTGTGAAGTAACTCTGAAGTTTCTGTCCATAGGCACGTTTGGCATCTCTCACACTCCTATTTAGATTCACTGTGCTAAACTTTAGGGCATCCTTATCCCCTGACTTAAAGGTGACATTGTGTGCTCTCAGAAGCTTGTACACCTCACTTGTAAGCCAGGGTTTCTGGTTGGCCCATATGGGGATGTTCTTATTGACTTTCACATCATCCATACACTTCGATATGTATCCCATCATGGATTCACTGTACTCACCTAGGTTGATGTGCTGGTTTGCAGTGGCCGCCTGTTTGAACATGTTCCAATCTGTGCTTTCAAAACAATGTTGATGTGCTGAGACTGCTCCCTCTGGCCATATCCTTAACTGCTTCTTGGATGGCTTCCCTCTAATTAATAGTGGTCTATACACTGAAACTAGCATTATAGAGAAATGGTCTGAGTTTCCCAGGTGTGGGTTGGACATTGATATAGACTTTATCCAATATGTTCTCACCCCTAGTTGTAAACTCCATGTGCTGATAGTAATGTGGTAGAATTGATTTCATATTGGCCTGATTGAAGTCTCCTGCTATTATGTGAACATGGTCCGGATTCTGGTTTTGCAATTCATTGATCAGCTGATATAATGTTGTCAGTGCTTCATTTATATTAGCACTGACGAGAATGAATACAGCTGTGATACTAACCCCATTAAATTCCCTGGGAAAACAGAATGTCTACATTTTAGTGACATGTACTCCATATTTTCAGTGAATGGAGACATCTCACAGTTGGTACACCAGTTATTGTTGACTTAAATACAGACTCTTCCTCCCTGAGATTTGCCACTGAGAGTCTGGGATCTGTCTGCTCGAAATAATGATGGTCCCTCCACATAAACTGCACACTCATTAATGTTGGAATTTAGCCATGTCTCTGTAAAGATAAGCACACAACAGTTTCTCACCTTGGTTTAAGTAGTCAACTCTAGTCGTAGGTAGTCCATTTTGTTTTCTAAGGAGCGAATGTTTGCCAGTAAAATAGATGGAAGTGCAGGCCTATAGGGGTTAGCTTTTAATCTGGCAGTGATTCCAGCCCGGGATCCGCTTTTTTGTGTTCTTTCACATCTCTATCATCTTCTCCTTCTGTAACTGTAAAAAAGAAGTCCATATATATATATATATATATATATATATATATATATATATATATATATATATATATATATATAAAAAGAAAAGCAAAAGTGTTACTTTTTTCTTGCAAGTGTGGTTTTAAGTGACTTCCTTCTAACGGCTTGAAGAAGAACGTTGCACAAAGTGAAAATTAGGATTTCCATCTTTTCAGATGGCCAAAGTCTGATGTTATATCATTTTGCAGGGCAAGCCATACCTGTAACCATTGCAAAGGACTGGACTTAAATAGAAGCTCAATTTTATACAATTTGAGATGTTCACCGTATTGATCACTACATGCAGTAGCCTTAGCTATATGGGTTATAATCTGCCAAGAATGTAACTGCCAACAAATTTTCAAAGCTTCAGGACACCTTCCATGCTCCCAAACTGTATGGAAACTCAAGCTAAGCTGGCAAAAAGACAAGGTTGGTTGCCAAGCCCTTCAGAGCTTTACTGCCACCAAATAGTATGCTTCTCTGAGGCTTTCAAAGATTGACTGTCTGCTTGTCCTTTTCCTTTACTAGGCAGGTAAGTTCCCTTTAGGGGGAAGCCTCCATTCAGTCATTTTTGTTTATTAATACTTTCCTCTTCAGGAAAGTTATTTTAAAGCTAGGAGTTTGTGTTTAGTTGGTTAAAGTAACCAAAAAACATTTTTTGGAGAAATTGGGTTTATTTTACTTTTTGAGGCTGGCAAAGTGTTTTAAAGTGCTTTTTAGTTTATCTGTGAAACATTTGCTGCTGTTTTCTCTGGGAAAAAGGCAGCATTTTTGGCTTGAACAGTAGTCTATCATAGTTGGTTCTTCTTCCAACCACAGAAAAGAAGAAAACTAACCAAACAGCCTTTACCATTACAGCAGTCTAGTAATTTGCCTCAGCTGCTGGTGATTGACTCAGCTGTGGGCGTTATTTGTACCTCAGACCATTCATCTTTTACCCCAGATCCCTCTGGTGTAGCACCTACAACCACTATGGACTGAGGGTTAGCCACATTCTCTGTGGCTGTTGGGGTCGCTTAAGTGGGCAAGGGATAGTCACTTTTGTCAGCCCTGGGAAGAGTTTTGTCAGAAGGTTGTGCCCATCCCTGGGAGGCCACTGCTGCCATTAATACTGTTGGTCCCATTTTTCCTGTGAAAAGAAACAGAAAACTAAGCATGTATGTACTCCTCAAATTTCCATAGACAGGAGTAGTTTACTGGGTCTGTCTCAAGGTTTATTTCAAGCTATCGATCCATCTTGTAAGGTGGTTTCTGGTAAAATAATGAGAGAGAAATATCTCCTTTCCACAAGAGATTCAAGACTTTTCAATACAGACAGAAGTATGAAGGGACAGATACAGGAATTTTCTCCAGAGATTTCTGATTCAGACTCTGAGAACAGCTCAGGTTGACTTTTCCTGTGGGGATCCCTTTCTCTGAGAGGGTTTTCAGTGGGAGCACAGTGAGGTTTCTCAGTCCCTCAGAAAGTAGAATGAGCTGTTACAGAAGGATTTCCAGAACCTGCACCCATTCCTCCAGTTCTGCCAGCTTTGGATGATGTGTGTGTTACTGCTTGCAATTTTCCTATCTGTCTGCTGCCCTTAAAAAGGTAGATGGGATGTGCAAAGTTCTTCAAGCTTGTAGGTTTTTATGCACTCTTTCCAAACCTGATAAAGCAACTATAGCTGTAGTTAATCCTTCTGTTGCTAAACCCTTGGTTAATTCCAATCGTACTCTGTCTGATAAGGATGGGAAGATTATTGATAAGTATGGGAAAAAGTATGTGCTGCTTTGACTTTGATTTTCAGATTTTTTTAATTTTCAGGCTTGCTTTGAATAATTCTGAAAGTATGATGCATGTTTGTATCTGCAGCTTTTTTGTAAGGAAAATTTTGCTTTAAATAATTTAATTTCTTCTGTTGTTCAAGTCACTACTAATTGTTTACAGTATATATATATATATATATATATATATATATATATATATATATATATATATATATATATATATATATATGACTTTTGATACTACTTCAGAGGCTATGGCCACTAGCAATGTTTTGAGGAGAATTGCATCGTTGCATTCTGAGAACCTCCCAGATAATAAAAATAAGATTTTAAATTTTCCTTTGGATAGAGTTTCAGGTTTTGGCCACTCTGCTGCAGAGAAGATCAAAAAGTGTGATGAAATGGGTAAGCTGATACAGGGATTCTGTTAAGATTTTTCAGCCCTCCGTTTCCAAATTTTCCAAGAGATTCTCCAACTCCTCATCCAGTTTTGGTAAGAAACAAAACAGTATTGACAAAACACAGGTAAGCAGATGTTCAAGAAGAAATGGGAAGGAGTTTCCAAGAAGAATTCTGGAAACTCCCAAAACCAAGGACTGTCGAGTAAGTCAGAATGACTGTTTAGGAGACCTCCCCCAACCTGCCAGTCTCTTCTTCTAGAAAGTCCAAATCTCTACTTTTCTGTTTGGCAACAAATAGTTTCAAACAAGCAGTAGAAACACCATAAGCTCCACACATATAAAGAAATGGAAATCAGGTACCAACGTCTTTAATTGTTAAGCGCTTTCATCCCCTGGGTGAACCTTCTGGGACTTCATCAGTACTAAACAGTTTTACTGATTGCTCTGACGTTTGGAAGAAGGGTTTCTGAGTTGCAGACTCTTACCGTGAGTCAACCCTACCTTATTTTCCATGGAGACATGGTTTCTTTGAGAACTAATTTTTCTTTTTTTGGATAAAGTGGTATCCAAGTTTAATTTAAGCCACATTATTCATCTCCTTGTTTTCTTTCCTGACCCCAAAAATGAGGGAGAGGATACTTCATAGCTTGGAGGTCCACAGACAACTGTAGTACTGTTTTCGCCATTTCTTGTCAAGGTAGAAAGAAGGGAAGACCGATGTAAAAACAGACTATTTCCAAATGGTTGTCTAAAGCGTTTACCTTTTGTTATAGTCACTACAACAGACTATTCCAGGCAGGGTCAAAGCCTACTCTACCAGGGCATTGACTTCATCTTTGGCTTTTGGAAAGAATTGGATTCTAAAAGCTGCAACTTAGTCCTCTAAAAATACTTTTACAAAGCACTATAATCTTGACTACTGTAGTTCTAGATCAGGCTTTGCAAGGACTGTTCTCCTCCCAAATGTGGTAAGTTTGGGTAATCTACCATATAGCAAAGGCAGCAGTGATCGGTATGATGAACATAGTACAATTGTATAACTAAACTTACTGGAACAGTAGATGCTTGTATGAACACTGGAGCACTGGCCGCTCCCTCCCCACCCCACCTTTCTTTTGGTGTGTTGCTGATGCTGTGGTATGAAAAGCTCTGAAGGGTTTGGTGCCCAACCTTCTCTTTTTGTCAGATGAGCATGAGCTGCCAGTCACTTTTGGTGGGTGGAAGTTGCCATGAAGCTTTTGGAAGCTGACCAGCTGTTGTATCCTTTGCAGGATACAACCCTTATTGTTAAGGTTACTGTCTCAGAGATTATTCGAACATCTAGTGTTAAGCTAAGTTTATTTAGACAGTTGTACTTTGTTTTTGTTATTTCATATCGTATCATGTCTTATATTAAGGTGTTGGATAAAAAAAAATTGTTTTATGCAACCATTACAGGAAGTTTAGGAAGTATTTTTTGCCCTAACATCTTAGGATGTTTGCGCCCCCCCCCCACAGGACATACCTGACCAAATCGAGACCGTCCTGTGTGAAGAGGGACAGGTGGTAATCCTAGTGAAAATGTGATTAGATTTGCTTGTTATAACATTCCTGGTGTGAAGCCTTACTGCCATTTATTGGTTCTGTAGCCCTCTGAACTCTAGGTATTTGAGAAGCCTTTCAGTCCATACTATTTCCATATTTTTTCTTGTTAAGAATTCAAGCTGTTTGCTTTGCATCTTCCCTACTTTTGTACAATTCCTGCTTTTAAGTGCATTATTTTTGTTTGTTTGCCACCTTCTGTACAGATTCCATCTTTTCATGATACTGTCAACAGATTTTTTTTTTTATGTTTTCACTAGTTTGTCTTCATTACTGTAGATAAGTCTTGTGACTTCCACTAATTTCCCAGTACCTTCTCTTCTTTTAAATTAAAAGTTCCGCCAGGATACTTGGATTTCTGAGAAAACCTAGGCAAGTCCCTTTAAAACATTTCTTCTGTTTGCCCCGAGTTTCACCTGGCATCCGTTTTGGTAAAAACTGAGAAGTGGTAGTGTGTTCAGTAATTTTACCTTTCTTTTTTCTCTTTTCTCTTCCTTTTCCATAGTTTCCTTGTCCACCTTAAGCTTTATTTACCTTTCCCAAGTTTTTGTGCTTCTTAATACATTCACCCAAAGTTAGTTTCTTCTTGACAGTACTTGATGTTCGTGTTACACTGCTGCAGTCATTACACTTGGGTTATCTGCCGTCAGGCGGTCCCGCAGTCGGCCCGAGTTCCAAATTCTTGGTCCGGAGTCGGTTGCTGTCTCTTCTTCCCTGACGTTAGTGCGACAGGGGTATAAAAGAGGCAGCCGACGCCATTTTCTTCAGTCTTTCTTGCCGCGCAGTGCCTGAAGCAGAAGCAGTTCGCAAGTGCCGGTCGGCCGACTCCTGAGATTTTCAAATCGAATTTCAGACCGAAGTCTTCAATAAAGCTAAGTACCCTGTTGGGGAACCTTTTCTTGCCTCAGTCCGATGTCAGAAAAAGTTAATAATTGCATTTCTTGTGGGAAGCAAATACCTCATAAGGATTTTCATTCTTATTGTATACCTTGCCTAGGCCCAGACCACGACGTCACAGGTTGTTGGTTTTGTGCTAGGTTTAAGAAACGAACTATTAAACGTCGGTTTGATTTCGCCCGACATTATTTTGGTAGAAAATTTAATTATACCATGCCGTCGGAGCAACCGATGACCGAAATGCATAAAAAGCGCAAAGATAAGGACAGGCAACCGAGACCCAAACCAGACACCGAGGCCTCTGCTAGGCCAGTCGCCAGTTCTCCGGTTTTCAGTGAGGCGCCTACGCAGCCCCTGATGACTGCTGATTTCGAACCCCAGCCTGCATCCGACTCCCAAGCGGAGATTGCAGAGCCTCCACAGCCTTTATCTTTAGGCCCTTCCGACTCCATGGCTGAAGGGGATTCCGGTGCAGTTGAAAGGCCGTCAGTTGCTGAAGGTGTCTTCAGACCGACTACACTTACTATTAAATCCTATGCAAAACTGAACACTCCATTAAAAGTGAGGAAGCCTGTACAGCAGTCTCCAGTGCAAGGCCCCATGCCTAAGAAACACATGCTTAAGATGGCCGAAGACATAATTACCCTAATTAGGGGTTCTCATTCCCCCACCTGACAAAAGGCCTAGACAGGAGGAGGACTACGCTTCCTCTGACCAGGTTTCCATTTCCTCAGATTCTTCTGAGGAACAGGAATACTCTTTTCCCCCTTATGAAGACTCTGATGCTGAAGAGTCTATTCCTTCAGCATCTCCCCCAGAAGACTACACTTTTGGGGAAACTTTACATACCATGAGGGAACGTTTCCACTGGGAAGGCCAGGATTACTCTGATTCTAAGAAAAGGCTGCGAGAGTTCCTCTTACTACCCTAGCACAGACCCCTTGCTATTCCACCTGTGTTAGACATTGTGGATGATGTATTCAGAATCTAGCCTTAACCCAGATTCATTACCTCTTGCACCAGCCAAACCAGACAGATACTACAGAGTCCCTGACTCACATAAATTCCCATATAAAAACCCTGTTGCTGACCCAGAAACCATTTCTCAGGGTCCCTGAGGGGTTAAGGCCTCTCTTGCTAAAAATCCTGTACTGTCTGAAAGGGGTTCTAGAGCACTAGACAGATGGGGAAAGAAAGTATATACCTCAGCTACTCTAGCTATGAGGGCCTTAAATTGCCAGATGTCCTTCAAGAATGCAACTGCAGTCATAACATATGGGTTGTCCTGCCTCAGGCAGCCCTCGGTCGGCCGAATTCCAAAGTCTGGGTCCGGCGTCAGCTGGTGTCGCCTCCTCTCCGACGTCACAACGGCTGGAGTATAAAGGCATCGGCCGACGCCATCTTCTTCAGTCTTTCTTGCCATGCGGTGCCCGAAGCAGAAGCAGTTCGCAAGTGCCGGTCGGTCAGCTCCTGTGGTTTCAGTACCGAAGGCATCTAAAAGCTAAGTACCCCGTTGGGGAACATTCATTCTTGCCTCAGCCGATGTCAGAACAAATTGAGAAAGTTAATAATTGTTTGTCTTGTGGTAAACAAATACCTCATAAGGACTTCCATTCTCTCTGCCTTCCTTTCCTGGGCCCAGACCACGACGTCTCGGCCTGTGCTGCCTGTGCTTGCTTTAATAAGCGCACTCTCAGGCGCCGGGCAGAATTCGCTGAGGACTTTTTCGGTGAATCTTTTGCTTATATCATGCCGTCGGATCAACCGACAACCCAATCTGCTAAAAAACGCAAGGACCGGGACCGACATCCTCGGCCCGCGTCTTCTACCGATGCTACTCCTAAATCCTCTGCTAGCGCTCCGGTCCCCTCGGAAGTGGTAAATCAACCGCTCCAGGCCGACGACACAGCGTTAACACGACCTTCGGTCTCTGAGATCTCTCCGGTGCCGGTTGTGGATTTTCCTCTGGAAACCGAAGTTCTGGATCTACCCGACACCATTCCTGTGGACAAGGTAACGCCTGCACGTGGGGCTGCTAGGCCTCCTGTATCCATGTCCATCAAGGCCTTTGCACGTGCTAAGGCCGCCAGTCAGGCCAAGGCCCATCCTAAACCTGCCCAGGCCCCTTCATCTGATAAGCAGATCATGTCTCTGGCTGCAGATCTTATTTCCCTTATCAGGGGGTCTCAGCCTCATCCGGACAGGGGTTCTCAGCCACCTGCAGAGAAAAGGCCTAGAGCTGAGCAGGCGGACGACCTCTCCTCGGATGAAGCCTCTGGGGATTCTGAGCATTCTGATACCCAAGAAGAACCCTTCCAGGCCTACGAGGACTCTGATGCTGAGGAATCAATTCCCTCTGTCTCCCCTCCAGAGGATTTCTCATTTGGTGAAGTCCTGCATTCCATGAGGGAACATTTTCAATGGCAGGGTCAGGAATTCTCTGACTCCAGGAAAAGGCTTTGTACTTTCCTCAAGCTTCCCCAGCACAGACCTTTGGCTAGACCTCCAGTTATGGATGTTTTGGATGATGTTTTCTCTGACTCCAGTGCCAACCCTGATTCTCTTCCTCCTGCTCTTGTCAAGCCGGACAGATATTATAGGGTCCCTGACACTCACAAGCACCTTTTTAAGGCTCACTCTGTGGACCTAGAAACTATTTCACAGGGCCCCAAGGGAGTGGCTTCCTCCTCTGCCAAAAACCCACTGCCAGCTCACAGAGAAGCAAGGTCCCTGGAGAGATGGGGTAAAAAAGTATATACCTCTACTACCCTAGCCATGAGGTCTCTTAACTGCCTTTTTCACATGTTTCAGTACCAAGATTTTCTCCTGGATGATTTACAGAAAGTTAGCCTCTCCTGAGCCTATTGATAAAAAGGCACTGCAGGATCATATTCATAACACTCAGCAGGTTAATAACCATTTTCTGCAGTGTGGTTATGATGCACTGGAAGCTTCATGTAGGGCAGCTATGACTGGGGCTGTGATACGTAGACATGCTTGGTTGAAGGATCAGTCTTTGCCTGACCATGTTAAAGTAAAGTTACTGGATGCACCTTTGGAAAAACAAAGCTTTTGGTGCTACTGCACAAGATGTATTGAAATCCATAGAGGAAAAAGCAAAGTCAGTACAGACAGTCAAGGATTTCCTTCAGGTTCAGCCACCCAGATTCAGCAGAAACTGGCCCTCCAAGAATTGGTCCTTCCCCGGCTCTGACAAGTTTCAAAGGGGAAAAAGCAGACATGCCCGAGGTAGAGGGCAATACCGAGGATCTTACAGGGGCCGCCAATGGCAACCTCCAAATCAAAGAAGTGGTGCAGACAGTTCAGCTGCACCACAAGGACAATCACAATGACTTGACTTTCGTACCGCCTACAAAGGTTCAAAGAGAAGCACCTTTGGGTGGAAAATTAGCCTTATTCTCACAAAACTGGCATATCTTAACCAAGGACAATTGGATTCTGGATTTGATAGACAAAGGTTACAGATTCCACTTCCACACATTACCAATAAAACAAGGCATGCCAAACCTGCCACATCATCAAAGGGCAGAGGCACTCACTCAAGTTTCCAAGCTATTAAGTATAAAAGCAATAGAAAGGGTTCCTCCTCAGGAACAAGGCCAGGGATTTTATTCAAGACTGTTCTTGTTCCAAGAAAAGAAAACAAATGGAGACCCATACTGGACTTGTCAACTCTAAACACTTTCCTCATTGTGCCAAAGTTCAAAATGCTGACGTTGCAGCAACTTCTTCCCATGTTGGGCAAGGGGTCTTGGCTGGTCACTCTGGACCTCAAGGAGGCATACCTGCATGTCCCAATCAGACAAGGCTGCAGAAGATACCTCAGATTTCTTGCAGGGACAGAGCATTATCAATTTTCAGTATTGCCGTTTGGCTTATCTACTGCGCCCAGAGTGTTCACGAAATGCCTGGCATCAGTAGTGGCACACTGCAGACTGCAGGTGATTCAAATATACCCCTACTTGGACGACTGCCTCATACAAGCAGACAACAGACAAACCTTAAAAGGGAATTTGGACTATGTCATGCATCTACTGCAGGCCTTGAGATACACAGTCAACATTCAGAAGTCAAACTTACTACCATCACAACAAATTATATTCCTAGGAGCCAAACTGGACACAGAAAACCAAATGGCCTACCTCACAGAGGAAAAACAGCAGCATTTACCAGAGTACTTCAAAGGCCTAGCAAAGCTTTCCCAGCTGACTGCAAGGAAAATCCTGCAGGCCCTGGGTTTCATGGCATCTTGCATCCTTCTGATACCTTTGGCAAGACTTCATATGAGAAAGCTGCAATGGTATTTAAAAAACTTATGGTCTCAACACAACAACAGCCTAGAGGACATAATCCCACTTATTCCATGTCTGCAGAAGGAATTTCTATGGTGGGCTCAAGCCAGTCAACTAAACGAAGGCATGTCTTTCAACAGACCTCAAGCAGACCAAATGATAACAACAGACGCCTCAGACCATGGATGGGGGGCGCACATGGAGGGCAGATGCATTCAAGGTCTTTGGACACCAAAGGAAAGACATCTGCACATAAACCAAAAGGAGATGTTGGCAGTGATACATGCCATCGAGACTTTCGAAAAATCACTAAAACAGGGACATTTGCTAATAAGGACAGACAACAACACTGTCATGTGGTACATAAACAAGCAGGGAGACACTCATTCTTATCCCCTCTGCAGACTATCAATGCTTCTCTGGGAAAAATCCCTGAGCCTGAAGATACATTTACAATCCCAGTTTGTACCAGGCAAGGACAATGTACTGGCGGACAATTTGAGCAGAAATTTCATGGATCCACACGAATGGATGCTGCACCCTCACATTTTCTCTCAACTGGCAAGGACATGGGGAAGACCGGACGTAGATCTTTTTGCTTCCCACTTAAATCATCACCTGGAAAAGTTCTGCACAAGGACTCACCACCCTCTAGCTTGGAAAACGGATGCTCTCTCCTTCAGCTGGAATTCTCTAAAAATGTATGCATTCCCTCCCCTGCCTCTGCTGACCAAGGTGATACTGAAGATCAAAGCAGAACAACCAACAGGCATCTTGATAGCTCCAGACTGGCCGAGGCAACACTGATACCCATTGCTATTGACCATAACACGGACCAAACCATGGCCCTCTGACCCTATGGCCCCTGCTCCTAACTCAACACAATTACAGGACTGTACATCAAGACCTGAAAACATTGCATCTGACAGCCTGGAGGCTACCATGACTTCAACACCTAACTCTCTTTCCAGATCTGTTCAAGAGATCTTGCTGGAAGCACGCATACCTTCCACCAGAAAAACCTATTCAGCCAAGTGGAAGAGATTCAGTATCTGGAATGCCAACAGGGGTCAGGACACAGCATTACTGAGTATACCTCAGATATTAGAATACTTGGCAGAACTATTTCATACTGGACTCTCATAGTCCTCAATAAAGATTCATGCCTCAGCAATCTCAGCAAAATACAACTGTGACCCTCCAGTGTTTTCGCATCCTCTGCTAAGACAGTTTCTAAGAGGGATAAAGAATATCAAACATCCCAGAAAACAGCCAGTACCTGCATGGGACCTCAACTACGTGTTGGAAAAACTAACTCTTCCTCCATTTGAGCCAGCAGCAACCTCAGAAATGCAATTTCTGTCATGGAAGACGGCCTTCTTATTGGCAGTCACCTCTGCAAGAAGAGTTTCGGAGATACAGGCACTCATGGCAGTGCCCCCCTTCCTCATTTTTCATCAAGACAGTCTCTCTCTAAGAACCAATCCTACATTCATGCCAAAAGTAATTTCCAGGGTATCTCTAAATCAAGCTATTCATCTACCTACATTCTTCCCCAATCCTCAAAATAAGGGGGAAAAACTCCTGCATACTTTGGACATACACAGACAACTACGCTACTACTTGGACAGAACTAAGGCCACCAGAAGGTCTGACCAGCTGTTTGTAGCCTATGCTGCTGGAGTACAAGGAAAAGCAATCTCCAAGCAAACAATTTCAAAATGGATTGGACATTGCATCAGATTTTGCTATTCTTTCCATGGAAAAGGTGTGCCAGCCAATATTAGGCCACATTCCACCAGAGCTGTAGCCACTTCCACAGCTTTCCTAAGAGGAGTGGCAACAAAGGACATTTTAGAAGCTGCTACATGGAGCTCCGTGCATACATTTACCAAACACTACAACCTGCCCTTATACTCCAGATCCCGAGCAGGCTTTGCTTCAGCAGTCCTGCAGGGGATTTTAGCTACACCATCCTTATCATAGTTCCATCCACCCCCAGCTTGGCTATGGTATTCAACCCATATGTTATGACTGCGGTTGCATTCTTGAAGGACATAGTACAGTTTTGTACCTACCATAAATGTAGATGTCCAATAGATATGCAACTGCAGTCGGATTTTCCCACCCTCCTACCCCTCTGTATCCTTCTTTTTTGGGTCCCTACCCCTTTTCCCTTCAGCTGGGGGTATCTCCTATGGTGTATCTGTTTATTACTGTTGTGCATGTTTGGGATTATTTTTATCCATTTACCAAATTTAGCCTTCCTAAGAGGGCATCTGGCATCTGGGGCAAGAAACACTGAAGAAGATGGCGTCGGCCGATGCCTTTATACTCCAGCCATTGTGACGTCGGAGAGGAGGTGACACCAGCTGACGCCGGACCCAGACTTTGGAATTCGGCCGACCGAGGGCTGCCTGAGGCAGGACAACCTATATGTTATGACTGCAGTTGCATATCTATCGGACATCTACATTTATGGTAGGTACAAAACTGTCCTTTTCACATACTGAAATATCAACAATATTTGATGTCTCAATTAAAACAAAAAATGAACACACATACAGAGAAGCCTGATGACAAGGAAATGCAAGATTTGTTGCATGCAGCAGAGCAAGTGGGAAAACATACTTTGCAATGTGGGTTTGATTCATTGGAAGCTTCTTGCAGAGCAGCTGTAACAGGGTCTGTCATTCGTAGGCATGCTTTACCTGTTCATGTTAAAGCAAAGTTATTGGATGCACCCTTACAGCAGGATGTTTTATTTGGTGTGAAAGCAGAAGAGGTTTTAAAGAAAATGAAGGATAAGGCAAAATCTATGTAGACGGTCAAGGATTTTTTACAGGCTCAACCCCTTCATTTCAGCAGAAATTGGCCAACCAAAAACTGGTCCTTTCCAACTTCTGACAGACCACAGAGGGGCAAATACAGATGCCCAGGGGCAGAGGTCAGCCACAAGGCTCTTACAAGCCAGAAAGGAGGAGAAGACAGGTCTCAAACTGTCAGAAGACAATCACAATGACTTACCCCTCAGACTGCCAAGCAAATCACTCTTGGCAGCTCCCCTGGGAGGAAAACTTGCACTTTTTGCAGACAATTGGCACATCATCCCAGAAGACAAATGGGTCCTAAATATTGAAACTCAAGGATACAGGTTCCACTTTCACACTTTACTAAGGATAAAAGGAATGCCAAACCTGCCATCAAATCAATGGGCAGAGGCTCAAAGACAAATTACAGCACCCATGGACATGAGAGCCATTCAACAGGTTCCTATACAGGAGCAAGGACAAGGATTTTACTCAAGACTCTTTCTGATTCCCCGAAAGGAGAAAACCTGGAGACCCATTCGGGACCTTTCATTTCTAAACACATACCTGGAAGTACCCAAATTCAGGATGCTCACACTACAGCAACTTCTTCCCATGCTGGGCAAGAAGGCTTGGCTAGTAACGTTGGACCTCAAGGAGGCATACCTGCATGTCCCTATCAGACAAAATTGCAGAAGATACCTCCTATTTATAGCAGGTACAACTCATTACCAATTCTCTGCACTGCCCTGTGGCTTATCTACTGCACCCAGGGACTTCACAAAATGCCTGGCAGCAGTAATTGCATACTGCAGACAAAGAGGAATCCAAATATATCCATACCTGGACGACTGCCTTATTCAAGCAGACAGCAAGGACATTATTTTAAAACATCTGGAGTTTGTATAAAACCTACTAAGTTGCCTAGGGTACACAGTAAACGAAAATAAGTCAAAACTAGTGCCCTCACAAGACATAATATTCCTGGGTGCCAGCTTAAATACAATGGCCCAGATGGATTATCTCACGCCAGACAAGCAAGGACAACTGACTCAATACTTCAAACTGATGGCAACAAAGACCCAACTCCCTGCAAGAAAAATTCTGCAGGCCTTGGGATTCATGGCATCTTGCATACTACTAATACCATATGCCAAACTGCATATGAGGAAATTACAATGGTACCTGAAAAGCGTATGGACTCTACACGGCCACAGCTTGGAAACAATAGTACCACTAATTCCCTGCCTTCAACAGGAGATTCTGTGGTGGGCTCAGGCATGTCACCTCAACAAGGGTCAGCCTTTCACCTTGCCCACAGCCAGGCAAACAATGACAACAGATGCATCGGATTACGCCTGGGGAGCACACATGGCAGGACAGTGTATTCAGGGCAAATGGTCTGCAGATCAAATGCATCTCCACATCAATCAAAAAGAGATGCTAGCTGTACAAAATGCCCCAACAGCTTTCAAGGACCTCCTACATCCAGGACAACTTCTAATAAAGACAGACAACACCACAGTGATGTGGTACATAAACATTCCTACCCCCTATGCAGGCAAGCAATGACCTTGTGGAACACAGCACTGACCTACCAAGTTCAACTACAAGCACAATTCCTGCCAGGAAAGAAAAATACATTGGTGGACAAACTAAGCAGAAATATCATGGATCCTCACGAGTGGAAACTAGACCCACAAGTATTCACAATGATAACTCAAAAATGGGGAGCCCAGACATAGATCTGTTTGCCTCCCCCCAAAACTACCAACTGCGAAAGTTTTGCACAAGGACATACCACACACTAGCTTGGAAAGTGGACGCCCTCTCATTCAGTTGGAAAACACTAACAGTGTATGCCTTTCCTCCACTGCCTCTTCTGGCAAAGGTGCTGCTAAAAGCCAGATTAGAGAGGCCACAAATGGTACTCATTGCTCCAGACTGGCCATGCCAACACTGGTATCTAATATTAAGGAACATGACTCAAGGCCCACCATGGATTTTACCTCAAATTCCTCACCTGCTGACTCAGCAAAACAATCAGATTCTACACAGCCAGCTCAAGACTTTAAATTTGGCTGCATGGCAGATTATCTAAACAACCAGTCAACACTTCTCTCTACAGCTGTTATGGATGTCATTCTGGAGGCCAGGAGACCCAGCACCAGGAAAACCTACTCGGACAAATGGAAAAGATTCTGCGCCTGGAACCAGGCTAAAGGCCAAAATCCTCTTGTCCCCAATATTCCTCAGATTCTGCAATATTTAACTGAGATATTGCACAAAAGCCTTTCCTTTTTATCTATAAAAATCCACACTTCAGCTATTTCAGCTCATTATAACACGGATCCTCCTATTTTTTCACATCCATTATTAAGACAGTACCTGAGAGGGGCTAAGAACATAAGACCGCCCCAAAGAGCACAAACACCAACTTGGGACCTCAATTTTGTTTTGGAAAAACTTACACTACCGCCCTTCGAGCCAGCTTTTTCAGCTGATTTACAATTTTTATCATGGAAAACTGCCCTGCTGCTAGCAATAACTTCAGCATGAAGAGTCTCAGCTACAGGCCCTAATGGCAGTGGAGCCTTTCATAATTTTTCATCAAGACAGAGTCTCTTTACCAACTAACCCTTCCTTTATGCCAAAGGTAGTATCCAATGTGGCTCTAAACCAAACCATTCATTTACCCACCTTTTATCCAAACCCCAGAATAAAGGGGAAAGGCTCCTACACTTTTTGGACATTCACAGGCAATTAAGTTTCTACTTGGATAAAACAAAAGGTTTTCAGAAAATCTGATCAGCTCTTTGTATCCTGTGCTGCAGGATCTCAAGGAAAGCCTATATCAAAACAGACCATTTCAAAATGGATAGAACATTGTATCCGTTTCTGCTACACACACCATGGGAAACCTGTACCTGGTAACATTAGGCCTCATTCCACCAGGGCTACAGCAACATCAGCAGCCTTCCTCAGAGGGGTACCAACCAAGGACATTTTGGAAGCTGCAACTTGGAGTTCAGTGCACACCTTCACCAAGCACTACCACTTACCTCTATACTCAAAAACCAGAGCTGGCTTTGCCACTGCAGTTTTGCAGGGCCTACTAGCTTCTCCAAACCCTGTTTAGTACCAACCGCCCATCCTTAGCTTTGGGATTCAACCCAAGCGTGATGACTGCAGCAGTGTAACACGATGAACATAGTACAGTTTTGTACCCGTCATAAATGTAGATGTTAGAGTGTTCACACTGCTGCAGTCCAGGTTACCCTCCCACCTTCCCCTCTTCTTACCTGGGTTTTATCTATAGCTCCCTGTTTATACAATCTCTAAGATGTATTTCTATGTGGTGTATTTGCTTACAGCTGTAGCTATTGTTTTCTACTTATGTAATTTACTTAGGATTATGTATGCCTTCCTGTTTGGGGGCACCTGACATCTGGGACAAGAAAAACTGAAGAAAATGGCGTCGGCTGCCTCTTTTATACCCCTGTCGCACTGACGTCAGGGAAGAAGTGACAGCAACCGACGCTGGACCAAGACTTTGGAACTCGGACCGACTGTGGGACCGCCTGACAGCAGATAACCCAAGTGTGATGACTGCAGCAGTGTGAACACTCGAACATCTACATTTATGGTAGGTACAAAACTGTACTTTTCTGCATGCAGTCCTTTGATAATGGATTGTCGCTCATCTCCTCTAATTTAGTTAATCAGTTTTGTTTTTCATTTTGTTTTATTTTCCCTCTAAATACCTGTTTATTCCTAAAGTTTTTGCCACTTTGAGAACTTCAATTTTTAAACTTTGTTTTCTTTTAGTTTGTGTCGCACAGTTGTGTATTGCTTCTTTAATGGCACCGTCAGTGCATCGCCCATCTCGCTAGGATAAGTTTAACCTTTATTTTCTTGGTCAGTGTCCCTATGAACCTGGAGATGGGAAAGGAACTTCACATTCCACTAAATTCAGTTTAACAGAGTCCACAGATATATGTAGTATAATGACAGTTCAAGGTGTACACACTGAGGACATCACTCAGACAGGAAGGGTATACTTTTGTAAGGTTATAAAGAAGGTTAAGACAGTTTTAGTAGTGTAATCCTTTTTAATAGAGGAGCAACTTTTCAGGTAGGAGTTTGGATTCCCATGGACAACAGAACCACCTGCAGGTCAGTGGGGAGAATAGCTGTATAATTGTTTCAAATAAAATTTGTAAATATTAATTTCCTGTATTTTCTCCTTGGTTTGTTCTTAATTATTGACTGCCGCATACTGGGTGTTTAGTCCATTCATAGACGACTACTGCATTTCTTTGGGAAGAATGGACTTCAAGAGCTCCACCTACTGCATATAGGTGCTTGACCATCCAGATTTTCTTGGCAAAAATGCAGTCTGGCACAGGCTGCCTGACAGCCTTCTTAGTTCATTATGTAAAGTATTGCTGGGTTCAGATATCTTGCAAGGAATCATGGAACAGCAGTGAAGCACATCGACATTTAGTTTATTATACTACAGTTTTCTTTTTTTCTTTTTTAAATAAAGAAATTTTGTTTGACTGGATGTTGAAGCCATGCATATGTTGAATGACCTATATTTTTGGTCTAGTTTTTCTTTTAAATTTTCTAGCTACCCTTTCAAGTAGTTGATGCTGTTGTTAGCAGGAGTGTTTTCTTTGATAAACCAATATTAATTTGTTTTGATTTACTGTTTTTTTATTCCATCTGTTAGCGTAACTTAATATATAGTTAGACTCCTGCATCTTTTATAGAAAACACATGATGACAGCCCGGTATTCTTTTTTTCTGGAAAATATTGGTGCACAGTTTATAGTTACTACTAAAGGATCAAATTTTTGTCTGAGTTTCTAGCAAGGCTAGTTTGAGTAGGCAGTCTTGGCCTTGTTTGCACTTCAAACTGTACCATTAAAAAGTTGTTTACATTCTGTTATGACTAGGAATGCAGATGGCTATGGGCTTTCCATTCCTTTTTAAAAGAAAACATATTGCTAAACATTGTGGCAGGTGTTGAACCAAAAAAACAAGTTTGTTTACATTAACTGATCCCTTCCACTGCATGTGTACTAAACTAGTGAAAATTCCCATCCTAGTTTAGCCACTCCTGATGCTGTGAGGTTGAAGTAAACTATATTATGGAGCATCTGCTTTATTTACAAGTTGTTTTAAAATTCATGAAGTACGTGTTATATGACAGGAAAAAATATGTGGATGTATTATTGATGTCCTTTCAGCTGAGCTTAGAGAAATAGGTAAAATAATAACATGTATTACTGTGGATAAACATTTATTTATTTATTATATTTTTGGGAAATTAATCAGAAGGGGTTGACAGTGGTATTTTAATTTTGCTGCAAAACAAGATAACTCTACCAAGGCCTTGGTTTCATCTATGGCTTTTTGGTTGGATTCTAGAAGTGTTCTGGAAGCAGCAACTCTGTTCACTGTACGTTCTTTTACAAAGCATTACAAGCTCAATTCCTTCAGGCTTGTTAGGACCATTCTCCAGGGGTTTCTGGACCCTTCTTCCACTCCCAAATGTACTAAGCTAGGATATTCTGTCTGTATAGCCAAGGCTACTGTAGCAGTGATCAATATGATTAACATATTACAGTTGTGTACGTAAACTTACCGTAACATTAGATGTTCTGTAGTCCTATCTTGCCTTCATTCTTACTTATGGGTTCAACTCAGCCGATTACAATGCTCAAAGTCTCTTAGCTGGCTCGTGGTAAGGTAGGTATCCCATAATGCACTAGTAAGAATCCCCAGATTTCGATTGCTGCGTCTACGAGTTCAGAAGTGCTTCTTACTTGGCCGTGGCTAAGTTGCATATTTTTCATTATCATCATAGCTCTTATTGATATTTCTGCTTATAAGATAGCTTAGTTTACATAGTTTTAGTGATAGTTTTTCAGAGGTAGATAAATAGTAGTGTGTTTTTGCTAATTTTTTCCGTAGTTATTGCTGAGAACTTGTTGGCTGTCCTAGGCTAGGCCCATTTTGTTCTCAGAGTGGTATCCTTTCTCTGTGCTAGTTTGACTTAGTTTTCCCATTTAGCGTAGGTCCGTGTTTGTGTTAGGACCTTGTTTTTCCAGTTTTCAGTAGAATAGTATATTGTGTACAGTGTCGTTTACTGTTATTGGCTAGTTTTTTGCCTGCTGTTTAAAGTTACAATTTGTGGTATTTTTCTGACTTAGCTTCTTTCCTGTTTCCCAGCAGCTAGGTCCGTTTAAGTTAGAGGACCTAGTCCTCTGTTTAACTTTTCTGGTGTTTTTTTTTTTCCCTCAACAGGGCTAGGCCCGAAGGACCTAGTCCTGTGTTGATGTCTCGTGTGTGTGAGTTATCTTGCGGGGCTAGGCCCATTTAAGTTAGAGGACCTAGTCCTCGGTTGTGTTTTTGTGTGTAGTTTTCTTACAGGGTGAGGCCCATTTTTAAGTTAGAGGACCTTGTCCTCTCTTCTGTCTTTATAGAAGTTCTGTTTGTACTAAGCATGTCGAAGGAGTCCAAAGATCATAAACCTTCGAGTTTTAAAAAGTGCCTTAAGTGCTCCCAAAAAATGTCAATTACTGATGGGCATAGTAATTGTGTTTACTGTCTCGGAGCCATTCATCTACAGGAAACTTGTTCTTTCTGTCACTCCTTCAGCTCCAGAGTTTTCCAGGAAAGGAAGAACAAATTAATACTGAAAGGTCTCCTTAAGCCTTCTTTTGAGGAGGACTTAGCCAGTTCTTCATCATCTTCCAAGTCTCCCTTCTCAAAGAAAGAAAAGGTCAAGTCTGCAAAGAGACATTCTCCTGCACCGACTGTTTTGTCTGGACCTCCTTCGAAACATTAAAATTGGATAAGCCTTCTACTAATTTGGCTCCACTGTCCTCTGAACCGCTCAAGGTTATTGATGTTGACACTGCAGTGTCAGCCCCAAGTTTTTCAGAGCCGACTACTGAAAAATTGCATTGGTGCTGGTCCAGAGAGCTATTGCTGGTCTCTCCAACTTTATGATCTCCCATATTACAGAGATCTAGGTCGCCTACCCTGTCATCCAGATCCTCCATGAGCCTTTCGGAAGAGGATGTAGAGAGAGTAGTGCTTAGATTTTTGAAGTCGTTTGCTTTACCAAAATTATTGTTGGCTCTGACCCAGTCAGTTCCGAAGCCATCTAAGACCATTCTGCCTGTTGCTGTTACTCCTCTGAGCTGTGTTGGTCCTTGGAGCTGGAGTTTTCGGTGCCACCTGTTGTGGAACCCTCTGTTCCAGCACCCCTTGTGGCTGTCTCAGAGCAGAGTTCTGCTCCGATACCTTTGGTGCTGTCCTTGGTGTCTAGGAGCCAAAGCCCACCAGTCGGCCCGGCAGGGGCGCTTGGACCCGAACCTCCTCTCGATGCATCGGCTAGGTTGAGCTCAGACCTTACATCTGTCTCGGAGCGGATCGCTTTGGAGCCACGGACTACCTCCATTTCCTCAGAACCGGGTCTATCCTCGTAGCCGGAGAGATCTGCATTCGAGATGATGAGCGTGCTGTCTCAGTCGTCAGCTCTGTACAAGGGTACCGATACTCTTCCCCCTCAAGCACCAACCTCTTTCTCAGCACCTGAGACTCTCTCGACAGTGGAGACCTGCAGCCTCAGGAGCCCCCATTGGGTGGCCCCCAGTCTTCCGAGACCTCCCCAGAATACCCTTCTGAGGAGCCCCCTCGGAAGAGAACATGCAAGAGGAAGCATGTAGACTCTCCCCGGATGAGTCCATCACCTCAGATACTGACCTTGAAGAGTCAGAAGGGTCCCCCAGGTCGTCCTCTGATGATATCTCCTTTGTAGATGTCTTGGAGATCCTAAAGCAGAGAGGGGGCTGGCCCACTGTCACCCCTTCTGATGAGTCTGTACCTGAAGGCTTTCGGGTCTCATCCTTCAGCCTCTTGGGTGTCTCCACCTTTTGATGAGCTCCTGGACCTAGTTAGTCGAAAGGTGTGGAAAACTCCTGATGCCGTGGAACCAGTCCACAGAAGACCCAACAAATTTCTCTCAGCCCCCAAACAGCAAGAGTTCTTGACCAAAGGTGTGCCTGTAGATGCCATGGTGGTGGCGGCAGTCACAAAGAAGGAACTAGCGGGAGACTTCTACATCTGTCCATCCGCTGAACAAGGAGTCTTGAACGATGAATAGATGCGGGAAGCGTATCTTCTCTTCAGCGGCTTTTACTCTTAAGATCGCTGAATTACCTTACACATTTCATTAGGCTTCAAAGAGATCTCCTAAAGGAGCTAGGAAATACTCTCCAAGGTACATCAACTGAAAAAACCCCTGAGAAAGTTACTGCTCAATTGTCCACCTTAAACTCCATTGTTAATTCCTCCATGAGGCTGATCTCCTGTGCAACAGATGGAGCGAGTAGGGCAGCGGGTTCAGGAGTTTCCCTTAGGAGGCACTCCTGGATGCGCTTATGCAATTTTGTGGAGCCCTTCAAATCTACTTTTACCAAAGTCCCCTTCAGTTCCTCTTTGTTTAGACCAAAGATAAAAGATAAACTCACCAGGTGCGAACAGAAAGGGAAAACTCTTTCTGCTGTTTTAGCACGTTTTACCGTCCCTTCTAGACCATACCCCAAGGGTCAGAGAGGGGGAAAAATGTGGTTCAAGAAATCCCAGAGATTTTTCCTGGTCACACAGGGTGATTCCTCCTTCAGAGGCAGGGGAGGAGGAGCTAATGGTAGACATCGCCCTAGAGGCAGGGGGGTCTGCAAAACTAGGGTGGCTGCGATTCCTTTCGTGGCCGTCCCTATCAGCGCTCCTGATGTGGGGCCCAGCTGCGCTTCTCTGGAGCCAATCGGGGGTCGCTTATCTTTGTATCCAGAAGCCTGGCTCAGCATCACCCAAGACAAGCGAGTACAAAGAATAATCACCAGAGGATACTCCATACCCTTTTTTCTTCCACTCCACACCCCCAAGAAGATCCCAGATGTTCCACCCAATCACAGGGATCAAGCAACCATAGAAGTTTAAAAGTTGCTTTCAAAGAGAGCCATCCAAACCATCACTGCAGACCAGATTGGATTCGGAACTTACTTCAGATTCTTTTTAGTGCCAAAACGAACAGGTGACGGGAGGCCCATTTTGGACCTCAGCAAACTAAACGAATCAGTAAAGAAGTCCAAGTTCTGAATGGTAACCGGCAGCCTATACTCCATCTATTAGGGAAAGACAATTGGATAGGCTACATAGACCTCGCAAGATGCGTGCTACCAAAGCCAAATGGATAGAGCATCGAGAAGTCATCTACGCTTCCGGCTGGGAGCCAGTCATTATTGTGCTCTTCCCTTTGGTCTCACCACAGCCCCCAGGGTGTTCACTAAATGCATGGCGGTAGTGACATGTCACTTGAGACGTCGTGCATTCCAAGTCTTTCCGTACCAGGATGACTGGCTCCTGACCGCCACCACCAGGCATCTACTCCTACAAGCCAGGGATTCAACCATCCAGCTCTGTACCCAGCTAGGAATTACAATAAATTGAGAAAAGTCCGCCTTGTCGCCCTCTCAATTTGTGACTTTTACAGGCACAGAAATAGACACAGTCACCATGATGGCTCGTCTACCTGCAGACAGGATTCAAAACCTCAGACAACAGATATACAGCTTACTTCCTCAACAAAAAGTCAAGGCCAAGACGGTGCTGAAACTTTTAGGGACCATGGCTTCTACCATAACTCTAGTTCCACTAGCCAGATTGCATATGCAAATTCTTCAATGGCTACTTTTTTCACAGTGGTCTCTTCAACAACTGCCTCTGTCTCATCATATTCTCATAACGAAATCTTGCAAAAAGGACCTTTGTTGGATTCAGCCTGATCAACTGACGACAGGAACACCCTTCCTTCCTCATCGACCCGTTGCTACTGTGACCACAGAAGCCTCCCAGATAGGGTGGCGGGGGCATTATCTAGGCAGGACTGTCCAATTCACATGGCAAGGTCATGAGGCTCACTTGCATATCAGTATCCTAGAGATGAGAGCAGTGCTACTAGCGTTGCAAGCACTTCACAGTTTTCTTCCTCTAGGGACGATAGCAATCCAATTAGACAATATATCAGTGGTATGGTATCTAAACAAGCAAGGAGGAACCAGATCTTACCCCCTTTTCCGAGAGGCTCTTCGTGTTTGGCAGTGGGAAATATCTTCCCGGCGCTTTCTAGTAGCAATGCACATCCCGGGGACAAACCAGTGTGATAGCCGACAAGCTCAGCAGGGCAGTCTTGATGCCGCATGAGTGGTCTCTGAATCAGAAAGTAGCAGAACAGATTTTCCACAAATGGGGACAGCCTTGATGCGATCTGTTTGTCTGTCCAATCAACGCCAAATGCAGCAGCTACTTCTCCCTTATCCCCCCTCCGGGGGAGTCACCGAGAGACGTACTTGTTCACAATTGGCCTCAGGGACTTCTTTATGCATTTCCCCCCTTTCCGCTCATATCAAAAGTGATTCAGAAAGCAAAGTCCTTGGGAAGCAAAATTATTCTAATCACTCCTTACTGGCCTCGTCAGATTTGGTTCCCCTTTCTCGGGCCTCATCTCCTAGACGATCCATGGACTTTGGACCCAGTTCCAGACCTCTTGACACATGTCAGGTTCCCTTCACTCCTGCCTCCACACCCTCAACTTGACAGCGTGGCTGCTCCACTTCCATCCCTAGTCAGGCTTCATGATTTTTCACTGCAGTGACCCATATCCTCACATCTTCCCACAAACCTTCCACAAGGAATTTATATGCTAGCAAATGGAGAAGATTTTCTATCTCTGGGCAAAAGAGAAAAATGTAGATCCTTACACAGCGTCCATCCCCTTGGTGTTAGAATTCCTAACCAAACTTTTCCATCAGGGATCAGCTGCCGCTACAAAGTTCAACTGGCAACGATATCCAATTTTCATGTGGGACAACATGAGCCTAATCTGATGGCTCTCAGATTGTGTAAAACTTTCCTTAAAGGCACTACCTTACTGAGACCTCCCTTTCAGGAACCTGTATCTCCTTGGGATCTGAATTTTGTTTTGTCCAAACTTACTTCCCCGCCTTTTGAACCTGCGCATTCGTGTGAACTGAAGTTTGTCTTGGAAGACCATTTTTCTAGTAGCTATTACATCCACTGGAAGGGTGTCAGAGTTGCAAGCACTGTCAGTCAACACTCCTTACTTGATTTTTCATAGAGAAAGTTTCCCTTCGTACAAAACCCTTCCTTCATCCCCAAAGTTTGCTCTGTGTAATTTGAACCAAACTGTCGAACTGCCTGTATTTTTTCCTAATCATTCAAACAGTGCAGAATATAAATTTCATCATCTTAATGTTCACAGACAGTTACGGTTCTACCTACATAGAACTAAGGAATTTAGAAAATCAGACCAATTGTTCATATCATTTTCTGAAACCAGGATAGGTTTGCCAGTCTCTAAAGTAACTCTATCTAATTGGATTTCCAACTGTGTCTCTTTTGTCTACTCTTCCAGTGGAAAGAACCTTTCATTCCACAAGATCCCTATCCACATCTGTTGCCTTTCAAGCCAGAGTTCCAATTTGATAGTATTTGTGCAGCAGCGATTTTGTCTACCCCTCATACCTTTATTACTCGCTACAAATTGGATTTGACCTCAAGGGGTAGAGCCTCCTTTGGTTCCACGGTTCATAGGAGTATATTCCCGTGAGCCACCCGAGAAAATGGTGCTAGGGGCGCTGTCCCATATGTAAGAATGAGTGCGAGATAGGACTACAGAACATAAAGAAGTTATGTACTCACCATAACGTTCTATGTTTGTAGTTCATCTCACCCTTCATTCTTACGAACCCACCCACCTACCCCCATCCATTTATCCTTGGGGGATCTGGAGACAGGATAGTATTGCTTTTGGTAGGGTGGAGACCTTTCATCTTTGTTGTTCCTTGTGGATAACCTTTCTATCACTTTTATAGTCAGCAGCAAACAAGATCTGGGGATTCTTACTAGTGCAGTATGGGATACCTACCTTGCCACGAGCCAGCTAAGAGACTGTGCTTTGTAATCGGTCGAATCAGAGCCAGGGATCGTCTCCGAACCCATATGTAAGAATGAAGGGCGAGATGGACTACAAACATGGAACGTTACGGTGAGTACATAACTTCTTTATGTTCGAATAATCACTGCTGCAATAGCTGCTTCCTCTGTCTATCCCTATTTGTTTTCTGGTGTGTTGTTTTTGCCAGGGTGTGGATATTAATTATTTTCCTAGCATTGTCTTTCCAGGTCTTGTCCCCACTCTCTGTTGGTATGAAAGATATGAAAGGCTTGGTGGCCAAATCTGTCTTTTTAGTCAGCTCAGCTTGAGTTGCCATATAGTTTGGGCACTTGGAAAGTGCCCTGAAGCTTTGGAAGCTGCTCGGCTGTTGTATCCTATGCAAGGTATGGCCCATATAGCTAAGGCTACCACAGCAGTGATCATTCGAACATCTGCTATTATGGTAAGTTTACTAACACAACTGTACTTTTCCTTTTACAAAGGTGGTGTTATGTAGGCTTTTGGAGATGAAACAGAGCCAAGTAGGTAATGAAGTTATGATTCTTGTAAAAAGTCTCTGTCTCTTGCCTCAGCTCATGATGGTTTCCTTGCCAACTACTCTTGTACTAGTGATGCACCATTATAGCAGGCAGAATCATTAAGCAAAGGTGACAGCATTTTGAATTAATCCTTGTTACCTTATTGCTGTTGAAGATTTTCATGCATGGCTACACCACATTACACTGGTTTCCTTTAAAATGCCTAGTTTGTCGTATACTCATGCAGGTGCTCCCTGAATTTGCTTCAGTTGAGGTTTGTTCTGGTCAGGCTAGATATACGAGGGTTGGTAATCTACTGTAAATGTCAGGTACATCCTGCAATGCTTCATTGCTTCTGTAAATCTTTGTTTTTGTACTACACTAGTGCTGAGTAAGTTTGTCTTTAGCATAGCTAGTCAAGTCTGTCAGAAATTAGAGACATCTCTTAGTGGGTGTGAACTTGAAAGATTCTTAGGCTACTTGCAGTTCACCTTTGTAGTCTGACAGAATTCTACTCCCAAACATCTGAGATTGAATAAATATATTGTGCTTGATAGATGTTTGCTTTCAGTATACTGAAGGAATCTCTAAACAGAGAAGGTAATTGACTAAAATAATTCAAATTTCCAGTTTGTCCATGCAGCCCTTTTGATGTACAATTATTAATAATTGGTTATTTTGTCTCATTAAAATTTGGTCTCATGTGCATCATTTTTGAAGTCAAATCCTATTTTGAGGATAGGGTAGGGTTTGATTCATCTTGAGTCTTGGGGTATAATCTCTTATTTCATCATAGATTCTTCCTAGATTATTCTTGGAGGAGTGTCTTGGACCTTGTGACCTGTCATGTTTTCTTGGGGTGAGGACTTTCCTCGACTACTGGAAGGCTGGTTATATCCTGGGTCTTACTTCTGCTGGGTGATAAAATCAGAGATGTGTATGCCTGGCTTTACTAGTGGGGGAAGGTTCCACCTGTTTTTCCCACCCAATCTGCTTAGTTCTTTGCCAGCCCAGCCTGATTGTGGAACATGGCCCCTTGTGCTATCCAGTCCCAGGCATGAAGTCCTCATAACCAAGACTTCTCCCAAGTCTTTGCCCTTAGCCTTTCTGGACTTTTTGACCCAGGTAAAGGAAGAGTTGCTGGTTGTGTTTAGGCCAGGAGCCAGAAGTTGAACATTTGTTTATTTTTTTGGGGTGTGATCTATAGTCATGAGTGTAGGACTTGACCTGCTGAGGGTGTAGGTATGTGCCAGTTTCAGGCCCAGCACAGGCCGTTAGGCTTTTCTCATGGACCTCTATCCAGTCTGGCTGCCCTAACATCTTGATTGTGTGTTCATAGAGTGAAGGAGTCTCAGGACTATCTCCCTTTATGAAGACTGGTATGTTTTTTTTTTTTTTTAACATCTGAGATGCTAAAATGTTTCCAGACAGTGCATGTCCTATGACTCCTTGTGAGAGAGCTTCTCTGAAGATTGCTACTGGTTCTGGTGCCATTGCCTGTTTATGGACCTGGAGTATTACTTGGAAGAGAGAGATGGAAATTACCCTTCATGAATGTATCTTTAAGTCTTGTGTTGTCACATTTTGTTGATATTCACTCTGCTGCTACCATGGTCATATGTTCAGTATCATCCTTTAGTAGATGAGAGAAAGATTTTGCCTTTCCACGTTAAGGCTGATGTTTTTGTGTTTGGGAGGTTTTTACAATTCCTTAAATCCATACCAAGCCCTTGTGTGATTGTCAGATAAGGTGGCCTGAGAATGGGACAGGGCAAAAAGGTATATTCCTTGCTGACCTTGTAGCTTGGGCTGTCATGAATAAATATTACCCACCTGTCCAGTTTCTAGATTCTTGTAGTGGATGTGCCATTGACCTCTCAAACTCTGCTTGAGTCTGGATCTGAGAAGATTTCATAGTCATTCTGGAAGCTGGCTTAATGACACAGGCATACCCCATAAAGACGCAGACATGCTTCTCTTTTGTTTTTGTTGGTGCTAGGAAGTCTGACCAGGATGACTGGCATAGATATGTGCTAGTGTTGGTTGGCTTTATTCTGTTTTTTTCTTCTGGGAATGGTTTGAGAACCTACTGAATATTTTATCCTGCAGGACCTTTAGTTTCAGTTAGATAACTTTTTAGTGTATGATCCTTAAGATTAGGACTTCAGCTTATGTTATATTTATATTATTTTTTTATGATTTTGATTTACATTGCATGTACTCTGTACAGTATTTTATTTCTCTGAAGATTTTTCCCTCCACAGACTGCACTGAAAATGGATTTCCGGTTGGGCATTCTTGGCTTTTGACTGTAAATAAATCCTTTCTTAGCTAGCTGCATTCATGTAGAGGGAAAAAAGCCCTCACTGTGGCCTAGACGACCTGTTTTCGGTTAACATTCAAGCACTGCAGGAGTTGGTGGCAGGGGAAGAATATGACTAGGCTATGCTCGCTTGCCTGTGTTTGGGGAAGGAGCTTGGGAGTGAGGAGAAATAGTCTGGACACACTTCTTTGCTATAAATCCTTAGTGGACCCACAAAGGTTATGGACCTCCTTGAAAGAAAGAAAAACACTTGCCATCTTATAGCTTCACTCTACCGTATGCTTGACTCTTGCCCCTAGGGAATGAATGAGCTGAAGGACTTTTGCCCTGGTGGAACCTAATAGCTTAGTGGAGTAGCCAGAGGAAGTGTTCAGTGATCATCAGGAGGGTGAGTAAAACCAGTTTAAAAAATAAATAAATAAAAAAAACTTCCTTGTTTGCTGGATTACTGTCCAACGTAAAAAGTTTGTCCCTCATCTAGATGGAAGAAGAGGCCCAGTCAGGTGTGTTGGACACAAAATTAGGCATCCTTCCCTGGGCCTATTTCGTGAGTCAATAATTTTGACATAGATTATTTTGGTTTAGGCCTGCAGGTGGTTTTGTAGGGCTCTTGTGGAGTCTACTTGGAGAGGAGCTTCATCCTAGGATTTTCTATTGCTGTGGCATGTCATAGGGCATTGTTTTGTAATATTTTATGTTGTGATAAGGGCCTTTGGGCCCCCCACATCCAGATATCCATTCGTTGGCAAGTTGACCCCATGCAGGCCTTGTCTCCTCCCATAGGTTTGTTCTATCCAGGCCTTCTCTCCAAGTGGGCATATGCCGAGCTGTGTTGAGTAGGGACAGGGACAGGGACAGTCTTGATGGTTGGGTGGTGATGTCCTTCATGGATGCATCTGCAGTCATAACAACTGGGTTGTCCTGTCGTCAGGCAGCCCTTCGGTCGGCCGGATTCTAAAGTCTGGGTCCGGCTTCGGCTGATGTCGCACTTCACCCGACGTCATCTCTGCTGGTCTTCGGGTATAAAGGCATCAGCCGACGCCATTTTCCTCAGTCTTTCTTGCCGCGTGGCGCCCGAAGCAGAAGCTGTTCGCAAGTGCCGGTCGGTCAGATCCAGAGATTACTACTACCGAATACTACTTGAAGACTTCTAAAGCTAAGTACCCGTTGGGGACTCTTTCTTGCCTCAGCCGATGTCAGAAAAAGTCAATAACTGTTTAACTTGTGGGAAACAAATACCTCATAAAGATTTCCACTCTTACTGTTTGCCTTGTTTAGGCCCAGACCACGACGTAGGAGCCTGTTCGGCCTGTGCTTCATTCAACCGACGAACGCTTAGGCGTCGGTCGGAGTTTGCTGAACAGTTTTTCGGCTCAGTTTTTGCGTACATTATGCCGTCGGATCCTCCGACTACCCAAATTGTTAAAAAACGCAAAGAAAAAGACCGACGCTCGCGGTCCGCGGTTTTGGCCGAAACCATGGTTAAGCAAACCGCGAGTGTCTCGGTTTCGGCCGAAACCGAGAAAACTGATCAAAGTACAGCCGAAACAATGACTACTACTGAGGTTCCTGCTACTTTACTTGAATCGGCCTCAGAAATTTTACCTTCAACAGTGGTTACTAGTGACTTATCAGACACCATCCCTTTGGATGTCTCTACCCCAGCACGTGGTGCTGCTAGGCCTCCTGCAGCCATGTCTATTAAGGCCTTTGCCAGGGCTAAAGCAGCCAAATCTACTAAATCAGTGCCTGTTAAACCCCCCTCAACCAGGCCCACTTCTAGTTCACAAATGCTTACTCTGGCAGAAGATTTAATATCCTTAATTAGGGATCTCAATCTCACCCAGACAGGGCCTCTCAGCCCCCAGAAAAGAGACCTAGAGCAGAGCCCCGAGCCTGTGTCCTCTGATGATTCTGCGATGACTCAGATATTACAGACCAGCCAGAGGCTCCTTTCTCCAATTATGAAGACTCAGATGCTGAAGAATCCATTCCAGCTGCTTCTCCACCAGAAGAATTCTCCTTTGGGGAAACCTTACATGCCATGCGAGAACAATTCCAATGGCAGGAACAGGATTTCTCAGATTCCAGAAAAAGACTTAGGACTTTTCTGCACCTACCGCAACACAGGCCCTTAGCTATACCTCCTGTCCTCTCTGTTGTGGACGATGCTTTTAATGATGTCTGCACTGCACCAGATTCCTTACCTCCAGCCCCTGCCAAACCAGATAGATTTTACAGGGTGCCTGACACTCATCATCACCTATACAAGGCCCCACTTGCAGACCCCGAAACCATATCCCAGGGGCCTAAGGCAGTAGCCGCGACCACAGCAAAAAACCCTATTCCTTCTGAAAGGGAAGCCAGGTCTTCAGACAGATGGGGCAAAAAAGTTTACACCTCAGCTACTCTCTCAGCTAGAGCTTTAAACTGTCAGTTTCACATGATACAATACCAAGAGTTTATGCTTGATCAGTTAACTAAAAAGCTATCTTCTGATGACTCTATAGATAAGAAATTTGTATTAGAAATGGTAAATAACATACAACAGGTTAGTAACCATTCCTTAAAATGTGGCTATGATGCACTGGAGGCTTCATTTAGATCAGCCATGACTGGCACAGTGATAAGAAGACATGCATGGCTGAAGGAACAGGTCTTACCGGATCATGTTAAAGCTAAGTTATTAGATGCTCCTATGGATAAGGCCAGTTTGTTTGGTACACCTGCCCAGCAGATAATGAAGAAAATGGAAGAAAAGGCAAAATCTGTACAAACGGTTAAAGATTTCTTGCAGGTTCAGCCCCCAAGGTTTAGCAGGAACTGGCCTGCCAAAAATTGGTCCTTTCCTGACTCCACAAGATCCCAAAGGGGCAGGAATAGACGTTCCAGAGGCAGAAATGAATCTAGAGGGGGTGCCTACAGAGGACGACAGTGGCAAGGTAATAACAGAGGCACAGACACAGCCACTACCACTACAACAGCACAATCACAGTGACTTGATTCTAACTCCGCCTACCTGGAGACAAATAGCAGCACCATTAGGCGGAAAATTAACCTTATTTTCGAAGAACTGGCACTATATCACAAAAGACAAGTGGATTTTGCAAACCATAGACCAAGGTTACCGGTTCCACTTCCACACTTTACCAGTCAAAAGAGGAATGCCAAACCTGCCTCCAAATCAAAAAACAGAAGCTCTACAGCAGATAATGCAATTAACAAAGATGAGAGCTGTGGAAAGAGTACCAATAACAGAACAAGGCAAAGGATTCTACTCCAGACTATTCCTAGTTCCAGGAAAGGAAAAAAGTTGGAGACCTATTCTAGACCTGTCCACCTTAAACACATACATCATTGTCCCAAAATTCAAAATGCTGACCCTACAGCAACTTCTTCCCATGCTGGGCAAGGAGTGTTGGCTGGTAACTCTAGATCTCAAAGTGGCATACCTGCACGTCCCCATTCGACCAATTTGCAGAAGATAGCTCAGATTTCTTGCAGGATCAGAGCACTATCAATTCTCAGCATTGCCCTTTGGCTTATCTACTGCGCCCAGAGTATTCACAAAATGCCTGGCATCAGTAATCGCCCACTGCAGACTACAGGGAATCCAAATTTATCCATACCTGGACGACTGCCTGCTACAAGGGGACAACAAAAGCAAGCTGACAACAGATTTACAAAGGGTCATTTACTTGCTACAAGGACTGGGATACACAGTCAATTTACAAAAGTCAAGGCTGATACCATCCCAAACAAGGACATTCTTGGGCTGAATTGGACACAGTAAAACAAGTGGCATTCCTAACTACAGAAAAACAAAAAGAACTACCTCTTTACTTCTTGGCACTAACAAAACAGAACAAGCTAACAGCAAGAAAAGTTCTGCAGGCCTTGGGCTTCATGGCATCATGCATAATCTTGGTTCCACATGCCAGACTGCATATGAGAAAACTACAGTGGTACCTAAAGAATTTATGGTCCCAGCACAGGCACAGCCTAGAAGCAGAAATTCCACTAATCCCATGCCTAAAACAGGAATTCCTATGGTGGGCTCAAGCATGCCAGTCAAACCCAGGCCTACCCTTTCACAACTATCAAGCAAGCCAAACCATCACAAGAGACGCCTCAGACCTAGGATGGGGGGCTCACATGCTGGACAAATGCGTACAAGGATTGTGGACGCAGGACCAGCTTCACCTGCACATCAACCTAAAAGAAATGCTGGCAGTCAAACTGGCAATCCAAAAATTCAGACCATTTCTCAAAGAAGGCCATTTGATGATAAGGACAGACAACACCACAGTCATGTGGTATATCAACAAACAGGGAGGCACTCATTCATACCCCCTATGCAGAATGATTTTGGACCTTTGGAATCTGGCACTCAGCTACAACATCCAGTTACAGGCAATATTTGTACCGGGAAAGGAGAATACTCTAGCAGACATGTTAAGCAGAACCACCTCGGATGCTCACGAATGGATGCTACACCCGGACATCTTAAAGACCATCTCAAAGAAATGGGGAATGCCACAGATAGATCTATTCGCTTCCCCTCTCAATCACCAGCTCAAGAAATTCTGCACAAGGACATTCCATCCACTTGCATGGAAAGTGGATTCGCTCTCCTTCAGCTGGAAAGGTCTGACAGCATATGCATTCCCACCTCTTCCCTTGATACACAAGGTATGACTAAAAATCAAGGAGAAACGTCCAAGGATAATCCTGATAGCTCCGAACTGGCCAAGTCAACACTGGTACCCATTGCTGAGGAGCATGTCTCGGGACAAAATGTGGTCAATACCCCTGATGCCTTTGATGTTAACTCAGAACAACTACAGCATCATGCATCCAAACCTAAAAACGTTGCAACTGACTGCATGGAACATCACATAGCAGCAATTAATCCATATCTTTCCCAAAGGGTTAAAGACATTATCCTTGAAGCCCGCAGACCTTCAACAAGAAGGAACTATGCAGGAAAATGGAAAAGGTTTGTCATTTGGAGTGCTGAAAGAGGAAAAGATGTGTCGAATATAGATATTGCTAACATTCTGGAGTACTTGGCAGAGCTTCTACATACAGGCCTGTCCTATTCCTCCATCAAGATACATGCATCAGCTATTTCAGCAGAATACAGCTTTGATCCACCTGTCTTTTCACATCCTCTACTCAGGCAGTTCCTCAGAGGGATCAAGAATGTAAAACCTCCTAGGAAACCACCATTGCCAGCTTGGGATTTGAACTTTGTGCTAGAAAAGTTGACACTCGCACCTTTTGAACCAGCAGCAACAGCAGACCTACAGCATCTATCATGGAAAACTGCTTTCCTACTGGCAATAACCTCAGCAAGGAGGGTTTCTGAACTTCAGGCCCTAATGGCAGTGCAACCCTTCCTAATCTTCCACCAAGATAGAGTGTCCATGAGGACTAATCCTACATTTATGCCTAAGGTGGTATCCAGAGTGTCTTTAAACCAGGCAATCCATCTACCTACCTTCTTCCCCAACCCACAAAACAGAGGGGAAAGAATGCTGCATACCTTGGATGTACATAGACAGCTACGCTACTACCTGGACAGAACAAAAGTAACAGAAAAACTGACCAGCTTTTTGTAGCCTATGCAACAGGAAGGGAAGGAAAAGCAATTTCCAAACAGACAATCTCCAAATGGATAGGAAATTGCATACGATTCTGTTACTCCTTCCATGGAAAACCAATTCCACAGAACATAAGGCCTCATTCTACAAGGGCAACAGCCACTACCACAGCAACCAAGGACATTATTGAGGCGGCTACTTGGACCTCCGTGCATACATTTGCCAAGCATTATAATCTACCTCTGTATTCCAGATCCCGAGCAGGGTTTGCCACTGCTGTACTGCAAGGGATCCTAACCACACCATAATCTATTCTTCCTCCTCCCCTAGTTGGCTATGGTATTCTACCCAGTTGTTATGACTGCAGATGCATCCATGAAGGACATAGTACAGTTTTGTACCTACCATAAATGTAGATGTCCGAACTGGATAGCATCTGCAGTCAGGATTACCCTCTCTCCTTCCCCTCTGTGGTACTCCTACGGTATTTACCCTCCTAATAGCTAGCTGGTGGGGGGAGTCTCTTATGGTGTATTTGTTTGTATATATGTACATACATGCTTATTTTTTGTGTTTGCCTTCTATCTTTTGGAAACATTGGCATTTACCCAAAATTTAGCCTTCCAAGAGGGCAACTGGCATCTGGGGCAAGAAACACTGAGGAAAATGGCATCGGCTGATGCCTTTATACCCGAAGACCAGCAGAGATGACGTCGGGTGAAGTGTGACATCATCCGAAGCCGGACCCGGACTTTGGAATCCGGCTGACCGAAGGGCTGCCTGACGACAGGACAACCCAGTTGTTATGACTGCAGATGCTATCCAGTTCGGACATCTACATTTATGGTAGGTACAAAACTGTACTTTCTCTCTTGGAGTTTCTCTCATCTTAGAATGGCAGGCAGATTCATCAGTGATCTTAAGCATAATCTTCATTTTAGCTTTTGAAAGTTCAGTTCGGCTTCAGTGAGCTTGGGAGCAAGTCTTTCTGAATTCCTTCCTATTCTACCTCTTCTCATGGAAGTGTCACCTCATGTGAAGGGGCGATTGGTTCAGGCTCCTTTTGGATAGAAAGGCCTTTCTGGTGATCATGAGTGAAGGAGAGGATCCCAGTGCAAGAGTCTGTAGTGCTTACATATTTCCCTTCTCTGTTTGAAAACTTCCCTGCCTGGGAGACTATAGTTCTGGAGTGAAGTTTGACAGGTACGTTTGTGGCTTTCGCTTTCCCTATGCTGCAGTAAGGGTGCAATACCAGGCTGAGTTTGTGTGTCACTTAACTGAAGAGACTCGCTTGTTGACTTTGAAGCCTAATCTGATTCCCCTGTCTGCTTGCTGGGGGAGGGGGGCTTGTGCAGTTCTTGTTTGGGTTCCACACTCCTAACTGTTCTATACCCTCTGGTTCTTCAAGGATTTGAGTGAACATGAACACCCATCTGGGCTTTGATGGGGTAGAGAAGATAATTTTTCCAGTAGTGGCTTTGATCCCTCGATAGCCTGCACAGGATCATTCCTTCCTCATAAAAAACTCTTGTACAGTGTAAATAACAGGGGTGGTGCTTTGGGAGTAGCTGGACAGATTTTGTTGCATTCATTTTTGAGTGATTCTCCGGAAGAATGACCAGTGTGCTTTACTTTGGTTGATTGTGAGTTTCCAAGGTTTTGGGTGACTTTGCTTGTCCTGATTTGTGCATGGGTGGAAAAGTTCATAGCAGATGCTGCCATTTGTCTTTGCTGGACATTAGTTGGTAATCTTCATTGGTCTCTTCCAATATGGGCTATTGAACTTATGATACAGCAGCCATGCATCTCATTTCTGAGATCCCTGGCTCTATGGCATTAGTGTTTATCAGAGGATAGTTTCAGTGCTGCTGAATCTACTTCCTCCAACTGTCCTGATACTTCAGGACCATAGGGGTTTGTTGTTTTACCCTATTAGAGGTCTACAGCTACCCAACCTTTTATGTTTCTTTGAGAAAACAGTCCGTGTGAAGTTGTTCTATGCCTTCATTCTTACTGATGGGTTTTGGAGCCTATCCTCGGCCCCGACTCGGCCAAAATGCAAATGCTCGAAGTCTTCAACCAGCTCGTGGCTTACTCCCTATCCCAAGATGCATTGGTGCTTCCCTCAGATCTCGTTTCCCGCTGCAACAGATCGTGCATTTCACCAGCTCTGGCCAATGAAATTTAAGCATATTTCTTGTTGTTATACTTATTGTTATATTTTTTTCTTTCAAATTTAGCTAGTAGTACTTTAGATTAGTTAGTTTGATACAGGAGAATTATCTATAGTGCTTGTGCACTCCTTAGTTTATAGGAGGTTTTCTTCGTTGTGTGGCTGTTTTATTAGGCCTAATTAAAAACTCCCTTCCCTATTTAGTGTGCTTTAAACATATATATATATATATATATATATATATATATATATATATATATATATATATATATATAATATTTTTTATATATTTCATAGTTTGCTGTGTTTTCTTGATAGCCTAAACTTAGAGGCTAATGTCTTTCCTTTGAGCCATTTTATTCTTAGGGCTGAGTTGTCCTTTAAAAGGGTTCATATTGCCACCTTCCCTTTGTGTGTGTGCTTTAGTTATAGGTTACTGTTAAAGCCCTTATTTTCTTAGGGCATCAATATATATATATATATATATATATATATATATATATATATATATATATATTGGCAGTGTTCTGACCAAAATGCATATAGTTTTTTGCTGTGTGGATTGTTTTTTCCTTGTAGCATGTCTCAGCAAGAGAAATCAAAGTCTGGATTTAAGAAATGTCCTAAGTGTGGACAAAAGATGTCCATAACTGATGGACACTCAGAATGTATTTATTGCTTAGGTGAGGTTCACCTGCAAGAGGACTGTTCCAATATGCCCTTCTTTTAGCAGTAGAATGTTGTATGAAAGGAAAAGTAAGTTGATTGCTAGAGGTCTAGTAAAGTCTTCCTTTCAAGAATCACTGGACAAAGACAATACCCAGGACAAGACATCAAAATCTTAAAAAACTTGTGGGTCTGAGCCGAAGAAAGGTTCATCAACCTCTAAAGTAACGGGTAAACCATCTGCCTCAGCTCCACAAGTTTTGGAAACGACAGTTGTTGGTAGGAGCTGATCCCTGGCATTCGGGCCAGTCTCTCCTTACCTCAAGTTGCTTATCCTGCAATCAGTGGCGTCATCTGTAGCCTTTTCTCAGTCCTCAAGGCTTTTGGACGTGGATGTGGATTGTTTGGTGCAGAGGCTTCTGCAGACACTAGCCCTGGCCAAACTTTTGTTGGGGCCGACCCTCGGGGCTTCGGAACCATCCAAAACCATTTGTGCTTCTTCCGTTCCTCCTCTGACCCAACTCAAGGTTTCAGAGCCAGAGTGTTCAGAGCTGATTATTCGTAGAATCATCAGGGCCGACACCTGTTCCAGGCCTGTCTGTTCTGACAGCTCAGACTTCCTCGGTGCCAACCGTGGAGTCTAGGAGCTGACACTCGCCGGTTGGGTCCGGAGAGGATAATCGTTCTGACTTTACCTCTCGGGGCTTCGGCTCAGATGAGTTTGGCCCCTACCTTGGGCTCAGAGCCCACTGCTTCGGTGTGGAGGGAGCCACCTGCCTTTTCGGATTCAGGGGATATTCATCGTGTTACACTGCTGCAGTCATTACACTTGGGTTATCCAGCCGTCAGGCGGTCCCGCAGTCGGCCAGAGTTCCAAAGTCCCGGTGCGGCATCAGTTGCTGTCGCCTCCTCCCTGACGTCAGTGCGACAGGGGTATATAAGATGCAGCCGACACCATTTTCTTCAGTCTTTCTTGCCGCGCGGTGCCCGAAGCAGAAGCAGTTCGCAAGTGCCGGTCGACCGACTCCTGAGATTTTCATTCCGAATCCAGAGCCGAAGTCCTTCTAAAAAAAGCTAAGTACCCCATACTACTTGCCTCAGACCAATGTCAGTAAAAGTTAATAACTGTATTTCTTGTGGGAAGCAAATACCTCATAAGGATTTCCACTCCTACTGTGTTCCATGCCTAGGCCCTGACCACAACGTCACTGGTTGTCGGTTTTGTGCTAGGTTTAACAAGCGCATTATTAAATGTCGGTTTGATTTTGCCAGACATTATTTTGGTAGAAAATTCAATTACACCATGCTGTCGGAAATTCCGACGACCGCAATGCATAAAAAGCTCAAGGACAGGCATCCGAGGGCCAAAACTGACGACTAGGCCTCTTCTAGGCCGGTCGCCGGTTTTCAGCGAGGCACCTACGCAGCCCCTGACTACCGCTTCCACAGAACCACAGACCGCATCCGACTCCCACATGGAGCTGGCTGGGCCTTCGGATGCACTAGGCCTTCAGCTTACCGATCCTAAACCTACAGACGAAATCGAAGTAGCTGAGCAATCCACAGTTACAGAGGGTGTTTTCAGACCTACCCAGTTAACCATTAAAACCCTCTGTTAAGTCTAAGCCGCTCTTAAAAGCAAAGAAACAGACACAACTCTCTCCAGGATAGGCTTCCATGCCTAAGAAACAAATGCTAAAAATGGCCGAGGACCTAATCACCCTGATCAGGGGGTCCCATCCCCCTCCTGATAAAAGGCCCAGACAGGATGCAGACTATGAATCTTCTGGCCAGGTGTCCATTTCATCTGACTCTTCTCGGACCTAGGATATTCTTTACCCCCTTATGAGTATTCTGATGCTGAGGAATCAATTCAGTCAGCCTCTCCACCTGAGAATTACTCCTTTGGGGAGACCTTGCATACCATGAGGGAGCATTTCCATTGGGAAGGTCAGGATTACTCAGAATCCAAGAAAAGGCTCAGAGACTTCCTTTTATTGCCTCAACACAGACCCCTTGCTATCCCGCCAGTTCTAGACATTGTGGATGATGTGTACACTGAATCCAGTTTGAACCCTGACTCCTTACCCCCAGCCCCAGTTAAACCTGATAGATTTTACAGAGTCCCTGACTCTCACAAATTTCTGTACAAAAGCCCTGTTGCTGACCCTGAAACTATTTCTCAGGGACCCAAAGGGATTAAGGCCTCATCAGCAAAAAACCCAGTTCCCTTTGACAGAGACTCCTGAGCTGTAGACAGATGGAGAAAGAAGGGTATATACGTCTGCAACTTTAGCAATGAGAGCCTTGAATTGCCAGTTTCACATGCTAAAATATCAGCAATTTTTGATGTCTCAGTTGAAACAAAAGATGCTTCCAGATTCAGATCCTCCTAACTTAAATGCAGGATTTATTGCATGCTGCTGAACAAGTGGGAAAACATACTTTGCAATGTGGGTTTGACTCCTTAGAGGCCTCCTGTAGAGCAGCAGTTACAGGCTCTGTCATTAGAAGGCATGCTTGGTTAAAAGAACATACGTTACCAGATCATGTTAAGGTAAAATTATTGGATGCACCTTTGCAGCGGGATGTGCTGTTTGGAGTTAAGGCAGAGGAGGTATTAAAGAAGATGGAGGATAAGGCAAAATCTATGCAAACAGTGAAAGATTTCTTACAGGTTCAGCCTCCTCGTTTTAGCAGAAATTGGCCAACAAAGAATCGGTCCTTTCCAGTCAGACAGACCTCAAAGGGGCAAATACAGACATCCAAGACATAGAGGTCAGACACAAGGGCCTTAAGGCCTTGACAGTGGGGCACACCAGGCCAGAAAGAAGGAGAAGACAGGCCTCAATCTTATAAAAAACAGACTCAATGACTTTCCATTACAGCTGCCAAACAGTTCTCTCTTGCAGCCCCCTTAGGATGAAAACTGGCACTTTTCTGTCACAACTGGCATTGCATCACCAAAGACAAATAGGTTCATAGGTTTATACTAGGCTATCTGCCCTAAGGCATTTATAAGCCTAGCCCAAAGTTTTGTGGCTTACGCCACCCCTTATATGAAAAAATACTGTACCCATTAGTTTGTTGTGCCTCTGTCCAGCAGTGACACAGAGATGATTCCCAGGGTAAGCCTACGATCTCCCATCCACAGGTCAAGATTTCTCTTGAACAGAGCCAGCGAGGTGCTCTGCCTCACATGGACCGGGATTTTATTCCACAGCATAGGGAGTCTCTGAGTGATAAATCTATCCCTCCAGCACGTCCTATTTATATCCGTGCTAAGGTTTAAGTCGCTTGCTCTAGTGGTTTTGTTGGATTTGGATTTTTTGAGGTGGAGCATGTCCATTAATTCCGGGTTGGACATGGCCTTGTATGTCAGGCACATGTCACCTTTGAGCAGACGGTATGCGACTGAATAGAGCTGGAGTTTCTTCAATCTGGCAGCATATGACAGATTTTGGAGTCCCTTTATCCTTTTGCTGAGGAACTTTTGGGGTCTCTCCAATTGCTGCAGATGTCTGGTGAGATGCATCCTGAATGGGGCATTGTACTCGATCATTGGTCTGATAAGTGAAGAGTACAGGGGAACAATGACCTCACTAGATCTGGATGTGAATCCCTTCATGATCAGGTGGGCAATGTAGAAGGTCTTTCTAACCACTTTAGCAATGTGAGTGTCAAAAGAAAGGCCACTGTCAACCTGGGTCCCCAGGTCCCTGATAACCTCTTCTGTGCTTAGTGGATTGCCACCTATATGGTAGCTTGGGGTTACCTTGTTTTTCCCGAAGGGTATGACTTCAAATTTTTTGGCGTTTAACTTCAGGCCATGGCTCTGGCACCAGCTATCTGTTTCCGTGAGTCCCTTCTGAAGGATATCCATGTCCGATGCACTTTCCACTATGGTGCCCAGTTTGCAGTCGTCTGCAAAATTTGTCAATAAAGTCCTCCCATGTTGGCCTGTACTTCTGAGAAGTAGATGCCGAACAATAGGGGGCCAAGGGCCGAGCCCTGTGGGACACCACGTGTGACCGGCTTGGAGTCTGACATAGCGCCAGCAACTCTAACCCTGTGGGTTCTGTCCTTAAGCCAGTTTGCAACCCATCTTGTGACATATGGGTTTACATTTAAGCTGGTAAGTTTTTCTACAATACCCGGGTTCTCAACATTGTATCTCAAGGTTACAGGTTCCATTTTCACACCCTGCCAAGGCTAAAAGGAATGCCAAATCTGCCACCAAATCAATGGGCAGTGGCTCAAAGACAAATTACAGCACTCATGGACATGAGTGCTGTTCAAAAGGTACCACCACAGGAACAAGGACAAGGATTTTACTCAAGACTCTTTCTGTTTCCCAGAAAGGACAAAGCCTGGAGACCCATTCTGGACCTTTCTACACTAAACGCTTACCTGGATGTACCGAAATTCAAGATGTTGACACTACAGCAACTTCTTACCATGCTGGGCAAGAAATCTTGGCTCGTGACATTGGACTTCAAAGAGACAAACCTGCATATCCCTATCAGACAGAACTGCAGAAGATACCTCATATTTCTAGCTGGTTCAATGCACTAGCAATTCTCTGCACTGCCCTTTGGCTTATCTACTGTGCCCAGCGTCTTCACAAAGTGCCTGCCACCAGTAATTGTATTTTGCAGGCAAAAAGGAATTCAAATGTATCCATACCTGGACGACTGCCTAATTCAAGCAGAGAGCAAGGACATTCTACTAAAGCATCTGGCGTACGTCAAAAAGTTATTAAGTTGCCTGGGGTACACAGTAAACGAAAAGAAATCAAAATTAGTGCCCTCACAACAGATAATATTCCTGGGTGCCAGCTTGAACACAACGGCCCAGATGGCTTATCTCACACCAGACAAGCAAGGACAACTGGCTCAATATTTTCAATTAATGGCAACAAAGACCTAACTCCCTGCAAGAAAAATTCTGCAGACCTTGGGCTACATGGCATCTTGCATACTACTAATTCCATATGCCAGAGTGCATATGAGGAAACTACAGTGGTACCTAAAGAGCATATGGTCTCAACACTGTCAAGGTTTGGAAGTAGTTATACCACTAAATGTGAAATTGTTCGATCTCGCCGTTTGATCTTGCGTACGGGTTCGGAGCTGACCACATCGCAAGCTCTGCATCTAAGAGAAGCTCGAGGCCTAGTTCCTATCCCATGATCCCCTGCTGCTATCCCTCAGATCTAGTTTGCCGCTGCAACAGGTCGCGTCGACGGAGAGCTCGGGCCAATAAAACTTTATTTATTCATGTTAAAAAAAAAAGCTTTTTATTAATAAGTTAGTTTGAGTTGAGTGTGTGTGTTATTTAGGTATATCCTATTAATATTAGTAGTTATAGTTGTAGGAGCGGCTGCTCCTAGGCAATAGCCTGTTTTTTTCTGTCAGGGCTCTGGCAGAATTTTTTCTATAATAACTGTTTTTTGTAATAATAATCATATATATATATATATATATTTACTCTTAGTGTGTTTTTTGCAGTTATATTTACACCTATAGTTTAGTGTGGTTTGCTGTGTGGTTTCTACTTTAGTGTTATTAGTGTTATTATATTTAAACTTAGCTTGTAGTTATGTATGAGAAAGCTAAATCAGGATTCAAGCGTTGTCAATGTGGACAGAAGATGTCCATTACGAACAATCATACTTCCTGCGTCTACTGTCTTGGCCCTCTCCACCTTCAGGAAGACTGTTCCATCTGTCATTCCTTTAGTGGAAGGGTCATGATGGAGAGACGCAGGAAGCTTATTGAGAGGGGCCTTCTAAAGCCCGATTTTCAAGAGGCCTTAGAGAAGGCCGACCAGGCATCAAAGTCTTCGAAGGGGTCGAGGACTTCGAAGGTATCGGAGCCCAAGTCTTCGGCTCCGAGCACCTCGATCAAGATTTGGTCGCCGGCTCCACAGACCTTGGAACAGAGCATCGAACGGTTGTCTCGAATAGAGGCCCAGGTCTTGGAGCCGGTGTCAGAGGTGCCTCTGTCTTCAATCCTTCGCTCTCTGACCTTTTCAGCCCCTTCGACCCGTTCTTCCAGAGCGATGTCCGACACTGATGTGGATCGAGTGGTACAGAAGCTTATGGAGAACATGGCTCTGTCCAAACTCATTGCAGTTTTGTCCCAGTTGGTTTTGAAACTTGAAGGCCTCCCTGTCCCATTCATAGATCCTCCTTCGAGACCCATTGAGTCTTCGGAGCCGGGAGTCGTGGATCTGATATTTGTAGATCCCCCAGTGCCGAAGCCTTTCTTAGTGCTGTCGGCACCACGGACCTCAACACCCTCGGAGCCTGTCGAGGGGTCTCAGAGCAGACGGTCTCTCCTTGGTTCCGGGACGGAGAGTCGAACTGAACTTTCGGTGCCGACTCTTCCCCTCGGGGCCTCTGCGCAGATTAGCTCGGCTCCGTCCTCTGGATCGGAGCCCGTGGCTGGTCAGACACTCACATCATCAGGATCCACTTCTCCTTCCCTGAAGGGACCGTGTTCTGCTTCTGCGCCCTCTATCTCCACCAAGCGTAGAGACCCAATGCCTCAGTCAGCCCCAGTGGGTGAACCCTGTTCCTCGGAAGCTTCACCAGATGTCCCCTCTGATGAAATTCCGAGGAAGAGATTGTGCAAGGAGAGGCACATTGATTCACCACAGGAATCATTGACATCTGACACCGACCTGGATGAGTCAGAGGGGTCCCCACGGTCCTCCCCTGAGGATGTCTCATTCGCTGACATCTTAGAAATTTTAAAACAGAGGGGTGGCTGGCAGACACTTTCCCCCACTGAGGACAAGTCGGTGTTGCTGAAGACATTTGGGGCTCAACCTTTCACTTCCTGGGTGACTCCGCCCTTCGACGAGCTAATGGATTTAATAGCTCGAAGGGCGTGGGAGGCCCCTGATACCGTAGAACCAGTCCCTCGAAGACCAAATAAATATATTACTGCCCCCCCCCCCCCAAGATAAAGCTTACCTTACCAAGGGAGTCCTTGTTGATGCTATGGTGGTGGCGGCAGCCACCAAAAAGGAAATGTCCGAAGCATCTTCCTCTGTTCATCCTCCTAACAAGGATTCTAGGACTATGGACGGGTATGGGAAGCGCGTGTTTAGCTCAGCGACTTTTACCATGCGATCGCTGAACTACCTTATCCATTTTATGCACCTTCAGAGAGATCTCATTAAAGAGCTGAGAGATACTCTCCAGGGTACCGCAGATGCTGCTGTCTCAGACAAGGTGACAGCACAGCTTAAACACCCTTACTTCAATAGTTAACTCGTCCATGAGGCTCATATATGCGGCTGAAGGTTCGAGTAGGGTGGCAGCCTCAGCGATTGCTCTGCGGAGACTATCCTGGATGCGCCTGTGCTCCTTTGCGGAAGCCTTTAAGTCTTCCTTTACTAATGCCCTCTTTGATGGTGCCTCCTTGTTTGGGCCCAAAGTCAAGGAGACACTCACTAGGTGCAAGCAAGAGGGAAAGACCCTGTCTGCCGTAGGGGTCCATTTTTCCGCCCCCTCTAGACCGTACCCCAAAGGGCAACGAGGCGGGAAAATGTGGTTCCGGAAGACTCTGGGATCTTTCCAGTCTGCACCTAGCGATACCCCCTCCAGAGGCAGAGGAGTGGGAAGGAATGGAAGACGTCGCCCAGGCAGCAGAGGGGGTCTGCAAAACCAGGGCGACAGAGATACCGTCCCTGGGAAGCCCTTCTAGCACTCCAGAGTGGAGGCCCGGCTGTCCTGCTCTGGAGGCAGTCGGGGGTCGCTTGGGTTTATACCCGGAGGCCTGGCTAAATCTCACATCAGATTCCTGGGTAAAAAGCATAACCAGAGGATACGATATTCCCTTTCTAAACAAACCACCCCCCAAAAAAGATTCCCAGATGTTCCACCCGCTCTGCGGGATCAAGCAGCCATAGAAATACAAAGGCTGTTAGAAAAAAAAAGAGTCATCCAGCCAATCCTGGTGGACCAAATAGGATCCGGAACTTACAAAAGGTTCTTTTTAGTTCCAAAGAAAACAGGGGACTGGAGGCCATTACTGGACCTCAGCAGACTCAACACCTTCGTGAAGAAGGAAAAATTCCGGATGGTCACGCTACAATCGATTCTTCCGTTTCTTCAAATGAATGATTGGATGTGCTCTATAGATCTCAAGGATGCGTACTACCACATAAAAATGGCCATCCAGAGGTCACCTGCGCTTCCGGCTGGGAGCCAGTCATTTTCAGTTTCGAGCTCTGCCCTTTGGCCTCACATCAGCCCCCAGGGTGTTCACCAAGTGCATGGCAGTAGAGGCGTCTCACCTGAGACGACGGAGATTCCGAGTGTTTCCGTATCTGGACGACTGGCTCCTTACTGCCACCACCAAACATCACCTAGTGCAAGCCAGGGACTTATACGATCAACCTCAGTCCAAGGAGAGTGGTCAAAAATAGAGTACAACCTGCACATCAATGTCCTGGAGCTAAGAGCAGTGTTCTTGGTGTTGCAACACTTTCATGACTTCTTACCTCTGGGAACAGTGGCAATTCAGATGGACAATATGTCAGTAGTCTGGTACATAAACAAACAGGGAGGAACCAGGTCTTACCCCTTATGCAGAGAGGCCCTGAGAATCTGGCAATGGGCTGTGTCCACCGGACGCTTTCTAATAGCAACGCACATCCCGGGAACATCCAATGTCATAACGGACAGGTTGAGCAGAGCCATCCTGTTACCTCACGAGTGGTCCCTCAAGAATCAAGTTGTGGAGGACATCTTCCGCAGATGGGGCCAACCTTGCTGCGATCTCTTTGCTTCCCCCTTGAACGCCAAATGCAGAAGCTACTTCGCCCTACTTCCCCCTCTGGGGGGTGCCCCCAGGGACGCACTGGTACACGATTGGCCCCCAGGTCTCCTCTATGCCTTCCCTCCTATTCCATTAATTCCCAAATTTCTACAGAAAGCTAAAGGTCTGGGAAGGACGATCATCTTGATAGCACCATTTTGGCCTCAACAGATCTGGTTTCCCTTTCTTCAAGCTCACCAGATGGAGGAACTTTGGACTCTTGACCCAGTGACAGACCTGCTGACCCACTCGTCAGGAGTTCCTCTCCCATCTCTTCAGTCCGTCAAACTGACAGCTTGGCTGCTCCACTTCCCAACCTAGCCAGGTCGGACCTTTTATCCCCGGCAGTGCAGCACATTTTAGTTTCTTCCCACAAAGCCTCCACAAGAAAGCTGTATAGGCGCAAGTGGAAACGTTTTGCATGTTGGGCCTCCAGACAGGGTATAGACCCTTTAGTGGCCCCTATTCACAAAATTTTAGAATTTCTCTCCACACTCTTTCATCAAGGGTCCTCGACGTCCATGATAAGAGTTCAACTAGCTGCCATATCAAATTTTCGTGTGGGTGAAGGGGGAGGTACAGTTGTCCCACAGACTTTGTAGAGCATTTATGAAGGGTACATTCCATCTCAGGCCACCCATACGAAACCCGGTATTTCCCTGGAATTTGAATCTAATACTGTCTCAACTTATGTTGGAACCCTTCGAGCCAGCTTCGACGTGTCCACTTAAGTATCTGTCCTGGAAAACCCTGTTTCTGGTGGCAATCACTTCAGCTCGCAGAATCTCGGTACTACAGGCATTGTCGATTAGACCCCCGTATATAGTCTTTCACCCAGACAGGGTCACCTTGCGTACTAATCCATCCTTTCTGCCGAAAGTATGTTCAGTATTTCACATTAATCAATCCATTGAGCTTCCCACTTTTTTCAGGAACCATTCTAGTAAACTGGAATACATGTTACACAAATTGGACGTCCGCAGACAGTTGAAATTTTATCTGGACAGAACCAAGGAATGTAGGAAATCAGATCAACTTTTTGTTTCCTTTGCGGAAAATAAGAAAGGACTGGCAGTGACAAAATGCACGCTATCTAAGTGGCTGTCAGACTTTATAAATTTTGTCTATTCATCCTCCAAGCAGTCTGTTCCGTTCAAACGTAGAGTTCATTCTACCAGGGCTGTGTCCACTTCTCTGGCCCACGCCGATAGTTTACCGTTGGATACCATATGTGCGGCAGCTACTTGGGCCAAACCTCATACGTTTATTACTCACTACAAAGTGGACAGGATCTCCAGGGACAGGGCTTCCTTTGGTTCTACAGTTCTCAGGAATGTTCTTCCGTGAGCCACCCAGGGTTGCGGTGCTAGGGATGCTACCCGTACGTAAGAACAAACGGCGAGATTGAATAATTTCACATAAAGAAGTTATGTTCTTACCATAATGTTTCATGTGAATTGTTCATCTCGCCTTTGTTCTTCCAATCCCTCCCTCCATCCCCCTCCACGTTCTGGAAGAATGGTTATGACTGGTGTCTGGTTACTTTCTTTGGGTTGCCTGGCACTATCTGCTTCCTTTAGGTGTACTCATTTCTGTATGCCTTTCTGTATATAATTTGAGTATTTCAGTCTCGTGTGGATGAGAGAGTTGGCAAGGGGTTAGTTATGTTATTGAAGTCTGGTTTCTTAGCAAACTAGACCTGAGGGATAGCAGCAGGGGATCATGGGATAGGAACTGGGTCTCGAGCTTCTCTTAGATGCAGAGCTTGCGATGTGGCCGACTCGGAGCCGAGGGTCGGCTCCGAACCCGTACGTAAGAACTAAGGCGAGATGAACAATTCACATGGAACATTATGGTAAGAACATAACTTCTTTTTCCTTGTCTACAACAGGAGTTTCAATGGTGGGCAACAGCTTGTCACCTCAACAAGGAATAGCCTTTCACTAAACCCACAGCCAGGCAAACACTGACAACAGATGCATCGGATTACGGCTGGGGAGCACACATGGCAGGAAAATGTATCCAGGGTGAGTGGCCCACAGAGCAAAGACATCTCCACATCATTCAAAAAGAGATGCTAGCTGTACAAAATGCTATTATAGCTTTCAAGGACCTACTGCATCCAGGACAATTACTACTAAAGGCAAGACAACACCACAGTTATGTGATACATAAACAAGCAAGGGGGCACACACTCCTACACCCTCTGCAGACAAGCCATGACCTTGTGGATCACAGCTCTAAATTACCAAGTTCATCTGCAAGCACAATTCCTGCCAGGAGAGAAAAACACACTGGCAGACGACCTAAGCAGAAACATTATGGACCCACATGAATGGAAACTGAATCCACAAATGTTCAGAATGATAACACAAAAATGGGGGAGCCCGGTCATAGATCTGTTTGCTTCCCCGAAGAACTGCCAATTATAGAAATTCTGCACAAGGAGCTACCATCCACAAGCATGGAAAGTGGATGCCCTCTCATTCAGCTGGAAAAAACTACAAGTATACGCTTTCCCTCTCCTCCCAAAGGTACTCATAAAAGCCAGGCAGGAAGAGCCAAAAATGATACTGATTGCAAAAGACTGGCCATGCCAGCACTGGTACCCAGTCTTAAAGAACTTAGCACGAGAACCACCCTGGATTTTGCCTGAAATCCCAGAGTTGCTGACACAGCACAACAATCAGGTACTCCACAGCCAGCTAAAGACCTTAAACCTAGCTGCATGGAAAATTCCCTAGTCAAGCAAGCAGTGCCTCTCTCTCCAAAGCTGTTATGGATGTCATTCTGGAGGCCAGGAGGCCTAGCACCAGGAAAGCATACTCGGATAAATGGAAGAGATTCTGTGCCTGGAACCAAGCGCACAGCCTTGACCCTCTTGTCCCAAACATTCCTCAGATACTGCAATACAAGGGCCTCTCTCTTTCATCCATCAAGATCCACGCCTCGGCTATCTCTGCTCATTACAACACGGATCCACCAATTATTTCTAATCCTTTGCTCAAACAATACCTCAGAGGGGCTAAAAACATAAGACCGCCCCGTAGAGCACCTACACCAACTTGGGATCTCAGCTTTGTTGTGGAAAATTAACTCTACCTCCTTTTGAGCCAGCTAACACAGCAGAAATAAAATGCATCTCTTGGAAAACTGCTCTGCTACTGGCAATTACATCAGCACGAAGAGTTTTAGAATTACAGGCACTAATGGCAGTGGAGCCTTTCCTCATCTTCCACCAGGATAGGGTGTCTTTAAGAACTAACCCTACATTTATGCCAAAGGTGGTATCAAGTGTGGCTCTGAACCAAACTATTCACTTGCCAACTTTTTATCCCAAACCACAGAACAAAGGGGAGAAATTGCTACATTCTTTGGACATTCACAGACAGTTACGCTACTACTTGGACAAAACCAAAGCTTTCAGAAAATCTGAGCAATTATTGGTAGCATACACTGCAGGAGCACATGGAAAAGCCATGTCAAAGCAGACTATTTCAAAATGGATAGGACACTGTATACGTTTCTGCTATACCCACCATGGGAAACCTGTAGCTAGCAGCATTAGATCTCACTCCACCAGGGCAACAGCCACTTCAACTGCCTACCTCAGAGGAGTACCATTTGCCTTTATACTCCAACTCCAGAGCTGGCTTTGCCACTGCTGTACTGCAGGGCCTTATAGCCACCCCTAATGCCTTATAGATCCAGCTTCCCTACCTCAGCTTTGGGATTCCACCCAAGTGTAATGACTGCAGCAGTGTAACACGATGAACATAGTACAGTTTTGTACCTACCATAAATGTAGATGTTCAAGTGTTGACACTGCTGCAGTCCATCTTACCCTCCCTCCTTCCCCTCTTACTTCCTGGTACTTACCTAGGACATCTACCCTTTTTACCTATGGGGAGTAACTAAAAATGGTTGTTTGCTTTTCTTTTGTATTGTTTACTAGCAATTTAAATCGCATACCTATTTGGGGGCATCTGACATCTGGGGCAAGAAAAACTGAAGAAAATGGCGTTGGCTGCATCTTTTATACCCCTGTCACACTGACGTCGGAGGAGGCGACAGCAACCGACGCTGGACCAGGACTTTGGAACTCTGGCCGACTGCGGGACCGCCTGACGGCTGGATAACCCAAGTGTAATGACTGCAGCAGTGTCAACACTCGAACATCTACATTTGTGGTAGGTACAAAACTGTACTTTCCTTCTCATTGGAGCCGGGAGGCTTTTGATGCCATGAGGAGAGTATTGTCCCCTCGGGACTCCACATCATCAGGGCCAGTAACCTCCTCCCCTAAAATGCCTGTCTGCCTCTGCATCACAGATCTCACAAAAGCGTAAAGACCCAGATCCTCAGGATGTCCCATTGGGCGAAGCCTGCTCTTCCGAGACCTCACCAGAAGCCCTCACTGATGAGGCTCCTAGGAAGAAGTTATGCAAGAGGAAGCATCTGGATTCCCCGCAGGAATCCATCACTTCAGTCACTGACTTAGATGAGTCAGAAGGGTCCCCCTCGGAGGATATCTCCTTCGCAGATATCTTGGAAATTCTTAAACAGAGGGGTGGCTGGAATCCCATTAACCCTACTGATGATGAGTTAGTCGTCGTCCTTAAAGCTTTCGGGTCTCAGCCCTCCATCACTTGGGTGTCTCCACCTTTTGATGAGCTGATGGAACTGGTCTCTCCAAAGGCTGGGAGTCCCCGGATACCATAGAACCTGTCCCTCGGAGGCCTAATAAATTTATAACTTCCCCCCAGGACAAGGCCTTTCTAACCAAAGGAGTATCTGTTGATTCCATGGTGGTGGCGGCAGCCACCAAGAAGGAATGGTCAGAAACTTCTATGTCTGTCCATCCTCTTAAGGATTCTAGGATCATGGACAGATATGGAAAGCACATGTTTAGTTCAGCGACCTTTGCCTTCCGAAAACTGAACTATCTCACGCATTTTACTAGATTGCATTGAGATCTCCTAAAAGAGCCGGGAGGTACTCTGCAGGATTCATTAGCTGCAGGGGTATCAGATAAAGTAACTTCCCAGCTTGCTATTCTAAATTCCCTTGTAAGCTCTTCCATGTGTCTGGTCTTGTACGCAGCTGATGGAACGAGCAGGGCAACAGGTGCAGGAATTGCTCATTCCTGGATGTGCTTATGTTCCTTTGTGGAGCCCTTTGTCATCCTTTGTTTAACACCCCTTTCGATGGCTCATCCCTTTTTGAACCCAAAGTGAAGGAAATGCTTACCGGGTGTGAGCAAGATGGAAAGACTATGTTTGCTGTTGGAGTCCATTTTTCCACCCCTACCAGACCTTACCCCAAAGGTCAGAAGGGAGAGAAGATGTGGTTCCGTAAAACTGAAGGAGCTTTCTAAGATGCACGTGGTGAACTTGTGATTCTCACTGTTGATCATAGCTTGATACTGGCTAGGTGTGTAATATTCTATAGACTGATTGTGTAGTATTTACCTGTGAACTATGAAACTAGCTGCTCAGGGGCGCATTGTTAATCTGTTAGCAGTAATAGTAGAGAATGTTGGAGTTCCTCTATTTCAGACATGAGACAACATTTCTCTTTACACAGTATTTTCTTTTGTTAAGTTATTGAACCGTTTAAAGGCATGCTCCACCACTTTCCCTTCAAATAATTGCCGACTGTTGTGGTTTAACTCCTTGAGCATATGTTCTCATATTTTACACTTGAACACTGGTTGCCTCATTGTGTTTTAGGTACTGCAGTTTTTGCTCTGGTAGAAGACCTTTGTATGCTGCATTGGGGAGTTTTTCCCCACTGTTGTACCACCATAGATTTAGTATATATAAGGAGAGCTTGCCCCTCTGCTAATCACTTTTATTGACTTAAGGGAACTTGTTCTCAGTTAATTGTGGTTGAGAAATTGGTATATGAGCATTTGCGCTTCAGTCATTCATAGGGGAAGCTAGTGCACCAACTGTGTGACCATTTCAGTATTTTTTAAAAGCGCTTTTGTGAGTGCATACCCATATATCAGAATTTCAAAAATGTTAACAGATGTTTTGTCTTGCCGATGCCAAGTGCTGTGTGCAGGGTAAATCTCATTATTTACATTTTAGCTATGCCTGCCATGGCCCACTACTGTAATATTTACTTTTCTTTTTTGTTCTTATACAACTGGCTAGTTTTCCTATGAAGTAGAAACATTGTACATTATCTCATAATAATGTCATCCCAGTGAGCACCATAGCTGTAGTTCTTTGAGATTTATGTTGTAGTAAGTGTTTTTCTTTCTCTCCCTTGCTGACTGACAGGTTAACAGCATGACCTGCTTAATCTGCACTTCAGTAGCAAATAAATAAGGGGGCAGAGATGGGCACCAGGTTGTAGTTCATATAGTAATATTTAACCAAAAAGGAGCAGTAGAAAATTTGTCAGATGTTCATCGTGTTTCACTGTTGCAGTCATCACTGTAGGGTTCTTCCTGCCGGCAGGCAGTCCTCGGTCGGACAGAATCCCAAAGTCTGGGTCCGGCGTTGGCTGTTCAGTCATGACGTCAGAGCTCTAGTAGTACAAAGCTGCCAGCCGAAGCCATGTTCTCCTTGCCATGCGGTGAAAACAGTTCACAAGTGCCGGTCGGCTGACTCCTGATATTTTTTCGTGCTTCAGTCCGAAGACTTACTTCTTCTTCTCAAAGCTAAGTACCCCGTTGTGGAAACTTTTTTCTTGCTCCAGTCCGATGTCAGATAAAGTTAATAATTGCATTTCTTGTGGGAAGCAAATACCTCATAAGGATTTCCATTCTTACTGTATTCCTTGTTTAGGCCCTGACCATGACGTAGCTAGTTGTCGGTTTTGTGCTAGATTTAACCAACGTATGATTAAGCGAGGGTACGATTTTGCTTTTCACTACTTTGGTAGGCGATTTAATTATAAAATGTCGTCGGACACGCTTCCAACTACCGGAGTTCACAAACGACACAAGGATAAGGACAGGCCTCCGAGGTCCAAATCAGACGGCGTTTTACAAGCAGAGCCAGCTACAGGTTCGTCCGTCGTCACTGAGGTGCTTTCGCAGCCCCTGTCATCGGCCATTTCAGAACCGATTGCCGAAACGAACTCCCACGAGGAGCCAACTAGGCCTTTGAGTACTCCAGCTGCAGGACCTTCGAACAATGCTCCCTCGGATGGGTCCGAAGCCGCTGTGCAGGTACCGGCTTCCGAGGAGGTTTTCAGGCCTACATAGCTTCTGATAAAGGCAAAGCCAAAGACAAAGGCAAAGACTCCTTCTAAATCTAAGACACCAGCCCAGGTCTCTTCTGATCCGGGACCCAAATCTCAGAAACAGCTACTTAAAATGGCGGAGGACTTACTAACCATGATTAGAGGTTCACATCCCCCTCCAGACAAAAGGCCAAGGCAAGAATTGGATTATGAATCTTCTGATCAAGCATCTATTTCTTCAGTGTCTTCCTCTGAACAGGAATATACTTTCCCTCCTTATGAGCATTCTGATGCTGAAGAATCCATTCCGTCAGCTTCTCCCCCTGAGGATTTTTCTTTTGGGGAAACTTTACATGAGGGAACATTTTCACTGGGAAAGACAGGAGTACTCGGAATCTAAGAGAAGGCTTAGGGATTTCCTTCTTCTTCCCCAACATAGACCCCTGGCTATTCCTCCTATTTTGGATATTGTGGATGATGCCCTTTCTGAGGCTAATTTAACTCCTGACTCCTTTCCTCCAGCCCCTGCTAAGCCCGACAGGTATTACAGGCTCCCTGACTCCCACCAGTTCCTTTACAAAAATCCTACTGCTGATCCAGAAACCATTTCTCAGGGTCCTAAGGGGGTTAAGGCCGCTTCTGCTAAAAACCCTATTCTGACAGATAAGGATTCCAGAGCTTTGGACAGATGGGGCAAAAAAGTGTACACTTCTGCTACTTTATCTATTAGGGCTTTAAATTGTCAATTTCATATGCTAAAATATCAGCAATTTCTACTGTCTGTTATGAAACAAAAGCTGGGTACCATTACTGCATGTGCAGATAATAAGGAATTACACGATTTGATGCATGCCACTGAACAAGTGGGTAAGCATGGTTTACACTGTGGTTTTGATACCTTGGAGGCTTCTTGCAGGGCAGCTGCCTCTGGCACAGTCATTAGAAGGCATGCTTGGTTAAAGGAGCAAAACTTACCTGATCAAGTGAAAGCAACGTTACTGGATGCTCCTGTTCAGCATAATGTTTTGTTTGGGTCTAAGGCTGAAGAAGTGATAAAGAAAATGGAGGATAAGGCAAAATCCATGCAAACGGTTAAGGATTTCTTACAAGTTCAGCCCCCAAGATTTAGCAGAAATTGGCCATCTAAAAATTGGTCCTTTCCCAGCTTGGACAGGCCTCAGAGGGGTAGATATAGGCGCTCCAGAGGGAGGGCCCAAGCACAGACCTCTTACAGACCTAGACAGTGGAGTGCTTCCACCCCCAGGGGTGGAGAGGACAGACCTCAATCTTATAGAAAACAGGCTCAATGACTCCCCCTGCATGTCTCCAGGAACTTCTCTCCTGGAAGCCCCTCTAGGAGGAAAAAACTCTCTTTTTCAACAAAGTTGGACTTGCATAACCCAAGACAAGTGGGCTCTGGATGTAGTTTCAAGAGGTTACAAATTCCACTTTCATACCTTGCCAAGACCAAACACCAATGGTCAGAGGCATTAAACCAGGTGGGATCCCTCATGGCTATGAGGGCCATAGAACTGGTTCCACAATCAGAGACGGGCCAGGGTTTTTACTGAAGACTCTTTCTAGTTCCCAGAAAGCAAAATTCATGGAGACCCATCCTGGATCTGTCGGCCTTAAACACTTTCCTGGACATACCAAAGTTCAAGATGCTTACTCTGCAGCAGCTCCTGCCAATGTTGAGCAAAAATGCATGGATGGTGACATTGGATTTGAAGGAGGCTTACCTACACATCCCAATCAGACAGGAGTGCAGAAAATACCTCAGGTTCAAGGCCGGATCAAAACATTACCAATTCTCTGCGCTGCCCTTTGGCTTGTCTACTGCGCCCAGGGTTTTCACCAAGTGCCTGGCACCAGCAGTAGCTTATTGCAGACTCAAGGGAATTCAAATTTACCCTTATCTGGACGACTGCCTTATCCAAGCAGACAGCAAGGATGTCTTACTCCAGCATCTGGACTTTGCTCAAAATCTTCTCAAGTACCTGGGATTCACTGTGAACATGAAAAAGTCAAATTTGACACCCACACAACAGATAGCTTTTTTTGGGTGCTCTTCTAAATGCAACAAACCAGATGGCATTCCTGACATCCGAAAAACAACTGCAGCTGGCTTCAACTTTCAAAACCTTGGCGTCAATAACTCTGCTAACTGCAAGGAAATTCCTGCAGGCTTTGGGTTGCATGGCCTCCTGCATCCTTCTCATACCAAATGCAAGACTACATATGAGAAAAATACAATGGTACCTAAAAAGTGTACGGTCCCAGCATTGCCACAGTCTACACACACAGATTGCTGTCTTGCCTTGTCTACAAAAGGAATTCCATTGGTGGACCATGGCATGTCTTCACAACAAAGGGAGAGCCTTCAGTCTGCCTCCAGCCAGCCAAGTGTTAACCACGGACGCCTCTGATTACGCATGGGGAGCCCACTTGCAGGGAAAAGGTCTGCAAGGTTTTTGGACAGAGGATCAGAAGCACCTGCATATCAATTTAAGAGATGTTAGCTGTACAGAATGCCCTCTTGGCTTTCAGGGATCTTCTACAACCAGGACAACTACTGATATGGACAGACAACACCACAGTTATGTGGTACATAAACAAGCAAGGGGGTTCACACTCCTACCCCCTTTGCAGACTAGCCATGACTCTTTGGAACACAGCTCTAGCTTGCAAAGTGGATCTACAAGCTCAGTTTCTGCCAGGGAAACAAAATATTCTGGCAGACAGCCTGGGCAGGAACCTGTCAGATCCACATGAGTGGATGCTAGACACCCAAATATTCAAGATGATTTCAGAAGCTTGGGGCTGCCCGGACATAGATCTATTTGCATCCCCCCTCAACCACCAGTTACAGATTTTTTGCACAAGGACGTTTCACAAACTAGCATGGAAAGTGGTGCACTATCATTTAGTTGGAGAAACCTCTCTGGGTATGCCTTTCTGCCACTACCTCTTCTTCCACGGGTGTTATTAAAGATCAAGCAGGACAAGCCCAAGATGATAATTTTACTGGCCCCACATTGGCCTCGTCAATTTTGGTACTCAACACTGATGAATCTATCCCAGGAGCCACCTTGGATTTTACCTCGGATTCCAAATCTTTTGTCCCAACACCAGGTCCAGGTTCTGCGCTCTCATGCCAAAACTCTCAGCCTGGCGAATTCAGGGTCTATGATTAATCCTTTCCTTCCCAAAAAGGTCATGGATGTCATCTTAGAAGCCAGACGGCCTAGCACTAGAAAATCTTATGCAGGTAAATGGAAGAGATTTTGCACCTGGATGCATGCTCAGGATTCAGATCCCCTCATTCCTAACATTCCACTGATTTTACTTTACCTGACAGACATGCTACATAAGGGTTTAACTTTCTCCTCCATAAAAATACATGCCTCAGCTATCTCTGCACATTACAATACAGGTCCTCCAATCTTTTCCCATCCACTTCTGAAACCATATCTCAGAGGAGCAAAGAATTTAAGGCCCCCTAGGACAACACCCATACCTGCCTGGGACCTCAACTATGTTCTGGAAAAACTCACTCTGTCTCCTTTTGAGCCTGCTGCCACATCTGATCTTAAGTATTTATCATGGAAGACCACTATCCTGCTGGCTTTAACTTCAGCCAGGAGAGTCTTGGAGTTACAAGCACTCATGGCTGTGGAACCTTATATTATTTTTCACCAAGATAGGGTGTCTTTAAGGACTAATCCTACTTTCATGCCTAAAGTGGTTTCCAAAGTGGCTTTAAATCAAGCTATTCACCTGCCAACTTTTTTCACTAATCCACAAAATAAGGGGGAAAGGATCTTGCATTCCTTGGATGTACACAGACAACTTTGTTTTTACCTGGACAGAACCAAGGATGTCAGGAAAACAGAGCAACTGTTTGTTTCTTATGCAACAAATTCCCAAGGCAAAGCTATTTCAAAACAGACCATTTCTAAATGGATTGCTCATGGAATCAGATTTTGTTACTCTCATCATGGAAAGCAAATCCCAGGAAAAATTAGCACTCGCTCTACCAGAGCTGCTGCTACTTCAGCTGCCTTTCTCAGGGGAGTACCTACCAAAGAAATTTTGGAAGCTGCAACTTGGAGTTCAGTGCATACTTTCTCTAAGCACTACAGTCTCCCTCTTTACTCTGTCTAGGGCAGGCTTTGCTTCTGCAGTCTTGCAGGGCCTTCTAGCCGCCCCTTCTACTCTATAACCACCACCCTTTATCTCAGCTTTGGGATTCAACCCTACAGTTATGACTAAAACAGTGAAACACGATGAACATAATACAGTTGTGTACACTTACCATAAATGTAGATGTTAGAGTGTCTTCACTGTTGCAGTCTGGGTTACCCTCCCTCCTGACCCCTCTTATATTTCCATTAGTGTGGTTTCCTACTTCACCCTTCTTCTGAGGTGTATTTGCTTCAGGGTATGGGGTTTGTTGTATGTTATTTTTTTATTTTTGGTTGTTTTACTATTGGCCTTCATTTTTGGGCACCTGACATCTGGGGCAAGAAAAACTGGAGAACATGGCATCAGCTGGCAGCTTTGTACTCCTAGCTCTCTGACGTCAGGGAGCATGACTGAACAGCCGACGCCGGACCCAGACTTTGGGATTCTGGCCGACCGAGGACTGCCTGCCGGCAGGAAGAACCCTACAGTGATGACTGCAACAGTGAAGACACTCAACATCTACATTTATGGTAAGTGTACACAACTGTACTATACTTTGTCTTGCAGCTTTAAGAACTATAGACTGTGCAGAAACCACTCGTTTAAGCATCAAATCCATTGAACTGTCATCAACAGTGGGACAAGCATGTTGAATAATAGCTTACAAATTCAAAAATCAAAAAGAAATTCTGATACAAGACCAGTGCCTGTATCTTTAGATCTGCTTGCAGTATGTAAAATTTTGTGAAAAATCACCAGTATTTTTAATGTGTGTAATTGTAGCAAGTATTGCTAAATGGTCCTTTGCTGAAGCAACACTTGTATGATTTCTGTATTTTGTACTTAACAGCTGTTGATGATATAGACCAGAATTAACTTAAAAAATCTAAAAACTGGTGAGTTTGATTGCATTTTTATTTGCATTTTAAATTGAATTTGTTTTCTTTCTGAAATTTGTAGCAGCATTAGCTGCTGTATTTTCTTTCAGTAGTTGAAGGATATCAGCAGATGTGTATTGTATTGATTTTAGAACTTTCCGTAGATTTAGTTGCTGTTTTGATATGAGGGATCAAAAGCACAAATTGGATATGTGTATTTTTCTTTTCAGTTCCACTTATGTCTTGGGGTCCAAGTTTTAACTTCAGTATCTGGTACGTGGAACTTCATGGTATTGATGAGCCAGATGTGGTCCAGCCTTGTCTCAATTGGTATAGTAAGGTAGGCCTTGTTTTGTATTATTAGAATTTATGTATCATATTACATTTATTTTTATTAAATTTATAACTTAAACACGAATCATTTGTAATGTGTTGTACTTTTGAACCAGAGTCATGTTTACTTTAAATGGGCAAAAAAGTATTCTTTATTTTATTTTCCAAAAATAATCCTGTACATGACTCTCTTTTTCCTGAGCCTATGAGATGCTTTAGACTTTCATTTTTTTTAAATGGGTGCATCCATGGCATTTATCAGTTTTAGCATCTCTTCTTACCTCATGCACATAGACCATTTAGCTTTTATCACTTTGACTGCTGATTTTGATGTTGTTCGTGTTTCACTGTTGCAGTCATCACATTTGGGTTATCTGCCTGTAGGTAGCCCTCAACCGGCCTGAATAATAGAGTCTTCAGATTTCTGCGTCGGATGCCTTCGCTTCTTCCTTGACGTCAGGTCATCAGGGGTATAAAACATGCAGCCAACGCCATTACATCAGTCTTTCTTGCAGTGCGGTGCCCAAAACAGAAGCAGTTCGCAAGTGCCGGTCGGCCAACTCCTGAAATTTTTGTTTTCGAGTTTCATACCCGAAGTCATCAAAAAAGATAAGTACCCCGTTGGGGATCCTTTTTCTTGCTCTAACCGATGTCATTAAAGTTAACAATTGTCTTACCTGTGGAAAGCAAATACCTCATAGAGATTTTCATTCTTACTGCATCCCCTGTTTAGGCCCAGACTACAACGTCCCTCGCTGTCGGTTTTGTGCCTTGTTCAACGCCTGAACTATTCGTCGTCAGGCTATTTTTGCAGCCAATTACTTTCGTGCTCTGTGTACTCAGAAGTAGCTTCGTTAAGCCATCTGACTACCGATCTTCCTAAAAATGTAAGGATAAAGAAAGACAGACCACATTAGGTCCAAAACTGTCAACGATGCTTCCGTTAAGCTAGTCGCCAGTCTGCCGGTACTCAGTGAGGCGCTTTCGAAGCCCCTGATACCCGCTACTTCAGATTCGCAGGCCTCTACTTAGACCCATTCAGAGTCCGGTATGCAGCGAGATGCTTATTCGACTATGAAACCTGTGGGTGTCTCTACCTTGGATGGGTCCGGAGCCGCTGTGCAGGCACCGGCTTCTTAGGGTGTATTCAGGCCTACAGATATTCATATTAAACTGACGCTATTGTTTTCATCCAGGCCAAAAACTCACACTATGCCTAGAAAACAGGCGACCAAACTGCAGGCTCAGGCCCATATGCCTCAAAAACAAATGCTTTGAATGGCTGAAGACCTTGTTACTTTAATTAGGGGAAGCCAGCCTTCCCCCTCTAAGAGACCTAGAACTGATTTTCTTTCTGATTCTTCTGATCAGGAATCTGATATTTCTGCTCCTTCTGATTACCAGGATTTGCCCTTATCTACTTATGAGGATTCTGACAGAGTATTCCATTCCCTCTACTTCCTCTCCAGAAGATTTTTTTTTTCGGTGATTAAAAACATGATTCTTACAACACAAACTATTTAAATCATTGCAATTAACTGACACTTTTGCCCTTATACAACCGTTACATCTGAATCCTAATTTATTAATAAATAATAAACCAGTAAATCTAACAAACTACCCCCTGATAAAAGACTACACAATATGGGATATATATTAATGGAAAGACTCTTAACACTGGGCAAATGAGACTGTTAGGGAGCATTTTCGCTGGGAAAGCCAGGATTATTCTGAGTCCAAAAAGAGACTTAGGGAATTCTTACTCCTACCTCAACACAGGCCTTTAGCTATCCCTCCTGTTCTGGACATTGTAGATGATGCTTTCTTGGAATCTAGCCTTACCCCAGACACTTTACCTTTACCTCCCAGAAAACCTGATAGGTACCACAGAGTACCTGACTCTCATAAGTTCGTCTTCAAGAGTCCTTCTGCGGATCCAGAGACCATTTCCCAAGGACCAAAAGGCATTAAGGCTACTGCTGCCAAAAATCCTACCCCTTCTGATAGAGATTCTAGAGCCTTGGACAGATGGAGTAAGAAGGCATACACTTCTGCTACTTTGGCCATTAGGGCTTTACATTGCCAGTTTCATATTAAAGTATCAGCAGCATATTATGGAACTACTTAGACAGAAAATGATGATGATTCCTGACTGTGCTGAACACAAAGAATTGCAAGATTTAATGCATTCTGCAGAACAAGTTAGTAAACATACTTTGCAATGTGGTTTTGACGCTTTAGAAGCATCTTGCAAGGCTGCTGTCACTGGGTCTGTACTTAAGGCATGCTTGGCTTAAGGAACAAAACTTGCCAGATCATGTTAAAGCTAAATTACTGGATGCTCCCTTAAACCAAGACTGCCTTTTTGGCAACAGAGCAGAAGAGGTCCTCAAAAGGATGGAGGAAAAAGCTAAATCTATGCAAACTGTTAAAAGATTTCCTACAAGTACAGCCTCTCAGATTCAGTAGGCATTGGCCTTCAAAGAACTGGCATTGGACGTCAAAGAACTGGTCCTTTCCAGGCCTGGAAGCCTTCAGTCCAAACACTGGAACAGCAGACCACCTAGGCTACAGTCTAAGACTACGCACAGATCACACCCACTAATTAAAAACATGATTCTTACAACACAGAAACTATTTAAATCATTGCAATTAACTGACACTTTTGCCCTTATACAACCGTTACATCTAAATCCTAATTTACTAATAAATAATAAACCAGTAAATCTAACAAACTATCCCCTGATAAAAGACTACACAATATGGGATATATATTAATGGAAAGACACTGGGCAAATGAGACTTTATCTCAAACTTCCTATGAAATATAGTATTATCCTTAACCATCTTCATCATCTTATAAATGCTACATTCTCACAAATACACACTGACTTACAGAACATAGATTTAGTTCAATTAATAATTGAAAATCTTGCGATTAAAGGGAAAACAATTTCTAGGACTTATAAAATTATAATGAGTGCAAAACATCAGAATTCATTATTATTTTCAAACTATTGGCAAACGAAAAATCAATCACTGACTGAAGAAAATAAGAAACTAGCCATTGAAAATACAATCAAATTCATTCCTTTCAAGAAGCTGTTATATGCACAAATTATGGTAAATAACAATCTATATTATGCCTTATCTAAATTAAATAAATTCAGTCCTAACATTTCGCCTATATGTCCCCTTTGTCCGGATCAAACAGCTGATATTTACATGTCATGTGGAACTGTACTAAGATACTCAACTTATGGTGTTCCTTGAGAGTAAGATTAGAGAAGATGGGATATGAAAAATCAACCCTTACTTGGGAGACAGCTATATTGTACATTAATATCAATCAACTGCCAAAAATATTAAAACATGTCTATTACGATGTGTGCCCTTATTAAATTCTTTATTACAAAGAATTGGAATGTCGTGTCACCAATTACATGGGAAAATTTTAGCAATCTTGCTATCAAATATATCTCATCTCACAAATTAATTTATTCAAAAACAAAAAACAAATGCTATTACCAAAAATATTGGGGTTACTTTCTAGATATAATTCTTGACAAGTAAAATTTGCCTACAAATTCTCATGAAAAGCTAACCTTTAAATAAGAAATGAATGTAGTTATAACCAGTCTTTCTTGCATCTTCTCCCCTTTCTTAGTATATGTGTAACTAGATATTTCCCTGAACATACAAATAAATGGTTAAATTTCTATTTTTACTTTATATATAGACTATCCCCATTCTAACTATCCCTTATGAGACCAAATGAACATAAGAATTCTCATACTTGACCAATGTAGTGACTTCTTGTGTATATTTTGTATATATATATATATATATATATATATATATATATATATATATATATAAATATATATGTATAATTTTCTCGGAACGAGATTGTTGTCTGTTTTCTTTAGATAGGGATTTGTATTGTTTATTTGTGTTATTGAGTTACCGTATTATTGTTATTTGAAAAAAGAAAATTGAAATAGAGAGATTTTGGGGAGAAAAAAAAAAGGCCGCACAGGTCTAAGCAGTAGGGGGCTCCCACTTCCAAAGCAGGGAGTAGTAAGCCACCCCCTTATGGAAAAATGGCACAATGACTTAACCTTAAACCCTCCAAGCCCTGCTCAACTACCTGCTCCCTTAGGAGGAAAGCTCACCCTGCATGCAAAAAACTGAGAACTCATTACCCAGGGAAAAATGGGGTTTGAACATAGTTTTCCAAGGATACAGATTCCACCTCCACACACTACCAACGCCAAACGGTTGGCCAGACCTACCCCAAAATCAATGAGCGGAAGCCCAACAGCAGGTTCTCTCTCTTCTCAGTATCAGGGCTATTCACCCTGTCCCAGCAGAACAAAGGGGACAAGGCTTTTTATTCGAGACTTTTTCTGGTACCCAGTAAAGACCACTCCTGGCATCCTATCTTGGACCTCTCTGTTCTCAACACCTTTCTGGTGGTTCCAAAATTCAAAATGCTAACTCTTCGACAGCTTCTTCCTATGCTAGCCAAGGATGCCTGGCTGGCAACCCTAGACTTAAAGGAAGCTTACTGGCACATCCCAGTAAGAGGATCCTGCAGACAATACCTACGTTTCAGGGCGGGCTCCATGCACTTTCAGTTCTCTGCACTTCCCTTTGGCTTATCTACTGTGCCCAGGATGTTCACAAAGTGTCTAGCTCCAGCCATTGCATTTTGCAGGCAGAGAAATATTCAGATTTACCCATACTTTGACGATTGTCTGATGTAGGCAGAAAGCCGGGACTTACTATTACAACACCTGGCATTCGTAAAGAAACTTCTAACCTCACTGGGGTACACCATCAACGAAAATAAATCTCACCTAGTACCCTGCCAATAGATTGTATTCCTGGGAGCAAGCTTGAATACAACTTCGTAGATGGCATTCCTCTCTCTGGAGAAACAAGTTTATTTGACAGCCTACTTCAAACTATTGGCCACAAAACCCCAGCTGTCTGCAAGGAAAATACTGCAAGCTCTGGAGTTCATGGCCTCTTGCATTCTATTAATTCCATATGCAAGACTGCATATGAGGAAACTCCAATGGTATCTAAAAAGCCTATGGTGTCAACATTCTAACATCTACATTTATGGTAAGTGTACACAACTGTACTTTCTGCATCACCCAAAAGAGAGGTGGTAATGACACGTCCTGTGGGATTTTCAATTTTCTGCCCTTTTTCTACCCGGCTGACAAGCAGGCTTGCAGGTATGAGGGCTTGCTGTGTCCTTTTTAAATATCCATTTTCCACCTTTGTCACGTTTGTAGTAAGGGCTGTAATGCAAATTTAAAGTAAACTACCACAGCCCACATGCTCCACAGCTGTCTGTCAAGTAGGTGTTGACATTGCAGAGGGTCAGGCTGCTTCACTCCCCTTGGGATAGATGACTTGTTTGTTTATTCAGTTTGGTAACTGGGATAGAGCAGTGATCCAAATGGACCTATTTCATTCTAAGCCCAGACAAATGTAAATGACCATAGATAAGCAAATTAATAAGTAGTAGTATGAATGCAAACAAAATGTTGTGTTCAGATAGCAATGAGTTGATAACTGTAATAATAAAATGCAGAGGCCAATAGGAAGGGTTGGTCAGAATAAGGAGAGAATAAGAAGAATGGGAGAGTGAAATAGTGAAAGTATAGACCACAAAGTGTTTAAAGACAGGAAAAGTAGGGGCAGACCGAAATTAACTGTTACAGTACATATCCAAGCCGGGCAAGTAGAACACCTTTGCCTATGGCATTCCTGGTTGGTCTGAAGAGAAAAGGGGGTAATTTTACAGACCAAAATAGGAGGGAATTAATTTTCTTCTGCATTTGTTCTAAGTGAAGGTGAAAGTTCAGTGTGGGATGAAGCCACATACTAAGGTATTTGAAGGAGATGACTTGATCAGTGGGGTTGTTAAGATCATCATGGGTAAGAAGTGATTGAGAGTACTTCTGCTATTTAGGGGCTGTATCAAACAGCATTATTTTAGTTTTGGAAATGTTCAGCATTAGCTTTTTGTTATTTAGCCATTTTGATATGAGAAAGGAAGTCTCTTTATAGTTGTATGGCTGAAGAGGTCAGGTTGGAGTGAAATAAGACCATGTCATCAGCATAAAGTAAGCAAAAGAGGTGAGGGAGGTTAGGTGGTAGTTTATCAAATCATTAACACCAGTGTGGTGTAGAATGTCACAGCTCTAGCAGCCTACACATATCTTGCGTTCCAGAGTATTTTCTGAAAAATAAACTTAAAAGGCATAAGAGAAATGTAAATATTCTATGAACAATAAAAAATATTAAAGCTGTACAAATAATTTTATCAAAAGTATTCTTTATAGCAATAATAGTCAGTGCATTCATAGTCTTTTCCATAAATACTGTAATATATTGTAATGCACACAACCCACAAGTTGTATTATCTGATATTGTCGTTTTTTCATCTCATCCGATCTATTGGATCTGACTTCGGCTGTTAGCAAGCTCGTGGCAATCAAAAAGCTCTTGGATGTCTCCCCTTACCCATATTGCATCTCTCACTATTACCTCAGATCTCATTTTCCATTTTGCGAAGACGTGGTCCGATCAGCTAGCTCTTGGTTTCAGGTCGTATATTTGTCTTTTTCTCTTATTTTCTCTTTTTTGACCATAATTTGCCCCCTACCTGTCTCTTGTTGCTTAGAACATTTTCTTAAAAGTAACTGCATTTTTATTTAGGTTACTTTCCCTTTTCTTTCCTACCACTAACTGTTTTTTATAGGTTACTCCCCTTTCAACTCTGCACGTAAAAATCAACTGCCAATCATTAGCGGACCGGAGTTCCACTGTGGTGACCCCTAACCGGGAAAAGCCGAAAGACACAACAACAACTCTCCTTTCCCCTTTACTGTACTATTGTTAGTAGTTTTTTGCCTGTTCTGTTAAAAAAAAAATCTTTCTGCTGTCCCTTTTTTAGTGTGTGTGTGTGTGTGTGTGTGTGTGTGTGTGTGTGTGTGTGTGTGTAGTTAGTGTTTGTTTGAGGGATCTCTTTGCCTTCCTCTTTCTATTATGGTAGAGAACAAGAGAAACTGTCTGGTTTCAAAACAATTTTCAAAGTGCGGGCATAAAATCCCAGTCAGCGACTCGCACACACTCTGTGTATACTGCCTTGGGGCCCCTTCACTTACAGGAGGATTGTGCTATATGCTATTCTTTTAAGTGTAGAGCTTTAATAGAATGTAAAAACAAGCTCATTCTAAGGGGTATGTTGCCTTCAGTTTTGGAGAGGCTACTTCTGGAGGTAAAGAGAAATAAGGTTCGATCTGCAAAACGAAATCAGCTCATTCTAGTCCAGCTTCTTCTTTGTCCTCTAGGTCCTCAGACAAAGCTAAGAAGAGACGGGCTTCAGCGCCGGCAGGTGTTTCGGAGCTGAAACCAAAAACTTTGAAATCATCCAGCTCTGATGAATCTGTGATCTGATTGGAGACCTTGGCTCCAATCTCTACTCTGCTGGATTCAACTTCTTCAGCTCCGATCCTATCTGGGAAGGATGGATTGGATCTGATATCCGGTCCTTTTAAGCTGATTTTGACATTACCAAGGACTCTGTACTCTCCATCTTATGAACTGGTTCTATCGAGGGTACTGTCTCCCTTTCTGTTGAGACCTAGATCCCCTTCCACTTTTTCCTCCTATTCAACTCGAAGCTGTAATGAACCTCATGTACACTCTACTCCCAGGTCTTCAGAGCAGTCTGTGCGCCTCGGGGCTTCTGTGAAGGTGAGCTCAGCTCTGGCTTCAACCCCAGGTGAGCAGTCTTCTGGACTGGAGGGGACCCATCCCACAAATGTGGTTTGTCGGAGCCATAGTCATAATTCATTCTGGAGCAATCAGCCTTTAGAGCATTGGAGAGGGATATAGTTGCCACTGCAACTTAGAAGTCATCTGCCTCCTCGGATCCACTCCTGCAAAAAGAGACTGCCTCTTCCCATCACTAGGTTCTACAGGGACTGCTGGACTGCCAGGATACCCATCTGGGTACCCCAGCTCTTTCAATACCTCACTGAGGAGGTCCCTAGGAAGAGAATTATGCAAGAGGAAGGATTTGGACTCCACGGAGGAGTCAGCCACTGAAGACTCTGACCTTGATGAATGTGAAGGATCACCACTGTCACCCTATGAGGACATTTCCTTTGGGAAGATTCTGAAGCAGAGGGGTTGCTGCCAGTCCAAAAATCCTTTACCTGAGGAGTTGGTGTACCTAGTGGCCTTTGGTTCTCACCCATCTACCTCCTGGGTGATTCCACCCACCAATGAGCTCATAGGTTTGATCTCACTGTGGGTATGGGAGACCCCAGATTCCAGCGAGCCTGTTCTCGGAGACCAAATTATCACCACTCCCTTGTACAAGACTTTCTGTGCGAAAGGGGTTGCAGTAGATGCCAGTGTCATAGCGGGAGCAATGAACAAGGAACTTTCTGAGGAGAGTTCAACTATCCATCCTCCTAATAAGGATTCCAGGACAATGGAGAGATGTGGGGAGCATGTCTTCTCATCAGCGACCTTTGCCATGGTCACTGAATTACCGTTCACATTTTACTAGATTGCAAAGGGATTTGATCAAGGAGCTTTCAGATACCCTTGAAGGAGCAGTAGCTAAGGGAGCTAGAGAGAAAGCAGCTTCCTAGTTTTGGAAGCCAACTTGTCCATGAGGCTCATAGCACATGCAGCCGAATGAATGAGTATAGCGTTAGGTACCGGCATCTCTATGAGGAGGCATGCCTGGATATGCCTTTGCAATTTTGTGGAACCTTTAAGTCTTCATTTGTCAACGCCCTTTTTGACGACACATCCATTTTTGGTCCCAAAGTCAAAGATACGCTATCCAGGTGTGAGAAAGAAGGTAATACCCTATATGCCATGTGCATATGATTTTTGGTTCCTTAGAGTCCTTATCCCAAGGGTCAGAGAGGAAGAGGAAAAATGTGGTTCAGAAAGTCTCAAGGGACCTACCAAGACACACGTGGTGAGTTCACCACCAGAGGCAGAGGGGGGAACAGTAATGGAAGATGTTGCCCTCAAGGCAGAGGAGGCCCACATGACCAACGTTCTTGTAAATCTTTCTTTTTGGGAAGCCTTTTCAGTCCTCCTAAAAGGAGGCTTGATTGTCCACCTCTGGAGGCAATCAGGGTTGACTATCCTTGCACTGTAGAGCCTGGCAAAAGATAACTTCCGATATGTGGGTGCAGATGATAATATCAAGGGGGTTACCAAATTAACTTTTCCCAACAACCCCCTCCAATCAAAGAAAATCCCAGATGTTCCACCCAGTCAAAGGGATCAAACAGTTGCTCAAAGTAAGAAACTGCTAGAAAGAGTCATCCAAAAGGTTCCCTGAGACCTTAGAGGGTTTTGAACTTACTCAAGGTTCTTTTTGGTTCCAAAGAAAATGGGGAACTGGAGACCAATCTTGGATCTCAGCAGATTGAACAAGTCAGTTCGACTTTGCAAGTTGTGAATGGTAACAGTACAGTCCATACTCCGTTTCTGGAAAAGGATAATTGGATGTGCTCTGTAGATCTTCGGTATGCATACTACCACATAAAGATCGACAGATGCTCTAGCTGATACCTACACTTCTGGCTGGGAGCCAGTCATTACCAGTTCAGAGTGTTCAGCAAATGCATGGCAATGGTTGCGACTCACCTGAGATGACAAGGATTCCGGGTGTTTCATTATTTAGATGACTGGTTCATATCCGCCTTGACCAAGCATCTAGTTGTTTTGTTGTTCAGCTTTGTTCAGAACTAGGCATAACCATAAATCACCAAAAGTCTCATCTGGAACCCACTCAGAGTTCATAGGAGCACTTTTGGACATCAACTTCCTCCTTCCAGGGTCTTAACAATCAGAAGACAAACTTCAAAGTTAATTAGAAACAAGAAGGTGGCAGCATGTCATGTTCTACAATCCTTAGTATTTATGGCTGCAGTGATTGTATTGGTCCCTCTTGCCAGGTATCGGATATGAATTCTGCAATGGCTCCTGGCTTCTCAATGCTCAATAATTCAACCAATGTCTCACTAGATTCTCAAAGAACATTTGCAAAAAGGATCTCTTATGGTGGATTTGCTCAAAACAAACGACTCAAGGTCAACCATTTGATGATCTTCATGTTTCACTGTTTCAGTCATCACCTCTGAGCTATCCCTGCTGTGGTAGCCCTCAGTAGGGAGTCAGTGTTTTTGTGCGCCAGCTGCTGTCGCCTGTAGTCTGATGTCAGGTTGTTAGTGCTATAAAGCAAGGTAGCCGAGGTCATTACATCAGTCTTTCTTGCCGTGCAGCCCGTAGCCGAATCAGTTCGCACGAGTGCCGGTTGGTTGCTACCAGAAGTTGAATTTCAGCAGAAAACTTCTAAAGCTAAGTACCCCTTTGGGACCCTTTTTTCTTGCTCTAACTGATGTCCGAAAAAGTTAATTGTCTCACCTGTGGAAAGCAGATCCCACACAGAGACTTTCATTCTTACTGCATCACTTGTTTAGGCCCAGACTACGACGTCCCTTGTTGCCAGTTCTGTGCCCTCTTTAATGCGAGAACCATTTGCAGTAGAGCTCTTTTTGTAGACTATTATTTTCGTGTTCCGTCTTTGAATTCCGATATGGCATCCGTCAGCCAACAATCTGTCAACATTCTGAAAAAACGTAGAGATAAAGATAGAGACAGGTCAGACGGGGCTAAACCTTCCGCCGACGCCTCCGCTAAGCAAGTCGTCAGTTCTCCGGAATTCAGTGAGGCGCTTTCCCCAGCCCCTGATGCCTGACTCTGTTTCTGCAGAGGCCTCTGCCGAGTGGCTTTCAGAGTCTGGCATGCCTCAGAAATCCACTTCGCCCTTCTGAGCCTTTTGGCTGTCTGTACCTTGGTTGGGTCCGGAGCTGCGACGCAGGCACCGGCTTCCGAGGAGGCCTTTTGCACTACCGATTCTAGATAAAAAAAATGATGTCTTCGCATAAAGTACCGCTTCTCCGAGACCGGATTCCCTCAGGCATAGAAGCCAGGCCACTCCTAGGAAATCTGCTTCTAGTAACCATCTTGCTACTGTCCCCCACCCCAAGCTCAAATGCTTAAAATAGCTGAGGATCTCATCTCCCTTATCCGAGGTACTCAGGCCCCTGCTCCAAAAAGGAAAAGGCATCATTCTCTAGAAGTTGACAGACCATAAGTCTGAGGAATCTGATTATTCTGCTTTTGAAGAGGAACAACATCCCGTAACTGTTTATGAGGATTCATATGCAGAGAAATCTATCCCTTCCGCCTCCCCTTGAGAAGACCTCTCTTTTGGGGGAACCCTTCACTCCCTCAGGGAACATTTTCAATGGGAATCTCAAGACTTCCCACAGTCTAAGAAATGACTTGGAGAGTTTCTGGACCTGCCCCAGCACAGACCTCTCGCCATCCCATCTATTTTGGAAGTGGTGGACGATGTTTTCCATGTATTCAACTTGGCCCCTGATGCCCTGCCTCCTGCTGCAAGTAAACCTGACAGGTACTACAGGGTACCGGATTCTCACAAATGCATGTAAAGGAATCCTGCTGCAGACCCTGAGGTCATTACACAGGGACTCAAAGGTGCCAAGACTAGTTCTGCCAAGAATCTTCTTCCTTCTGACAAAGACTCCAGAGCTCTGGATACATGGGTAAGGAAGTATACATCTCTGCACTCAATCGTCCGTTCCATATGTTAAAATATCCATATGTTAAAATATCAACAACACACTTTGGAACAATTAAAACAGAAGTTTGCTACCTTTCCTGACTGTGCCAATTCAAAAGAGCTGACAGATTTACTAAACGCTGTTTCTCAAGTGGACAAACACTCTCTACAATGTGGATATGATGCCCTAGAAGCCTCTAGTAGGGCAGCAGTGACAGGATCTGTTATCAGAAGACATGCATGGCTGAAGGTGCAGGTAAGGCCCAGTGCTTAGAGGGAAAGTTCCTGAAGAATCTGAGAGGTTGAACTCAAAATAAATCTTTTACTGATTGCATAGATTATGCTTTGTCTTCCATCTTTTTTAAGTACCTCTTCTGCTTTTCCCCCAAACAGGTGTTCCTTATCTAGGGGTGCATCAATAAGTTTAGACTTGAGATGATCAGGGAGAGGTTGTCCCTTCAGCCATGCATGTCTTCTGATAATAACTACCATAAATGTAGTTGTTAGAGTGTATTCACTGTTGGAGACATCACCTGTGGGTTATCCCTGCTGTGGTAGCCCTTGGTCGGCCCAAATACCAGAGTCAATGTTTTTGAGCGCTGGCTGTCGTCGCCTGTAGTCTGACGTCAGGTCGCCACTGCTATAAAACGAGGCAGCCAATGTCATTACAACAGTTTTTCTTGCCCTAACTGGTCAGAAGCACAAGGGAAAGAGAGAAGTGGTCATGGTGGCTAGAAGCCACCTTGGGAAGATTGTGCCCCCCTAGGGGAAGATGGAGGGAGGGAAACCAAGACTCCAACAGTGAATACACTCGAAAATCTACATTTATGATAAGTATACACAACTGTACTATGTTCTTCGTGTTTCACTGTTGCAGTCATCATCTGTAGGAGGATTTCCAAAGCTGACAAAAAGGGTTGAAGGATAGGTTGAGTCCCAGGTACGGGTCAGGAGGCCCTGCAGAACTGCAGAGGCAAATCCTGCCCTGGACTTGGAAGAGAGAGAGGTAGGTGGTAATGCTTTGTAAAGCTATGAAAAAAGGTCCAGGTGGCCGCTTCCAATATGTCCCTGGTAGGTACTCCTCTGAGGAAGGCAGTGGAAGTTGAGGTTTCCCTAGTGGAGTGGGTACGTATAGACTTAGGGATGGGTTTCCCCATGTAGTGTGCAACAAAAATGGATACAGTGTGAAATCCATTTGGAAATGGTTTGTTTGGAGATGGGCTTCCCCTCTGCCCCTGGGGCTAAGCTTATAAGAACTTGGTCTGTTTTTCTGAATGGCTTAGTATGGTCCAGATAGTATCGGAGTTGTCTGTGCATGTCGAGTGAGTGTAGAATTCTTTCCCCCTTGTTTTGAGGGTTGGGAAAGAAGGTGGGAAGGTGTATGTCCTGGTTAAGGGTCACATCAGATACCACCTCGGGCATAAAGGAGGGGGTTAGTCCTCAGGGGCACTCTGTCTGCATGAAAAATTATGAAGGGCTCAACAGCCATGAGAGCTTGAAGTTCTGAGACCCTTCTGGCTGAGGTGATAGCTAGTACGAAGGCAGTCTTCCATGAGAGGTATTTCAATTCTGCTGAAGCGGCAGCTTCGAAAGGAGGAAAGGTTAGTTTCTCTAACGCATAAATCAGGTCCCAGGGTGGCATCAGAGGCCTTCTGGGAGGCTTGATATTAGAAGCCCCTCTAAGGAATTGCTTAATCAAAGGATGCCCAATGAGGGGGGGGGTCTCAATCATAATGGGCAGAGATGGCAGAGGCATGGAATTTAATAGAGGAGAAAGACAGGCCACTATTGAGCAACTCTGCTAGGTAATCCAGGATGAGAGGGATGGAAGGTTGGGAGGTTCCATTTTCCTGCATATGACTTCCTTGTGCTGGGCCTTCTGGCCTCTGTGATGATGTCCAGGACCTGTTTAACGGGGTCTCCTTGTTAGTTTTTAGTGAATAAGTCATGCTGAAAGTTTGAGAGTCTGTAGGTCTGGATGCAGTACCTTCCCCTTCTCCTGGGCCAAGAGGTCTGCCATCAGGGGAGGCAGCTTTGGATGCTATAAGGTCAGACTAGGCTGTCTGGGCCAATCTGGAGCAATGAGGATAGCCTTTGGCCTCTCCTCTCTTATTTTGATCAGAACCTTGGGTATAAGGGGCAGAGGAGGGTACACGTACACAAAGCGGGAGCTCCGGGGGAAGGTCAAGGCATCCACCTTCCATGCTATGAGGTGATACTCCCCGATACAGAACTTGTGCAGCTGGTGGTTGAGGTGCGAGGCAAAAAGGTCCACTTCTGGGCGTCCCCCACTCCTGGGTGATTTGCAGAAAGATTTCTCTGCGGAGCTGCCATTCGTGGGGGGTCCAGTAAGCTTCTGCTTAGGTGATCTGCCAGGGTGTTGATCCCTCATAAGTATAAGGCAACTAGGTGTAACCCCATGGAGGAGGCTGTAAACCAGAGACTCAGGACTAACCTGCAGAGGGGTAAGACTGGGTGCCCTCCTGCTTGCTGATGTACCACAGTACTGTAGTGTTGTCTGTTTTTATAAGGAGGACCCCTGGCCTGAGATAGGGTTGGAAGGAAGGCAGAGCCTTTTGCACTGCCATCAATTCTTTCTGGTTGATGTGCAAATGAAATTTCTGGGCATTCCAAAGGTCTTGGGTACACCTGCCTGCTAGGTGAGTGCCCCAAGCAATGTCTGAGGCATTGGTGGTGATGGTCTGGATGGAAGGGTGTTGAATGAAGGGAAGACCCTTGGTCATGGAACAGGCCTCTGCCCACCACAGAAATTTGGCATTTATACAAGGGATCAGAGGGAGAGTGGTCTCCAGGGACGGAGTCCTGATACGAAAGGTTCATTAAGTACCAGTGAAGTTTTCTCATGTGAAGCCTGGCGAGAGGGATGAGAAGGATGCAAGATGCCATGTATCCCAGGGCTTGCAGGAACTTCTTTGCAGTGAGAGGAATTCTGGAAGCCAGCTGGGTGAAGTTGAGAGACAGGAAGCTCTTTTTACCTGGGGATAAGAAGGCCATTTGGGTTGCTGTGTCTAGCACAGCTCCCAGGAAAACAATTTTTCTGGTGGGGTTTTGCTTTGATTTTTTTTCTCATTGATGCTGAACCCTAGTGAAGTTAGGAGTAATTTGACAAAGCACCCTTCCTCCACTTGGGTGTCTCCACCTTTCGATGAACTTATGGACTTAGTTTCTCAAAAGGCATGGGAGTCTCCAGATTTAGTAGAACCTGTTCCTCGGAGGCCAAATAAGTTCATTACCTCACCCTCAGACAAAAATTTGTAACTAAGGTAGTCCCAGTAGATGCTATGGTGGTGGCGGTGGCAGCCACCAAGAAGGAACTCACAGCATTGGTTTCTTATGTCCATCCACAGAACAAGGAGTCTTGCATGGTGGACAGATATGGAAAGCACATTTTCTCTTCAGCGACATTTGCTCTTGAATCGCTGAATTACTTAACTCACTTTACTAGACTACAGAGAGTTCTCTTGAAGGAGCTAGGAGATACCCTCCAAGGTTCAGTAGCTGAAGGGGTGTCAGAGAAAGTTTCCTCTTGGCTCTCTACCTTAAATTCAGTGGTCAACTCCTCCATGAGACTGATTTCTTATGCAGTGGATGGAGTGAGCAGAGTAGAGGTTTCAGGAAATTTCCTAAGGAGACATTCTTGGATGCACCTGTGTGACTTTGCAGAGCCCTTTCAATCTTCCTTTGTGAATGCCCCAGTTGATGGCTCGTCTCTGTTTGGGCACAAAGTCAAGGACACACTAACCAGGTCTGAACAAGAAGGAAAGACTCTCTGCCATAGGAGTCTGTTTTTCCCTTCCTACCAGACCTTATCCCAAAGGTCAGAAAGAAAGTGGGGAAAATGTGATTTTGTAAATCCCAGAGAGCTTTCCAGGGCACACGTGGTGATTTCTCCCCCAGGGGCAGAGGGGGAAGTTGTAACGGAAGATGCCAACCATGTGGCAAAGGGGTCCCCAGAATCATGGCGACAGGGAATCCTTCTTTGGTAAGCCCTTTCAGTGCTCGTAAAGTGAGACCCACCTGTCCATCTCTGGAGGCAGTCAGGGGCCACTTATCTTTGTACCCAAAAGCCTGGCTAACAATAATCAAAGGCAAGTGGGTACAAAACATCATATCCAGAGGTTATTCCATATCCTTTTCTTTCCCTGTCCTGAAAATAAAAAATATCCCGGACATTCCACCCAGTCAAAGGGAACAGGCAACTTTAGAAATTCAAAAGTTGCTAGGCAAAAGTCATCAAAACAGTCCACACAGACCAAATAGGATCTGGAACTTGCTCAAGATTCTTTTTAGTTCCAAAGAAAGCAGGGGGCTAGAAAGCAATTCTGGATCTCAGCAGCCTAAATAAGTCTGTAAGAAAGTCCAAGTTCTGAATTTGTAACACTGCAGTCAATTCTCCCTTTTCTCAGACAAGACTATTGGTTGTGCTCGATAGACCTCCAGGATGCATACTACCACATAAAAATGGACAAGCAATCCAGGAGACACGTGCACTTTTGGCTGGGAGCCAGCTACTATCAGTTTTGAGCTCTGCGCTTTGGCCTCACTACAGCCCCCAGAGTGTTCACCAAGTGTATGGCATTAGTCTTGGCTCATTTGAGATGCCGAGGATTCCGAGTGTTTCCATACTTAGACGACTGGCTCCTAACTGCCGCCACCAAGCATCTGCTAACAAAAGCTAGACACACCACCTTGCAGCGAGAAGTCTGTCTTGCTGCCGTCTCAGCATATTGTTTTTATAGGAGCAGGATTAAACACAACCAAGATGATGGCCAAACTTCCTCCAGAACACGTACAAGTTCTACAACATCAGGACTTAAATCTTCTTTCCAAGAAAAAAGTGCAAGCGTGGACAGTCCTGAAAGTCTTGGGGACCATGGCAGTAGCAATAACCCTGATCCTATTAGCACATCTGCACATGAGGATTCTCCAGTGGCTACTGTCCACTCAGTGGTCGATGCAAGAACTGCCCATATCCCACAAAATATTCATAATGGAATCTTGCAATAAAGACTTTCATTGGTAGCTTTACTCCACTCATATGATGCTAGGTCGACCCTTTGTACTTCCCCAACCAGTAGCCAGTGACCACAGATGCCTCTCAGATTGGGGTGGTATTATCTGGGAAAGACATTCTAAGGCACTTGGCAAGATCATGAGGCCCATTGGCACATCAGTGGCCTAGAGATGAGAGCGGTGCTTTTAGCGTTGCAAGCATTCCAGGACTCTTTCGCTGGGAACTATTGCAATACAGACAGATAACATGTCAGTTGTTTGGTACATAAACAAGGAGGAACCAGATCATACTGCATTTGTCGGGAGGCCCTGAGAGTATGGCAATGGGTAACCTCCTGCCAATGCTTTCTGATAGCAATGCACATCCTGGTGAAATCCAACGTGATTGCAGACAGACTCAGAAGAGCGATTCTAATGCTTCACGAGTGGTCCCTAAAACAGGAGGTATCGGAAAAGATTTTCCACAAATGGGGCCAGCCTTGTTGTGACCTTTTTGCCACATCCATGAATCCCAAATGCAACCGCTACTTTGCCCTGGTCACCCCTCTGGGGAGTCCCCAAGGGATGCACTTGTACACGATTGGCCCTCGGGTCTCCTGTATGGTTTTCTTCCCTTTCCATTCATACGTGAAGTTCTTCTGAAAGCCATTTACTTGGGAAGGGACTTAATACTCATTCCCCCCATACTGGACTCATCAAATCTAGTTCCCCTTCCTGTGGCCTCATCTCCAGGAGGAGCCTTGGATTCTGGACCCAGTTTCGGACGTTCTGACTCATGCATCAGGAATGCTCTATCCCTCCCTTCAAACTCTCAAGTTGACAACTTGGCTGCTCCGGTTCCAGCCATAGCCAGGCTCCCTAACCTTAAGATTTTCTGTGTGGGCTTCTCATAATCATATTGACCCATTTTCTGCCCCAGTAGGTTCCTTTCTAGAGTTCGTGACGAAACTATTCAATGAAGGCACAGCCACAGCTACTATTAGAGTTCAGCTAGCAGCAAAATCCAGTTTCCATTTAGGTGAATCAGGCCTCAATATTATGTCTCACAGACTATGCAAAGCCTTTCTTTAAGGTACTTTTTTTATTAGGACTACCTATTAAAGGCCCTCTAGCACCATGGGACTTGAGTTTTGTCTTATCCCGTTTAATTTTTCCTCCGTTTGAGCCAGCATCATCCAGCGAACTCAAATTTTTAACTTGGAAAACTATTCTTTTGACAGCAATCACTTCTGCTAGAAGTGTGTCAGAGCTGCAAGCCTAGTCAATAAAACCCCCCCTACATGCTTTTCCACAGAGACAGAGTCTCCTTATGAACAAACCCTTCCTTTTTACCCAGAATATGTTCAGAATCTAATTTGAACCAATCCATAGAACTACCAGTATTTCTTTCCTGATTATGAGACTAAGGCAAAATACATATTGCACCAACTGGATGTGCATAAACAGTTACGCTTCTACTTTTATAGGACAAAGGACTTCAGAAAATCTGACCAACTATTCATATCCTTATCAGATTCAAAGAAAAGTGCTCCAGTTTCCAAAGTGACACTTTCAAAATGGCTCTCAGATTGTATAACATTCGTTTATAAATCTCAGAACAAAGATTTTCCCCATAAAGTAAAAGGCCATTCTACAAGAGCCATTGCAACTTCTTCCGCCTTTCAGGCTAGACTGTCAATTGATACCATTTGTGCTGCAGCAACGTGGGCAAGACCACATACCTTTACCACTCATTACAAAGTCTATTTGGCCTCCAGGAACAGGTCCTCCTTTGGTTCCACAATTCTGAAGAATATTCTCCCTTAAGCCACCCAAGAAAGATGGTGCTAGGGACGCTGTCCCAACCTAGTGAAAATGAAGGCGATATAGGACAGCAACACATAAAGAAATCATGTACTCACCATAACGTTCCATGTGTGTTGTCCATCTCACCTTTATTCTTACATCCCACCCTCCTTCCCCCCAGCCTTTTGCTCCTGGGAGACCAAGTTAATACGGTTAGCTATTGGCAATCTCTGACCTGCTTGATTGTTCTAAAGGGTACTAAACTACCCGTATTTTGCTTTCTTTTAGAACTGCAAACAAGATCTGGGCAGCTCTAGTGCATGATGGGATAGGGTATAGCCACGAGCTAGTGGAGAACCTCGAGCTTTTGTATATAAGGCCGAGTCGGATCCAAACCCAACCTAGTAAGAATGAAGGCAAGATGGACAGCACACATGGAACGTTATGGTGAGTACATAGCTTCTTTATTTATCTTTATTAATTTTATGTCCTGAAAAAAAAAAATAGAACTGAAACTGTCTCAGAATGTTGCACAATACCGAGATGATCCTTTCTGGTTCCCTCCGGTACAAAATAATACCGTCTGCAAATAAAATTAACTTTACTTGAACACCATACCAATTATATCCTTGAATTTGAGTCCCTTATTTTCTTTGCCAGTGATTCTAGGTATAACACAAATAAGAAAGCAGAAAGAGGACACCTGTGCCTGGTTCCTCTGTTCAGACACAGTAATTTAGTAGCTGTACTGTATCCTTGCTTTACACTAACAAAGTAAGAATAATAAGAAAGTTAAGCAAGCAAGTTAAAGTTATGGCCTTCTATTCATATGCTGCTGTATTCATGACATTACGCAATTTGCCTCTGGTGAAGTCTCATATGTCCAGCCATTATACAAAAGTTAAATGCTACTGCTAGGGTGCACACGATGTCCTGCGCCTCTCTCTTGGACGTCTGTCGTAAATGGACATCGGGTATAAAGCGGACATCAGCACGCACCTTCCTCAGAACTTCTCTGCTGCCAGTGTGACTGCCAGCTCCGGTCGTCGCTTTTCCAGAAGTAGTATTTTCTTACATTAGACTTCAGATAACTACCCCTTAGGAGTTTTCTATTTTGTTACTTGCTACCATTTTGGGTTACATGTCTGTTAGGAAGGGCATGTGTAGGTGTGGAAGGCAAATTCCACATAAGCTCTGCCTAGGCCGAGAATACGACCATACCACCTGTAGTATTTGTCAGGCCTTTGTTCCTAAGACCCTTAGAAGCTGTCTAGCTGCCTTAAAAATGTACTTTGAGAATCAGAGACTGAAACATTTAGCTTCTAGGATGGACCTGACGTCGGAACACATGGATGAGCCCCCAGTCAAGAACGCCAAAAAAGAGTAGGCCTGAACCGACTGCTGCGCCCTCCACTCCAGCCATACCTCACGAGTGCTAGTGAAGGCCTGCAGTCTGAGCCAAAGTCCTCTGAGCTTCCCTCTGCAGAAGGGCCCAGAAGATAGAGTTCTTTGCACGAGGTCATGTCCCAGAGGAATCTCAAGCATCTGATTCGGTTGCCGAGGGGGGAACCTAGGCTTGTTGTATCCGAGGGTCCTCGTGGTGTCTCTCAAATCATACGCGAGGATGTTATCTCTGACGTTGTGGAGTGCCAGCTGGCATCAGGCCCTCCTACCATCCAACGCATTTCAGAATTCTGTCCACCAGAGACCCATAAGAAGAGCAAACAGAAAACAAAACATATTTCTCAGCCTCTGTCTTCTTCACCTGTGGAACAGCCTCCGGATTGACAGGCCTTCATCCAAGCCCTTCTCAGTGCCTTCCTGGCCTTGCATCAGGGCCCAACTCCTTCCCAGACCCCTACACCCTCTACCCCAGAGGGACCTGCTGCCGACGTCTCCTCAGGAGAAGAGGATTCATCAGAAGATGAATCCGTCACCTACTCTTCACAAATTGTTTCTCGTCTGGGATATGCTTCCCCAGAGGAAGAGTCCAGTGGCACTGACTCCCCAAGTGAGGATCTCACCTTTGGTGAGACCATCACAAAGATGCAAAACTTCTTCAAATGGGACAGCAGTCAAGTCATTGAGACCCAAAAGAAATACTATGAACTACTACAATTGGAGTCTCCTAGCCTTTCTTCTGTGCCCCCAGTACACCCGGCTTTTCTGGATGCTTTCATGGTTGCTTCTAAAAACCCTGACTCAGAACTCCCAGCACCCAAGTGTCCAGAAAGATTCTACAAGGTGCCCGAGGGAGCTACCTTCCTCAACAAAGTCCCATCTCTAGATCCTGCAGTCATTTCCGTGACCACTGACAAAACCTCCAAGTTGCTTCCCTCCACCTCTCTATGCCTCTGGTAAAGAGAGAAGAATGATGGGACATCTGGGGATGAAGGTTTATACTTCTGCCACCCTAGCAGTAAGATTTATCAACTACCAGACACACTTGGCCAAGTATTTCTTGGCTCACTTGGAAGATGTGGTCAAGCAATTGGGAGAGCTCTCTGACTCCCCTGCTGAGGCCAAGATTTCCTCTGTCCTGAACTCCTGCACACAAGTGACCAAACACTCCAAGTGCAGCTACGATGCTGTGGGAGCATCAGCAAGGGCTGCTGCCTCTGGGTCTGTCATCAGGAGGTACTCTTGGTTAAGATTGCAACCTCTCCCTGATGGCATCAAATCCATGCTCCTGGATGCACCCCTGGACAACAAAAACCTGTTTGGTTCAGCAGCTGCCCGAGCCATTTAATGCCCTCCAAACCAAAGGCAAAGAACTGCAGGAATTGGGACATATCTTTATCTCCTCCTTTCCACATTTTTAAAGGAATTACCCAGCAAAAACGTTTTTTGTGAGATCCTCAGCTAAGAGAATGCAAGCTAATCCTAGAAAGGACCACAGGAAACCGCCCTCATGTAGATTTGTCTCCTCTACTTCATCCTCTAAACAGTATTTTCAGGGAGAGCCTGGTAGTCTGTGACTACCAGGCTCTTCATCCAGACTCCCCTCTCTCCATGCACCTCTTCCTTGTCACTTGGAAGCAGGTTACCCAGGACTGCTGAGTCCTATCTATCGTAAAACAGGGATACTTCATGACCTGGGAGGCCAGACCCACTCCCAAAGGCATCCCTCACCCACCCCTAGACCAAATTCCACTTTTTCCACCAGTCCTGCAAGAACTTCTTGCTCAAGGAATCATTCAGGAGGGCCCTTGTACTGCAAGAGGAAGGGGATTTTATTCAAGAATCTTTCTGATTCTCAGGAAGGAAGGTCCATGGATGCCTATCTTGGACCCATCCCACCTCAGTTCCTTCCTTCCGAGTTCCCTCCTTCAGGATGCTGTCTCTTCGTACCCTTCTTCCCCTCATTCTTCCTCAGACATTCCTAGTGTCCGTTGGTATAAAGTATGCCTACTTGCACATTCCTATCCATCCACTAAAGTACCTCCGCTTCTCAGTAGATTTTGCACACAATCAGTTCTGTGCTTTTCGTTTGGTCTCTCTACGGCCCCAACAGTAGTTACAAACTGTCTGGCCCCAGTCATAGCATTTGCCAGGACAAAGGGAATACAACTTTTCCTGTATCTAGATAACATCCTTATCCAGGCTACATCAAGTTCCATGGCCTTGCAACACTTGCAGTTCTCCATCTCCCTCCTAACAGGTCTGGGATTTACCATAAATTGCAAAATATCCTCCCTGATACCATATCAAGATCAGGTGTTTCTAGTATGTCGGATGCCGACAAGGGAAATGATGGCTTTCCTGCCACCAGAAAAGATTGTGATGCTCACATCTTTCTTCAAGGAGATCCACCCTCTCAAAACCATTTCAGCCAGGGAATGCCTCAGAATCCTAGGATTCATGGCCTTGACTGTCCCCATGGTTTCCCTGGCAAGGCTACACACGAGAAAGTTCCAGTGGTATCTGAGAACTATTTGGAAGCAACACTTACATCCATTAGAGTTCATGATCCCCATGCTTCCATGTCTGACCAGGGAACTGAAGTGGTGGATCTCAAAGATTCAGTCAAATCCTGGTCTGCCCCTACAGCCCAAATCCCCCCAACCGAAGACCTCTTCACAGATGCTTCAGACACAGGCTGTGGTGTAGCGTTAAGAAACTGGAGAGTGAGAAATGCATGTACCCCCTCTCAACAAAAAGATCACATCAATATAAAGGAAATGAGAGCCTTGATATTGGCCTTGGAAATTTTAAAAGGTCAACTTCTACCAGGCACCCTGAGGTGGTATACAGACAATACCATTGTGCTGTGATACATCAACAAACAGGAGGGGACATGGTCCTACCTTTTGTGCAGACTAACACTGGAGGCTTAGGAAATCACCCTGGAGAAACAAATACTTCTCCAAGCAGTGTATATCCCCTCCACAGACAATGTGATGTCAATTTCATTAAGCAGGACCATGACCCTGTCTCAGGAGTGGATGCTGAACAGGGAAGCGTTTCTGGACCAGGTCCATTGATGGGTTATTCTGAATGTAGATCTCTTTGCCTCCCCCATGAACAGACAGCTGACCACCTGCTCCAGGGAACCACACCCAGAGGCTTGGAAGGTGGACGCTCTCTCAATTTCCTGGAATGGAATGTATGCCTATGAATGCCCCCTTCTCTCTCATTTAAAGAGTCCTGCTGGAAATTCAGAAGGAACAGCCTCAGCTCTTCCTGTTGGGACTCCCTATTGGCCAAGACAGCATTGGGTTACCCCTACTATTTCACCTAGCCAAGGGCAATCACCACAAGTTGCCCTATCAAATGGACCTGCTCACACAGGACAAGGGAGCACTTACTGTCAACACTGAATCTCACTTTGTGGGGTGATACGGATTGATTCCCTTCAGACACCTGTACACAGAGGCTGTGATCCAAGTTCTGCAGGTGACCAGAAAACCAGCTACTAGAAAATCTTACTTGTCAAACTGGAAGAGATTTTCCTTATGATGTCAGAATAACAGCTTACAACCACTGACTGCTGAGCCCTCAGTGGTCTTGTCCTACCTGTGTGACCTTATGAAGTCTGGACTATCGTATTCCTTCAATAAAATTCACCTATCTGCCATATCTGCATGCCTGCTGTTGGTACCACCTTTAGCATCTCCAACACTGCACTTGGAAGACTATGCTCTTGGTGGCCATCACCTCAGCCAGAAGGGTATCGGAACTCGGAGCCTTATGGCAACCCCCTCTTTACTGTTTTCCACAAGGACAGGATATGTTTACGTACTAACCCTACATTCATGCCTAAAATGGTTAACAAACTGTCCTTAAATCAGACTATCAATCTGCCAACCTTTTTCCCCTCGCCCCAGAATCAGGCAGAGAGGATACTTCATCCCTGGACGTACACAGACAGTTCAGGTACTGTTTGGCCAAAACCAAGTCCTTCTGCAAATGTGGCAGGCCCCTCATCTCCTACCACCCAAGAGCCCTGGGTCAACCTGTTTCCAGGCAAGCCATATTCTCTTGGATATCTAAAACCATTTCCTTTTGTTACACTAATCATGGTAGATCACTCCCATCCCGTGGTAGGGCACACTCCACCAGGGCAGTGTCCTCCTCAGGGGCATTCTTTAAAGGGTTAGCCACATCTGCTTTCCTCGAAGCAGCTACTTGGTCCTCAGTTTACACATTCACTAAACACTACAAACTGGATATGGTCTCTAGAGCCAGGATAGGATTTGTGGTAAGTGCTTCTGGTCCCCCACCCCTTCATTAGGACAGGAGCTTTTGCATTCTTTTTGATGTCATAAATACAGCAGCATATGAATAGAAGGACATAGTACTGTTGTGTAACAACTTTCCATAACCTTAGATGTCCTTCTCTTCTGTATGCTGCTGTGTAGTTTCCCATCCCACCCAGCCTTCCCCCTCACACTTGCCTGATTCCTGGAGTACCCACTCCATAGTTGCTAATTCTGGTGGCATTCAGTTCTAAGGAAGGTGTGTGCTGATGTCCACTTTATACCTGATGTCCGTTTATGACGTTGAGCGAGAGGCACAGGACATTGCCCTAGAGTTAGCATTTAACTTTTGTATAATGGCCGGACGTACGAGAGTTCACCAGAGGCAAACTCCCTGATGTCATGAATACAGCAGCATATAGAAGAGAGAGGGACTTTTAAGGTTATGGTAAGTTCTTAAACAACAGTACTTTCCATTAGCAAATGCTGTCCGTGGGAGGTGAAAGGTCTACAGGTGAATGGTCTACAGGTGCAGACAGTCGTGAGACCTCTGAACTCTGCTGAAAGATGTGCAACGTACATTGCAATTAACATTTAAAGTTACATTGGCGAAGCTGCTCAGTGAAATATAAATGAAGTAAACTCTGTGAAGTGAATAAATTATATTTATTTTTATTTATTCTTTGACTGGATTATTCACATTAGGCTGGTAGCTTCTTGTCAGGTAGGACTGAGGTGGTGTTAATAATACTGAGGGAAATTTGGCCATGTCATCTGGGAACTTACCCTCCTGTTTTCGATATGTGTCATGGGATCTTTTGCATCCACTTGAGCTGTCACTAACTCAAGTAGATGGAACATTGGTTTTATGTAGATGCCTCACCAGCAGCCTTAATGTGTTAATGCATTTAGTTTAATGGTGCACAATTTAGTTTATTTAAAGGTAGACTAAAAGTTAATGTTTCTTAAATGCATGGAAGCTGTTTTTCTCATCTGGGAGAGAAAAGCGATAAGAAAAGACCATACAGCAGTCAGTGTATGTGAGAACAGAGGCTGTAAGATGTGCTTTAGCACAAGATAAGTACAACTGTGCAAGTAAACTTAACCATAACAGTAAATGTTCAAATGATCACTTCTGTAATAGCCTTAGCTATATGGGTTATATACTGCCAATAATATAACAAACAGCCAGCCAGCTAGCTTACAAAGCTGCAGGACACCTTCCATGGCCCCAAACTGTCAGGCAGCTCAAGCTGAGCTGCCTAAAAGACAGGTTTGGGCACCAAGCCCTTCAGTGCTTTCCTACCAACAGAAAAAGGGAAGTTGAGTCCTAAAAGGGCAAGGCCAGGAAGTAAAAAAATGAAACAACCACACCCTGACATAAACCCCCCCCCCCCAAAAAAAAATGCTAGGGATGGAGGGAGTGGCTAATGCAGCAGTGATCATTCTAACATCTACTGTTAGGGTAAGTTGACTTGCACAACTGTATTATGTTCATCATATTGATAAGTGCTACAGTAGCCTTAGCTGTATGGGTAGATTACCCTAGCTTACTGCATTTGGAGGTGGAAGGAGAAGAGTCTAGGAACCCATGGAGAATGGTCCTTGCAGAGTGTGATTTAGAGAAGGAATCAAGCTAATAGTACTTAGCAAAAGTATGTACAGAGGATGAAATTGCTACTTCTAGAATCCAACCCTTTCCAAAAAGCTGTAGATGAAACCAAGGCCCTGTTGATGTGGACCTTGACCTGCTTGAAATAGTTTTGTTGTGGTGAGTATAACAAAAGATAATAACCTCAGACAACCATTTGGGAAATGGCTGCTTTGACACTGGTTGTTCCTTATCTTCACAAGAAATGAATAATTGATCCAAAAGTCTGGAAGATTTAGTTAGTACATGAGTTGTCAGTGAACATCTAAGGTAAGAGTATCTTTTCTCCCTCAATTTTTGATCAGTAAAGAAAATGGGGGAATGGATAGTTTGGCTGTAAACATATTGGATACCACTTTAGGCATAAAAAACAGATTAGTTCTCAAAGAAACCTTCTCTCTTTAGACTCATCATAAGAGATTGCAACAATGATATCCTCCTTGCAGATATCAGAGTAATCAGTAAAACTGTTTTGTTTGTTTAAAACCTCGACTCAGCCAGATTAGCTGGTTCAAATGGAGCAAGGGTTAGCTTTTCTAGCACAAAATTAAGATCTCCTGAAGGGGCCACCAGTTTTCTTGGAGGACACTTAAGTAAAATCCCTTTTAGAAACATTTTGACATGAGAAAGCCTTGAAAGAGGTGAATCCATAGACAGATATGCTGAAATGGCCAATAAATGTACTTTGATGTAGGAGTAAGAAAGGCCATAGCCAAGTGACTCAGCTAATATTGTCAAACCAGAGATCATCTAGCCCTGAATGGATGCTGGTTATGTTGTTGGCACCAACTAGAACACCTTTTCCATTTGCTAATATATGATTTTCTAGTAGCAGACTTTCTTGCATCCATTAGTTACCTGTTGCATGTCCTCAGTAAACAGGTGCCAAAAGTAAAATAACATCCTGTCATCCATTGTCAGGTGAAGTTGATTGTGGTCAGGGTATTTCCAACACCCCTGATTTTGTGTGATTATATTCTTTCTGTGAGGAGGCTTGTGGTAATTGTCTCTGGCTATTTCCAAGAGAATGGGGAACCATTGTTGCCTGGGCCAGAAAGAGAGTCACCGCAAAGATCTTGAGGATTTCTTCAGAATCTTCAGCCTGGATATATCAGTAGAAAGGGTGGAAAAACATACAGGTGCATTTCTGTCAAAGAAAAAGAAAATAGGCATCCATCTTCCATGCCTTCTAGCAGAGAACTGTGGAGCAGAATCTTGCCAGCTAATTATCTAGAGAGGAGAGCAATGGTTTACTAGAGTAACACCTCACAGATGGATAAAATCTTGGAAGACTTCTGATCTAGTTTGTATACATGAGGGCCTGCGCTTTCCTGTTAAGCTTGTCTGCCACACATTGTTGCTGTGATGGAATGAAGGATACCTGTAGAGTAAGACTGTACTGTGAAGCGATATCCCAAGCTAACATGGCTAGTCTACAAAGGGGGTATGACCTGGTTCCCCTGCTTGAAGATTTACAACATGGTTGTGGTATTGTCTAGAACAACTTGAAGAGATCCTGGGGACCAAAGATGATTCAGAGAGTTCAGTGCCTTGATCAGAGCAAGCATCTCTTTCATATTTATGGGCTTGCATCTGTCTTGGGTGTCCCACACATATTGCACTATTATCCCTCCTGTAACTGCTCACCAAGCAAAGTCGGAGACTTGAATGCTTTGGAACAGAGAGGAAGAGAGCAGACTCGAATTTAGGGATATTTGTTGTCTCCACCAAATATTTTTTTAAACTCCAGCATTGGGATTTGAAAAGGCAAGGAATGTTGATGTTGAGACCATAGAGACTTCAGGTACCATTGTATCTTTCTCATGTGGAGTCTTGCCAGGTTATCATGAGAATCATAGAAGTTGAGACCCAAAATCTTGAGGTATTCCTTCACAGTGACCAAAGTCTGAGTGGAAAACATTAAAAATATTTATCCGCTTGTGCAATAGGTCCCTCACCCAAGCAAGAGATTCCTGACACTTTGAAAAAGACTCTGCAAAGATGAGCAAGCCATCTTAATGTAAAAAAATGAATACACTGTGGCCTACAAAGCGCTATAATTGGAGCTTGACACTTGGTAAACACTCTTGATTTAGTTGGTGGTTCACCATGTAAAGCAGAGAACTGATAGTGATCTAGACAACAAACCTTAAGAAACACCTGAAGTCTAGATGAAAAGGAATGAGATGATAAACACCTTTTAAATGTAGCGGTACCAGGAAAATTGAATGAGAAAGAAGTAATAGATAGTGCTAAACTTCAAAATGATATCGCTTCACAATCACAAATGAGTCTAAGAAGGAACGATCCAGAACTGATCTCAAAACTTTTTTTTTTTTTTCCTTTGGCACTAAAAACATCCTTGGTGAAAACCCTTTTCTTACTTGGGAAGGAGGAACTGGTTCCATCACTCCATGGAACAGCTTGTAGTGAAGGACCGGTAGAAATAAGAGTCTGGTCGGGTGGATGAGGAATAACCTTCTGGCAAGGAGGAATATCCTCTTATTGCTATCTATAACCTTGTTAAATAATCATCAGAAGCTATTTGCCTGAGACTATCTGTTGTCAAAGAGAAAAGTGGAGATTCAGACTTTCTGGAAGGGAAAAGAGACAAGTCATTGTGGGAGTGGCGAAGCGAAGTCCCTTAAATACTCACATTGACCAGTTGGACTGTCCCTGGTTTTGCAGGTTTCTGAATTCTTTTTGGAACAGCTTTGCCATTTTGCCAAAACTGGATGAGGGATTAGAAAATCCCTTTGAAAATTGGAAAAAGGAGGGCGGAGAATCTTAGGCATTTCCTGATTTAACTTACCCCTTGCATTACACTTTTTGATCACCTCTACATCAAAGGAGCCAAAAAAGTGATTTTTTATCCAGAAGTGTAAAAAAATGTTTAGTCTCATCCACTTGGGAGATTCTGCGAATGCAGCCAGGCAAACCTCCTCAAAACAGTACCAGATGCCATAGCTGTGGAAGAATTATCAACTGAGTCAAATGCACACTTTAAACAAAGAGCAGTGACTAGTACAATAGAAGAGAGTAATAATTTAAAGCAGATGTTTCCTTACAAGACGAAACATTCCTTGTACTTTCACAGTTAGTCAGAATAAACATTAACATGAGAACCTGACAATTCAAAATTTTGAAAATTAAAGTTTCAGATGCATGCAGTATTTTCTTGTACCCATCAATAATCTTGCCATCCTTATCAGAAAGAGTCTGATAGAAATTAACTGTTTAGCAGCAGTAGGAATAACTAAAGCAATAGCTGCTGGATCAGGTTTTGGGAAGTGTGTGCAAAAACTGAGACTGAGGAACTTTGTACATTCTATCTGCCTTTTTAGGGGCAGCAGGCTGGCTGTCAGGAAAAATACAGGCAGAGGCGCACATCCTCCAAAACTAACAGGACTGGGGGAAATTGTGAAGGCTCAGTAAATTCATTCTATAACAGCTCAAATCTTTCTGAAGGACTAAGAAACTTTAGTGTACTCTTACTAAAAACACCGGCATTTTCTGGAAATAGTCTCAGAGAGGGACCCCAAAGGGAGAGTTAGAAGCTGAGCTCCTCTCTGAGTTAATCAGAAAACTGAGGGGAAAATCCGTTATCTGTCACGTCATCATCCTGTGCAGATTTAAAATCTTGAATCTCTTCAGGAAAGGAGGTATCCTCCTCTCTTTTACCAGAAAGCAATAAATAAGGATTAAAAGCCTGAATAAAACCCTGAGCCTGGAAATTTGAGGAGAAGATATATGTGTAGTTTTCTGTTTCTGTTTGACAAAAAAAATGGAGGCAACAGAGTTGTAAATGGCAGCAGTAGCTTCCCCACAGATAGGCACAACATTCTGAGAAAGTAGGGAAGCTTTCCTCATTCCCTCTCCCAGGACTGACAGTACTGTTTCTCCCTTGCCCAGTGAGGGGGACCCTAGCAGCTCTAAATGACATGACTAACCCCCAGTCTGTACTTGCTCTAGGTGCTATACCACAGGGTTCTAGGGTAAAACGTGTGATCTGAGGTATGATAAATGGCCGCAGTAGTCGCCCACCTGCGGCTGAGGCAAACTGCTAGCCTGCTGTGGTGGCAAAGGCTATTTAACATTTTCTTTTTCTGACTGGAAGAAGTCGAAAATGGTGCGTCTTTCCTGGAGAAAACAAGCGGTAAACGCCATTAAAAATTTAGTCTTTAAAAGTCACTTTTTCACACACAGATATGGTAAAAAGCTCTTTAAAACATTTGTTAGCCCCCCAATAAACCCATTTTCTCCACAGGAAAAAAAAAAAAAAAAGTACTCTGGTTTAAAAGTATACAATGTTCTTCGTGTTTCACTGTTGCAGTCATTACATTTGGGTAATCTGCTGGCAGGTTGCCCTCAGTCGGCCTGATTAACAAAGTCTTGGGTCCTGCGTCGGTTGCTGTACCTTCTTCCATGACGTCAGGTCATCAGGGGTATAAAACATGCATCCGATGCCATTACATCAGTCTTTCTTGCCATGCGGTGCCCGAAGCAGAAGCAGTTTGCAAGTGTCGGTCGGCAGACTCCTGAAATTTTCGTTTTCGAGTTTCAGAACCGAAGTCTTCAACTTAAAGCTAAGTACCCCATCGGGGAAACTTTTTTTTTTGCTCCTTACCGATGTCAGTAAAAGTTAATAATTGCAATACTTGTGGAAAGCAAATACCTCACAAAGATTTTCATTCGTACTGTATTCTTTGCCTAGGCCTTCACCACGACATACCTTGCTGTCAGTTTTGTGCTTTATTTAATCAGCGCACTGTCTGTCGTCGGTACATTTTTGCCTCTAAGTATTTTGGTTCTTGGTTTAATTATCCAGAAATGTCATTGGTTAGGCATCCTACTACCGGGATTCTGAAAAAAACCAAAGATAAAAACAGAGACAGGCCATTGAGGTCCAAAACTGCAGACGACGCTTCTAAGCCAGTCGCCGGTACTCAGTGAGGCACTTCTGCAGCCCCTGATACCTGCTAATTCTGATTCGCAAGCCTATACTGAGACCCATTCGGAGTCTGGTATGCCACGAGATGCTTCACCTATGGAACCCTCGGACGTCTCTACCTTGGATGGGTCCGGAGCCGCTGTGCAGGCACCGGCTTCTAAGGGTGTATTCAGGCCTACAGACTTGCATATTAAACCAACTCTGCCTTCATTACTAAGGTCTAAATCTCAGTCTTTTCTAAAAAAAAATGACACCCAGGCCACATGTTCAGGCTCCTTTGCCTAAAAAACAAATGATCAAAATGGCTGAAGATTTAAGTACTCTAATCAGGGGTAGTCATCCCCCCCCCCCAAAAGAGGCCTAGTGCTGAGCTTGATTATGAATCTTCTGAACAGATTTCTGTTTCTTCTGACTCTTCTATTGACGTGGATTTGTCCATACCTACTTATGAGTATTCCATTCCCTCTGCTTCCCCTCCTGAGGATTTATTGGGGAAACTTTACAGACCGTAAGGGAGCATTTCCACTGGGAAAGTCAGGAATTTTCTAATTCAAAAAAGAGGCTTAAGGATTTCCGTCTTCTGCCTCAGCATAGGCCTTTGGCTATACCTCCTGTACTAGACATTGTTTATGATGTGTTTTCGGAATCCAGTATGGCCCCTGATTCCCTGCCTCCGGCTCCTAGTAAACCTGACAGATACTACAGGGTTCCTGAGTACCACAAGTTCCTTTTCAAAAATCCTGTTGCAGATCCAGAAACCATTTCTCAAGGGCCCAAGGGCATTAAGGCTTCTACTGCTAAAAATCCTACCCCTTCTGATAGACTGCAGGGTGCTGGATACTTCTGCAACCTTGGCAATCAGGGCTTTAAACTGCCAATTTCATATGTTAAAGTATCAACAGCATACTATTGAACTATGTTAAACAGAAAATTATGTTGATTCCTGACTGTGTGGAAAGTAAAGATTTACAGGATTTATTGCAATCTGCTGAACAAGTTGGAGAACATACTTTGCAATGTCATTTTGATTCTTTAGAGGCCTCGTGCAGGGCTGCTTTTACTGAGTCTGTGCTTAGAAGGCATGCTTGGCTTAAGGAGCAATCTTTGCCTGATCATGTTAAAGAGAAATGTTTGGATGCTCCTTTAAATCAGGACCGCCTGTTTGGCAATAAGGCTGAGGAAGTTCTAAAAACGATGGAAGATAAAGCTAAATCTATGCAAACTGTTAAAGACTTCTTACAAGTGCAACCTCAAAGATTTAGTAGGCACTGGCCTACTAAGAATTGGTCTTTTCCAGCTCCTTCCAGATCCCTCTCAAACCAAACCCAGACACACCAAAAGCACCGGGTTTCAGTCCCAGGGGACTCTCAGATCTAAGCAATGGGGGGGCTCCACTTCCAAATCTGGAAATAACAAGACACCCCCCCCATGCTAAACAGTCTCAATGACTTCCTTTTAAAATTACCAAGCAGTTACCTTTTAGCCGCCCCTTTGGGGGGGAAATTGCTCTTCATGCAAAGAACTGAGAACTCATAATCCAGGACAAATGGGTTTTAAATAGTGTCCCAGGTATGCAGATTTCATTTCCACACGTTGCCAACACCAAACGGGTGGCTAGACCTGCCCCCAAATCAGTGGGCAGAAGCTCAGAAACAAGTACTTTCCCTCTTAAGCATGGAGGCTATTCAACCAGTACCAGAAGAGGAAAAGGGACAAGGTTTCTACTCCAGGCTTTTTCTGGTACCCAGAAAAGACAAATCATGGGGTCCAATTCTGAACCGGTCTACTCTAAACACCTTTCTGGACATTCCAAAATTCAAGATGCTGACTCTTCACCACTTACTTCCTATTGCCTGGTTGGCAACTCTAGATTTAAAAAAAGCATACCTGCACATCCCAATCAGGGAATCTTGCAGAAGATCCCTACGCTTCAAGGCAGGTTACTTGCATTATCAGTTCTCTGCACTGCCATTTGGCTTGTCTACTTGCACCCAGGGTATTCACAAAGCGCATGTCTCCAGTTATTGCATTTTTGTAGGCAAAGAAATATTCAAATATATCCATACCTGAACGATTGTCTAATTCAGGCAGAAAGCCACGGCATAGTTCTAAATCATTTGGCGTTTGTAAAAAGGGTTTTAACTTGTCTGGGGTACATCATAAACGAAAAGAAATCACAACTGGTACCCTGTCAACAGATTACATTCCTGGGTGCAAACTTGAATACAACTGCCCAGATGGCTTTCCTTACGCCAGAGAAACAAATTCATTTGACAACCTACTTTGAACAAGTGGCCACAAAAACCCTGCTATCTGCAAGACAAATACTGCAAGCCTTGGGGTTCATGGCCTCCTGCATTCTTCTAATTCCATATGCAAGACTGCATATGAGGAAACTACAGTAGTACTTAAAAAATCTATGGAGTCAGCATTGTCACAGCCTGGAAACAATGATTCCTATCATATCTTGCCTATGCCTGGAATTCCTATGGTGGGCAGAGGCCTGCCACCAAAACAAGGGACTGCCATTCACACTACCCCCTGCCGCCCAAACCCCAACTACAGATGCATCAGACTATGCATGGGGGGCTCACCTGGCAGGAAAGTGCATTCAGATCAAATGGAATCCAAATCAATTGCACCTGCATATCAATCAAAAAGAAATGTTAGCTGTACAGAATGCTCTGACAGCCTTCAAGGACTACATTCTTCCAGGACAACTAATGGTAAAGACAGACAACACCACGGTTATGTGGCACATAAACAAGCAGGGGGGTACACATTCTTACCCCCTCTGCAGACTAGCCATGGCATTGTGGAACACAGCCTTGAACTACCAAGTGCACCTACAAACTCAATTCCTGCCAGGAAAATTGAATGCACTGGCAGACAGACTAAGCAGAAATCTCATGGACCCACACAAGTGGAAACTGGAACCACGGATTTCCAACAAGCAAATGGGTTAGCCCAGACATAGATCTATTTGCCTCCCTCCAGAACTACCAGTTGGACAAGTTTTGCACAAGGACTCCTCACAAAAAAGCCTGGAAAGTGGATGCTCTGTCCTTCAGCTGGAAAAAACAGTTTACGCCTTTCCCCCCTCTTCCTCTGCTCTCCAGAGTTCTGCTAAAAGTCCAACAGGACAAACCAAGAATGATTTTGATTGCTCCAGACTGGTCACGCCAACACTGGTACCCACTCCTGCGAAGTGTGTCACCAATATCTCCATGGCACCTGCCTCAGACCCCTTCCCAAATTCTGCACCCTCAGCTTCTAACATTGAATCTTGCAGCCTGGCTAATCACTTGAATTCATCGTTATCATCCCTCAGCAAACCTGTGATGGATGTCATCTTGGAGGCGAGAAGACCTAGTACTAGAAAATCTTATGCTGACAAATGGAAAAGATTATGTGCCTGGAACCAGTCTTTAGGGATGAGCACAGCAGTGCCCAATTTACCTCAGATTTTGCAATACTTAACTGAGATGCTTCACAAGGGCCTGTCTTTTCCTCTATTAAAATCCACGCTTCAGCTATTTCAGCTCACTATAACACAGAACCACCCCTCTTCTCTCATCCCCTGCTCAAGCAGTATCTCAGAGGGGCAAAGAACTTGAGATCACCCAGGAGGGTTCCTACCCCTGCCTGGGATCTTAACTTTGTTTTGGAAAAACTCACTCTACCTCCTTTCGAGCCAGCTACTACTGCGGACTTAAAATTTTTTTCCTTGAAAACAGCCTTCCTTTTAGCAATCACTTCAGCTAGAAGAATATCTGAATTACAGGCCCTTATGGCAGCGGAGCCTTTCATCATCTTTCATGCGGACAGGGTATCTCTGAGGACCAATCCATCTTTCATGCCCAAGGTGGTTTCCAGTGTGGCTCTTAATCAGTCCATTCACTTGCCAACCTTCTTTTCCAATCCACAGAACAAAGGGGAGCGGATTCTGCATTCCTTGGATGTGCACAGACAACTTAGATTCTACTTGGACAGGACTAAATCTTGAAAATCTGAACAATTGCTGGTAGCATTTGTTGCAGGGGCAGAGGGGAAGGCTATTCAAAACAAACCATTTCTAAATGGATACGCCATTGCATTCATTTCTGCTATAAGCACCATGGAAAAGCTATTCCCCAGGGGATCAGATCTCACTCCACCTGGGCTGCATCTACTTCTGCAGCCTTTCTTAGAGGTGTTCCTACCAGGGATATCCTAGAAGCTGCTACCTGGAGTTCTATACATACTTTCACCAAGCATTATCATTTACCAATTTTCTCTAAATCCAGAGCTAGCTTTGCCACTGCTGTCTGGCAGGGCCTTATAGCTGATCTTAATGGTGTATAAACTCCTCCTCCCAACCATAGCTTTGGGAATCCACCCAAATGTAATGACTGCAACAGTGAAACACGAAGAACATAGTACAGTTGTGTAGACTTACCATAAATTTAGATGTTCGAGTGTATTCACTATTGCAGTCCTGGTAACCCTCCCGCCAGCACCCTACTATTCTCTGGCTATACTTCTACCTTCTTTACTATGCTTAAAAGCCTTTTTGGAGTATTTGCTTTTGGTTGGAGGTATATTTTTGTGTTTTTAAGTTTATTTGCTCCCCATTAGGGGGGCACTTGATTTCTGGGGCAAGAAAAACTGATGTAATTGCATCGGCTGCATATTTTATACCCCTGACGTCATGGAAGAATATTATGGAACTCATAAATGGAGAGATTGGGAACCTCCACTCGCTGGACCCCACACAGTTCGGCTTCGTCAAGGGCAGATCATGCCTCCTGAATCTGGTGGATTTCTTTGAGACAGTTACTCAGGCTGTAGATAAGGGAAAAGAGGTACACATGGCTTACCTTGACCTTGCTAAAGCATTTGACACCATTCCCCATTCAGGTATTATTGATGAGCTCACCAGCCTGGGCATAAACCCTTACGTCACAAGATGGATCGCAAACTGGCTCTCAGACAGATCTCATAAAGTAAGAGTAGCGGGATCTATGTCCGAATCCAGACCAGTAACGAGTGGTGTGCCTCAGGGCTCTGTCCTGGGGCCCCTCCTGTTTGGCGCATACTTCTCAGAAGTACAGGCAAGCACGGAAGGGCTGTGGTTGACTAAGTTTGTGGACGACTGCAAACTGGGTGCTATAATAGAGTCTCCGGCCGACATGGAAATCCTTCAGAAGGGCCTAAATGAGACTGATGCATGGTGTCAAAGCCATGGTCTCATGCTAAATGCAAACAAATGCGTAGTAATCCCCTTTGGAAAAAAACAGAGTACCCGCAAACTACAAAATAGGAGGAAAATCCCTTATTTCTTCTTCAGATTTCAGGGGATCTAGGGACCCAAGTAGATAGTCAGCTTTCCTTTGATAACCATGTTGCCAAAGTGGTTAGAAAATCCTTCTATGTGACCCATCTGATCACGAAAGGGTTCGCATCAAGATCTAAGGATGTAATGGTGCCCCTCTACTCTTCCCTCATCAGACCCATTATTGAGTACAATGCACCAGTTGGAATGTACCTGGCTGGACATCTCCAGCGGCTGGAGAGACCACAAAGGTACCTAACCAAGAGGATTACTGGCCTCAAACAGTTGCCCTATGCAGCACGATTGAAAACGCTAAGACTTCTCTGTTGCATACTGCTTTCTCAGAGGCGATCTCTGTCTAACGTACAGAGCCATGTCCAACCCAGAATTGTTGAACATGCTCTATCTTAGCAAAACCAAATCTACTCGAGCTACACGCTCTAGGGATATAAACCTCAACACAACAATGAATAGAACATGCTGGAGGGATAGATTCCCTTCACAGGGACTTCCCTTACTATGGAACAGGGTCCCGATCTACATAAGACAGAGCCCCTCACTGTCACTCTTCAAGAGGAACCTTGATGAGTGGATGGGTAACAGAAAGTTCACACCGGGGATCACACCAACAGCACTACTAGATAGGAGCCAAGGGTACTAGCTGCTAGTACAAGGGTCTAGGGAACTACTAAAGGGGCGGTGAATGCCGCACAACGTGGCTGGGCTAATATATGCCTTCGAGCAAGATAGCCCAGTATCAACCTATGAACCTATAAGAAGGGACAGCAACCGACGCAGGACCCAAGACTTTATCAGGCCGACTGAGGGCAACCTGCCAGCAGATTACCCAAATGTAATGACTGCAACTGTGAATACACTCTAACATCTACATTTATGGTAAGTGTACACAACTGTACTTTCTCATGACAGTCCATTAAAACACATATTTCGAGCCTTAAAATAAACTTACCTGAACAGGAAGCTATTAATACTCAACAAAGGTAATTGAATGGAACCCCCCCCCCCCCCAATGGAACTAATCTGCCAGAAAAAGGTACAGTCCAAGCTGACAAAGACTCATTGGAGTCTATACTCTTTAGGTGCATTGAAGCTCTGAAGGGCTTGGCACCCGTACCTGTTTTTTTAGTCAGCTCACCTCAAGCTGTCTGACAGTTTGATCTCATGTAAGGTGCACTGAAGTTTTGGAAACTAGCCAGCTGTTGTATACTTGGCAGGATATAATCCATATAGCTAAGTTTACTGCAGAAGTGATCGGTATGATTACCGTTATTAGTTTTAAAAGAAGAATTGCTTGTGGTTGCAGCTTTTAATATGGGGCATCTGCTGCTATTTAGAAGGGTAGGTAAAATTTGTTTTTGTGAGTTGTACATAATTGTGCATGTTTATTGTAAGTTAAAAGAAGATGGTGGTTCTGAAATTCTATTTTGTGCTTTCATTGCAGCAGGAAATTATTAAAATGTGACGTTGACTCATGGAGATAAGAAGAAACTGTGTAATTTATCAGCCTGCCAAACATTAGTGAGTGGCATGCAAACTAAAAGTTGCACACCTTAATGTTTGTCAAAACGGCTGTCTTGTATGGTAACAGCTTTCATAGGTGTGTACTAGGCAAATGACCCTGGAGCCTTTACAAGCCTAGCCCAAAAACAATTGCCCAGGCACCGTGCCACCCAATGTTAGTTCACAGTGCCTATATCCAATAAGGCAACTGGAATGATCCCTGGAGTGAACCTTCTGTTACCAATTCCACTCGTCAAGATTTCTCTTGAAGAGGGCCAGTGAGGTGCTCTGCTTGACATGAATGGGAAGCTTATTCCAGATTATGGGCAGTCTTTTGGAGATGAACCTGTCCCTCCAGCATTTTCTGTTAATTGTGGTAATGAAGTTGTGATCTCTGGATCGTGTGGCATGGGGGGATTGGGATTTCTTTAGGTGTAGCATTTCAAGTAGGGCTGGGTCGGATATGGCTTTGTAAGTCAAGAAGAGATTACCTCTAAGTAGATGATAAGAGACTGAGAACAGCTGACGTTTCTTGAGTCTGTCCTTGTAGGACATGTGTTTAAGGCCTAGGATCCTTTTTGTGAGGTACTTTTGTGCCCTCTCCAGCTGTTGCAGGTGCCTGGTCAGGTACATGGCAAATGGGGCATTATATACAATGATTGGTCTAATGAGGGATGAGTAGAGGGATGATGACCTCTTTCTTCCTGGATGCGAAACCTTTCAATGTTAAGTTGTCAAACTCGCCTTCATTCTTGCTGGATGGGTTCGGAGCCGATCCTAGGCTCCGACTCGGCACTTGCTAAGCTCGAGAACTCATTTTACCAGCTCGAGGCAACCCTATATCCCATGATGCAAGGCGTGACTACTTCAGATCTCGTTTGCCGCTTCGCGAAGAGGTCTCCTTTTTGCCAGCTCAGGTAAAGTTTCAAATTTCTACAAGATTAGTCAGGGTTTTTTCTCCTATTTGTCATTTATTGGGTATATTTTTATACTTTATATAATCTCCTACCCTATATTCCCCTTCTTTTACGTTAGGATTCATTTCCTTTCTTCAGGCCTTAAGCCTCCCTCTCAGTTAATTCCTGTCAGGTTGTGTGTTGTGTGTTTTTTGGGGGTTAACTGTATGACTGTTGTGTGTCTGTCTATTTTTGGACATAAATATGTCTAAAGAAGTGAAGGTCTCAGGCTTCAAGAAGTGTGACTCGTGCTGTCAGAAAATGTCTCTGACAGACGGTCACACTTCTTGTGTTTACTGCCTGGGGCCTTTACACCTGCAGGACTCCTGTGCCATTTGTCACTCCTTTAGCCAGAGAGTCCTGCAGGAACGAAGAAACAAACTGATTCTTCGTGGCTTGTTAAAGCCAGAGGGTTCTCCGACCAAGGCTGGGTCGGTTAAACCCTCTAAGCCATCTAAGTCCCAGGCTGTAGTTTCTAAGCCTTCGATTGTGACTCCGACCGGAGCCGATCTTTCCATTTTGGAGGTTGCTGTGTCGGCTCCATCTGGCTCCGACACACAAATACCCATTACTTTGTCGGCTCCGGCCGGAGCCAACAAGTCTTTATCCAGTATTGGAGCCGATAAGTCTTCGGCTCCATCTGGAGCCGAGGGGTCGTCGGCTCCGATGGCTCCATCCAGGAAGAGATCTCTGTCTCCTTCCCTGGAGTCGGTTCGTTCGGCTCCGGGATCTCCTCTTTTGTCGGAGCGGAGCCATCGGAGCCGATCTTCAAGATCTTCCAGGCTGTCAGACCACGATTTAGAGAGGGTGGTAAGCAGACTGTTGAAGTCACAGGCACTAGCCCAAATGCTCCATAGCCCGTCTCAACAGAAATCTTCTGTTTCTCATCCCCCTGAACTTCCTCCTCCAACTCTCCTTCAGAGTTCGGAGCCGGAGCTTCTCGGAACGGTGACCGTGGCTGCGCCGGAGCCGATACTTCCCCTTTCGGCTCCGACATCTTTTGCTCCGATCTCCTCCATGAGATCTTCCTTGGAGGGATCCGGTCATCGGGTCTCCCTTGTCGGCTCCGAGGGGGCGAGTGGCATTGGACCCTTGTCCGACCCTGCTCTCCCTCTTGGAGCTTCGGCATTGGTGAGCTCGGCACCGACATTGGCTTCGGAGCCTTCACTTTCGGTGGGGCCAGGGATTCCTGTTTCTTCGGAGCGGGATTTTTCTGGCCTCCCTGGGAGAGGAGCCTTCGAGGTGATGAGGAGTGTCCTAGCCCCTGAGCTAGGTCAACGGTCTATTCCTTTAGTTCCTCCATCTTCGGTGCCTGTTGATGTCTCTTGCCAGTCTCTTGCTCCCGGACCCAGAGATCCATCGCCCCAGGTTTCCCCATTGGGAATAACTTCCTCTTCGAGGTTTCTCCTGATCCTGCAGCAGAACCCCGCAGAAGAGGACGTGTAAGAGGAAGCACACAGACTCCCTGAGTCTACTACATCAGATACCGACTTAGATGAGTCGGAGGGTTCCCCACGGTCCCCCTCTGAGGATGTCTCCTTTTCAGACATCCTGGAACTCCTTAAGCAGAGGGGGAACTGGCCTTCCATTGATCCCTCCGAGGATGAGTCGGTATACCTGGAGGCTTTTGGATCTCGACCCTCCACCTCCTGGGTGTCTCCGCCTTTCGACCCACTCATGCAAGTAGTGGCTCGGAAGGCATGGGCAGCCCCGGATTCTGTGGAACCAGTTCCTAGGAGGCCCTTCAAATTCATTACAGCCCCTGCAGACAAACAGTGTCTTTCTAAGGGCGTCCCTGTTGATGCTATGGTGGTGGCGGCTGCCATCAAGAAGGAACTTGCCGATCCTTCTGTACCTGTCCATCCTCCTAATAAGGATTCTAGGACCATGGATAGGTACGGCAAGCGGATGTTTTCTTCAGCGACCTTTGCTATGCGTTCGCTGAACTACCTTTGTCACTTTACCAGACTTCAGAGAGACATTCTCAAGGAACTAGGTGAGGTGGTTCAGGATCCTTCGGCGACTGGGGCTCAGGAAAAGATTGCCTCACAGCTAGGAATCCTCAATTCTTTGAATAACTCCTCCACGCGGCTCATTTCTTATGCAGCCGATGGGGCGAGTAGGGCCGCAGGCACAGGAGTGGCACTTAGGCGTCAGGCCTGGATGCGGCTTTGTAATTTTGCAGACCCTTTTAAGGCGTCCTTCACCAATACCCCCTTTGACGGTTCGGCTTTGTTCGGGCCTCAGGTGAAGGATACATTAACCAGGTGTGAACAAGACGGCAAGACCCTTTCTGCCGTAGGAGTCAATTTCTCCACCCCTTCAAGACCCTATCCAAAGGGTCAGAAGGGAGGGAAAATGTGGTTCTGTAAATCTCAAGGAGTCACGCCGGACACACGTGGTCAGTTTACCCCCAGAGGCAGAGGGGGTAATAATAATAGACGCCGCCCTAGGGGCAGAGGGGGTCCGCAGAATCAGGGTAGCAGGGAGACTCTCCCTGATAAACCCTTCCAGCATCCCTGAGGTGTTGCCCGACTGCCCACCCTTAGAGGCAGTCTGGGGAAGATTGTCGCTGTACCCAATAGCCTGGCGTTCCCTCTCAAGACAAATGGGTACAGTCGATCATATCCGAGGGCTACAATATCCCTTTCGAGAGGTATCCCGTTCCTCATCAATCCCTTCCAGACGTCTCACCCGGTCTAAGGGAATTGGCAAAGTAGGAGGTATCAAAGCTCCTAGCAAAAAGAGCAGTCCAAATAGTGCCAGCAGACCAAGTAGGATCCAGCATCTACTCAAGATTCTTTTTGGTCCCCAAAAGGACGGGAGATTGGAGACCAATTTTAGACCTCAGCAAACTAAACAAGTTTGTCAAGAAGGCAAGGTTCCGGATGGTCACGCTTCAGTCCATTCTACCCTTTTTGGGCAAGGACAACTGGATGTGCTCAATAGACCTTCAGGATGCGTACTACCATATAAAGATTCACAGGCGCTCCAGAAGGTTTCTCCGCTTCCGGCTGGGGTCCAGTCGTTTTCAATTCAGAGCCCTGCCCTTTGGCCTCACTACAGCTCCCAGAGTGCTCACCAAATGTATGGCAGTGGTTACGGCTCATCTGAGACGTCAAGGATTCCAGGTGTTTCCGTATCTAGATGACTGGCTCCTCTCCGCCACCACCAGGCATCAACTCCTCAACGCCAGGGACTACACTCTGCAAATCTGCAAACAATTGGGGATTTCAATAAACTTCGAAAAATCTTCTCTGTTGCCTTGCCAATCTATTACCTTTATAGTCGCAGAATTAAACACTGTCAGTATGTCAGCCAGACTCACAAAACAAAGAATTCTGGACATTCAGAAGTATGTTTGGATCATATTACTCAGCAAGAAGATCAGAGCCAAATTTGTCCTGAAGGTTCTGGGTCTTATGGCTGCGGCCATTGTTCTACTACCATTAGCCCGCTTCCACATGCGTCTTCTGCAGTGGATGTTGTTCCCTCAGTGGTCATTCCAGCGGCTCCCCATGAGTCACAAGATCTTAGTCACACAGTTGTGCAAGAGTCATCTAACCTGGTGGATGTCTTCTCTGCTCCATCAGGGCCGACCGTTTGTTCCCTCACTTCCGGTTGCCACAGTCACTTCGGATGCCTCTCTGATCGGGTGGGGGAGGGGGGCATTATCAGGGCAGGATGGTCCATGGGACTTGGCAACCCATAGAATACCATCTGCACATAAATGTCCTGGAGATGAGAGCAGTGCTTTTAACGTTGCAAGCCCTCAGTGACTTTCTTCCCTTAGGGACTATTGCAGTTCAGACGGACAACATGTCTGTAGTCTGGTATATCAACAAGCAGGGCGGGACCAGGTCCTACCCACTGTGTCGAGAAGCTCTCAGACTTTGGCAATGGGCGATCTCCTCTCATCGGTTTCTGATAGCAACGCATATCCCCGGGAGATCCAACCTCTTAGCGGACAGACTGAGCAGAGCTATTCTCATGCCACACGAGTGGTCTCTCAAGCAATCGGTAGTGGACGAGATTTTTCAGAAGTGGGGCTTCCCTTCCTGCGACCTTTTTGCTACACCCCAAAACAGCAAATGCCAGGACTTCTTCACCCTCTTTCCTCTACCAGGCCATTCCCCGAGAGACTCTCTAACCCAGGATTGGCCCCGGGGACTTCTGTATGCCTTTCCTCCATTTCCACTGATACCACAACTTATTCAGAAAGCTACCATATTGAGTACCAAGTTGATCCTCATTGCCCCTTACTGGCCTCGACAAATTTGGTTTCCGTCCCTGCATCGTCATCTCCTGGCGCAGCCTTGGAATCTGGACCCAGTTCCAGACCTTCTGACCCACCAGTCGGGTCAGCCGCACCGTGCCATTCGTTCTCTCAACCTCACTGCTTGGTTGCTCCACTTCCTTCCTTAGCCAGGCTTCCTATGATCTCTAACCCCGTTAGGAACATCATAGTAGCTTCTCTAAAGTCCTCCACCAGAAAGATTTATACTAGTAAGTGGAAACGCTTTTCTTTCTGGGCAAAGTCTAAACACTTAGATCCCTTTACTGCTCCACTGCATTCAGTTCTGGATTTCTTAGCAGAGATTTTGCAATCAGGATATTCTGCTTCTACAGTTAAGGTCCAATTGGCAGCAATCTCTAATTTTCATGTTGGTTTAGCAGATCAAAACATAATGTCCCACAAACTTTGCAAAGCCTTTCTCAGAGGTATATTTCTCCTAAAGCCTCCAATCAGGGATCCCCCTCCGCAGTGGGATTTGAACTTAATGCTGGCTTCCTTGATTCTACCCCCCTTCGTACCGGCTGTTACATGCTCCTTAAAGTTTCTTTCCTGGAAAACAATTTTCTTGGTGGCTGTTACTTCAGGTAGAAGGGTTTCTGAACTTCAGGCCCTTTGTGTCCCGTTCCCCTTACTTGGTTTTTCACAAAGATAGGGTATCTTTAAGACCTAATCCATCTTTTTTGCCCAAAGTTGCTTCCCAGACAAATCTTAACCAATCTATTGATTTGCCAGTTTTTTTCCCTAATTATTCAGACAAAGCTGAACGAAAACTTCATTGCTTAGATGTCCATCGTCAACTTAGATATTATTTGGACAGAACTAAACAATTCAGAAAATCTGATCAACTATTCCTTTCTTATGCAGAGAATAGAAAAGGTCTCCCAGTCTCTAAATTGACCTTATCCAGATGGCTGTCTTCTATTATTTCTTTTGTTTATCATCTTAGAGGCAAGCAACTGTCCTCAAAACCAAAAGCACATTCTACCAGGAGCCTATCCACAGCCTTTCAGGATAGGTTACCTATTGACACCATTTGTGCAGCAGCCACTTGGGCCACTCCTCACACCTTTGTCTCTCATTACAAATTGGACTTGGCCTCCAGGGACAGGGCTAGGTTTGGTTCCACAGTTCTCAAGAGTCTGTTCCATTGAGCCACCCAGGATAGAGGTGCTAGGGACGCGGTCCCATCCAGCAAGAATGAAGGCGAGTTTGACAACTTAACATTTAGAAGTTATGTACATACCATAACGTTCCATGTTAGTTGTCTTCTCTCGCCTTCTTTCTTGCGTCCCTCCCTCCTTCCCCCTGGCCTGGACTGATCTTGAGGTTGTACCTTCCTTTTGTTGGGGGTGTTGTCACTCTTTCCAAGAGTTCACAGTAGAAAGAGTCATTATTGTTAGTGGCCATCGGCCTAGTTTCTCCTACATTTAGTATCTTCTTCTTTTGGAAGAAGTGTTTTTGGCAGGGTTTTCTTCTAGCTACCAAACGAGATCTGAGGTAGTCACACCTTGCATCATGGGATATAGGGTTGCCTCGAGCTGGTAAAATGAGTTCTGGAGCTTAGCAAGTGCCGAGTCGGAGCCGAGGATCGGCTCCGAACCCATTCAGCAAGAAAGAAGGCGAGAGAAGACAACTAACATGGAACGTTATGGTATTTACATAACTTCTAATTATAAGATGTGCCATGTAGGACTTTCTGACCACAGTGGCAATGTGGTGGTTGAAGGTGAGTTGACTGTCGACCTGGGTGCCCAGATCTCTTATGGCTCTTTCAGTGTTCAGTGGGCTCCCATCAATGTGATGATTCATGGGAACTGAGTTTTTTTCCAGAGGGGATGATAACTAATTTTTTGGCATTAAGCTTCAGGCCATTGGTTCCGACACCGGTCATTGATCTCAGAGAGGCCCTTTTGTAGGATGTCTGCATCACTTGGGGAGTTGATAATGACTCCTAGCTTGCAGTCATCAGCGAACTTGGTCAGCCAGAGTCCTTCTGTGTTGGCCTGGACTTCTGAGAAATAGATGCCAAATAGAAGAGTGCCCAGGACTGAGCCCTGTGGGACTCCACTCGTGACTGATCGACAGTCTGACTTGGAATCTGTAACTTTCACTCTGTGGGTCCTGTCTGTGAGCCAATTTGCAACCCACCTAGTGATGTAAGGATTGATGCCTAGTTTGGTGAGTTTATCAATGATACGAGTGATGAATGGTATCAAAGGCCTTGGCCAGATCGAAATAGGCTGTATGCACTGCCTTACCCTCATCCACAGACTTGGTGACTGCCTCGAAGAAGTCAGCCTGGTTCAGCAGGCAGGATCTCCCCTGGACAAAGTCAAACTTTGTGGGGTCAAGAGTTTGTAGATTGTCTTTGTTAAGCAGGTCCATAATGATGTGCTCCATAGCTTTGCATACCAGACTGGTTAGGCTAATGGGGCGATAGTTCCCAGGGTCTGTACTTGCTCCCCCTTTATAGAACGGGATGACTGTAGCAGTGCTCCATTCGTTAGGGACATAGCCTGAGGTAAGGCTGTGATTGAACAGGGCACACAGATGTGGTGCCAGTTCATTTTGTAGCTCATGTAGGACACAGCCAGGGATATTATCAGGTCCCATGGACGCCGTATTGTGTAACTACTTTGTCCATGTTATGATATAAATTTAAATGGAATTACAGATATTGACAAAAAGCAAACAATATTGAATTAAGAAATGTATGGTATAGAGAGTAATGTTACAGGAATAAAATTCAGAAAGAAATGAGGCTGTGAATTTGACAAAGAGAGGATTTCAGGACAGATATTTAGCCAGTTATCACAGGCAAAGCAAATGGGGAGTAGTAATTCTGATTGCAAGAGGGGCTCCACTGCTGATAGAAGAGAGAAAAAAAGACAATGGTAGATTTGTGGTAGTAAGGGAAGGAGGATTATTTTGACATGTATTTCCACCTAAAACTGCTGTTATGGAGCATAAAGTAAGTTTTGGAGAAGTAATCAACTTTCATTAGGGAATATTATTTATCAGTAGGGACTGGAGCTTAATTTACAATAGCAAGGCTGTAAAAGAGGGACCTATAAAGGAAAACCATAACCAATGAGGTTAGATTTCTGAAGAAATGTATGAGAGTGTTTGACATGGAAGATGTGAATTGAGTAGAAGGAACACAAGTTCCCACTGATGTATGTGAATCTATGCCATTATGCAAGTTGTGTTTTAATAAAGATTAAAATATATAAACAAAACAACAGTTCTAAGATGCCAGGAACACTAATTTCCACATTCAGAAGTATGCCGTTATGCTTATTGTTAAGAGCATCAGCAGTTTGCTACATTTCTTTTGTTCATTCCATAAACCACACAGACTGATGTTCATCGTGCATACAGTTGCAGTCGTAACAGATGGGTTTTCCTGCCGTCAGGTGGGTCCTCGGTCGGCCGAATTCCAAAGTCTAGGTCCGGCGTCGGATGTCGTCGCTTCTTCCCTGACGTCAGTGTGACAGGGGTATAAAAGAACCAGCCAATGCCATTTTCTTCAGTCTTTCTTGCCGCGCGGTGCCCGAAGCAGAAGCAGTTCGCAAGTGCCGGTTGGCCAGCTCCTGAGATTACGAATATTTTTCAACCAAAGACTTCTTGAAAGCTAAGTACCCCGTTGGGGAAACTTTTCTTGCCTCAGACCGATGTCAGACAAAGTTAATAATTGCATTTCATGTGGGAAGCAAATACCGCATAAGGATTTCCATTCCCTCTGTATTCCTTGCTTAGGCCCAGACCACGACGTATCGGCCTGTCGTTTTTGTGCTACATTCAACAGACGCACTATTAAGCATCGGGCGGAGTTCGCCCAACACTATTTTGGCAAAAAGTTTAATTACATTATGTCGTCGGATACTCCGACTCCAGTTTTGAGTAAAAGACACAAAGATAAGGACCGACATACGAGGTCCGCGACTTCTACCGACACCACGCTAAAGCAGACTTCAGGTGCTCCGGTTCTCAACGAGGCACCTACGCAGCCCCTAACTACCGATGACACTTCATTAGTGGTGTCTTCTGTGCCCGAGGTCGCAGGCTCTTCAGCCCACACCCCGACTACAGATACCGAAGCCACTCTTGGCGGGGAAACTCAGAGTTTAAATAGGCCTGCCTCCTCTCAAGGTGTCTTCAGACCCTCTTCTTCTTTTTCCATTAAGGCTTTCACTAAATGTAAAACAGCCATGCATACTAAAAGACAAGCTCCACAGGGCCCCACTCAAGGCCCCATGCCTATAAAGCAGATGCTCAAAATGGCTGAGGATTTGATCACTGTTATCAGGGGTTCTCAACCCCCCTCGGACAAAAGGCCCAGAGTGGAGGAAGAATACCCTTCCTCGGACCAGGTCTCCATTACTTCAGAACATTGTGAGGACCAGGAACATTCATACTCCCCTTTTGAAGATTCTGATGCACAGGAGTCCATTCCCTCTGTCTCCCCCCCTGAGGATTTCTCTTTTGGGGAAACCTTACATACCTTGAGGGAACACTTCCACTGGGAAGGCCAAGAGTACTCAGACTCCAAGAAAAGGCTCAGGGATTTTCTCTTGCTCCCTCAGCACAGGCCTCTGGCTGTACCTCCTGTCTTGGACATGCTAGATGATGTGTATTCAGAGGCCAGCCTTAACCCAGATTCTTTACCTCCAGCTCCAGTCAAGCCTGACAGGTATTACCGGGTTCCTGATTCACACCAATTCCTATATAAAAGTCATGCGGCTGACCCAGAAACTATTTCACAGGGTCCCAAGGGAATTAAGGCCTCCTCTTCCAAAAATCCATTACCTTCAGAGAGAGATTCCAGAGCTTTAGAAAGGTGGGGGGAAAAGGTATACACCTCGGCCACCTTAACCATGAGGGCATTAAACTGTCAGTTCCATATGTTAAAGTATCAACAGTTTTTGTTATCTCAGTTGAAAAGCAAAATGTCGCAACCTGAACAACCAGACTTGAAGGAGTTGCAGGATTTGTTGCATAGTGCAGAGCAAGTGGGTAAACATACCTTGCAATGTGGTTTTGATGCTTTAGAGGCCTCATGTAGAGCTGCTGTTACAGGATCAGTTATACGGAGACATGCTTGGCTCAAAGAGCAAACCTTACCAGATCATGTCAAAGCAAAATTACTAGATGCACCTCTTCAAAAAGATGTATTGTTTGGTGTTAAAGCTGAGGAGGTATTATAGAAAATGGAGGAAAAGGCAAAATCAATGCAAACAGTGAAAGATTTTCTACAGGTACAACCACCACATTTCAGTAGAAATTGGCCTTCAAAAAATTGGTCCTTTCCAGCCATGGACAGACCTCAAAGAGGTAGATACAGGCGCCCGAGGGGTAGAGGGCAATCTCAAGGATCATTTAGAGGCAGACAATGGCAAGCACCTACACCAAGAGAGGTGGTGAGGATAGTTCACAGCCATTCAGAAAGCAGAACCAATGACTTTCCCCTTTGCATGCCAAGCAAGGCTCAAATGGCAGCACCTTTGGGCAGAAAACTGGCATTATTTTCGAAAAATTGGCATATTGTCACAAAAGACAAATGGATCGTGGACATCCATAGACAGAGGCTACAGATTCCACTTTCACACCCTTCCAAAAATGAGAGGCATGCCAAACCTGCCACACAATCAAAGGGCAGAGGCACAAAAACAAATTTCAGATCTCATGGACATGAAAGCTATTCATGAGGTACCTGTACAAGAACAGGGTCTAGGTTTTTATTCCAGTCTATTCCTGGTACCAAGGAAGGGCAAAGATTGGAGACCTATTTTGGACCTATCCATCCTAAACACATTTACTCGTACCAAAATTCAAGATGCTCACATTACAGCAGCTTCTTCCCATGCTGGGCAAGGAGTCTTGACTGGTAACATTGGACCTCAAGGAGGCATACCTGCATGTCACAATCTGACAAGATTGCAGAAGATACCTCAGATTTCTTGCAGTTTCAACCCATTATCAATTCTCTGCATTGCCCTTTGGCTTATCTACTGCACCTAGAGTGTTCATGAAATGCCTGGCATCAGTAATTGCCTTCTGCAGACTTCAAGGGATACAAATATTACCCATATTTGGACGACTGCCTGATCCAAGCGGACAGCAAGCACATACTTCTGAAACACCTGATGTTTGTAATAATGTTGTTGAATTCTCTGGGATACACAGTCAACAAAAAGAAATCAAGACTAATACCCTCTCAAACAATAATTTTCCTGGGTGCCAGCATGAATACAAACACCCAGATGGCCTACCTCACGCCAGAGAAACAAGGACAACTAACTCAATACTTCAGAAAACTGGCAACTCTCACCAGGCTGACTGCAAGGAAAATCCTGCAGGCTCTGGGATTCATGGCATCTTGCATCCTGCTAATCCCATGTGCAAAGCTGCATATGGAGAAACTTCAATGTTACCTAAAAAACTTATGGTCTCAACACAGCCACAGTTTGGAAACAATTATACCACTGATTCCATGTCTTCAAAAGGAATTTCTATGGTGGGCTCAAGCATGCCAAAGAAACAGGTCTCCCATTCTGCAAGCCTCAAGCAAATCAAGTCATCCCAACAGATGCCTCAGACTACGCCTGGGGGGGCGCACATGACAGATCGGTGCATTCAGGGCAAATGGTCACAAAAAGAAAAGCACCTACACATCAATCAAAAGGAAATGCTAGCAGTAATAAATGCTATTATGGCTTTCAAAGACCTACTGCATCCAGGCCAGCTGTTGATAAGGACAGACAACACCACAGTGATGTGGTACATAAACAGGGAGGAACCCATTCATATCCCCTATGCAGGCTAGCCATGTCTCTATGGAACATGGCTCTGGAATTACAAATCCAACTTCAAGCACAGTTCCTGCCAGGCAAGGAAAACACGCTGGCAGACAACCTGAGCAGAAATATGACAGATCCACACGAATGGAAGTTGCATCCTCAAGTCTTTGCAAAGATAATTCAAGCATGGGGAAGGCCAGACATAGATCTCTTTGCCACCCACAGAAATTACCAATTGACAAAATTCTGCTCAAGTACCTTTCATCCACAGGCCTGGAAAGTGGATGCACTCTCTTTCAGTTGGACAACAATGACAGTTTATGCCTTTCCACCTCTTCCTCTGCTGCCCAAAGTTCTATTAAAAGCCAGAGCAGACAGACCAAAGATTATTCTCATTGCTTCAGACTGGCCAAGACAACACTGGTACCCACTCCTGAGGAGCCTGACGCATTCCCCACCATGGATCCTGCCTCTAATGCCTCTTCTACTGACTCAGCACAACTTCAAAACTCTTCACAGTCAGCTGCAAACACTCAATCTAGCCGCATGGAGGAGTCCTTAAATTCACAACAGACCCTACTCTCCAAGGAGGTGCAGGATGTCATTTTGGAGGCCAGAAGGCCTTCTACTAGAAAAGCCTACTCCGCAAAATGGAAACTGTTTTGTGCCTGGAATCAGAAAAAGGGTCAGAATCCTGGAATACTGAATTTACCTCAAATATTACAGTACCTAGCTGAGATGCTAAACAGTGGACTTTCATTCTCCTCCATCAAAATCCATGCCTCAGCCATTTCTGCAAAATACAACACTGATCCTCCTTTATTCTCTCACCCTCTCTTAAGACAGTTCCTCAGAGGGGCTAAGAATATAAACCCCTCCCAAGGAAGCAACCAGTACCTGCTTGGGACTTCAATTTCATTCTAGAAAAACTGACCCTGCCTCCTTTTGAGCCAGCTGCTTCAACAGAACTGCAATATTTGTCATGGAAAACAGCCTTCCTTCTGGCTATCACCTCAGCTCGCAGGGTTTCGGAACTACAAGCCCTCATGGCTGTGCAGCCTTTCATCATTTTCTATCAGGACAGAGTTTCCTTACGAACCAATCCTTCCTTTATGCCAAAGGTAGTATCCACGGTGGCCTTGAATCAGGCTATCCACTTACCTACCTTTTACCCTAATCCACAAAACAAAGGGGAGAGATTACTACATTCCTTGGACATTCACAGACAACTACGTTATTACTTGGACAGAACAAAGCCTTTCAGAAAATCAGAGCAACTTTTTGTGTCCTATGCTACAGGTGCTCAAGGGAAGCCTATTTCCAAACAGACAATCTCAAAATGGATAGCCCACTGTATATGCTTTTGTTACTCTTTTCATGGTAAACCTGTACCTACAGGCATCAGATCTCACTCCACAAGGGCCACAGCTACCTCAGGGGGATTCCTACCAAAGATATTTTGGAAGCAGCCACTTGGAGTTCTGTGCATACTTTCTCCAAGTACTATCACCTACCATTATACTCCAAATCTAGAGCGGGCTTTGCCACTGCAGTCTTGCAGGGCATTCTGGCTCCTCCTAGTTCCTCTTAGTGCCTACCACCCCTTTTTTAGCTTTGGGATTCTACCCATCTGTTATGACTGCAGCTGTATGCACGATGAACATAGTACAGTTTTGTACCTACCATAAATGTAGATGTTCGAGTGCTAATAAAGCTGCAGTCCAGGTTCCCTCCCCCCCTCCTTCCCCTCTTGGGACAGGCCTAATGGCCAACACCCCCTCATACAACTTCATTGGGGTATTCTTTTATGGTGTATTTGCTTCCAACTACTGTTTTTTAATAATATTGCATTGCATTATTACATAAATTTATGTTTTGCCTTCCTTCTGGGGGCACCTGACATCTGGGGCAAGAAAAACTGAAGAAAATGGCGTCGGCTGGTTCTTTTATACCCCTGTCGCACTGACATCAGGGAAGAAGCGACGACATCCGACGCCGGACCTAGACTTTGGAATTCGGCTGACCGAGGACCCGCCTGACGGCAGGAAAACCCATCTGTTATGACTGCAGCTGTATTAGCACTCGAACATCTACATTTATGGTAGGTACAAAACTGTACTTTCTGCCTCACAGGCATATTCCACAAAGTGATAGAGAGAATTACCATAGAATTTGATGAGTCAGAGGTGGAGAATTTCTTATTCCATGACCTAAGTCAGCATGGTTTTGTCAAGGTAGATCTTGTATACTTAACCTTATACATTTCTTCATGAGAGTAATTGCCACCATGGAGGAAAGTTTGTCTGTACAGCTTACCTTGATCAACATATAAGGTGTGATATGCAGCTCTCTGAATTAGCATGAACTCTGCAATCTGATAGTAAATGAAGCTATAATAATTTGATTCCACAGCTAGCTTTGTGGTCTGACACAACAGTAAGAATGTGAGATCTCCTTTCATCACAAGTGTTCATTTTTCATGTTTTGAGTGCCACATTTAGGTTAAACATTAAGTTGCTGCTGTTGTGTCTTTCGGCTTTTACCGGTTAGGGGTCACCACAGCAGAACTCCAGTCTGCTAATGATTGGCAGTAGATTTTTACGTGCCGAGTTGCCAGCCCTGACGCACAACCTTCAACGAAGGTACGCCCATTCACACATGTCTCCACACAGAAGACGCTCTAGCTGAGAATCGAACAGGACGTCTTACTGTGAGGCGACAATGCTACCGCAGCACCACCACTGCAGTTAGGTTAAACATTAAGTACCCTTCCTTATCTAGATGCTCAAGACAAAAATGTATACTCTGTATATTAAAATTCATCTTTTGTGCACTGCTCAGCCTGATGTTATAACAGTGTTCATGTAATGGTTTGGCTTTTCTCATTAAGTACATTAAGACTTAATGTGTGAAAAAGTAAGATTAGCAAGCATAACTAGGCTTTGCCATTGTAAATTTAAATCTATGATACATATACTGGTAAGAAATTAAGATAAGGTAGATATAGGAAAATGAATGTTGGGGGCTGAGTGCTGATTGATTAGGTATGATTTACTATAGTTGTTCACAGCTCTGACCTTTACCTTCTCATGTGCCTCCACCTTGTTGACTAGAGTTAGCCATAGTTGCACTACATTTGCTGTCTTGCCTCCAAATAAGTCTGCTTGGAGTACGGTCAGTGAATTTTATATTTATCATTGCATTCAGGAGTGCCTACTGGCCAGATGGAAATGTACAGGTAAACTTAAATGTTGGATTCATATTTAATAAAGCACACAGTAGAAAAAGGGATACTACTGAGCTTTTGAAAGTTACCCTAGTCATAACAAGGCTCGATCAAAGTTTAGAAATTTGCTTTTCATATCTGATCTTCCAGATCTGTGAACTCTGCTTATTTTCCAAGTTTGAAAGCAGCAACATATTCTTTAATTATATCTGAAAACTGAAAGGGAAAATTGTGAGTGTAATGTTTATCACTAAGCAATGAAGTAATGCTAATGTGTGTAAAATTTTTTTGATGAATTCTCAGTGAGCAAAGGCGTGTGTTAAGTGTTTAGTGCTATGAGATGAGGTGATCCATCATTTGTGTAACTAAAGACAAAACTGTTGTACCAAGTAAATTTGAAAACAAATTGTATGGAACCACACAATGTTAACTGGTTTCCTGTTAAGAATCAAGGAATATAACTAAAACCCTTTCATTCATGTTAGACAAAATTTTAGCATGTGAACATCTCCCTGACCAGTGTTGATGGACTGTAGTGGTATCAGTTCACAAAGTAGGAGGGCCATGTCATACCAAATTGGCTTGAAATCCTCAACCTGCTCAGTATTCTTTGTAAAAGTATATATAATAATGGAGCTCATCTAGAATGACACAGGAGACCTGTTTCTTTGACATTTAACAGTTTGAGTTGAGGTGAATTTTGCCTTTTGAAATTTATGGCATCCTGTAAAGAGATGACAGCAACAGTTGAAGGTCTGACATTGCATACTTCCTACATTGACTTTACCAAGAATTTTAATTATCCCATGTAAGGGAACAACCTTCAAATTAAAACGGAGGAAGTTCATCAAATAAAACATTGGTTAAAGCAGCATGCTGTGACTAGTCAAGTTCTGGTAGGGGTTACATGTCTCTTCTGATGGGGCTTAAAATTTCTGTCTGTAAATGGGGGCCTCTCCTTTTTTGAATATTTTTGGATGTAAAAGTGCTTAGTGGACCAGGGATTACCAGATAAGATGGCAAAGTGGGTAGCCTGACTACTTCAGTAAAACATGAAGTTCTCCAAGGTGGTCTACAACATTACATAGTTGGAACAGTAGTAATAACTTCACCTTTAATGTCAGTAAATATAATATAGTGTGACTTAGCAAAAAGGATGTGAATTTTACTGTGGCGTCCCTCCTTTGGGCCAGTAATCAAGGGGTCTCAATCCACACCCCTGACATCAGTGAGGAACATTTAGTTGGAACAAGTAATTACACAAAGTATTTCCAGATGCAGCTCTCTGCAACAAGAACAATTTTACTTAAGAGCACACAGAGAATGCACATCCGTCTGGGTTTCCTTGTCTCTCACCAGGCCCCGAATAAGACTCCACACTAACCACAGCTGTAGAGTTCCAAGCCAAATCCTCCACCACCCTCTTTGTGAAACCACTGCTCTGTGTTCCCTGTTCCAAGTAGCTGACACGCACTGATTGAGATTTGATTTTCACATATACGCACACACCTGGGAAAAGCTGGCACAGATGTACCAGCTATGCCCCCTCTGCCCAGACTGTAAGGTAGATACTGCACCAGAACAGTCTTACAAGGGTACACAATTATCCTGAGTAAAATTAATACTAAAGCAAATGGTAGTGTTTGACCAATGCAGCAAGGCTTTCAAGAGGGACCACAGTGTCACTAAATGAATATAAGTACTCAAAGGTTAAATATTCTTTAAAAGACCAGCCACAATGAAAAGTTTAAATATATTTAATAATAATAAAAAACATGAAAATATTAAATATCTATTTGCATAAACACCAGAGTATCAGTCACATGAAATATTAAAAATAACACAAATGGATAGAGTCACACAGATACAGGAAAACAATACTTAACAAATCTCCTGACTGCTGTAAAGAATTACTATTCCCTGGTTTCTTACTAAAGCAAGGCAGGATGAAGTGGGTAAGTGATCCTTCTTTGTTAGGTTTCAAAAATAAACGGCTCAGAGACTTCTGACTCATCTAGTATTAAAATGTCATTTCAGTGCTGGATTACAGAATATCACATACATCTGGTCACTTGACTTTTGGTTCCCACAATACCCCTTTACTAGAAACTGAGACAGAATTTTCCACGTATGTGTTACCAAATCCACACACAGAGCTTTGTTAAGATGTGTTATAGTATCTGGAAACTATAAAACCTTTCAAAAACTTCCACCCTTCCAGGGTAGCAATTAGTTCATCCCTAAGGACAAACTGTTATATGCTATATTTATGGCATAAACCAGGCAATTTAATTTCAGTCTATTTTTCAAAGTTAGCTGGACTGCGATTAACATCTTCTCTTCTAGTATCCTCTGTTACAATATATTTATTTCATTAGTTGCAATACAGTCTTGAGTTACAGGTGTATTTTTTTTCTGTGGCCAGCAGGACCCACAGTTGGTACATCAACATCAGCAGCTTTACAAATACATTTTCAACAGAAGCACCTGTAAAAACTCAGTTTGAAATACAAATGACATACAGTTCTTTACAAAACTCCAGCTAGATATACTGGCATATGTTACACACAGACTGCCCTACTTCTTCTGGCATAGCTGGCAATACCTCACATCATCAGATTTACAGTAACTGATCAGATTATAGAAAAGACACTATTGTTCAAGATCTAACATAGTTAACAAAGTTAAACTTTGACCAGTGTTGTTTTGTCAGAGTTGACAAAAATCTCATGTAGTTCTAAAGGCATGACTGGTTAATCCAGGGGGATCACTGCTATACCTTGCTGATATAACCCATTATTGAATACTGTGTTGCATTTTGTAGCCTTTGACACAAGCTGCCTAAAGGAACTTGAAAAGGTGTGATTATTCACTAGAAGAATTATTGGACTTAAAAACATGAACTGTTCGGAAAGGCTTCAGGAACTGCTAGTGTGTTTTTTTTTTTTTTTCCTTAGGGTTACTAAGATGTGATCAAGTGACAGAACATTTGATTCAGTTCTGGCCTGGAATACATGACTGAGAGAGCTAATACCAGACTTGTGAACTTAATACTTAAAAATAAACATTAGCAATGGGGGTAGAGCATGACTAATACAGGGTCTATATTATCTTACCAAACGCTGACATTATCGAAAATCCCAGAACTCGAAACACCCACTGCTAAATATATATTCCAACTCCGAGATCGCACTACAGTGAGGAAAGGACAAATATTCCCATCTTCACTGTACTGCGATCTCACCATTCTGGTTTCGGGATTTTCGCTCATGTTAGCGTTTGGTAAGATAAACTTTTGTGTATCTAATATAGACCCCTAATACAGTAACACAACATTTTTACAAGATTATGGCATAACCGCCCCTTAATTTCAGACATCTTTCATTAAAAGTGATCTTGATTCCTCAAATGGCCCGAACGCTGGAGAAGATGGCTGGAAGAGAGACAGGTGTGGTGAAACACTACTTAGTCTCCTGTGTCCAGGATGTGGGATGGGGTAGGGTACATGCTCAGGATGTATATTCCTTCCTTGTTGCAGTCCCTGGTGGAGACTAGGTTTCACATGGAGGTTCTTGTTGAAAGGGTAGTGGGGTGTTTGAGGGTTTTGTTGCTTGTGGAAATGAGTAACACCCTTGTTAGTGGTCCGTTAGAAGCCTTCTCTTGGATACCTCTGTCATGCCTCAGGGAGGGTGACTTGTAGGGCATGAGAGAGTCCCTGTGATCACTACAGGGTTAACGACCACACCTTGGATATGTTCTGCCCTGAAAAGGAGAATGAAAGGGTACTGATTGCTTGCATGTGTGGCTTGATAATTGATAGTTAAAGCTAAAGAAAAAAAAATGGTGCTCGTATTTTAGTAGAGAATACCAAACAGTGTTGCAGCAGTCAAGCTTTTTAAAGACCAGTAAGTTGTAAGCTTTTATAAGTGACGCTTTAAACCAGAATATATGATGTTCTTCGTGTTTCACTGTTGCAGTCATTACATTTGGGTTATTTGCTTGCAGTAGCCCTCAGTCTGCCTGATTAACGAAGTCTTGGGTCCTGCGTCAGATGCTGTCCCTTCTTCCATGACGTCAGGTCGTCAGGGGAATAAAACATGCAGCCGACACCATTACCATCAGTCTTTCTTGCTGTGCAGTGCCCGAAGCAGAAGCAGTTCGCAAGTGCTGGTCGGCGGACTACTGAAATTTTCGTTTTCAAATTTCAGAACCGAAGTCTTCAACTAAAGTTAAGTACCCCGTTGGGGAAACTTTTTCTTGCTCCTTACTGATGTCAGTAAAAGTTAATAATTGCATTACTTGTGGAAAGCAAATACCTCACAAAGATTTTCATTCGTACTGTATTCCTTGCCTTGGCCCTGACCACAACGTACCTTGCTGTCGGTTTTGTGCTTTATTTATTCAGCGTACTGTCTGCCGTCTGTATATTTTCGCTTCTAAATATTTCGGTTCTCTGTTTAATTATCCAGAAATGCCATCGGTTAGCCATCCGACTACCGGGATTCCGAAAAAATGCAAAGACAGAGACAGGCCGTCTAGGTCCAAAGCTGCCGACGGCACTTATCGCCAGTATTCAGTGAGGCACTTTCGCAGCCCCTGATACCCGCTATGTCTGATTCGCAGGCCTCTACTGAGACCCACTCGGAGTCTGGTATGCTGCGAGATGCTTCAACTGTGGAACCTGCAGATGTCTCTACCTTGGATGGGTCCAGAGCCACTGTGCAGGCACCGGCTTCTGAGGGTGTATTCAGGCCTATGGACTTGCATATTAAACCGATGCCTCCTTTTTTTAGACCTAAATCTCGAACCATGCCTAAGAAACTGACGCCCAGGCTGTATGCTCAGGCCTCTATGCCTAAAAAACAAATTATAAGAATGGCTGAAGATCTTATAACTTTAATCAGGGGAAGCCAACCTCCCCCTTCTAAAAGACCTAGGACTAAAGTTGTTTATGAATCTTCTGACCAGGATTCTGATTTTTCTGATTATCTGGATTTGCCCTTATCTACTTATGAAGATTCTGATGCAGAGGACTCTATTCCCTCTGCTTCCCCTGCAGAGGATTTTTTTTTTTTTTGGTGAAACCTTACATACTCAAAAGGAGCATTTCCACTGGGAAAGACAGGATTTTTCAGATTCAAAAAAAGAGGCTTAGGGATTTCTTACTCCTGCCTCAGCATAGCCCTTATACCTCCTGCACTAGACATTGTTGATTATGCTTTTTCGGAATCTAGTTTGGCCCCTGATTCTTTGCCTCCTGCTCCCAGAAAACCTGACAGATATTACAGGGCTCCTGATTCACACAAGTTTCTTTTTAAAAATCTTATTGCAGATCCAGAGACTATTTCACAGGGACCCAAGGGCATTAAGGCTTCTACTGCTAAAAATCCTACCACTTCGGATAGAGACTCCAGGTCACTGGATAGATGGGGTAAGAAGGTTTACACTTCTGCAACCTTGGCCATTAGGGCTTTAAACTGCCAGTTTCATATATCAACAACATGTTATCGGGTTGCTTAAACAGAAAATGATGATTCTTGACTATGCTGAAAATAAAGAATTACAGGATTTAATGCATTATGCTGAACAAGTTGGTAAACCTACTTTGCAATGTGGATTTGATTCATTAGATACCTCTTGCAGGGCTCTTGTTACTGGGTCTGTGCTCAGAAGGCATGCTTGGCTTAAGGAGCAATCTTTGCCTGATCATGTTAAAGCTAAACTGTTGGATGCTCCCTTAAATCAGGACCGCCTTTTTGGCAGCAAAGCTGAGGAAGTTCTTAAAAAGATGGAAGATAAAGCTAAATCTATGCAAACTGTTAAAGATTTCTTACAAGTTCAGCCTCCTAGATTTAGTAGGCATTTGCCCTCTAAGTATTGGTCCTTTCCAGCCCCTTCCAGGTCTTTCTCAAGCCAAACCCAGATACAGTACACACCCCAGATTTCAGTCCCAGGGGGCACACAAGACTAAGCAGTGAGGGATTTCCGCACCCAAATCTGATAGTAGTAAGACTGCCCCCTATGCAAAACTGTCTCAATGACTTGCTTTTAAAACTTCTAAGCACTTCCCAACAGAATACTCCTTTAGGCGGAAAGATTGGTCTGCAGGCCAAAAACTGGGAACTCATTACCCAGGACAAATGGATTTTAAATATAGTGTCCCAAGAATACAGATTTCATGTCCACACGTTACCAACACCAAGTTTGTGGCCAGATCTATCCCCAAATCAGTGGGCAGAGGCCCAAAATCAAGTTTTCTCTCTTAAGCATGGGTGCTATTCATTTGGTACCAGAAGCGGAAAAGGGACAAGGTTTCTATTAGAGACATTTCCTGGTACCCAGAAAAGGCAATACATGGCGTTCTGTCCTGGATCTTTCTACTCTAAACACCGTTCTGATGATTCCAAAATTCAGAATGCTGACTTTTCACCAGCTACTTCCTATGCTTGGCAAAGATGCATGGTTGACAACACTAGACTTAAAAAAGCATACCTGCACATCCCTATCAGGGAGTCTTGCAGAAGATACCTACGCTTCAAAGCAGGCTGCATGCACTATCAGTTCTCTGCACTGCCCTTTGGCTTATCTACTGCGCCCAGAGTACTCACAAAGTGCCTAGCTCCAGTCATTGCATTTTGCAGGCAAAGAAATATTCAGATATACCCTTACCTTGGATGATTGCCTAATTCAGGCAGAAAGCCAGGACATACTTTTGAATCATCTGGCCTTTGTTCAAAAGGTGCTGACTTGTCTGGGGTACACCATAAACGAAAAGCAGTCACACGTAGTACCCTGTCAATAAATTATATTCCTGGGAGCAAGCTTGAATACAACTTCCCAGATGGCTTTCCTCACGCCAGAGAAACAGATTCATTTGACAACCTACTTTAAACAAGTGGCCACAAAAACCCAGCTATCTGCAAGGCAAATACTGCAAGCCTTGGGGTTCATGGCCTCCTGCTTTCTTCTAATTCCATATGCAAGGCTGCATGTAAGGAAACTACAATGGTATCTCATAAGCCTATGGTGTCAACATTCACAGGATCTAGAAGCAATGATTCCTATCATACCTTGCCTACGCCTAGAGTTCCTTTGGTGGGCAGAGGCCTGCCACCAAAACAAGGGACTACCATTTACACTACCCCCTGCCGCCCAAACCTTAACAGACTCATCAGTCTATGCATAGGGGGCTCGCCTGGCAGGGAAGTGCATTAATGGCAAATGGAACCCAAGTCAAATGCACCTGCACATAAATCAAAAGGAAATGTTAGCTGTACAGAATGCTCTGACAGCCTTCAAGGACCACATTCTTCCAGGAAAATTAATGGTAAAGACTGACAACACCACTGTTACGTGGTACATAAGCCGGGAGGTACACATTCTTACCCCTCTGCAGACTAGCAATGGCATTGTGGAACACAGCCTTGAGCTACCAGTTGAATCTACAAGCTCAATTCCTGCCAGGAAAGCTAAATACACTGGCAGACAGACTAAGCAGAAACCTCATGGACCCACATGAGTGGAAACTGGAACCAAGGATTTTCAACATGTTAACAAGCAAGTGGGGGAGCCCAGATATAGACCTGTTTGCCTCCCCCCAGAACCATCAGTTGGACAAATTTTGCACAAGGATTCCCCACAAGCTAGCTTGGAAAGTGGATGCTGTAGCCTTCAGCTGGAAAAACCTATCAGTTTATGCCTTTCTTCCTCTGCCTCTGCTCTCCAAGGTACTACTAAAGATCAAACAGGACAAGCCAAGGACGATTTTAATTGCACCAGACTGGCCACACCAACACTGGGTACCCCCTCTTGCGCAGTGTCACGCTTGGCCCCATGGCACCTGCCCCAGACTCCTTCCCTGTTGTCTCAGCAGGAGAACCAGATTCTGCACCCTCAGCTACAAACTCTAAACCTAACAGCCTGGCTAATTTATCTAATCTCTCCTTTACCATCCCTCAGTAAATCAGTGATGGATATCATTTTAGAGGCAAGGAGGCCTAGTACTAAAAAATCTTATGCTGCAAAATGGAAAAGATTTTGTGCTTAGAATCACTCTCAAGGTATGAACGCAGCAGTGCCCAATTTACCTCAGATTCTACAATACTTAACTGAGATGCTTCATAAGGGCTTGTCCTTTTCCTCCATCAAAATTCATGCCTCAGCCGTTTCAGCTAATTACAGCACAGAACCACCCCTCTTCTCTCACCCACTGCTCAAGCAGTTCCTCAGAGTGCCCAAAAATTTAAGGCCACACAGGAGAGCTCCATCTCCAGCCTGGGACCTTAACTTTTTCTTGGAGAAAATCACTCTTCCTCCTTTCGAGCCAGCTGCTACTGCAGATTTAAAATTCCTTTCCTGGAAAACAGCTTTCCTTTTAGCAATCAATTCTGCAAGAAGGGTATCTGAATTACAGGCCCTTATGACAGTGGAGCCTTTCATCATCTTTCATGCGGACAGGGTGTCCCTCAGAACCAATCCTTCCTTCATGCCCAAGGTGTGGTATCCAGTGTGGCTCTTAATCAGTCCATTCATTTTTGCCTACCTTCTTTCCTAACCCACAGAATAAAGGGGAACGGATACTGCACTTCTTAGATGTGCACAGACAACATAGATTTACTTGGACAGGACTAGACCTCAAAGGAAATCTGAACAACTGCTGGTGGCATTTGCTGCAGGGACAGAGGGGAAAGCTATTTCAAAGCAAACCATTTCTAAATGGATAAGCCATTGCATTCATTTCTGCTATAAGCACCATGGAAAACCTATTCCACAGGGCATCAGACCCCATTCAACCAGGGCTGCACCTACCTTCACAGCCTTTCTCAGGGGCATTCTTACCAGGGACATCCTAGAAGCTGCTACCTGGAGTTCTGTACATACTTTCACCAAGCATCATTTGCCAATTTTCTCTAAATCCAGAGCTGGCTTTGCCACTGCAGTCTTGCAGGGTCTTATAGCTGGTCCAAATTCTATTTAAATTCCTCCTCCCAGCCTTAGCTTTGGGAATCTACCCAAATGTAATGACTGCAACAGTGAAACACACAGAACATAGTACAGTTGTGTACACTTACCATAAATGTAGATGTTCGAGTGTATTCACTTTTGCAGTCCTGGTTACCCTCCTTTTAGCCACCTTTCTTCTTTTGGCTATACCTCTACTCTCCCTTACTATGCTCAAAAAGATTTTTGGTGTATTTTGTTTTTTGTTGGAGGTATATCCTTGCAATTATAGATTTAATTGCTTCCCATTAGGGAGGCACCTGACATCTGGGGCAAGAAAAACTGGTGTAATAGCATCGGCTGCATGTTTTATACCCCTGATGACCTGACGTCATGGAAGAAGGGACAGCATCCAACGCAGGACCCAAGACTTTGTTAATCAGGCCGAATGAGGGCTACTGCAAGCAGATAACCCAAATGTAATGACTGCAACGGTGAATACACTTGAACATCCACGTTTATGTTAAGTGTACACAACTGTACTTTTACTGTTTGAGTAGTAGCTAAACTTTAAGTAAATTGAATTTGTATTGCATATAGTCGAGTCCTTTGTGTGTGTTTTGGCTTTACGCCGATTAAGTACTTCATTTTCTAGGGTCTAGTTTTATATAATCATGCACTCGACATCATGTATAGTCTTAAGGACAAACTATTTTACTTTTACCTGTGCCTTGGCTAAAAATGGTGTCTTGGACCATTTTCCATATGTCATCAAATGTAGCAAATGAAATAAAAACTCAGAGGACTGCCTGTACAGCAGTTTTCATTTTCAGAATATTGAAGTTCTGAGATTATTATCTCAGCTATTCCCAAGAGTATTAAAACATTATTGACGTCATGTTTATTTTTGTATGTCTTTTGTGCCCATTGTAATGCTTCGCTGGCATTGAACTGTTAGTGTTTGCGTACCCATTTTCTCCCTAGGCAACAGTGCACACCATCTTGTATAAGAGATTGTAGTCTCATGATTAGATTAGAGCATACTCTAGTGAAATTTATAAGTAGAAGTCCTGACCCCAGAGAAGCCACAATACAACCTCAAGAAATTATGTTGATGTGTTTGTCCTTAAGACAGTTTTATGTAACAGTGGCTAAGAATAAGTACCTACTGAAGAATTAAATGCTGCTGCTTACTTTAATTATCCTAGTTCTTTAAGCAAGATGAACTAAAATGCTAATGTGGACTCTCTTAATTGGGTTAAGTCTCATATAAATGTTAGCTCTTCTGTGCGTCAGTACTAGATCTCCACCTCCTTTCGTAATGAAAATGATTAGAGAAGAGTTGTTAATATTTTCTGCAGTGGTAACTGTTTTCACATTTATCACAATGTGTATGTATTTTTTCGTAGTACCAAGAAGCACATTTATTTTTATGAAACAAGAATTCATTTTCATTTTCTAAAAGATTGACTGCTTTAATGCAACTTTTTTAATTTCAGAAGAGTACTGCCAGCTGAACTGTGTCCTTACAAAACCTTGCCTACGTTGATTTTGTAGAAAAGGACTCCCTCCCCCATTATTTACGTAATAACTGCAGTGCATGTTACTGCCACACTGTGTTCCAAGGTAAAAATAGATGTAGGTTGTCTTGACAACTGTTGCACTTGATCTTTCAGTAGCAAATCTGCCTGTAGATGGATTCTAAGCACATGCACTACATTAAGGACTAGAGCAGTTTTAGTAATTGTGCATCTGCAGTGACAACTTTACCTAGGAGAATCTGTGGTCTGTAAAAAGTGAAGAAAAATAAACATAATGGCAATTGAGGTTAAGTTGCTGCATTGTAGTTACTGTAGCTGTTGAGAACTAGAAAACAGGAGACCATATAAAAAAGTTACATATTTGCCAGTCCTGTGTTGTTGCAAAGTTTTGGCAAATTTATTTTGTTCATATGCGTATTAATCCTCTAAATGTGTGCCCATCTGTTAGGAAGCACGTTTTAATGTTATCTGTTTTTAAGCCTTCTTTAAAACAGTCATTGCAAATCAGTTCCTTTTCATTAAGACAAAGTAGAATGTAAGAGCATATTCTGTATTATGGGATCAAATGTGCCCAGACATGGCAAAAGTGTAAGAAACTGAATAAAGCCTTAAACTAGCTCCTCGCATTTTTCTCCTTGGTAAAAATCTAATCTTTCTCTGTTTCTTTATCCTTGTGCTTTTTGACATATTTATGGGTTGATAATCTGACTCTTCATGCAGTCGCTGTAGATATCCACAGTTAACTGCCGGTGTTGTACCCATCTCTAATTCAAGCAGGGCAGGACAGAGACAAATGAAAATGTGAACCAAAGATCTAATATTGGGGCCCGTCCTAGGTTAGTCAGTGATTTGAATTCATTGTGTTGTTACTTTGAGGCATTTTTTTGCTAGAAGCTGTCATGCTCAGATGTTCTTCGTGTTTCACTGTTGCAGTCATCATATTTGGGTTATCTGCTTGCAGTAGCCCTCTGTTGGCCTGATTATCAAAGTCTTGGGTCCTGCGTCGGTTGCTGTCTCATCTTTCGTGACGTCAGGTAGTCAGGGGGATAAAGCATGCAGCCGACGCCATTACATCAGTCTTTCTTGCAGTGTGGTGCCCAAAGCAGAAGCAGTTCGCAAGTGCCGGTCGGCCGACTCCTGAAATTTTCGTTTTTGAGTTTCAGAACCGAAGTCTTCAATTAAGTGAAGTACCCAGTTGGGGAAACTTTTTCTTGCTCTAAACAGATGTCAGAAAAAGTCAATAATTGTATTTCTTGTGGAAAGCAAATACCTCATAAAGATTTTCATTCGTACTGTATTCCTTGTCTAGGCCCTGACAGCGACGTACCTCTCTGGCGGGTTTGTGCCTTATTTAAACAATGAACTGTTCATCGTCTGTATATTTACGCTTCTAAATTTTTTGGCACTCTGTTCAATTACCCAGATATGGCTTCAGTAAGCCACCTGACTACCGATATTCCGAAAAAGCGCAGAGATAAAGACAGAGACAGACCACATAGGTCCAAATCTGCCGACGATGCTTCTCCTAAGCTAGTCACCAGTTTGCCGGTACTCAGTGAGGCGCTTTTGCAGCCTCTGATACCCGCTACTTCAGATTCGCAGGCCTCTACTGAGACCCATTTGGAGTCCGGTATGCTGCGAGATGCTTCAACTGTGGAACCTGTGGATGTCTCTACCTTGGATGGGTCCGGAGCCGCTGTGCAGGCACCGGCTTCTGAGGGTGTATTCAGGCCTACTGACTTGCATATTAAACCAAAGCCATCTTCTTCTTCAAGGCCTAAAACTCGATCCATGCCTAGAAAACCGACGCCCAGACTGCATGGTCAGGCCTCTATGCCTAAAAAAACAAATGATAAGAATGGCTGAAGACCTTATTACTTTAATCAGGGGAAGCCAACCTTCCCGCTCTGAGACCTAGGACTGAGTTTGCTTATGATTCTTCTGATCAGGATTCTGAAATTTCTATTTCCTCTGATGACCAGGATTTACCCTCATCTACCTATGAGAATTGTGTTGCAGAGGGCTCTATTCCCTCTGCTTCCCCTCCAGAGGATTTCTCTTTTGGTGAAACCTTGCTTACTCTTACGGAGCATTTTTGCTGGGAAAGCCAGGATTACTCTAACTCTAAAAAGAGGCTTAGGGGTTTCTTACTCCTGCCCCAACACAGGCCTTTAGCTATTCCCCCCTGTACTGGACATTGTTGATGATGCCTTTTCAGAATCTAGCTTGGCTCCTGACTCTTTACCTCCTGCTCCCAGAAAAACAGATAGATATTATAGGGTTCCTGACTCTGTCAAGTTCCTCTTTAAAAATCCTACTCTCCCTCTTTCAAGTATCAGGGCTTTTCAAACTGTCCCAGAAGAGGAAAGGGGACAAGGTTTCTACTTAAGACTTTTTCTGGTGCCCAGAAAAGGCACCTCCTGGCATCCTATCCTGGACCTGTCTATCCTAAACACATTTTTGGTGATCCCAAAATTCAAGATGTTAACTCTTCACCAGTTGCTTCCTATGCTAGGCAAGGATGCCTGGTTGGCAACACTGGATTTAAAGGAAGCCTACCTGCACATCCCAATCAGGGAATCTTGCAGAAGATACCTACGCCTCAAAGCAGGCTACATGCACTATCAGTTATCTGCACTGCCCTTTGGCTTATCTACTGTGCCCAGGGTATTCACAAAGTGTCTAGCTCCAGTCATTGCATTTTGCAGGCAAAGAAATATTCAAATATACTCATACCTGGACGATTGTCTAATTCAGGCAGAAAGCCAGGAGATACTATTGAAACATCTGACATTTGTACAAAGATTGCTAACTTCTCTGGGGTTACACCATAAACGAAAATAAATCACATCTTGTACCCTGCCAATAAATTGTATTCCTGGGAGCAAGCTGGAACAGAACTTCCCAGATGGCTTTCCTAACGCCAGAGAAACAAGTTCATTTAACAGCCTACTTCAAACTACTGGCCACAAAGACCCAGCTATCTGCAAGGAAAATACTGCAAGCCCAGGGGTTCATGGCCTCTTGCAGTCTACTAATTCCATATGCAAGACTGCATATGAGGAAACTACAATGGTATCTAAAAAGCCTATGGTGTCAACATTCTCAGGACCTAGAATCAATGATTCCGATCATCCCTTGCTTAAAGACCGTGTTCCTTTGGTGGGCAGAGGCCTGCCAACACAACAAGGGACTGCCATTCACTCTACCCCCTGCCACCCAAACCCTAACAACAGACGCATCAGACTATGCATAGGGGACTCGCTTGGCAGGCCAGTGCATTCAGGGCAAATGGAACCTGAGTCAAATGCACCTGCACATCAATCAAAAAGAAATGTTAGCCATACAGAATGCTCTGACAGCCTTCAAGGACCACATTCTTCCCGGACAATTAATGGTAAAAATGGACAACACCACTGTTATGTGGTACATAAACAAGCAGGGGGGAACCCACTCATACCCTCTCTGCAGACTAGCCATGGCTCTGTGTAACACAGCCTTGAGCTGCCAAGTGCACCTACAAGCTCAATTCCTGCCAGGCAAGCTAAATACACTGGCAGACGACCTAAGCAGAAATCTCCTGGACCCACGCGAGTGGAAACTAGAACCAAAGTAATTCAACATTTTGAGAAACAAATGGGGGAGCCCAGAGACGGACTTGTTTGCCTCCCCTCAGAACTACCAATTGAATAAATTCTGCACAAGGACTCCCCACAGACAAGCTTGGAAAGTGGATGCCCTGTCCTTCACCTGGAAAAACCTATCAGTTTATGCCTTTCCCCCCTGCCTCTCCTCTCCAAAGTGCTACTAAAGATCATCGGAACAAACTAAGGGCAATACTTATTGCACCAGACTGGCCACGCCAACACTGGTACCCCCTCCTGTGCAGTGTGTCACTTCTGGAACCATGACACCTGCCTCAGACCCCTGCCCTGCTGTCTCAGCAGGAGGGGCAGATTCTGCACCCACAGCTTCAAACCCTGAACCTTGCAGCCTGGCTAATTACATGATCTCTCCATTACCATCCCTCAGTTAAGCAAGTGATGGATGTCATTCTGGAGGCAAGGAGGCCTAGTACTAGAAAATCCTACGCTGAAAAATGGAAAAGATTCTGTTCCTGGAGCCAAACTCAGGGGATGGACACAACAGTGCCCAATTTACCCGCACATTCTTCAATACTTAACTGAGATGCTTCACAAGGGCCTTTTCTTCCATCAAAATTCATGCCCCGGCCATTTCAGCTCATTATAATACAGAGCCACCCCTCTTCTCTCATCCACTGCTGAAGCAATTCCTCAGAGGGGCCAAAAACTTAAGACCACCCAGGACAGCCCCTTCTCCAGCCTGGGACATTAACTATGTATTGGAAAAGCTCACTCTACTTTCCTTTGAGCCAGCTGCAAATGCAGAGATGAAATTCCTTTCCTGGAAAACAGCCTTCCTTCTATCCATCACTTCAGCAAGAAGGGTGTCTGAATTATATGCCCTCATGGCAGTGGAGCCTATCATCATCTTTCATACGGACAGGTCGTCCCTCAGGGCCAATCCCTCCTTTATGCCCAAGGTGGTATCCAGTGTGGCCCTGAACCAGTCCATTCATTTGCCGACCTTCTTTTCTAATCCACAGAATAAAGGGGAACGAATGCTGCACTCCTTGGATGTGCACAGACAACTTAAATTTTACTTGGACAGGACTAAGCCTCTCAGGAAATATGAACAGCTGCTGGTTGCATTTGCTGCAGGGGCAGAGGGGAAGGCCATTTCAAAGCAAACCATTTCTAAATGGATAGGTCACTGCATTCATTTCTGCTATAAGCACCATGGAAAACCTACCCCACGGGGGATAAGACCACATTCCACCAGGGCTGCATCTACCTCTAGAGCCTTTCTCAGAGGTGTCCCTATGAGGGACATCCTAGAAGCTGCTACCTGGAGTTCTGTACATATCTTCACCAAGCATTACCACTTGCCAATTTTTTCAAAATCCAGAGCTGGTTTTGCCACTGCAGTCTGGCAGGGCCTTATAACTCTTCCTAATGCTATCTAATTGCCTCCTCCCTTCCTTAGCTTTGGGAATCTACCCAAAAGTAATGACTGCAAAAGTGAAACACGAGGAACATAGTACAGTGGTGTACACTTACCATAAATGTAGATGTTCGAGTGTATTCACTGTTGCAGTCCTGGTTACCCTCCCTCCAGCCCCCTGACTTCTATTGACTATACCTCTACTCATGTTTTCTATACTTAAAGATTTCTGGTGTATTTGCTTTTTGTTGAAGGTGTAACCTTGTATATATGCTTCCATTATGGGGGCACCTGCCATCTGTGGCAAGAAAAACTGATGTAATGGCGTCAGCTGCATGCTTTATACCCCTGACTACCTGACGTCATGGAAGATGAGACAGCAACCGATGCAGGACCCAAGGACTTTGCAGGTAGCCCTCAGTCAGCCTGATTATCAAGCAGATAACCCAACTGTGATGACTGCAACAGTGAATGCACTCTAACATCTACATTTATGGTAAGTGTACACAACTGTACTTTCTGTGATTTTGTGGATAACTTTAAAGCGTCCTTCATGAAGTCCACATTCAAAGGTGTTCTACCTAATGTGGATCCGCATAGAGAGAAAAGATGCAGAAGAGCATGTAGGATGGTAAGACTGATGCAGAAGAGCGAGTAGGATGGCAAGACCCTTTGTGCAGTGGGAGTGAAGTTCAAAAATCGTCAGTATACTTTCAATAGGATCCAAAAGGTACAACTCCTGTTCTGTCAGAGGTGGCAATTCAGTGCATGCAGACCCAGAGATTAAGATGGTCTGTGTAGCCAAGAATTCCGAGGACATTTTTCTGACAGATGCTCTCAGATTCTCTGAGGGGTTGCCAGCTGCTCTTCTCTGGAGGCAGTTGGGAGATGCATATCCCTCTACCCACTCTCGCAGTTCATCATATGTAACAGAGGGATAAGAAAGATCATATCCAGTTCATAGTTGTGTACTAGGCTAATGGTCCTGGGGCCTTTACAAGCCTAGCCATAGGATTACCCTGGCATAGTGCCACCCGACCTTGGTTCTAGTGCCTCTGTCGAGTAGAACCACTGGAGTTATCCCCAGGGTGAATTTTCTGTTTCCCATTGACTCATCAAGATTTCTCTTGAAGAGGGTCAGCGAGGTGCTCTGCTTGACATATATGGGAAGTCTGTTCCATAGCATGGGCAGTCTCTGGGTTATGAACCTGCCCCTCCAGCATGTTCTGTTAATTGTGGTAATGAGGTTGAGGTCGCTGGAGCATGTGGTGCGGAGGGGATTGGGATTTCTTTAGATGTAGCCTTCCTGTGTCCTGACAGAGTGCTCCTCAAACTATCTGGAGATGTGCAGAGCTAAGTATATTTTTCTTGCACTTCAGAGTTGTGTACTGTTAATTGTTGTTTGACTAATTTTATATCATTGCTGGCTGACTTCAGAGTTGTGCACTGTTATTTTTCTTCACTGTATAGTTTTTCAGATCTCTGCTGAAGGTGTTGTTTCTCCTACCCCCACCCTCCCTATTCCTGTCTTGTTTAAATTTGGAGGCTTTTGTAGTTGCCCGCCCACACTGTAGATTTGATCTGGACACTCCCCCAGTCCCATCTCTTTACCTCATTCTACCCAATAGACTCCTTCTGCACTTGTTTTTAGTCCTTTTTAGTGTAATTGCATTTTTTTTAACTTTTTGGTCTGACATTGCTACACACTCAAGTGTGCTAGCTTGCACTGCATTTGAATTGTTTTTACTACTGTTTTAGCTATTTTTCTGTATATATATATATATATATATATAAAAAATCTAAGCCTGATGTCCTTCAAGAATGCAACTGCAGTCATAACATATGGGTTGTCTTGCCTCAGGCAGCCCTCGGTCGGCCGGATTCCAAAGTCTGGGTCCGACGTCGGCTGATGTCGCATTTCTCTCTGACGTCATAGCGGCTGGAGTACATACGCATCAGCCGACGCCATTTTCTTCAGTCTTTCTTGCCGCACGGTGCCCGAAGCAGAAGCAGTTCGCAAGTGCCGGTCGGTCAGCTCCTGTATTCTTCGAATCCGAAGTCATCAAAAAAGCTAAGTACCCCGTTGGGGACCTTTCTTGCCTCAGCCGATGTCAGAAATTACTGAAAAAGTTAACAATTGTCTGTCTTGTGGTAAACAAATACCTCATAAGGATTTCCACTCTTACTGTCTTCCTTGCCTTGGCCCAGACCACGACATCTCGGCCTGTGTCGCCTGTGCTCGCTTCAATAAGCGCACTCTTAGGCGCCGGGCGGAGTTCGCTGAAGACTTTTTCGGCGATAAATTTGTTATACAATGCCGTCGGATCTTCCGACATCGCAGACTCCTAAGAAACGAAAAGACCGGGACTGACATCCTCGGCCCGCGTCTTCCACCGACTCCACGCCAAAACCTACCGCGAGTGCTCCGGTTCCCCCTGAGACGGTTATTTCACGGCTCCGAACCGAAAACACCGCTTTACCGACACCTCCGATACCAGAGGCCACACCAACGCCAGTTATATATTTTCCTCCGGATACTGAAACCGAGGAAATGCCCGAGACCATTGCTGTAGATAAGGTCACTCCTGCACGTGGAGCTGCTAGACCTCCTATGGCCATGTCTATTAAGGCCTACACACGTGCTAAGGCAGCCAGCAAGACCAAGCACCTTACTGTTAAGGCCTTACCTCAGCCTACTCCTGAAACACAAATCATGACTATGGCCGCAGACTTAATTTCCATGATTAGAGGTTCACAGGCCCATCCTGAGAGAGGATCCCAGCCTCCTCCTGATAAGAGGCCCCGGGTTGAACCCTCTGACCCTATCCCTTCAGATGAAGATTCTGAGGACTCTGTTCACTCTGATGGCCAGGAAGAGCCCTTCCAGACCTATGAGGACTCGGATGCAGAGGATTCCATCCCCTCAGCCTCCCCTCCTGAGGATATTTCTTTTGGGGAAGTTCTGCATACCATGAGGGAACATTTTAAGTGGCAAGGCCAGGAATATTCTGATTCCAGAAAGCGCCTTCGAACCTTCCTTAAAAAGCCCCAACACAGGCCCCTGGCTATACCTCCTGTGCTTGATGTTTTGGATGACTTATACTCTGACTCCAGTGTTACCCCGGATACTCTCCCTCCTGCCCCAGCCAAGCCAGACAGATATTATAGGGTCCCAGAAACACATTCTCATTTCTTTAGGGCCCATGCTGTTGATTTAGAAACTATTTCTCAGGGACCTAAAGGGGTTTCAGCATCCACCTCCAAAAATCCCTTGCCTTTTAACAGGGAAGTTAGGTCATTAGAGAGATAGGGGAAAAAGGTCTACACCTCCACTACTTTATCTATGAGAGCTCTGAATTGCCTCTTTCATATGTTTCAATATCAGGATTACCTGTTAGATGATTTACAGAAAACATTGGCCTCTCCTGAACCTTTAGACAGGAAGTCTTTGCAGGAAGCTGTACATAATTCTCAGCAAGTCAGCAATCACTTTCTGCAGTGCGGATATGATGCATTGGAAGCTTCATGTAGGGTAGCTATGACAGGGGCGGTCATTCGTAGACATGCATGGTTAAAAGAACAACCTCTACCAGATCATGTTAAGGCAAAACTTCTTGATGCACCTTTGGAAAAGAACAAGCTTTTTGGTACTAATGCTAAAGATGTGTTAAAGTCCATCGAGGAAAAAGCAAAATCAGTTCAGACGGTCAAAGATTTCCTCCAGGTTCAGCCACCCAGATTCAGCAGGAATTGGCCTTCTAAAAACTGGTCCTTTCCTAATCTTGAAAGATTTCAAAGGGGTAAAAACAGGCGTGGCTGAGGAAGAGGACAATACAGAGGTTCTTACAGGGGACGACAATGGCAACCAGCAAACCAAAGAAGTGACACAGGGGTCTCCCCTGCCCCACAGGGACAATCTCAATGACTTTCCTCTACTTCCGCTGACCAAGGAGCAAATAGAAGCTCCCTTGGGGGGAAAATTATCTCTGTTTTCAGACAATTGGCACAGATTGACAAAGGACAAATGGATTTTGGACATTATAGACCAAGGTTACAGGTTCCACTTTCATACCTTACCAAGAAAACAAGGCATGCCAAACCTACCACAAAACCAGAGGGCAGAGGCTATCAAGCAAATTTCTCTGCTTGCTCAGATCAAAACAATAGAAAGAGTTCCACAACAAGAACAAGGCCAGGGGTTTTACTCAAGACTGTTCCTTGTTCCAAGAAAAGAAACTCAATGGAGACCAATACTGGATTTGTCCGCATTAAACACTTTTCTCATAGTACCAAAGTTCAAAATGCTGAGACTGCAGCAACTCCTTCCCATGCTGGGCAAGGGGTCTTGGCTGATTACTCTGGACCTCAAGGAGGCATACCTGCATGTCCCTATCAGACACAGCTGCAGAAGATACCTCAGATTTCTTGCAGGGCCAGAGCATTATCAATTCTCAGCATTGCCATTTGGCTTATCTACTGCGCCCAGAGTATTTACAAAATGCCTGGCTTCAGTAATTGCTCATTGCAGGCTCCAGGGGATCCAAATTTACCCATACCTGGACGACTGCCTCATATAAGCGGACGACAAATTGATTTTGACAAAAAACTTGAACTATGTCACACAATTGCTACAGGCTCTGGGATACACAGTCAACTTCCAAAAGTCCAGACTTGAGCCATCCCAGCAAATAACCTTCTTAGGAGCCAATCTAGACACAGCCTCTCAAATGGCTTACCTGACAGAAGACAAGCAAGAGAAGTTAACTCATTATTTCAAAGGTTTGGCAAAACTCAGCCAGATGACTGCAAGGGGATTCCTACAGGCCCTGGGTTACATGGCATCCTGCATTCTCCTGGTTCCATTAGCAAGACTACACATGAGAAAGCTACAATGGTACCCAAAGAGCCTATGGTCTCAGCACAGCAACAACCTAGAGACAACCATACCGCTCATTCCATGCCTACAAAAGGAATTCCTATGGTGGGCCTCGGTAAGCCAGGCAAACACAGGTATGTCATTCAAAAAACCTCAGATAACACAGACCATGACCACAGACGCCTCAGACCTTGGATGGGGGGCGCACATGGAGGGCAGATGTATACAAGGACAATGGTCTCCAAAGGAAACACATCTGCATATAAACCAAAAGGAAATGCTGGCAGTAATGCATGCCATCGAGGCCTTTCGACAACAACTTCAGCAAGGCCATCTACTGATTCGGACAGACAACACCACTGTGATGTGGTACATAAACAAGCAAGGGGGAACCCATTCCTACCCCCTTTGTAGACTGACAATGAATCTTTGGGAAAAATCACTGAGCCTAAACATACAGTTGCAATCCCAGTTTGTTCCAGGCAAAGACAATGTGCTGGCGGACAGCCTAAGCAGGAATTTCATAGATCCACACGAGTGGAGGTTACATCCGAAAATCTTCACACAACTCACCTCGATATGGGGCAGGCCAGAAGTAGACCTATTTGCCTCCCACCTCAACCATCATCTACAAAAATTCTGTTCAAGGACATACCATCCACAAGCTTGGAAAATAGATGCTCTTTCATTCAACTGGAACTTTCTAAAAATCTATGCATTCCCACCTCTGCCACTGATGACCACAGTATTACTAAAGATCAAAGCAGAGAGGCCCAAGGGGATCCTAATAGCTCCAGACTGGCCAAGATAACACTGGTACCCACTACTACGGAGCATATGTCACAATAAAAAGTGGGCCCTTCCCCAATGGCCCCTACTTTTGACTCAACACAACTTCAAAACAGTGCATCCAAACCTTCAGACACTGCAGCTAACAGCCTGGGAGATCCCATGAATAACCTCAATCTATCTCTCTCCAAGGAAGTTCAGCGGATATTAACAGAAGCTCGAAGACCATCCACCAGAAAGGTTTACTTAGCAAAATGGAAGAGATTCAGCATTTGGAATACCAGCAAGGGACATGATGCATCATTATTGAATATCCCACTCATCCTGGAATATTTGGCAGATATGCTACAGAATGGACTCTCATATTCTTCCATAAAGATACATGCTTCAGCTATCTCAGCTAGATATAACACTGATCCGCCTGTGTTTTCACATCCTTTGTTAAGGCAATTCCTCAGTGGAATCAAGAACATTAAGCCACCAAGAAAGGCTCCAGTGCCAGCTTGGGACCTCAACTTTGTCCCAGAAAAACTGACTCTACCTCCCTTTGAGCCAGCAGCTTCAGGGGACTTACAATTTTTATCATGGAAGACAGCTTTCCTGTTGGCAATTACCCCAGCAAGAAGGGTTTCGGAACTACAGGCCCTAATGGCAACACCACCGTTCATAATCTTTCACAGAGACAGGGTCTCCTTAAGAACCAACCCTACTTTTATGCCAAAGGTGGTATCTAGGGTTTCTTTAAATCAAGCTATTCACCTGCCTACTTTCTTCCCCAATCCTGAGAGCAAAGGGGAAAGACTGTTGCATACCTTGGACATTCACAGACAACTTCGCTACTACCTGGACAGAACCAAGACCAGTAGGAAGTCTGATCACCTTTTTGTAGCTTACGCCCCTGGAGTACAAGGAAAAGCAATTTCCAAACAGACTATTTCAGAATGGATTGGACATTGCATCAGATTTTGTTATTCCTTCCATGGGAAGAATGTTCCAGCCAATGTCAGACCACACTCCACCAGAGCTACAGCCACCTCTACAGCATTATTAAGAGGGGTGCCTACAAAAGACATTCTAGAAGCTGCTACATGGAGCTCCGTGCATACATTCTCCAAACACTACAATCTCCCTTTATATTCCAGATCCAGAGCAGGCTTTGCTTCGGCAGTCCTGCAGGGTTTGATTGCCACACCATCTCTTTCCTAGAGCATTCCTCCTCCCCCAGCTAAGCTATGGTATTCAACCCATATGTTATGACTGCAGATGCATTCTTGAAGGACATAGTACAGTTTTGTACCTACCATAAATGTAGATGTCCGATAGATATGCAACTGCAGTCGGATTTTCCCTCCCTCCATACTCCTCTATGCCTTGGGTCCACTCCTATCCCTGTTTCTCTTAGCTGGGGATATCTGTTATGGTGTATCTGTTTATTGCTTACTTATTTGTATGGAATCCTGTTTTTGTCTTCCAATTTGATTACAGCCTTCCTTGGAGGGCACCTGGCATCTGGGGCAAGAAACACTGAAGAAAATGGCGTCGGACCCAGACTTTGGAATCCGGCCGACCGAGGGCTGCCTGAGGCAGGACAACCCATATGTTATGACTGCAGTTGCATATCTATCAGACATCTACATTTATGGTAGGTACAAAACTGTACTTTTCCTACCTTTCCTGTAACTAGTGTAGTCCAGATTCAGATTTGCTTTATCCAGGACTGTATGTAAGCTTCTGAGCCCCCCCCAAGCTTTCTGTGTTGGGAGGGGAACCTCCTAGCTTATCAGTGGGAATGGCAAGCACTAGGTAACCTATCTACCAGATAAGGAGTGGTTCTGGCCCAGAGATTGTAGTTATTGGCCATTTGGGCAGTTTTTCCATCTCTCTCAACTTTCTGATTTAAAAGCCAGCATTTACACTCGTTTCCCCCCTTTCCTGTAACTAGTTTAGTCCAGATACAGATTCTAAGTTTTAGCACTTGAATTTGCTTATTCATGATCAGCACTTGTTCAGAACTTGTAAGCACTAAATAACCTGCTAATTACTACGGCACTCAACCTTCGTCATTACCTAGAGGAAAACAGTTTTGGTACTTGCTTAGAGAAAAACATTTCTTGTACTCACTTTCCTCACTTATCTACAGGAAAATAATTTTTTATTCAGGCATGTCCAAGGGTCAGCTCCCAGTGTTCTCTCCTGTCTGTCTGATGAATCTGGGCATCTTGGGGCAATGTGGAAATTGCCTCATGTACACAGACAACCCTCTCCTCCTACCACCCAACACTACAACCTGTGAGAGATGTACTTATCTAGCCAAACTGGAGGTAAAGCTCTCTCCAACCAAGACTGAATTTGACAGTCAAGAGGAGAAGGTAAACACTTGTACCACACCACACTCATCACATAGTCTCACTAAATCTACACCACCAAAATCCACACATAGAAACAAAATCATTTGCGGAGACCCTCAATAATAATTTCAAGCAACAGAGACCTCCAAAGTAGAAATGCAAGCAACCTCCACCCCCCAACGCAACCCAAATGACACATAGCCCGCAGACTCAGTGTGCCACTCAACCACAGCCAATAAGGCAAAACAACGTACCCAGCACACTAGTCATAGGTGACTCTATAGTCAGGCACACTGATGTCCCACTCACCAGGCTAAACAAGGAGAAGGTTACTGTAAGGTGCCTGTCGGGAGCCATGATCCGCCACATAAACCACGCACTCAGGTCACTCCACAGCAAGTACAAATATGACTCTGTCATTGTCCATGTTGGTGTGAATGACCTGAGACGTACCTCCCTGGACTACATGAAGAGACATGGAAGAGCTCTCCGATCTTGTAGGCCAGGCAGGTATGACCCTAGCCCTGAGTAGCATTCTGCCATCACCCAGAGTGATGTCACAGTACAAGGACAAAATGCTTGACTTCAATTGGCTAAGCTTCTGGTGTCATTTTAAAGGGATCCAGTGTCTGTCTGCCTGGGATGACATGGTCGACAGACTAAGATACACCTGTCACCCCTGGGATTCCGGATACTGGCTAAGGTTCTTGCCGCCCCTTTAGTGCCTTTTTTAGGCAAGGTTCAAATGACAAATTCACCACCGTAACAGGAACAGGCAAGCAAAAACTGAGGGTGATGCTACTCAATGCTAGAAGTCTAAATCTCAAAATGCACTCACTCAAGGCGCTCCTTAAAATGGAGAACATCTATATCTGTGCAAGTGACTGAGACCTGGTTCAAGGCTCCAGAGAGCACCCATGCACTACCAGGCTATAACTCATACGACACTTTTCGGCCATGTAAACTGGACTGGAACACCAAAGGCGAGGTGCGTCCATATTCATTAAGGATGTCCACACCTCCAGGCTAGTTGCTCAGCATAATGCAGCCAAGGTTATCCAAGTGCAACTAACTCTGGGCAAAACTGCAATCCAAATTGTAGCTTGCTACAGATCCCCCACCATGCCCCAGGATTTCCACTTCTCTTTTCTTGATGTACTGGAAAATATTAGGGTTCAACCACCACCCTAATAATGGGCGATTCCAACTACTCCACCATTAACTGAGAAAACTACTCGTGTACCAACTCCTTCGCTCAACGCTTTCTGGAATTCATAAACTCCAATGCCCTGGATCAACTTACCCACACCCCCACCAGGGACAACAGTGTCTTAGATCTAGTCATTACCAACATGAGTGACCAGTGTTTCACACCTGAAGTCAACGCCTCATTGGTCTGATCCGACCATAAGCTAATAACCCTAGATATCCACATCCTGCCCCCACCCCCCATTAAGGAAACCATGGTAAAAAATTTCTCCAAAGCCAACTTCATGCTTCTTAAGACAGAAGTGGTGAACTTCATGACACCCATGCAGATGGACAATACAGTTACGACTACTGAATCCTACACAATTGCACTTTATAAGCACTTACACGAGTGCATGGATCATGCTATCCCAAACAGAACCAAGATGCTATCCTCCAAAAAAAGGAAGCCAATCTGGTGGTCCCCTGCCATAAACAAACTGTACAACAGAAGGAAAAACTGTTGCAAAGTAGAGTAAAATCTCATGAGTGGAGGAGCTCTCTGGTCAGCCTCATTAAGAATCCCTATAAAATTCTCTAAAGCTAGTTAAGAAAACAAAATCGCCACTGGTTCTAAAGACAACCACAAAACATTTTATAGCTATGTAAAGAATCTCAATGGCAGCACTCAGTTCTGCTCTGAGTTACAGCACAATGGCACTAAATATACAGACCCAACTGATATTGCCAACTTCCTGGCAGATAGGTTCAGTGCTAACTTTCCCTCTCACCCCCTGAAGAGCCCATCTTTATACCGGAAGAATGCAAAGTTCCTGTAATCACGGCTGCACAGGTAAAAACTACACTCTCCATAGCCAAGAACACAGCATCCATGGGACCAGACAACATCCCAGGCTGCGTTCTACACGAACTACAGAATGAACTGGCACCCCACCTAAGTATCATGTTCAATCATAGCCTCACCTCAGCCTTTGTGCCTGCTGAATGGTGCACAGCGACGGTTATCCCACTCCATAAGAGGAAAGCCACCGCGGACCCCTCGAACTACCGCCCCATTAGCCTGACGAGCCTGGTCTGCAAAGCCATGGAATGTATCATCATGGAACTTATAAACAAAGATATTGATAATCTCCAAACTCTGGACCCCACCCAGTTCGGGTTTGTAAAAAGGCAGATCATGTCTCCTAAACCTGATAGACTTCTTTGAAGCAGTCACCAAAGCCGTAGACGAGGGTAAGGTGGTTCACACAGTCTATATAGATCTTGCCAAGGCTTTCAACACCACCCCCACTCTGGAATTATAGATAAACTCATTAAACTAGGTATAAATCCCTATGTCACAAAAGATGGGTTGCCGACTGGCTCACTGACAGAAACCACACTGTGAAAGTAGTAGACTCCAAGTCCGACTTCAGACCAGTGACAAGTGGAGTACCACAAAGTTCAGTCCTGGGTCCTCTCCTGTTAGCCTGTACTTCAGAGAAGTAGAGACCAAACACAGAAGGTTTTTGGCTAACGAAGTTCGCAGATGACTGCAAACTAGGAGCCATAATCAAAACTCCTAACGATGTGGACATCCTACAAAAGGGCCTCACTGAGACATATGCCTGGTGTCAAAGCCATGGCCTCAAGCTCAATACCAAAAAGTGCATTGTCATCCCCTTTGATAAAAACTCTACCCATGAACTACAACATAGGCGGTAGTATACTTAACACTGAAAGTGTGATAAGACCTTGGGACACAGGTGGACAGTAGTCTCTCCTATGATAATCACATCGCCACACTAGTCAGGAAATCCTTCTATGTGGCACACCTCATCACAAAAGGTTTCTCATCCAGAAAAAGAGGTCATTGTTCCCCTCTACTTATCACTCATTAAACCCATTATAGAGTACAATGCCCCTTTTGGTATGTACCTCACAAGACATCTACAACAACTGGAAAGGCCGCAGAAATACCTCACAAAGAGGATTACCGGCCTCAAACAGATGCCCTACGTAGATGGTCTCAGAAAACTCCAGCTTTACTCCGTCACATACTGCCTACTCAGAGGTGATCTCTGCCTAACATACAAAGCTATGTCAAACCCAGAGCTGTTGGACATGCTCCACATAAAGAAATCCCAATCCTTCCGAGCTACATGCTCTAGGGACCTAAACCTTGTCACCACAATAAACAGAACATGCCGGAGGGATAGATTCCTGTCCCAGAGACTTCCCATACTCTGGAATAAGCTACCTATCTATATCAAACAAAGCTCCTCATTAGCACCCTTCAAGAAAAGTCTTGATGATTGGATGGGAAATAGGAAACTGACCCTAGGGATCACTTTTGTGGCTCTGCTCGACAGTGGCACAGGAAAATAATTTTCTTGGGTGGCAAAAGCCAGGGTACCTTTTTGGCTGGGCTTGTATAGGCCCCAGGGCCGATAACCTAGTACTTGCCTATGAACCTATGTAGCTTTTCTAACAGAGCTGGGTCAGACATGACTTTGTAAGTCAAGCAGAGATCGCCTCTAAGTAGGTTATATGAGACGGAGAATAGTTGGAGTATTTTTGAGTCTGTCCATATAGGACAAGTGTTTAAGGCTTAGGATCCTCTTTGTAAGGTACTTTTGTGGCCTCTCCAGTTGTTGCAGGTGTCTAGTGAGTACATGCCAAATGGGGCATTGTACTCGATTGGCCTAATGAGGGAAGAGTAGAGGGAGACAATGACCTCTTTCTTCCTGGATGCAAAACCCTTTGTAATGAGATGTACCACATAGAAGGACTTTCTGTCCACAGTGGCAGTTTGGTGATCAAAACAGAGGTTGCTGTCAACTTGTGTTTCCACCTCTCTTATAAGGCCTTCTCTGTTCAGTGTAGTACCATCAATGTGGTAATTCATGGGAACTGAGTTTTTCCCAAAGGGGATGACTACACATTTTTTGGCATTGAGCTTAAGGCCGTGGTTGTGACACCAGTCGTTAGTCTCAGGCCATTCTGTAGGATGCCAGCATTACTTGGGGAGTTAATAGCTCCCAACATGCAAACTTTGTCAGCCAGAGTCCCTTCATGTTGGCCTGGACTTCAGAGACTTAGATACCAAACAGGGGAGGACCCAGGACCGAACCCTTTGGGACTCCATTCGAGTCTAGTCTGCAGTCTGACTTGGAGTCAGCTACTTTCACACTGTGGGCTCTATCTGTGAGCCAGTTTGCAACCCACATAGTGATACAGGAGTTGATGCCCAGCTTAGTGAGTTTTTCTGTGATTGAGTGGGGAATGATGTCAAAGGCCTTGGCCAGATCCAGGTAGGCTATATGAACCACCTTGCCTTCATTCATAGCTCTGGTGACTGACTCAAAGAAGTTGACCAAGTTGAGCAGGCACGATCTACCCTTCACAAAACCAAACTGTGTGCGATCCAGAGTTTGGAGATTCCCTATATCCTTGTTTATTAGGTCCATGATGATGCATTCCATAGCTTTGCATATCAGACTTGTCAAGCTAATGGGGCGATAGTTCCTAGGGTCTGTAGTCGCTCCTCCTTTGTGGAGAGGGATGACTGTAGCAGTGCGCCATTCAGTAGGGACAAAGCCTGAGGTGAGGCTGGGATTGAACAGGGCACACAGGTGAGGTGCTACTTCACTCTGTAGTTCATGTAGAACACAACCAGGGATATTGTCAGGTCCCATAGAAGCTGTATTCTTGGCCTTGGACAGTGCTGTTTTAACCTGTGCAGCAGTAATACTGGGTGCCTAGCAATCTACTGGTGTTGTGATTGGTCCTTTGGGTGGGGAGAGAGGGGTAAAGTTGGGACTGAATTTGTCGGCCAGTGTACTGGCAATATCTGTTGGCTCGGTATAGGAGGTACCATTGTGCAGCAGCTCAGAGCAAATCTGGGTATTGCCATGGGGATTCTTTACATAACTATAGAAGGCCTTGTGGTTGTCTTTACTATCTGCTGCAATTCTGTTTTCATAGCTAGCTTTAGAGGATTTGATGAGGGATCTCAACTTTTTGTTGAGGCTGATAAGAGAGTTTTTCCAGTCTTGCGACTTCACCTTATTCAGCATCAGTTTCCTCCTCCTGTTGTAGAGTTTATTTATGGCAGGGCACCACCAGATTGGCTTCATTTTTTTTGGAGGAGAGCGTCTTGATTCTATTGGGTATGATGAGATCCATGCATTTGTGTACGTGTTCATACAGTGCATTGGTGTATGATTTGGCGATCATGCAGCTATTCTCCATTTGCATGGGTGCCTTGAAGTTAGCCACCTCTGTTTTTAGGAGCCCAAAGTTAGCTTTGGAGAAGTTTTTCTTGGTGGTTACCTTTGCAGTGGGGTGGGACGGATGTGAATTTCCAAGGTGATTAGTTTGTGGTCTGATCTAACCAGGGAGAAGCTGACTATTGGTGTAGAGTAACCGTCGCTTATGTTAATAATGACCAAGTCAAGGATGTTGCTACCTCTAGTGGGGGTAAGAATGAGCTGGTCCAGGGCATTGGAATTAATGAACTTCAGGAAACGTTGGGCAAGTGTATTGGTACATGAATAGTTTACCCAGTTAATAGTGGGGTAGTTGAAGTCACCTAGTAAGAGAGTGTTAGGTTGGACCCTAATATTCTCCAGGGTGCTTAGGAATGTGGAGTGCGAGTCTTGAGACGTGGTTGAGGACCTATAGCAGGCTACAACCTGAATCGCTGTCTTACCCCGCGTTAGCCGCACCTGAAGTATCTCTGATGCGTTATGTTGTGCTACCAGTCTAGGGGTGTGCGCATCCTTTATGAATATGGAAACACAACTGCCTTTGGAACTTCGGTCCAAGTTCTGCGGCCGAAAAGTGTGGAATGAGTTATAGCCTGGTAGTGCAGGGGTGCCTTCTGCTGCCTTGAACGAGGTCTCTGCTACAGCACAAATGTCGATGTTCTCCATTTTAAGGAGTGCTTCCAACGAGTGCATTTTGAGATTTAGACTACTAGTGTTGAGCAGCATGACACTCAGATTGCATTTGTTTGTAGCTGTTACTGGGGTAATTTGGTCTTTGGAACATTGCCTAAAAAGGCACTGTAGGGGTGGCAAGAACCTTGGCCAGTATGCGGAAGCCCAGGGGTGACAGATGCAGGCCATTTCTAGCAAAGCATCGAGTCTGTCAGTCATGTCATCCTAGGCAGACAGGTACTGGATCCCCTTAGAATGACATCAGAAACTTAGCCAATTGTTGAACTCAATCATTTTCTGCTTTTAGGTTGGCCTGTGCTACCATTGGTTTCTATTTTTGGAAAATCCACTACCCCCACTCCCTCCCCATTGATGAATGCTCCACCCATTGCAGCTAAGGCCACCTTGCAGAGAGATTCGTTCTCTGTAAAAAATAAATAAATAAATAAATAAATAAAATTAAATAAATAATTAAATACAGCCTTCAGAAAGGTCTCACCAGATCAAGTCGCATCAGGATTTTGATCACTGTTGTTTGTGGTTCTAAAGAAAAGAAAGGGCCTCTGGCCCATTCTGGACCTAAGCTTCCTAAACATGTATTTCGAAAAGACCCATGTGGTCTGTGTACAGTCAATTCTTCAGTGACTCCAGAAGAATGAATGGATGTACTCTATAGATCTTCAGGATGCTTACCTTTATATAAAAAAGAAAGATGTGATTTAGGAGATTTTTGTGCTTCTGTTTAGGAGCCGGTCATTATTAGTTCAGAGCCCCACCTTTCTGTCTCGCCTCAGCCTCCAGGTTTCTTACCAAGTGAATAGCAGTGGTAGCAGCTCATCTACTCTTTCAGGGATTCAAGCCTTTCCATGTCTAGATGACTGGTGTCCAATTACCCACTTGATAAAGTCTCTAATACAAGCAAAGAACAATCTACTCAATCTTTGTGCTTCCCTAGGTATTTCAGTGAATCGAGGGAAATGCAACTCATTTTCCAACCCTTGTTTAGTCTTTCTGGGCTGTCATTTGAACACAATGGGCCAGAAGTGCTTCTTTGAGAAATACAGTACAACTCTCCTAGAGTCTGACTGATCCTCAGCATGATTAATCTTAAGAGGTTTGTGTCTAATGGTGATGTCAATTCTGATGGTGCAATTCTGACATTTTCATATAAGAGTCCTAAAATGGTTCCTCCAGACTCCGTGACCTCAGAAATACTATTCCCTATCTAAACCAATCAGGCTGACCCAGTTGTATACGACTCATTTAATCTGGTGGCTTCCACCACCTCTGATATCTGTAGTACCCTTTCATACCTCCTCTCCAGAGATGCTAGCCACAGACGCATCCTCTCTCAGGTTAGGGCATTTTGGTCAGACTTAGAAGTTTATCTTCACATAAATGTTCTTCAGGTGAGGACAGTCCTCCTCGTGTTGTATGAAATGCAGGACTGTCTTACACTATGAGTGATAAACGTACTTATGGACGCTGTGACAGTACTCTGGTACATAAGCAAGGGGAAACAAGATCTTATCCACTTTTTTGTGAGGATGTGAGTGTGTTGCAGTGGGCAGTGGCTTCTCACTGGTTTTTGACTGCGACACACATTCTCAGAAGGTTCAACGATTTGATGGATACCCTTGGCAGAAATCTCCTTTTGCCTCATGAGTGGTCCCTGATCCAGCATTTGCAGACAGAATTTTCAGTTACTTGGTAAACCTTACTGTGTTGTTGGTCTTCGGGGATGGAGCAGGGAATGTCTGTCTAGCTGGACTGAGGTTCTTGTCCCCAAGCAGAAAGTTAAACATTTATCTTCTGTGTCAGTTACTTTGGACTGGGTTGCTTCACTGGGCTTAGTTCAGGCGGTCAACCCTTCTCATTGTGGTTTTACTTGTTAAAAAAAAAAAAAAAAAAAAGTAATTCATTTTCTGAAGATTCACACATAAATGAAAAGGGTATTGGTTTTGAGGGAATAACTCCTGTTTTTGCTCCTTGGGTAATTGATTTTTTTTCTGAGGAGTATGTGTCTTCTGATAGTCCCTTAGAATAACTTTTCTTTTCTCTGAAACCTTTTCCAGAAAGAATCAGTTGTTTCATGGGAACATAATACTGTTCCAGTATCCTTGAAAAAGTATTGTGATTTGTTACAGCTGGAATTTCCTGAACTCATTCCATTTTCTCCTGTACTTCAAGCATTGGAAGGTGTTTTTATTACAGTCTGTATCTTGCCTGACTGCCAGTCTGCTGCTCCTGTGAAGGGTAGATAAATTGTATGAAGTCCCTCAGTGATAGTTTTTTTTTCCCTTATACCAGATCTCACTGTGCAGTGATTTCATTAGCAAATCATTTTGCTAATAAACATTAGGTAAATGCTAATCCCTCCCCCCAATAAGATGGATAGATGTAATACAACCTCCTCAGATTAATAACTTTGAGATTCTTGCCACCAAATTGCAATTTAATAAAAATAAATGCATTAATATCATCTGTATGTACATTCCCCCAGGTAACAATATATCTACATTTGAAGATATCCTACACTGGTTGTCATGTCACTACCCCCAAGAAACCCTACTACTTGGAGACTTTAACATAGACTGGGGAACCTGTTCCTTAGAATCCCCAACCACCCATATTAACCTGCATGCATTTACACAAATCATATCCACCCCTACCAGGATAGGTAAACCCAACCAAAAAGAAAGTATACTTGACTGGGTACTCATAAACAGTCACCCCCAACTTGTACACCTCTGGTACCCTCCTTAATGGCCCAAGCGATCACCTTCTCACATATGTAATTAAGCACAAAACCATTAATTCCCAACAACCCTTACTCAGAAAGGTTAGAAACAATAAAAACTTTGACCCTGCCAAATTCCAACAAGAACTAAACTCATGTAATTGGTCTATTCTAAAACACATCCCCTTAGAGGAAGCAGTAGCATACTTAAACAACAAATTCCTTGAGATCCTTGATTTGCATGCACATGTTCGTTCAAAGAGAACCAAGGCAAAAACTGCACCATGGCTTTCTATAGAGTCTAAACTCAAAATTACCCTTAGAAACAAAGCATGGGCTTTATGGCGTTCTTCTAAAGACCCTCAAGATCACATTGAATACAGGCACTCCAGGAACGAAACCAAAAAAATCAATTTTACAAGACAAAAAACAATACTACTGTAATTTACAGAGAGTAAATCAAAATAACCCTCAGAAGTTTTGGGCAGATGTCCTTCAAGGATGCATCTGCAGTCCTTACATATGGGTTGTCCTGCCTCAGGCAGCCCTTCGGTCGGCCGGATTCTAAAGTCTGGGTCTGGCGTCGGCTGATGTCCTCTCTCTGACGTCAGAGCGCCTGGGGTATAAAAGCGTCAGCCGACGCCATCTTCCTCAGTCTTTCTTGCCGCGTGGTGCCCGAAGCAGAAGCAGTTCGCAAGTGCCGGTCGGCCAGCTCCTGTAACTTCAGCTACTGAAGACTTCAAAAGCTAAGTACCCCGTTGGGGACTCTTTCTTGCCTCAGCCGATGTCAGATCAAACGCTTGAAGTTAATAATTGCTTAACTTGTGGGAAACAAGTACCTCAAAAGGATTTCCATTCTTACTGCCTCCCCTGCCTAGGCCCAGGCCACGACGTCTCGGCCTGTACAGCCTGTGCCTCCTTCAACCGACGCAGTCTTGGGCGTCGGACGGAGTTTGCAGAGGAATTTTTTGGGGCTAGTTACTGTTACAATATGCCATCGGAGACTCCGACTTCTCATTTAACCAAAAAACGGAAGGACAAGGACCGACACACGCAGACCGTGGTTTCGGCTGAAACCACGCCTAGGCCTACCACGAGTGTCTCGGTCTCGGCTGAAACAGAGTCCTTGGTACTTCCGACCGTCGAAACCGCACAACCGACAACCTCGGCCCCGGAGGCCTCTTCTGAGTCGGTTATAGAATTTCCCTCAGAAACCGGTGTTCTGGAAACATCCGACACCATTTCCCTAGACAAAACTACACCAGCACATGGAGCAGCCAGGCCTCCTGCATCCATGTCCATAAAGGCATTCACAAGGGCTAAAGCTGCAAAACAGCCAAAATCTCTGACTCCCACGGCTATTCCTCAGGGATCCACTACAGGTTCACAGATTTTAAGTTTAGCTGAGGACCTTATTTCCTTAATTAGGGGCTCTCAGCCACACCCGGACAGGGGCTCTCAACCTCCTCTAGACAAAAAACCCAGGGTTGAGCCCACTGATCCCCAGTCCTCTGATGAGGCCTCAGATGGCTCTGCTCTTTCAGACTACCAGGAGGAGGCCTTTACGGCCTACGAGGATTCTGATGCAGAGGAATCTATTCCCTCTGCCTCCCCTCCTGAAGAGCTGTCCTTTGCGGAGACCCTTCACTCCATGAGAGAGCATTTCAAATGGCAGGGCCAGGAATTTTCTGATTCCAGGAAAAGATTAAGGACCTTTTTGCATTTACCTCAACATAGACCTTTGGCTATTCCCCCTGATGTCCTTCAAGGATGCAGCTGCAGTCATCACATATGGGTTATCCTGCCTCAGGCAGCCCTTCGGTCGGCCGGATTCCAAAGTCTGGGTCCGGCGTCGGCTGACGTCGCCCCTTCCCCAACGTCAGAGCGCCTGGGGTATAAAAGCGTCAGACGACGCCATCTTCCTCAGTCTTTCTTGCCACGTGGTGCCTGAAGCAGAAGCAGTTCGCAAGTGCCGGTCGGCCAGCTCCTGTAATTCAGCTACCGAAGACTTCAAAAGCTAAGTACCCCGTTGGGGACTCTTTCTTGCCTCAGCCGATGTCAGATAAAGTTAATAATTGTTTAACTTGTGGGAAACAAATACCTCATAAGGATTTCCACTCTTACTGCCTCCCCTGCCTAGGCCCAGACCACGACATCTCGGCCTGTTCAGCCTGTGCTTCCTTCAACCGACACACTCTTAGACGTCTGGCGGAGTTTGCAGAGGAATTTTTTGGGGCTAGTTTTTCATACAAAATGCCGTCGGAGACTCCGACTTCACATTTAATAAAGAAACGGAAGGACAAGGACTGACACACGCGGGCCGCGGTTTCGGCTGAAACCACGACCAGGCCTACCGCGAGTGTCTCTGTCTCGGCTGAAACAGAGTCCTTGGTACTTCCGACCCCCGAAACCGCTCAACCGACAACCTCGGCCCCGGAGGCTCCTGCTGAGTCGGTTATTGAATTTCCTTCAGAAACTGGTGTCTTGGAAACTTCTGACACCATCCCTCTAGACAAAACTACTCCAGCACATGGTGCAGCTAGGCCTCCTGCATCCATGTCCATAAAGGCATTCACCAGGGCTAAAGTTGCTAAACATACAAAAGCTATGCCTCCCAGGGTTATTCCTCAGGGACCCTCTACAAGTTCACAGATTCTTACTTTAGCAGAGGACCTTATTTCCTTGATTAGGGGATCTCAACCTCATCCGGACAGGGGCTCTCAACCTCCTCTGGACAAAAGGCCCAGGGTTGAGCCCTCTGATCCCCACTCCTCAGAGGAGGCCTCTGATGGCTCTTCTCAGACTACCAGGAGGAGGCTTTTTCGGCCTACGAAGATTCTGATGCAGTGGAATCCATCCCCTCGGCCTCCCCTCCTGAAGAGCTATCCTTCGGTGAGACCCTTCACACTATGAGAGAGCATTTCAAATGGCAGGGCCAGGAATTTTCTGATTCCAGGAAAAGATTAAGAACTTTTCTGCATTTACCTCAGCATAGACCTTTGGCTATTCCTCCTGTTTTGAATGTCATTGATGATGTGTACTCTGAGTCTAGCATAACCCCTGACACTCTTCCCCCGGCCCCTGTCTAACCCGATAGGTACTACAGGGTCCCGGACTCGCATCATTTTCTTTACAAGGCCCACTCTGCTGATCCAGAAACTATTTCCCAGGGCCCTAAAGGGGTTGCAGCTGCCACCTCTAAAAATCCACTCCCCTCTGAAAGGGAGTCCAGGGCTTTAGAGAGATGGGGTAAAAAATTGTATACTTCTGCTACTCTTTCTATGAGGGCATTAAATTGTCAATTTCATGTGATACAGTACCAAGAGTATTTGTTAGATGAATTGCATAAGAAACTGTCTTCACCTGAACCCCTAGATCGCAAATCACTACAGGATCTGGTACATAACTCCCAGCAGGTTAGTAACCATTTCTTACAATGTGGTTATGATGCATTGGAAGCTTCATGTAGGTCAGCTATGACAGGTACAGTCATACGTAGGCATGCTTGGCTGAAGGAACAATCTCTGCCAGACCATGTTAAAGCTAAGCTTCTGGATGCTCCCCTGGAAAAGCAAAAGTTATTTGGCTGCACTGCTCAGGAGGTCTTAAAGAAGGTTGAGGAAAAGGCAAAATCTGTGCAAACAGTTAAAGATTTTCTACAAGTCCAACCACCAAGATTCAGCAGAAATTGGCCTGCCAAGAATTGGTCCTTTCCGGACACAGAAAGATTTCAGAGAGGCAAGAACAGACGTGCCAGAGGTAGAGGGCAAGCTAGAGGCTCCTACAGAGGGCGTCAGTGGCAGCCTCCCAACCAGAGAGGTAGTGCAGGACCTACAACTGCTGCACAAGGACAGACTCAATGACTTTGCTTTGACTCTGCCAACCAGGGCTCAATTAGAAGCACCTTTGGGCAGAAAGCTTTCTTTATTCTCAGACAATTGGCACACTATTACAAGAGACAAATGAACACTGCAAATAATAGACAGAGGATACAAGTTCCATTTTCACACATTGCCAAAAAGAAAAGGCATGCCAGACCTGCCACCAAATCAAAGGGCAGAGGCTTTGAAACAAATCTCCAACTTAATGCAAATGAAAGCTATAGAAAAGGTTCCTCTTTCAGAACAAGGCCAAGGATTTTATTCCAGACTATTCCTTGTTCCAAGAAAAGAAAATCAATGGAGGCCTATTCTCGACTTGTCCGCACTGAATACTTATCTCATTGTGCCAAAATTCAAAATGCTGACTCTACAGCAACTCCTTCCCATGCTGGGCAAGGGGTCTTGGCTGGTGACTCTAGACCTCAAGGAGGCATACCTGCATGTCCCTATCAGACATAGTTGCAGAAGACACCTCAGATTTCTTGCAGGCTCAGAGCATTATCAATTCTCAGCATTGCCCTTTGGCTTATCTACTGCCCAGAGTATTCACGAAATGCCTGGCATCAGTAATTGCACACTGCAGACTTCAGGGGATTCAAATATACCCATATCTGGACGACTGCCATATACAAGCGGACAGCCAACAAACTTTGGTAAAGGACTTGAATTATGCCATCCACCTACTGCAGGCATTGGGATATACAGTCAACTTTCACAAATCAAGACTTGTTCCATCCCAAAGAATAACTTTTCTGGGTGCGGATTTAGACACAACCACCCAAATGGCTTTTCTCACAGAAGAAAACAAAGACAACTACCGGATTACTTCAAGAATCTGACAAGACAAACTCAGCTGACTGCAAGGAAAATCCTGCAGGCCCTGGGTTACATGGCATCTTGCATTCTTCTCATTCCTCAAGCAAGGCTGCATATGAGGAAACTACAATGGTACCTAAGGAGTTTATGGACTCAGCACAGCCACAGCTTAGAAACTTTGATCCCACTCATTCCATGTCTCCAAAAGGAATTTCTGTGGTGGGCTCAAGCAAGCCAATCAAACAGGGGTCTGCCCTTCAGCAAGCCAATAGCCAGCCAAACTATTACAACGGACGCTTCAGACAACGGTTGGGGAGCACACATGGAGGGCAGATGTATTCAAGGACTATGGTCACAAAAGGAGCTACGCATGCACATAAACCAAAAGGAAATGCTGGCAGTGATGCATGCAATTGAGGCCTTCAAACTCTTTCTGCATCAAGGCCACCTGCTAATAAGGACAGACAACACCACAGTTATATGTGGTACATAAACCAGCAAGGAGGCATCCATTCCTACCCTCTTTGCAGACTGGCAATGAATCTATGGGAACTTTCCTTGAAACTCAATATAGACCTGCAATCCCAGTTTGTGCCAGGAAAAGACAATATACTGGCGGACAGCTTAAGCAGAAATATCATGGATGCACACGAATGGATGTTGCACCCAGACATCTTCCTACAGATAACACAATCATGGGGAAGGCCAGACATAGATCTTTTTGCCTCCACCCACAATCATCAGCTGAAGAAATTCTGCTCAAGGGCATACCACCCACAAGCATGGAAAGTGGACGCCCTATCTTTCAGCTGGAGAACCCTAACAGTTTATGCATTTCCACCTCTTCCATTAATGACCAAGGTCTTACTGAAGATCAGGACAGAGCAGCCAAAAGTGATTCTGATGGCTCTGGACTGGCCAAGACAGCACTGATACCCACTGTTAAAGAGCATGTCACACACGAAACCATGGCCACTTCTCCTGACTCAGCACAATTACAAAACTCTGCATTCCAACCTGAAAACCTTGCGACTGACAGCCTGGAAAATACCTTGACTCCTCCTCAGAATAAGCTATCCAAGAGAGTGAAGGATATCATCATGGAAGCTCGCAGGCCTTCCACAAGAAAGGCATATTCAGCAAAATGGAAAAGATTTCACATTTGGAACACCACAAAGGGCCTAGATGCGACAGTGATGAACATGCCACATATCCTGGAATACTTGGCAGAAATGCTCCACAATGGCCTGTCTTACTCTTCCATTAAAATTCATGCTTCAGCAATTTCAGCAGAGTACAATACTGATCCACCTGTTTTTCTCATCCTCTCCTAAGATAGTTTCTAAGAGGAATTAAAACATCAATCCTCCAAGGAAACCTCCAGTGCCTACTTGGGACCTTAACTTCATGTTGGAAAAGCTAACTCTGCCTCCCTTTGAACTAGCAGCATCTGCAGAACTACAGTTCCTGTCTTCTTCTGGCCATAACCTCAGCAAGAAGAGTATCTGAGTTACAGGCCCTCATGGCAGTACAGCCATTTCTTATTTTTCATCAGGACAGAGTTTCATTGAGAACCAATCCTTCATTTATGCCAAAGGTGGTATCCAGGGTCTCATTAAACCAAGCTATTCACCTGCCTACCTTCTTTCCAAATCCACAAAACAAAGGGGAGAAACTTCTACACACCCTGGACATACACAGACAGTTGCGCTACTACTTGGACAGAACGAAAAGCTACAGAAAAACTGACCAGCTGTTGGTAGCATATGCTGCTGGTGCACAAGGAAAAGCAATTTCCAAACAGACAATCTCAAAATGGATAGGGAATTGCATTCGTTTCTGTTGTTCCTTCCATGGAAAAACTGTGCCAGCTAACATTAGACCTCATTCCACCAGAGCCACAGCCACCTCCACAGCCTTCTTAAGAGGGGTGGCTACCAAGGACATTCTAGAAGCTGCTACATGGAGCTCCGTGCATAAATTTTCCAAGCATTACAATTTACCTTTATATTCCAGATCCAGAGCAGGCTTTGCTACGGCAGTCCTGCAGGGCATTTTAGCTACACCATCCTTTACATAGATCCTCCACCCCCAGATTGGCTATGGTATTCTACCCATATGTGATGACTGCAGATGCATCCTTGAAGGACATAGCACAGTTTTGTACTTACCCTAAATGTAGATGTCCGATAGGTATGCATCTGCAGTCAGATTTACCCTCCCTCCTTCCCCTCTTTGGTATTTATTGGGTACTTTTCCCTCATAGCTAGCTGGGGTTATCTATTATGGTGTATTTGTTGTATATATATATATATATATATATATATATATATATATATATATGTATATATATATATATATATATGTATGTATGTATATATATATATATATATATATATATATATGTATGTATATATATATATATATATATATATATATGTGTGTATATATATATATATATGTGTGTGTGTGTGTATATATATATATATATGTATATATATATATATTTCTGTGCATGTTTGGAATTTATTGCATTTATCCAAATTTAGCCTTCCTTTGAGGGCACCTGGCATCTGGGGCAAGAAACACTGAGGAAGATGGCAGCGGCTGACGCTTTTATACCCCAGGCGCTCTGACGTTGGGGAAGGGGCGACGTCAGCCAACGCCGGACCCAGATTTTGGAATCCGGCCGACCGAAGGGCTGCCTGAGGCAGGACAACCCATATGTGATGACTGCAGATGCATACCTATCGGACATCTACATTTATGGTAGGTACAAAACTGTACTTTTTGAATGTCATTGATGATGTGTACTCTGAGTCGCATTACCCCTGACTCCCTTCCTCCGGCTCCTGTCAAACCAGATAGGTACTACAGGGTCCCGGACTCACATAATTTCCTTTACAAGGCCCACTCTGCTGACCCTGAAACTATTTCCCAGGGCCCTAAAGGGGTTGCATCTGCCACTACTAAAAATCCACTCCCCTCTGAAAGGGAGTCCAGGGCTTTAGAGAGATGGGGTAAAAAAGTGTATACTTCTTCCACTCTTTCTATGAGGGCATTAAATTGTCAATTCCATATGATACAGTACCAAGAGTATTTGTTAGATGAATTGCATAAAAAACTGTCTTCACCTGAACCCCTAGATCGCAAGTCACTTCAGGATCTGGTACATAACTCCCAGCAGGTTAGCAACCATTTCTTGCAGTGTGGTTATGATGCATTGGAAGCTTCATGTAGGTCAGCAATGACAGGTGCAGTCATACGTAGGCATGCTTGGCTGAAGGAACAAACTCTGCCAGATCATGTTAAAGCAAAGCTTCTGGATGCGCCACTGGAAAAGCAAAAGTTATGTGGCTCCACTGCTCAGGAGGTCTTAAAGAAATTTGAGGAAAAGGCTAAATCTGTGCAAACAGTCAAAAGATTTTCTCCAAGTCCAACCACCAAGATTCAGCAGAAATTGGCCCTCTAAGAATTGGTCCTTTCTAGACACAGAGAGATTTCAAAGAGGCAAGAACAGGCATGCCAGAGGTAGAGGGCAAGCTAGAGGCTCCTACAGAGGACGGCAATGGCAGCCTCCTAACCAGAGAGGTAGTGCAGGACCTACAACTGCTGCACAAGGACAGACTCAATGACTTTACCTTGACCCCGCCAACCAGGGCTCGGTTGGAAGCACCTTTGGGCGGAAAGCTATCTTTATTCTCAAAAAATTGGCACAGTATTACAAGGGACAAATGGACACTGCAAATAATAGACAAAGGATACAGGTTCCATTTTCATACATTACCAAAAAGAAAAGGCATGCCAAACCTGCCACCGAATCAAAGGGCAGAGGCTTTAAAACAAATTTCCAACCTATTGCAAATGAAAGCTATAGAAAAGGTTCCTCTCACAGAACAAGGCCAAGGATTTTATTCCAGACTACTCCTTGTCCCAAGAAAAGAAAAGAAAAACAATGGAGGCCTATTCTCGACTTGTCCGCACTGAATACTTATCTCATTGTGCCAAAATTCAAAATGCTGACCCTACAGCAACTCCTTCCCATGCTGGGCAAGGGGTCTTGGCTGGTAACTCTAGACCTCAAGGAGGCATACCTGCATGTCCCTATCAGACAAAGTTGCAGAAGACACCTCAGATTTCTTGCAGGTTCAGAGCATTATCAATTCTCAGCATTGCCCTTTGGCTTATCTACTGCACCCAGAGTATTCACGAAATGCCTGGCATCAGTAATTGCACACTGCAGACTTCAGGGGATTCAAATATACCCATATCTGGACGACTGCCTTATACAAGCGGACAGCCAACAAACTTTGGTAAAACACTTGAATTATGCCATCCACCTACTTCATGGAGCTCCGTGCATACATTTTCCAAGCATTGCAACTTACCCTTATATTCCAGATATAGATCCAGAGCAGGCTTTGCTACGGCAGTCCTGCAGGGCATTTTAGCTACACCATCCATTTCTTAGATCCTACCACCCCCAGTTTAGCTATGGTATTCTACCCATATGTAAGGACTGCAGATGCATCCTTGAAGGACATAGTACAGTTTTGTACCTACCATAAATGTAGATGTCCGATAGGTATGCATCTGCAGTCAGGTTTACCCTCCCCCCTTCCCCTCTGTGGTATTTCCTGGGTACTTATCCCTCTTACAGCTAGCTGGGGTTATCTATTATGGTGTATTTGTTTTATATTACTGTGCATGTTTGGAATTTTTTGCATCTCTCCAAATTTAGCCTTCCTTAGAGGGCACCTGGCATCTGGGGCAAGAAAAACTGAGGAAGATGGCGTCGGCTGACGCTTTTATACCCAGGGCGCTCCGACGTCGGGGAGAGGGCGACATCAGCCGACGCCAGACCCAGACTTTGGAATCCGGCCGACCGAAGGGCTGCCTGAGGCAGGACAAACCCATATGTAAGGACTGCAGATGCATACCTATCGGACATCTACATTTATAGTAGGTACAAAACTGTACTGTTTAAATAATCTACTACATCCTGGACAAACTTCAACCCCAATCCCTGCTGCTACTATTGATAAAAATCCCTGAAGATGTTTCTGATAGTTTTAACCAATTCTTTACTGAGACCATTCAAGCCCTAGCTAGCCAACTACCTCCTAGCTCCCCTGGTCCTGAAAGTAGCACCCCTAGAAACCTACTTGCATTCAGCTTCCAACCAGTCGCCACTTCACTTATCCGTACCTTGATCAAAAAATTAAAACCCACTACACTTTCTGCTGATCAACTCCTGCCGAAAGTACCTACAAAAATCAGCTGATGCTATTATGCACTGCCTCATTACTAATCAATCAAACCATAGTAGAAGCTAAAATTCCCACCATCTGGAAAATATCCTATGTAATCCCACTTCACAAAGGAGGCTGCTCTACTGAATTCTTCAATTATAGGCCAATAGCTATACTCTCTCCACTTGCAAAGATTATGGAAAAATGTATTCATAGACAATTCATGCACCACCTAATCCAAAATCGCCTTATGGCAGACACTCAGCATGGCTTCCGTCCTCATCACAGCACTACTTCAGCCCTCCTAGCCCTTTACTAACACCATAAACCATAATCGCAACAATAATTATATATCCTCAGCCCTCTTTTTGGATCTTTCCAAGGCATTCGATATGGTTGATCACCAACTTTTAATCCACACCTGCAAACATTCTGTCTAGATACTGGAGCCCTCCAATGGTTTCAATCCTTCCTGAATGGTCGACAGCAGGCTGTCCTCTGGCAGAACAAACTCTCTAACCTTCTACCTAACACCCTCTGAGTACCACAAGGCTGTATACTAGGGCCCTTGCTGTTCTCCATCTTCATTAATGAGCTTTATACTGTCATCCCAAAAGTCAGCTGTATCCAATATGCTGATGACTCTACTCTGATTTGCTCAGCCACATCTCCAGTAGAGTTATGGTCAGCTACCCAGACCACCTTTAATACAATAGAAAACTGGCTTTCTGAACATCGTCTGATCCTAAATCCCAAAAAAACTAAAATGCTGTTATTTTCACCAACACGTAGGTCTACCGCTTTCACCTTTACCATAAAATCAAATGATGGCACAATAATCTCCCCTGACCCATCTACAAAACTATTAGGTGTCATCATAGACAATAATCTCAAATTTGACCTACATGTTAACCAAACTATATAAACCATCAATAAAAAACTAGGGTCACTTTACAGAATAAAAGCCTTCCTAACCCCTCCAGCTAAAATTGCCATAGCTCGCTCTCACTTTCTTTCAACCCTTCTGTATGCATCCCCTGTACTCTCGAATTTGAACAAGACTGTCCTTAACAAACTCTCAATTTGCTACAACCACATTGCCAGGTTTGCCACTGGGCTGCCTTTTAGGACACATCATTGCATCAATCTAAATCAGCTTGGTTGGCTTGAACTACCTAGCTTAATCCAGTATAACCAACTGATTATGGCCTATAAAATCCTCTATAATCTGGACAATACTCCTGCACTTAAAAATATTATCACCCCCCTATAACAATCCTAGACCGCTTCGATCCTCTAACAAACTACTAATTCAGACTAGCAAAATTAATAACACAGCCGGTGATTCTCTCTTTGCAAACTCTGTAAGTAGATCCTGGAACTCTCTTCAGCTGATATTACCTTACTTTTCCACCTTAGGTCAATTTAAAGCTAGACTCAAACAACATTTGTCACTTAACTGGCTATGTCAATGTATCAAGCCTGGCTAACTCGAATGTGTAAAAATCTGTTAACCAGTTTACTGTGTAATTTAATTTAATCCTGACTTGTGTTCAGGACTAACTTTAACCTGTGGAACTTGTTTAACTTGCTTACTTATGTAATCTCTGTAAATAGTCTGTTTGTAATATGTAATGCTGGTATTATGTAATGCTGTATCTGCTTACCCTTGGAGCTTTTCTCCCCGGGCCTCCGCTGAAAATGGACATGCATCCAGTCGGACTATCCCGGTCAACAAATGTAAAATAAATAAAAATAAATAAATAAAAATAAGGATGTGAAAACCTTTGACAGATTTGGGGAAAAATGTATATACTTCTGCTGCACCACACTTCAAGCTCATATGTTAATGTTTTTTTGCATCATTTCAGAATGTGAGGAACCTGATAAATTTTTTTTTCTCAGAAGAGGAAAAATATAATTATGAATACTCTTAATGCTTGTGTTTCAAGTGACCAAATGCACACTAAAATGTGGTTATAATTCAGCTGATTCCTCTTTCAGAGGTTTGCATGATTACATGCTCAAAATCTACCTGAGGCATTTAAAGCTAATATTTTGGATTCTTCTTTAGGTAGGTTGTTTTTGGACCATCTCCTACTGCTCTTGAAGATGTGTGATGAGAGAGACAAGCTGATTTGGGGGATACCTCAGATTTCTCATTCTCCTTGTCCAAGTTGAATGGTTTTACACCTGCCTTTGCTACTGTCTATCTTCTTCTTCTTCTTTTGGCTTTTCCTGGTTAGAGGTCACCATAGTGGAACTCTGGTCCACTAACGATTGGCAGTAGATTTTTTACGGTGCCGAGGTGCCAACTCGATGCCCAACCTTCAACGAAGGCACGCCCTACGCATGTCTTTCAAACACCACTCGACCGCAGGGAGGACATGCAGACTCCACACAGAAGGCGCTCTAGCCGAGAATCGAACGGGAGAACCTCTTGCTGTGAGGCGACAACACTACCGCTGCACCACCGTGGTCTCACGCCTTTGCTACTGTGTATAAAAAGCAAAATAAGCAGACATTAAAAAAATGTCAGGGTGTGCTCCAGAAAGAAAGTAGGAGCTCCCCAGAAACGAGGACAGCCAAGTCTGAGACTGTCTGTAGACTGTAACACAGACTCCCCCATCACTACCCTGACAAGCCGTTACATCTTCACCAAAATCTAGTTCTCCATTTATTTCTTTGGCAACAGATAATTTCAAACATGGTGGTCAGGGATACAGATGGCAGTGGGAGTTTCTCTGGGGATTCCTCCTCAACCACCAGATCAGAATTATTTTTTCCTCATCTGCTGACTGGGGGGGGGGTCATAGAGGTTTTCATCTTTCTTTGATAGAAAATGTTTTTCATCAGCATTTTCAGTATCTGAGAAAGAAGTCTGCTGGAGACCAGTCTTAGAAGTCCCAAAATTAAAATGCTATCCTTTCATGACCTATTACCTCTGATTCCTACTTTACATTTATTGGTAAGTTTTGATTTAAGGAGTGTTTATTTTATTTATGTAGCTCAGATTTCAAACGTTTTAAGATTTTCTTTGCCTTGATTTATACCCTCAGTTTTCTGGAGTATGCTTTGCATTATCAACAGTTCCATGTGTATTCACAAAGTATGTAGCCCCAGTGATAGCCTATTGCACACTGCAAGGTAATCACATTTTTATTCATTTAGATTACTTCCTGTATTTGCAGTCTTTTTCAGTGCCAGGAGTCTGTCAGTTAGGTTAGAGATCTTGCTCACAGACTGGAGATTCAAGAGAACAATCAAAAGTCTTGATCGAATCTATTGCGCAGGTTTATTTTTCTGGGATGTCTCCTGTATACCTCAGTTCAGAGCTTTTATTCCACATCAAAAGTAAATCTATGTCTCGATATATTCCTTTCAACTGAGTTGAAGACTTCAGGAAACTAGGCCTTATAGCATATGTGATTTTCATGATTCCTTTAGCCGGACACCACATGAGAAAAATGTAATGGTTCATAAATTCCATACGATTCCAGCACCAGCATCCCCTGACATTCCGGATTCGTAAAATGGGAGCTACCTTCGTGGGGAGACCAGTTTTATCTTAAGCCTGGTCTCCCATTTCCCCTTCTAAATCCAGCACAGTCAGTAACTACACACACCTCAGATAGAATGGTTGAAACTACTGCAGCAGTGTTTATTTATACATCTGCTGTTAAAGTAAGTTTACTTACACAACTATACTTTTCCTGTGTGGTAGGTAGTTATGTATTTATTCATTCTTTTCACTGCAGTCAGTCTTCTGAGGTGGGCAGTCTTAGTCCTATTATTATTATTAATAATAATTATATTATTAATATTATTATTAATAATATTATTATTAGACTCTGATTGATATGTTAAGGTAAGTTTACTTAATTACCACACAGGAAAAGTATAGTTATGTGTTTGTGTATTTATTCAGTCATTTGACTGCAGTCAAACGAATTAATAAATGCAGAATTCTTAGGTGGTCACTCAGTCATATAAATATCTCTGATTGATAACATCATTGATGTTCTTCGTGTTTCACTGTTGTAGTCATCACATTTGGGTTATCCCTGCCAGGGTAGCCCTCAGCCCGAATACCAGAGGCTTAGTATTTCTGCATCGGTTGCTGTCACTTCAGGACTGACTTCAGGTCGTCAGTAGCAATAAAGTAAGGCAGCCGACGCCATTACATCAGTCTTTCTTGCCGAGGAGCCCGAAGCAGACGCAGTTCGCACGAGTGCCGGTCAGCCGCTACCTGAGATTTCATTTTCAGAATTGAAGTTGAAGTCTTCTAAAACTAAGTACCCCATTGGGGATCCTTTTTTCTTACTCTAACCGATGTTAGAAAAAGTTAACAATTGTCTCACCTGTTGAAAGGAAATACCGCACCGAGACTTTCATTCTTATTGCGTCACTCGCTTAGCCCCAGACCACGATGTCCCCCACTGCCGCTTTTGTGCTTTGTTCAATGCCAGAACTATACATTGTCGGGTCCTTGTTATAGCTAGAGATTTTCACTCTCAGTGCTCGATTTCGGATATGGTTTCGGTAAGCCATCCGACAGCAGATCTTCCGAAAAAAACCGTAAGGATAAAGACAGAGCCAAGACCACACAGGTCCAAACCTACAGACGATGCTTCCGTTAAGCTAGTTGTCAGTTCTCTGGTTCTCAGTGAGGCGCTTTTGCAGCCCCTGATGCCCGCTTCTATGGATTCACAGGCCGCTACCGAGACCTTTTTGGAGTCCGGTATGCCGCAAAGCTCTTCATTGACTAAGGATCCTGTGGTCGCTCTACCTAGGATGGGTCCGGAGCCGCTGAACAGGCACCGGCTACCGAGGAGGTACTTCGCACTACCGATTCTCGACACAAACCGAAGACTTCTTTCGCGTCAAATGTTCTTTCGAAAACTGCCACGTTTCTAAGGCCCAGGGTACAAACCACACCCAAGAAACCGACAACCCCCATCTCAGGCACCTGCTTCCTTGCGTCAGTCTCAAATGCTTAAAATGGTGGAAGACCTTATAATGTTGATCAGGGGAAGCCATGCTACCCCTTCCAAAGGAAAGAGATTTGTCCACACTAGTCTTATTTGAACAGGAGTCTGATGACTGAATATGAAGACATGCAACCCCTCTCTGTTTATGAGGATTCTGATGCAGAGGAATCCATTCCTTCGGCCTCTCCACCCGAAGATTTTTCCTTTGGGGAAACACTTCATACTTTAAGGGAGCATTTCTAATGGAAATGTCAGGACTACCCTCAGTCTTAAAAGAGACTCAGGGAATTTTTAGATCTTCCACAGCATAGACCCTTGGTCATTCCTCCTGTCCTGGATGTTGGGGATGATGTTTTCATGGACTCTAGCTTAATTCCTGACACCCTCCCTCCTGCTCCCAGGAAATCTCACAGGTATTAGAGTCCCTGACTCACAAATTTCATTTCAAAAATCCTACTGCTGACCCTGAGGTTATCTCCCAAGGGCCTAAAGGAATTAAAGCAACTTCTGCTAAGAATCCCACCCACTCAGATAGGGATTCCTGAGCATTAGACAGATGGGGTAAAAAAGTATGCACCTCTGCTACTCTTGCTGTTAAGCACTAAATTGTCAATTCCATATGCTAAAATTTCAGCACCATACCATGGAACTTTTCAAACAAAAAATATCAACTTTCCTGCTTGTGCAGAAAATAGAGCTGCAAAACTTAATGCACTCTTCAAATCAAGTAACTAAGCACACCTTACACTGTGGTTTTGATGCCCTAGAATCATCTTGCAGGGCAGCAGTCACTGGTTCTGTCCTTAGAAGGCATGTTTGGCTTAAGGAACAGCCCTTGCCAAACCATGTCAAATCTAAACTATTGGATGCACCCTTTCACAAAGATAACTTATTTGGCACAAGGTAGAGGAGGTCTTAAAAAAGATGGAAGAAAAAGCTAAGTATGTGCTGACGGTTAAGGATTTCCAGCAGGTCCAGCCACCCAGGTTCAGTAGGCATTACCCCTCCAAGCATTGGTCCTTTCCTGCTCCCTCCAGGTCAGTTCAGACCAGAGCCTGGGAAAGCAGATCCCGCAGACAACAGCCACAGGGAATGCAGAGATCAAAGCAATGGAGTACCTCCACACCAGGGAGTGCAAAGCCACCCCGTCATGGTAAGAACTCACAATGACTCTCCACTTCTACCCCTTCCCTCTGCCCACCTGCACTTGCCCATGGGGGGAAAACTCTCCTTCCACGCAAGCACCTGGGCCACCATTACCAATGACCGCTGGGTCCTCAACATAGTGTCCCAGGGATACAAGTTTCTTTCCGCACTCTACCAACCCCAAAAGGGTTCCAAGATCTACCTCCAAACCAGTGGGCAGAGGCCAAAAAGCAAGTCCTTTCCCTGTTCTCCATGAGGGCAATAGAGCACGTTCCTGCAGAACAGGCCAATGTTTCTACTCAGGCTCTTCCTGGTACCCAGAAAAGAGGGCACCTGGCACCCCTTCCTCGATTTATCCATTCTAAACACCTTCCTGGTAATACCTAAATTCAAAATGCTCACACTCTAGCAACTACTACCTATGCTCTCCAAGGATACTTGGCTAGCCACCATAGACCTGAAAGAGGCCTGCCTACACATCCCAATCAGGGAATCATGCAGGAAATATCTACATTTCAGGGCAGGGTCTCTGCACCTTCCTTTGGCTTATCCATGGCTCCCAGAGTTTTCACAAAATGCCTGCCCCCTGCCATTGCTTTTTGCAGGCAAAGAAATACTCAAATTTACCCCTACTTAGACGACTGCCTAATTCAGGCAGACAGTCAGGAAAAGCTGCTTAAGCACCTGGCCTTTGTAAAGGACCTACTGACCACCCTAGGGTACACTATCAACGAAAAGAAATCCAAACTAGTACCCACCCAAAAAATTATATTCCTGGGAGCAAGCCTGGACACAGCATCCCAGATGGCATTCTTTACACCAGAAAAGCAAACTTACCTGACAGCCTGTATCTCTCAACTAGCCATCAGACCCCAGTTATCCGCAAGAAAATCCTGCAAGCTCTGGGGTTCATGGCTTCTTGTATTCTACTCATTCAGTATGCCAGAATGCATATGAGGAAACTTCAGTGGTACCTAAAAAGCCTTTGGTGTCAACACTCTCAAGACATGTAAACTCTTATACCAATGATACCTTGTCTAAGGAAAGATTTTCTTTGGTGGGCAGCAGCATGCCACCACAACAAGGGACTACCCTTCTCACCACCCCACGCCGCCCAGACCCTCACCACAGATGCATCAGACTATGCCTGGGGTGCACACCTGAACGACAGCTGCATACAGGGTCAGGGGAGCCCACATCAAGTACATCTGCACATCAACTAAAAGGAGATGCTAGCTGTCCAGCATGCACTGACAGCTTTCAGACCATTTCTTACCCCAGGGGCTGTACTGATCAAAACAGACAACACCACGGTGATGTGATATATCAACAAGTTGGGAGGGACTCACTCTTACCCTCTATGCAGGCTCACCATGACCATTTGGCACACAGCCTCAGCCATGCAACTACACCTGTTAGCACAATTTCTGCCAGGCTCTGTAAACTCTCTGGCAGACAACTTAAGCAGAAATCTTCTGGAACCACACAAGTGGCAGCTAAACCAAAGAACCTTCACCATTGTAACTCAGAAATGGGGCACCCCAAAGGTCGACCTCTTTGCTTCCCACTCCAATCAGCTCAGCAAGTTCTGCACCAGGGAACCTCACTGCAGGGCCTGGAAATTGAATGCTCTATTCTTCCAGTGGGTCATCTCGGTCTGTGCATTTCCCCCACTACCTCTCATTACCAGGGTACTGCTCAAAATAAGGGAGGAAAGACCAAGGACAATCCTGATTGCCCTAGACTGGCCACGCCAGCACTGGTTCCCACTGCTGCGCAGCCTATCCCCTCTGTCACCATGGCATCTCCCTCAGATCCCAACACTCCTGACCCAGAGGGAAGGAGAATTCATGCATCCCCAATTGCAGACCCTCAATTTGGCAGCCTGGCGTATTCCCTGACTACTGTACAAGCTGCCAAATCTCAGTAGACAGGTTCTAGATGTTATAGATGAGGCCAGATGCCCTAGCACTAGAAAGTCTTATGCTGACAAATGGAAAAGGTTCTGCACTTGGATCCAGTCTAAGGGAGCCAATACGGCACAGCCCTCCCTACCTCTCATCCTGGATTACCTAGCTGACCTACTACACAGGGGTCTATCCTTTTCTTTTATTAAAATTAATACCTCTGCTATCTCTGCTAATTTCAGCACTGTGCAACCTCTTTTTTCACACCCTCTCATCAGACAGTTCCTAAGAGGGGCTAGCAACTTGAGGCCACCCAGAAGAGCACCTACCCCAGCTTGGGACCTAAACTTTGTGTTGGAGAAACTCACCCTGCTCCCCTTTGAACCAGCAACTTCAGCAGAGTTAAAGTTTCTCTCATGGAAGACAGCCTTGCTTCTGGCTATCACTTCAGCAAGCAGAGTATCTGAGCTACAAGCACTAATGGCTGTAGAGCCCTTCATAATTTTCCATGCTAACAGGTCTCCCGCAGGACTAACCCATCCTTCATGCCAAAAGTGGTGTCCAGTGTGGCTCTCAACCAATCCATTAATTTGCCCACCTTTTTCCCTAACCCACAAAACAAGGAGAAAAGAATACTGCACTCTCTAGATGTGCACAGGCAGCTCAGAATGTTAAGTTGTCTATCTCGCCTTCATTCTTGCTGGATGGGTTCGGAGCCGATCCTCGGCTCCGACTCTGCCTTTTACTAAAGCTCGAGAGCTATTTACCGGCTCGAGGCCTCCCCTTATCCCACAATTCTAGGCGTCAGATACCCAGATCTCGTTTGCCGCTTCAGCTACGAGGTTGAGTTTTTTTACCAGCTCCAGATCGTATAATTCTTTTACTGCTGTTTTACTGTTAGTGGTGTTATATTTAGATATTCTTCTCTATTAGTTTTATTAGATCGTGTAACCCCTTTAGACCACACTTAGGATCTCCTTTTTCTATTGTTACAGAGCTTTCTTCCCTTCCCCCCTCCCCACCCTTTGGGGTAGTGGTTAGGCCTGTCTCTTTATAGTTTATATTGTATTATATACATATATATATATATATATTTGGATAATTTTTGATAAGTTTTTATTAGTGATAACTGTTGTAGTTATAGTGGTATTGTACTGTTAGTTCTAGTGCCTGTGTGTCTGTGTATAGTGTTTTAAGCACTAGTTAAACTTCCCTTGGTATCTCTTTTATCATGTCTAAAGATACCAAGATTTCAGGTTTCAAGAAGTGTGACTCGTGCTGTCAGAAAATGACTCTGGCAGACGGTCACACTTCTTCTGTTTATTGCTTGGGCCCCCTACAGCTGCAGGAGTCTTGTTCGGTCTGTCATGCCTTCAGTCCGAGAGTCCTACAGGAGCGTAGGAATAAGCTCATTTTGAGGGGCTTGTTAAAGCCAGAAGGATCCTGGCCAAGCCTTTGTCAGGGAAATCCTTAAAGCCCGCCAAACTTTCGGCTCCCTGTTCGGAGCCGACGCCGAGCGGAGCTTCGGCCTCCCCGTCTGTTCCGGCCGGAACCGACGCTTCAAGACCTCAGTCGGCTCTGACTTTGCTATCGGAGCCTTCTCTGAGCCAAAAGCGTTCGAGGTCCCCCTCTTTAGAGTCCATTCGCTCGGCTCCCAGGTCCCCATTACTACAATCGGAGCGGAGCCATAGATCCCATTCCTCTCGGTCCTCCAGGCTATCTGATCATGACTTAGAGAGGGTGGTCTGTAGGCTCCTAAAGTCGCAGGCACTGACCAAAATGTTGACTAGCCCTTCTCAACAGACTGTGGCTGTCCCTGTTTCTTCAGCAGTTCCTCCTCCGACTCTACCACTGTTTTCGGAGCCGGAGCTTGTTGGGGCTCGAATCATCAGAACGTCGGAGCCGATACCACACCTTTTGGCTCCCTCGTCGGCTCCGATCTCTTCATTGGTTCCGTCCTTGGAGGGATCCGGGTGCCGAGACTCCCTCGTCGGCTCCAAGGGGGTGAGTGGCATCAGACACTTATCCAACCCCGTTCTCCCTCTCGGAGCCTTGGCGCAGGTGAGCTCGGCCCCGACATCGGCCTCGGAGCCAGCTCTCTCGGTGCCGGAAGGGGTTCACGTCTCTTCTGAGCTGGGACCCTCTTCTCTGCCTGATAGGGGTGCCTTTGAGGTCAGGAGGAGCGTGCTGACTCCGGTGTCCGCTCCGCGATCGACCCCTTCGGCTCCTCCCCCCCATGGTGCCTGCGTCGGTCTCTGTCCACCCTCCTGACCCCAAGCGTGGAGAACAAGCGCTCCATTGGGTGTATCTTCCTCTTCCAAGGCCTCCCCTGATCACTCAGAGGAGCCCCCTCGGAAGAGAAAATGTAAGAGGAAGCATGTTGACTCCCCCGAGTCAGTCACCTCTGACACCGACTTGGAGGATTCGGAAGGGTCCCCAAGGTCCCCCTCTTAGGATGTCTCCTTCTCGGACATCCTTGAGATCCTTAAGCAGAGGGGGAACTGGACTCCCCTAACCCTTCTGAGGATGAGTCGGTGTATCTGGACACGTTTGGTTCTCGCCCTTCCACCTCCTGGGTGTCTCAGTCTTTCAACCCGCTCATGGAAGTAGTGGCTCGGAAGGCGTGGACGGCCCCGGACACAGTGGAACCAACTCCCCGCAGGCCAACAAAATTCATTACAGCCCTGTCCGATAAACAGTTTCTTACAAAGAGTGTCCCTGTTGATGCCATGGTGGTTGCAGCAGCCACTAAGAAGGAGTTGGCTGACCCTTCAGTGCCTGTCCATCCATCTAATAAAGAATTTAGGACAATGGGACAGGTACGGGAAGCGGATGTTTTCTTCAGCGACCTTTTCCATATGGTCGCTGAACTTTCTGTGCCATTTCTCCCGCCTTCAAAGAGATCTTCTTAAGGAACTGGGTGATACCCTTCAGGATCCATCTGCTGCGGGGTCTCAGGAAAAGATTAACTCCCAGCTGGCGACCCTTAATTCTATAGTCATCTCCTCCATGCAGCTCATTTCTTATGCAGCCGATGGGGCAAGTAGAGCAGCAGGCACAGGCATGGCTTTGAGAAGACATGCCTGGATGCGGTTATGTAACTTTGCTGACCCCTTTAAGGTGTCCTTCACCAATACCCCCTTTGATGGTTCGGCTTTGTTCGGACCACAGGTGAAGGATACCCTTACCAGGTGTGAGCAGGAAGGCAAGACTCTCTCTGCCGTGGGAGTCCGTTTTTCTACCCCCTCTAGACCATACTCTAAAGGTCAGAAGAGTGGAAAAAAGTGGTTTCATAAACCCCAAGGAGTCGTGCCTGACACACGTGGCGTGTTTCCCTCCAGGGGCAGAGGAGGGAACAACAGACGCCGCCCGGGGGGCAGAGGGGGTCCACAAAATCAGGGTAGCAGGGAATCTTTCTCTGACAAACCCTTTCAGCACCCCTGAGGGGTTGCCCGACTGTCCACTCTTGGTGGCAGTTGGGGGAAGATTGTCACTGTACCCAGAAGCCTGGCGACTCCTCACACAAGACAAATGGGTACAGTCGATCATATCTGAGGGTTACAAAATCCCCTTTGTCCACACCCCCGTGCAAACAAACAGGTCCCTTCCAGATGTTCCACCCAGTCTAAGGGAACAAGCAGTACTAGAAATTTCAAAACTGCTAGAAAAAAGAGCCATCCAGCCAGTCCCAGCAGACCAGCAAGGATTCAGGATTTACTCCAAGTTCTTTTTGGTACCAAAGAAAACAGGGGACTGGAGACCCATTTTGGATCTCAGCAGGTTAAACAAATCTGTTTAAAGAACGAAGTTCCGGATGGTCACGCTTCAGTCCATTCTACCCTTTTTGGGTCCGGACATTTGGATGTGCTCCATAGACCTTCAGGATGCGTAATACCATATCAGAATGAACAGGCATTCCAGGAGGTTTCTCCGCTTCTGGCTGGGAGCCAGTCACTATCAATTCAGAGCCCTGTCCTTTGGTCTCACCACAGCCCCCAGGGTATTCATCAAATGCATGGCAGTGGTTACGGCTCACCTGAGACGGTGAGGATTCCAGGTGTTTCCATATCTAGATGACTGGCTCCTAACTGCTTCCACCAGGCTTCAGCTAATCCGAGTCAGGGATTATACCATCCAAACTTGCTCCGAGCTAGGTATCTCTATAAACTTCGAAAAGTCTGCGTTGTCGCCTTGTCAATCTATAACCTTTATAGGCGCCATATTAAATACAAAAGAACTGTCGGCAAAACTTCCATTAGAAAGAGTATTAGACATTCGCCAACATGTTCAAACGCTACTACAGTGCAAGAGAATTCAGGCCAGATTTGTACTGAAAACCTTGGGTCTCATGGCAGCAGTCACATTACTTCCCCTGGCTCGTTTTCACATGCGGATTCTTCAATGGATGCTTTTTACCCAATGGTCCTTTCAACAGCTTCCGATGTCTCACAACATAATAATCACCCAATCATGCAAAGACCACCTTTCTTGGTGGATGGTCTCCCCTCAAGTTTTTCAGGGCAGACAGTTTGTCCTTCCTTCTCCGGTTGCCACGGTGACAACGGATACCTCCCTGATCAGGTGGGGGGGGGGCATTTTCTAGGCAGGACTATCCAGGGCACTTGGCAACCCCTAGAGTACCATCTGCACATAAACGTCTTGGAGATGAGAGCGGTACTTTTAGCGTTGCAAGCTCTTCAGGACTCTCTACCTACCGGGACTATTGCAGTTCAGACGGACAATATGTCGGTAGTGTGATACATCAACAAGCAGGGCGGAACCAGGTCCTATCCCTTATGTCGAGAAGCACTCACACTCTGGCAGTGGGCGATCTCATCTCAACGGTTTCTGATAGCAACGCACATCCCCGGGAAGTCCAGCGTCATAGCGGACAGGCTAAGCAGAGCAATCCTTATGCCTCACGAGTGGTCTCTCAATCAGTTAGTAGTGGACAAAATTTTCCGCAGATGGGGTCAACCTTGCTGCGACCTTTTTGCAACCCCTCTCAACAGCAAGTGCAGTGACTTCTTCACTCTCTTCCCCCTCCCAGGCCATTCCCCCAGAGACGCTGTAGTTCACGATTGGCCCCGGGGTCTTCTGTATGCATTCCCTCCTTTTCCCTTAATTCCAAAACTGATTCAGAAAGCGACCGCTTTGGGATCCAGGATGATCCTCATTGCTCCTTACTGGCCTCGACAAATTTGGTTCCCATTCCTGCATAGTCACCTGCTGGAGCAGCCCTGGAATCTGGACCCAGTGCCAGAACTCTTGATCCATCAGTCGGGCAGGCTGCACCAATCCCTTCACTCTCTCAACCTCACAGCTTTTTTGCTCCACTTCAAACCTTAGCCAGGCTTCCACATATTTCTCAGCCAGTGCGTGAAATCATACTTTCTTCGCACAAACCTTCTACTAGGAAGACTTATGCTAGAAAGTGGAAACGTTTTTCTTTGTGGGCAGAGGCTAGAAAGATAGACCCCTTTACAGCCCCTGTCTATAATGTTTTAGATTTTTTGGCGGAACTTTTTCGAGCAGGTTCCTCATCTGCCACCATTAGGGTCCAATTGGCTGCTATCGCAAATTTTCATGTTGGCCTATCAGAGTCCAGTATCATCTCCCACAAACTTTGTAAGGCCTTTCTTAAGGGGACTATTTTACTTAGACCCCCTGTTAAAGATCCCCCCCCCCATGGGATTTGAACTTGATATTAACTTCATTGATTCTCCCTCCTTTTGAACCTGCAGCTTCTTGTTCCTTAAAGTTACTCTCCTGGAAGACTCTCTTCTTAGTAGCCATCACCTCAGCCAGAAGAGTATCGGAACTTCAAGCCCTTTGTATTCGTCCTCCTTATCTTATTTTTCACAAAGATAGAGATTCACTCAGGACTAATCCTTCCTTTTTACCCAAAATACCCTCAGAGACAAATCTCAATCAGGCTATTGATCTTCCTGTCTTTTTTTCCTAATTATTCAAACAGAGCTGAACAAAAGTTACACTATTTGGACATTCGCAGGCAATTGCGTTTTTATTTGGATAGGACCAAACAGTCAAGAAAATCAGATCAACTCTTCCTGTCCTATGCTGAAGGCAAGCAGGGCCTGCCAGTTTCTAAGGTAACCTTGTCCAGGTGGCTGGCCTCTATTATTACCTTGATCTACCAACTGAGACATAAAGAACTCCCTACAAAACCAAAAGCTCATTCCACCAGAGCATTGGCTGAGTCTGTAGCTTTTCAGGCTAGACTTCCAATGGAATCTATTTGTGCTGCAGCCACATGGGCCACTCCTCATACCTTCATTTAGCATTACAAGTTGGATATGGCCTCCAGGAGTCGAGCTGATTATGGTTCCACTGTGCTCAAGAATCTGTTTCGATGAGCCACCCAGGGCTAAGTTGCTTGGGACGATGTCCCATCCAGCAAGAATGAAGGCGACATAGACATTAAGAAGTTATGTACCTACCATAACGTTCCATGTTAGTTGTCTTCATCTCACCTTCTTCCTTGCGTCCCACCCTCCATTTCCCTAGCCTGGTTAGGACCGAGAAGAATCCCTTTTGAGGCCTTCTTCCTATGGTTGACCTTTTTTTTAGGTTACGTCCTCCTCTGTTTGTAGCACTATAGGTAAACCTTTGGTGGGAACAAATGTGTTTTTTCTATGGTGTTAGCTCTTCCAAACGAGATCTGGATATCTGACGCCTAGCATTGTGGGATAAGGGGAGGCCTTGAGCCGGTAAATAGCTCTCGAGCTTTAGTAAAAGGCCGAGTCGGAGCCGAGGATTGGCTCCGAACCCATCCAGCAAGAAAGAAGGCGAGATGAAGACAACTAAAATGGAACGTTATAGTAGGTACATAACTTCTTCTAAATCGACAGGACTAAATCATTCAGAAAGACTGATCAGTTGTTAGTCAGCTTTGCTGCAGGAGCAGAAGGCAAAGCCGTATCCAAACAAACCATTCCCAAATGGATAGCACACTGCATCCATTTCTGCTACAAGCAACACGGGGACCCTAAGGGGGTCAGTACTCACTCTACCAGCACAACCTCCACCACTACAGCTTTCCTTAAAGGATTTTCCACCAGGGACATCCTGGAGGCTGCAACATGGACATCTGTCTATACCTTCACCAAGCATTACCACCTACCTATCTTCTCCAAATCCAGGGCAGGCTTTGCCACTGCAGTCATGCAGGGCATCCTAGCTAGCCCCCAGTCTTCTTGACTGTTCCCACTCTTTTCCTTAGCTTTGGAAATCAACCCAAATGTGATGAATGCAACAGTGAAACACAAAGAACATAGTACAGTTGTGTACACTTACCATAAATGTAGATGTTCGAGGGTATTCACTGTTGCATTCCTGGTTTCCCTCCCTCCATTCCCCTTCTCTCTCTCTCTCTCCTCATTACAAGGAACTTTTGGTATTTACTTTCTACTGGTGGGGTTCTTCCACCATATCCTGGCTCCCACTTTGGGGCTCCTGACAGGGCAAGAAAAACTGATGTAGTGGCGTCAGCTGGTTTACTTTATACTACTGACGACCTGATGTCAGTCCTGAAGCGACAGCAACCGACGCAGCAATACTAAGCCTCTGGTATTCGGGCCGACTTAGGGCTACCCTGGCAGGGATAACCCAAATGTGATGACTGCAACAGTGAATACACTCAAACATCTACATTTATGGTAAGTGTACACAACTGTACTTTTGTTTGTATCTGTTGGGGGGCATAGTTGCTCAGAACTGTCCCTAATTTTCCATAATGTCTCTGATTTTTGCCTCATTTATGTCTTTTTTTTTTTTTTTTTTTTTATACAATATTTGTGCTTTTTTCTGGCAAATCTTTGAGGATTGCGGTCAATAAATAATGACAGGTAGTTGACTTTCAGACAATATCCTTCAGAAAAAGCATGCTAATGCAAAGTCTGTTGTTTTCTGTTATCCTAACAACTTTCTAAATATGTAAGGGCAATATCTGTTCCAAATTTTGGTTCTTTGTACCCATTGTTTTTCAACCTTCTCCTTGATTCTTGCACCACAACACTGAGAAGTATGTGGTGGGGGAAGGTTTTATTGAACAAACTCACGAAAATATTTAAACTTCTCCACCAAACAAAACTCAACACCGCTAAGTATCCGATACTAAATGCCACAGGTTGCAAGTTGCAATAACCACGATAGTGTCCTTCTTTCAAGGCAAACTCGTTTATTTACTTTAAACTTTAAAATGCGATTACTAAACATACATTTTTCGTCAGGGCTCCTGCCCCAACTTCATCAGAAAAACAAAACGCCCCGAGCTAAAATTCATTTATATATATACACTTACTTTAATTAGTTCATTAATTAATCAAGATTTAAAGTGATCTAGACCTTAAAGTAACACCAAAAAATACTGCGTGTGTGCCATTTTGTATACTAATTAAAACCTCAACATTGTTTGAAATTGTTGTTGTTTAAAATTATTTAAAATTATTTAAAATACATATGCATAATGAATATGATGTCGTGCTTTATAAATTTTATTAACATATATCAAAATATATTTTAGATATGTATTGATAAATTTTTGTCATGTTTTATTTTCTTAAATACAACCAGTAACCCACTATTTCGTTTTACTTGGTGTAAGTGGTCTATTTTGAAACACCCATTTCTACCTTAGACTCTATATTACTGTTTTTTCGTGTTTGCTATATTGGTGAATGTACTGGTATACTTCATAAATATTCGAACATGAAATATATAAAATCTAAAGGTTCTTGTACCTGTTTACATAGTTTATGGGTACACCCTGCACAGGTAACAATGTAATTTACCATCTAATTCATTTATTTCTTAAAATAATTTAATTATTAAAATTGAAATTAAATTTTTGATGTTAGATTAAATGTTGAATTTTTATATATATAATGTTTAAATTTTAATGTTTAGATGTTTAAATATTTAAACATTTAAATATTAATGCACACATACTCTCAGTATCATAAATAACTTATGTGCATAAGTTTATATATATATATATATATATAAACATCATTGTAAATTTGTATATTCAAATAAATAAATGTTAATAATTATGAATAAATAATCAACCATAATAATATTATAATGACTTTGTGTTATGTTTTATGTTGATAATAAATATATAAATATAATGTTATAAATATAATGAATAATAATTAACTAATAAATAAATAATGCATGGTACTTATGTGTGTGTATGTATGAATTTTTCTCTACAGTTAAAAATCACTTAAAACATCTTAGTATTTTAAAGTTTAAAGTAAATAAACGAGTTTGCCTTGAAAGAAGGACACTATCGTGGTTATTGCAACTTGCAACCTGTGGCATTTGGTATCGGATACTTAGCGGTGTTGAGTTTTGTTTGGTGGAGAAGGTTTTATTGACTTGAATAATGGATTCTGACATCAGTGAGCTGAGAATAATACATCTCTGTATGGTAGTTATATATTTATTAATTCATTTGATCACAGTCAAGCATATGAAGTGTACAGTCACTGTCATACCAGTGGCTGCAATTGATGGTCACGTGTTTGTGAGTGTGAGTGCATGCTAGTGCACATAGGATTTGCAGTGGTTTGCGCACACTATTTTTTGGACAAACTGAAATGCACATGGCCATTATTTAAATATTTATTCATCCATCCGATCTTAATTAGACAAGTGTGGGATCATATGAATTATTCTGGCCAATTATTGTTTTTATTTTATTACAATCTCATTCCTGAGGTGTACACAGTCAGCAAAGGTGGCTTTAGTTGCTGAGTACAGGGGCTGAATACAAGTGATTGACTCTGATGCCATTTACTCAAGTTAAGCATTCTAACTTTTTCAGAATTGGTGTACATTTTTTGTAAACAGTTGGCTGCATTTCTGGTGCCACACTGTCTCCTCCTCAGGGGGCACAGATTCTAAATCAGATTTTATGGCTGTTTTTTTCAAACGCATTCAGATATCGGAGGTGTGTACAGTCCAATAAAGTGTCTGTCTTCCAGTGTGAGATTAGAAAACTTCTCTAGCTGACACTTCAGCATCATGACCACTGATCAAACCCAACATTTTAACAGTGTTGGTTAATGGTTTGTGTAGTTAGGTCAGCCTTTGTTAAATTTGTTGAGTAATTCTATAGCTTTGGTGATACTTTGTTGTATAGCTTAGTAACTTCATAGCTCGACTACAGCTTTACTCATTCCCCATATTTGTCTTTCTTTTTATACCAAATTTCAAGTTGCACTTTATTGCTGTATTATAGAAGTTGTAAATCCCCTCCTGGACTAACTGGATTTCTGAATAGTTACTTTATGAAAAGTTTACGAAAGCTGTTTTATTTGTATTGCAGTTTATTTCACTTTAAATGTGAAATCTGAAAGCATCATTTGATTTTGTAAACGAAGGGATGGTAATCAGTATGATAAAACGTACCCCCTCTTTGTTAATATGTGGTTAGGTTCTTGACCAGTTATTCAAGTTTTTTATTAATGAAATGCATAAATCATCAAGCATATATTTTGTTAGTGATATAGCTATCATTCTCGGTACTAGTTAGGTGAAAGCAATTATAGTAGTAGCTTTGACATTTAGCTTCAAGGTAAAAATATTTTGTCAAAGAAATTTCATGATCATTTGGTTCTGTGGAAAGGAATTTGATAACAGCCTAATATGTTAGTTAATTTTGTGAAATTGTAGTGATGCTGAGAATTTTTGTTTTACAGTTATCACATGAGTATACGTACCCCTCTGCATATCCCACTAACTGTCCTACTGGTTCTGAAAGAATGATAGGAGCTGTACAACCTAATTTCAGAAAATGCTTTTTGGTGTGTTTGAATTATAGCTCATATGCTGTGCAGATATCTGTAGTCTCTGAGAAATTGACAGTCTTCATATCTGTCTTATTTAGGCTTTGTGTATTGATAAGTATTGCCATTACAATTTCAATTTCAGTTTTCACTGTTTGCTATGTGTGGTCGTCAAATTTGCATTTGGAAAAATGTCATGGGGGGGGGGGTGAATTTTTCTGAATTAGAATTTGTGTCTGTTGAGGTGGGAGATATTGCGGCACCAGAAATGCAGCCAACTGCTGCAAAATTGTGCCCTCAAATTTCAGGGCCATGCTTTGGTTAGAATAGTACTTCACTTAATTTGTGGACTGTGCCCTTTCTGTTAAGAGGCATGGAAAGCCCCAAAATGTTATAGTGCATCTCTTTATAGTTAACATTCAGCCCTGCCTGGTCAGTGACATTTCCACTAGCATTTGCTTAGCCTTTAGAAGTCAACTGCTTCGTCCCTAATTTTATTACTTAGCAGGCAGCAAAGATCCTTTTATCTTACCCTGAGTGTAGGAATTGTTTTATAAATCACTGAGTTGCTCTAGTCAAGATATTTTCTATTTCTACATTGTTTTAATCAAGGTATACTATCCGTAAAAGGGTTGTTAATAACAAAGTCAAAGAAAACTTTGTCATACAGATCAACATAGAGGAAAAAGTGTGCACGATGCAAGAAATTTCAATATTCAGGCTCGTACCATATGAATGACAGTTTACAGAAGGAAGATGGATTAAATTAAATAATTTAAAATACTAAAAATAGAAATCAAAAAGATACGAAAAATAAGTAAAGTAAAAAAAATGTTAAAGTTTTTTACAGTAGAAACAAAAACACAACAGGAACAGACTCGGTAGAAATATCAGAATGTCTAACAGACGGTACTCTGAATAAATACAGGCACACACATAGAAAAACTTACCCACCACCAATATATGCCGTAAACTTAGTTTTCATAGTGCAGATAGAGATGTAGAAAGTGTGCTATGTGGAGAGTTATGTAAATAACAGTATCATATTGCACATAAATAATATTTTCCCCATTTAGCAGGTTAGGCTATAGGTTTGTTGTTCAGCAGTTTGATACCGTGTGGGAAGAAACTGTTATGTAATCTGGATGTCCTGCATCTAATGCTTCTGTAGCAGTTCTTTGTTGGTAGAATTTTGAACAGTCCATAAGTCGGATGGTGTATATCCCTCAGTAGCTTTCGGACTCCAGCATAGCATCTGTTTGAAAATGTCCTGTAGGAATTGAAGTTTGGAGCTGATGATTTTTGTGGCCCGTTTAACAATCTTATCCATTGCCTTCCAATCATCTTGAGAACAATTTCCATAGAAGCCAATGTTTGTCAGTGCGCTCTCAATCTTGCCTCTGTAGAAGGTAAGTAGGACCTGTGGGGGGAGGTTGGCTGTACGAAGTCTCCTAAGGAAGTGGAGATGACAAAGGGCTCCCTTTATAAGGTAGGAAGTTTGTGGCCCAACTTAGGTCTTGCATGATACGTACCCCCTAGGAATGTGGTGCTATTTACTCTCGCCACTCTGCACCATTGATGATGATAGGGGTGTGTGGCTTATTCTTCCTAAAATCAATGATGATTTCCTTGGTTTTCCCAATATTTATTGCTGAGTTGTCGGTGCACCAGTGAACGAGTTGGTTCACCTCCTCCCTGTAGGCCTCCTCGTCTTCCTTCTTGATAAGGCCGATTACTGTGGTGTCATCTGCAAGTTTGATGATTCTGTTTGACTGATGTGTAGCTGTGCAGTCGTGTTAGAATTGTGAAAAGAAGTGGACACAACCTTGTGGAGACCCCAATGTTTAGGGTGATGCTGAACAGACTTGGTGATGTGTAGGAACTGAGTGTTTTGCTCAGTTTCCCCTGTCAGTCTACCTTTGGTCAAGTGCAAATTGGATAATATTTCAACATGCTGGCTACAATTCCTGTATACAGCTTGCCTTTGGCTGCTCACCAGAGTCTTTGTAGGTGCAGTTTCAGTTTATGCAACAAGTGATTTTTATTTATGGGATTGTGCAACCATGGGGTTAATGTATGGAAGTAATTGATGGGTACAGGAAGGCTTATCACCTTTTGGATATCCCTACCAAAAAAAAAAAAGTTTGGGGCTCCAGCTGTAGATCTTTGTGATTTTTTTTAATGCTTGCCTAACCATTGTCTTTTCAAGAATGTAGAACCAAAGTTTCCTGTAATGATATTCTCCAGTGCATCTGATTCTAGAGCATGGATGACCATCAACTTTCAGCAAGTTAGACCCAAAGTCTTCTGTATGCATTTTCTTTGACTTGTCTGTTTCTGATACTGTCATTAAAGTGTCCGATGTTATTCTGATAGTCCCTGTGTGATGCAGAAAGTCCTGGGTCACCATTCCGACATGCATGGCTGTGTCTCAGCTTCTATCACTCTCTTCAGAAGTCTCTCTGTCCCATCATGAAGACAGATTCCTACATCTAGGTAGATCTTATTTCATAAAACTGAAAGCATTAAACATCTGAAGCTTATGCCGGATAGCCATCATGTCTCCTGAGAAGTTTTCTAATTTAAAATAATAGTGAGTTCTACCATTTGAAAATCCTATTGATCTCAGTGCCATCTCTTCTTTTTGATGTTAAGAGCATGAGTGATGCAGCTTCCATTTCAGTTTCTCAGTTCCACAACACTGCATCTCATTAATGTTGGCTTGGTGTACTGTTCAGTAGAAGTGAATTTGTTTGTCATTTCTGATTTTATGGCTGAGTGTACTGCTGTAGCCTCATGTTTCATTGCGCGATTTGGGAAGGGAAGCCTTCATGTATGGCCTTCAACACAGTTGGTCTCTCCTGTGTGGAATCTCAGCTTCATGCTGGTTAAAGTGATTCTACCTCCCTTTAAGCTTCTGCCTTCCATTTAATATCTTTATTGAATCATCACATTTTAGAATATAGTGAGAGTGCAAATTCTGTAATAGAAAAGAAACAAACCGTAACGTTTTTCATAATTTTCATTCAGTTTACATTATTTTTTTCAAAACATTATTCATTCCATCTTTTCATAATTTGCTCAATTTCTTCCTTCTCTTAAACTCAATCATACTCCTGAATATTATTCTGCATGCGTTGTTTCTAAAACATCAGTTTTTTTCAGTGTATTTTGTTTCCACTTCTAATTATTTTATCTCATGTACAGCATTCAGTACAGTTGAATTTGGTTTCCATTTTCCAATTATTGCTTTTTGGCAACTGGTAACAATCAATTTAGTCAACGTTTAGGCAATTCAGATACTATATCCTTGCTCAAAAGAATTAATGTTATGTTGTCCTATCTTGCCTTCATTCTTTGCTGGTTGGATTCTCTGTTCCGACTCTGCCTATACAAAAGCTCAAGAGCTTCCACTGGCTCGAGGCTGTACCCTATCCCATCATGCTTAGGGAGATTACCCAGATCTCGTTTGCTGCTTAACTAAATCGGGTGCTTCCTACTAGGCTCCAGGCTAAGTGGAATCATTATTATTCTTGTATACTGCTTTTTGCTCTAAATATTTGGTGTGTTTGTTGGACTATTTTCTTTTAGTGGGGTGCACAAGTTTTTTATAAATCCGTTGCAATATTTTGTACTGTTTGTTGCTGGCAGTTGTCTTTCCCTAGGCCATGTATCTCCCCTCCACCCCCATCCCGATCCCAAAAGTGTTTGACTTGGAGTGTTTTGGGTCTTTGTTATTTTAAAAAAAATGTTTATTTAAAAAAAAAAATGTGTGTCTGTGTGTATGTATGTGTATATATATATATATATATATATATATATATATATATATATATATATATATATATATATACACACACATATACATACATCCTGTTCCCCCTTTTTCTATATTGTAAGGTAGTCTGAGTTAGAGGGCTCCCTTTCAGCCCGTTTAACTTGGAGGGCTTACCCCCTTCCCTTGCCTTTGTTTCCAGTGAGGAGTTTTCATTTTAGAGACTTCTCCTCTGTCTTCCCTTTTCTTTGTTTGTAGTGTTATTGATTAAAAAAAAAAAGTTCTCTGATTGTTGATTAGTCTGCTTTGTACTGTTGCTGGTTATGTATAAAGATACTAAAGAAGCTAAGCCGTTGGGCTTCAAAAAATGTGACCGTTGCAGCCAGAAAATTCTTTGACAGATGGACACACCAGTTGTGTGTACTGTTTAGGTGCTATCCATCTGCAAGAGTCATGTTCTTTTTGCCATGCATTCAGTTCCAGAGTATTATTGGAGAGGAAAAACAAATTGATTGTGGGGGATTACTGAAAGTTCCTTTTTCGGAAGTACTAGAAGGGAAACAGAGTTCCTTGAAATCCTCCCACCAGTCTCAAACCCCATACAAGTCTTCATAGAGGTCTTCTTCTACGGCTCCAGAATTAGTACCATCGAAAAGGAAGGCAAAGGATTCATCCACGGACCCGAAGGCTTTCGGGCCCTAAAAAGCTACCTCTTTGCTTTGGCTCCACTGCTTATTTTGGAACCGACAGAGTATCACATGCAGAGCCGGTCCCCAGTCCTGGAACTGGTCTCTTCAATTTTGCAGTCGCCTGTCTTGCAGTCCATCAGATCCGTGACCCCATCCTCTCAGTCCTCCAGGAGTCTCTCAGATGACAATGTGGAGCGGATAGTCAAGAGGCTGTTACAGATGCTGGTGCTGGCCAAGATCCAGTCGAGCCCATCCCAGAAGGATTTGGGTCTGACTGCCGTCACTTCTCCTTCTTCGATTCCTCCTCCGACTCATGTTGTGGCTTCGGGGACGGAGTGCTTGGATTTGATTGTAGTGGAACTTTCGGGACCGAGACCTGCTCCAGGATCTTTGGTCCCAACTTCTGCTTCAGCCTCCTCGGTGCCATCATCTATTGAGGGGTCTAGGGGCCGACGCTCCCCCGTCAGGTCCGGGGGAGAAGAGTCGGGTTGGACAGTTGTCTGATCCGAATCTACCTTTCGGGGCTTTGGCGCAGGTGAGCTTGGCACCTACATTGGCCTCAGAGCCCACCGCCTTGGCTCTGAGGCAGTTTCCTGGCTCATCAGAGCCAGAGGCTCCCTCGTAGCGGAGTCATGGTGCTTTTGAGGTCATGAGGAGAATGCTGTCGCCCCAGATGGCTCCACTCTTGGATCCAAACAGTCTTCCCCCAAAAGTCCATAAGTTTGCCTCTTTACCCCCCGGCATGGAGACCCAGAGTCCCAGGATGCCCCATTAGATGAAACCTCCCCCGAGTACCCCTCTGAAGAGGTCCCTCGGAAGAGGACATGTAAGAGGAAACATCTAAACTCCCCCAAGGAGTCTATCACTTCAGACACGGACCTAGATGATTCAGAAGGGTCCCCACAGTCGCCCTCTGAGGATGTCTCCTTTGTGGACATACTAGAAAACCTTAAGCAGAGAGGTGGCTAGAAGTCCATTAACCCTTCCGAGGATGAGTCCATGTACCTGGTGGCTTTGGGTCTCACCCCTCCACCTCTTGGATAACTCCGCCTTTCGATCAACTCCTAAATGTAGTCAATGTAGTCCGTTGAAAGGCTTGGGGCTCTCTGGAATCTGTTCTGAGGAGGCCAAATGAATTTATTACAGTGCCATCTGACAAGGAATTCCTCACAAAAGTTGTCCCGGTAGATGTTATGGTGGTGGCGCAGCCACCAAAAATGAATTGTTTGAGACTTCCTCATCTGTCCATCCACCAAATAAAGAATCTCATACGATGGACAGGTACGGAAAGCGTACGTTTTCATCAGCAGCCTTTACCCTTAGGTCGCTGAACTGTTTGACTCATTTTACTAGGCTTCAGAGGCATCTCCTGAAGGAGTTAGGTGATACCCTCCAAGGTTCTGCAGCTGCAGGGGTTTCAGACAAGGTGACCTCTCAGCTTTCTACCTTAAATTCTGTGATAAACTCCTCCATGCGGCTTAATCTCTTATGCGGCCGATGGAGCAAGTAGGGCAGTAGGTACAGGAATCTCCCTAAGGAGACATTCCTGCATGGCGCTTATGCGAGTTTGCAGAGCCCTTCAAGTCTTCCTTTATCAATGTCCCATTCGATGGCTCATCCTTTTTCAGGCCGAGAGTTGAAAGTGACGCTGACCAGGTGCGAGCAAGAGGAGAAGACTCTTTCTGCTGTGGGAGTCAATTTTTCCCTCCCTACCAGGCCTTACCCCAAAGGCCAGAAGGGGGGGGGGGTGTGGTTCCGTAAGTCCCAGAGAGCCTTTCTGGATGCACGTGGTGATTCTTCCCCCAGGGGCAGAGGGAAAAACAGCAATGGAAGACGCCGACCTTGTGGCAGAAGGGGTCCGCAAAATCAGGGTAACAGGGATACATTCCTTGGTAGGCCCTTCCAGTGCTCCTGAAAGAAGGCCCATCTGTCCACCTCTGGAGGCAGTCGGGGGTCGCTTGTCACTATGCCCAAATGCCTGGCTAAATGTAACAAATGACAAATGGGTGCAAACGATCATATCCAGCGACAACTGTGTACCCTTTTCCTCTCCCCCTTTAGAAAAGAGATCAGCCCTGGATGTTCCACCCAATCAGAGGGACAAGGCAACCCTACAAGTTCAAAGGTTGCTAGAAAAAGGAGTCATCCAAAATGTCCCCGTAGACCAAATTTGGATCCGGAACTTACTCAATGTTCTTTTTAGCTCCAAAAAAGACAAGACTGGAGGCCCATTTTAGATCTCAGCAGACTAAACAAGTCCGTAAAAAAGTCAAAGTTCAGGATGGTGACACTGCAGTCAATACTCCCCTTTCTGGGGAAAGACAATTGGATGTGCTCATTAGATCTCCAGGATGCGTACTACCATATAAAGATGGACAGGAGATCCCGGAGTCAGTTACGCTTTTGGCTGGGGGCCAGTCATTACCATTTCCGAGCTCTGCCCTTTGGCCTCACTACACCCCCCAGAGTGTTCACCAAATGCATGGCAGTAGTCAAGGCTCACTTGAAGCAGCTAGGATTCCGGGTGTTTCTGTACTTGGATGACTGGCTCCTAACTGCCACCACCGAGCATCTACTAACCAGAGCAAGAGACACCACCGTCCACCTTTGCTCTCAACTAGGACTTCAAAAAGTCTGCCTTGTTGCCATCACAACATGTTGTATTTATAGGAGCAGACTTAAACACAAGAGAAATGGTAGCCAAACTTCCGCCCGACAGGATACAAACCCTACTCCAACGAGTAGAAAACCTCCTGACAAAGAAGAAAGTACAAGCAAAGGTTGTTATAAAGATCTTGGGTACCATGGCGGCAGCGATGAGCTTGGTACCTCTCACACATTTGCATATGAGAGTTCTCCAGTGGTTACTTTTCACCCAGTTGTCCATGCAGGAGTTGGCCGTGTCCCACAAGATTATCATAATGGAATCCTGCAAGCGGGACCTACGCTGATGGCTTCATTCTACTCTGGTAGTTGTGGGCAGACTATTCATTCCCCCACAACCAGTAGCTACAGTGACCACGGACACTTCCCAGATAGGTTGAGGGGGGCATTATCTGAAGAAGACTGCCCGGGGGGGCATTATCTGAAGAAGACTGCCCAGGGAGTTTCGCAGGAATATGAGAACCACTTGCATATCAATGTCCTAGAGATGAGAGCGGTGCTTTTGGCGTTGCAGGCATTCCACAACTCCCTTCCACTAGGAACGATTGCAATCCAGGCAGACAATATGTCAGTCATGTGGAATATAAACAAACTAGGAGGAACCAGACATTACCCCCTATGTCGAGAGGCTCAAAGATTATGACAGTGGGCAGTCTCTTCCCAACACTTTCTAATAGCAATGCATTTCCCGGGTGAAGAAATGTATCCACTGAAGAATGCATCTCTTTCTTTTCTGAAGAAAATGTCAAGCAGAGGTCTTTATTTTGCCTCTGAAGAAATGTCACTGAAGAAAATGTCTAAAACATACTGTCCAGTTTATATACTCTTTTCAACCAATGTTATTTTTAATGTCCTTGTGACTTGTTCTTCTGGTTTCTGTCTGTCTCATGAAAAAGTCTGTGGTTATTTCATGCCCTTTTTTGGTCCTTGCTGCATCTGAAGACTTTACAAAAGTCTCTCCATGTCACTTGACCTGTCTGCATTTTATTTATTTCTGCATCTGAAAGCCAATAAAGTCAACTTCCTTTTTTTCTATAACAGGATGCATTTACAGTATTTTGCACAGCTATATGTTATTAATATCTAAGCTGAACGTAACTGTTCTTGCAAAGCAAGAATATTATTTTGAAAACTGCTGTTTGGTCTTGCAAATTTCCTTTCACTGTACACACAGTATATTGGGGAAAAGCATTTTAATTTACACAATATCTATCACTGAGGAAATCCAAAGTGATAGCAGACAAACTGAGATGAGCTAATCTAATGTCTCACGATTGGTCCCTGAAACAGCAATTGCAAAATAGATTTTTAACAAGTGGGGCCAGCCTTGCTGTGACCTTTTTGCCACGTCCATGATTGCCAAATGCAGCAGCTACTTTGCCCTGATCCCCCCCTCTAGGGGAGCCACCAAGGGATGCATTTGTACATGATTGGCCCCCGGGTCTCCTTTATGCTTTCTGTCCATTCCCTTGATCTCCAAAGTCCTTCAGAAAGCCAACATGTTGAGAAGCAGGTTAATGCTCAACTCCCCATACTGGCCTTGTCAAATTTGGTTCCCCTTCTTATGGCCCCATCTACAAGAGGATCCATGGATTTTGGATCCAGTTCCAGACCTCCTGATTAATCTGTTAGGGGCACTCCATCCCTCGGTCAAAACCTCCAAACTGACAGCTTGACTGCTGCACTTCCACTACTAGCAAGGCTTCCAAATACATCTCCCGCTGTGAAACATATTCTGATGTCATCCCATAAGACAGCAACTAGAAAGCTTTATGCTAGCAAATGGAAAAGGTTTTCCTGTTGGGCTCTCAACAATCACATTGATCCTTTCATGGCCCCTGTAACTTCTATTTTAGACTTTTTAGCAAAACTTTTCAATGAAGGTACAGCAGTGTCTACTGTACGAGTTTAATTGGCTGCTATATCAAACTACCATATTGGAGAAGTGGGATTCAAAATTATGTCCCGTAGACTGTGCAAGGCCTTTTTGAGAGGTACCTTTTTGCTAAGGCTCCCTGTAATAGAACCCACCAGCTCATTGGAACCTCAATTTGGTATTGTCCACTCTAATCCTGCCACCGTATGCGCTGGCTTCATCTTGTCATCTGAAGTTCCTAACATGGAAAACAGTCTTTTTGGTGGCCATCACATCAGCCAGGCGGGTATCAGAATACAAAGCATTGTCTATACGTCCCCCATACTTGGTTTTCCATAAAGACATAGTTTCCCTTAGAACTAATCCATCATTCCTCCCTAAAGTTTGCTCTGAGACAAACTTGAATCAATCCATTGATCTACCTGTTTTCTTCCCAAACTGTGGTAACAAGGCAGAATATAAATTACACCAACTGGATGTACACATGTAATTATATTTCAACCTGTACAAAAACCCAAACGAAGAAAAACAACTGAATCAATGAATGAAACCACAATCCATCTCCGCTAGGTTAGCTAGTTCAAACAGTGAAGAAGGACTCGAACAGGGATAAGGCGGCAAATTTATTAACACTCAAGAAACCGAACAGAACAAGTGTAAGCGCTTTCATCTGCGATGCAGACTTCATCAGACAAAGTACATCTTAATTAACACCAAATTTAACAACTTTTTGGTGCCAACTTAAAATCATTTCAAATAGCTGACGTCAACTTTTAAAGTGCCAGTGCATATAATAAATAAATAAAACCTGAAATTCAGTATACAGACGCTCAAAAAAGCGTTTGAAACATGAACATTACTAAAATGTCACTAAAATATCAACAGGTTCTAGTAATCATAAATCCCACTACTTTGAAGATATTGAAAATGTAAATATATGTACATATGGATAAAAAATTAAATATATAAATAAAAGGTATATATGTATAAAAATATATAAATATGTAAATATATAAAAAACATGAATATATGTACCAAAAAAAACTAATCTACTGAGTTCATAACATATAAAATGATCTATATAATTTACTACATGTTACTAACGGGTACCCAAACAAAGCCCACAAAGTTGGTACTGCATATGCATAAAACAATTAAACATGTTAAAGACGGAAATATATAAAGTGAATGTATAAAATCAATGTATAAATCCATTTATAATAATTGTAACAAGGGTTTAATAGATATAAAATCATTAATACCAGGAACCTTAGTGGCATTAGTCATCATCTGCCACATACTTTCCTTTTTTCCTAAAAGAGCTTTAAAATTCCCTCCCTGTGGTGATTTTTGTACATGATCAATTATGGCAAATCTAAAAGTGTGTCCAACACCATACTGTTTTATATGTCTGAATAAAGCATTCTTAGTATCATGAATCTTAATCTTATACAGATGTTCATAAATCCGTCTCCTAAATTGCCTTTCAGTTTTTCCAATATAAAACGCTGTGCATAAATCACATTTAGCGAGGTATATTATGTTTGCACTATAACAATTCCCTTTTTATAAACTTTATATATGTCCTGTTTATATCATCTAGTTTACAACCCTTATTTTCATTTATAGCAAAACATTGTCTGCAGGAACCACACTTTTTGTGGAGACATCCTGCAGCAAAGGGTTGTTGTGATTGTTTATAGTACTCTCCAACAATCTTTTGATGTTCAATCCCACCTTGTATACACAGCATGGTCTGTTTCCAACTACTTTATTTACTTCCTCATCAATAGTTAAAATGTTCCAATGTCTTAATAAGATGTTTTTAATTTCGTTAACATGTGGTGAATGCATTAAAACACATACTTTTTTGGACTCAAAACCCTCTATTGTTCCAGATTGTGTGGCATTGTTAATGTTAAGGGCTATACCCAAAATTGGGGGGTACTTTTTACCCCATTCACGTATAACATATGAAGCTGTATCATTCAATAGTCGAATAGGGTACTTTCTATTAATAAACATGTTTTTAATGAAATGTATCTCCTTAGTCATTACCTCATAAGTGGAGGACATTCTAGCTGCCCGGATACATTGTCCCTTAAATATATTTCTTAAAATGTGTTTGGGATGATTACTGGTGGTGAATTCCAGATATCCATTTGAAAATGTTTCTTTTTTATGGATCTCAGACTGAAACCCAATAACTGTATGTCTAATAAATGTGTCCAAGTAAGCTATCCCCTCGGGCCTTATTTTGTATGTAAATTTCAAAAAAAATCACTGGACTGATTTAAGTACACCATAAAGTCATTAAAAGATTCAACTGGTCCATCCCATAACAAAAACATGTCGTCAAGAAATCTTGTGTAGTAGACCACATGCTGAAAATAGCTGTGTCTAAACACATGTTGATACTCCCATGTCAACATAACCAGATTGGCAAAAATAGGGGCACATGAAGCCCCCATAGCAACACCCCTGGTTTGTCTAAAGTATCCCCCTTCAAAGTAAATGTAATTATGGTCTAATACTATTTCCATCATATCGGTTATCAAATTAATACGATCTCAACTGAGGTTGGAATACCTTCTCATACTCTCACAAAAACCTTCTAAGCCTTGGTTCTTAGGGATGCAAGAAACCAAATCTATAACATCAATGGTTATGTAAAGCAAACTCTGTTTCCATTTATCAGAAGTAAGATTAGACAAAAACATCCAAGAATCCTTTATGAGGTGCAGTGTATTTCCATAAATGTGCTTAACCCATATATCTATAGCTACCCCTATGTTAAAGGTCTTAGATTTACTGCCCGAGATAATGGGGCGAAAAGGAGGGTCAAGTATGTCCTTATGAATTTTGGGGATGCCCACAATTGTGGCAAGCACAGGATGTTCAACCCTTAAAAAATTGTAAGTCTCCACTGTGATCCTATTGTCAATCAAATATTCTTCTAAAGCTAAGTCAATCTTACGATATCCAATGTTAATTTCATTTAAAGACACTATTTCATAATTATCTGTCTCGATTAATATTCTCTGTATCTTGTTAACATAATCCAACATGTTATACAAAACAATCCCCGCACCTTTATCGGGTTTCATAACCCTTATATCTTTGTTACAGACTAGTTCTTTCAGACATGTTCTCTCCTGCATAGTAAGGTTGTCACTAAACATACATTTATTGCTTTTCCTATTGTATCTCTATATATCCTGACATATAAGGTCCTCAAAAATTTAATACATTCCTATGTGGCATTGGAATAAAAGTGCTTTTTCGCCTTAATTCATGTTCAGGTAACAGCTTCATATTATTTTGCATGGTAACCGCCAGGTTGAGTCTACGGCAATATAGCTTGACATCGGCTATAGTGTCAGCTAAATTAAACCTAGCAGTTGGTATGTATTTCATACCCTTCTTAAATAAAGAAAAATGTTCATCCAAAATATTTAAACTGGTATAGTTAAATATTTTCAAATCATCTTGAGCAATAACAACCTCTTCAAACTGTTTATTGTGTACCATACTATTTTCCAAGATAGGTACATTAATAATTTTAACCCCAGTCTGTAAAAACTGACTGTTAATATTCTCAGTGTCATTAGCTACCATCTCCTTTGATGATTCCTTAGTGGGTAATTCCATTTCTGTTGAGGTGTGAAATAACAGCCCCCTTGAAAATTTAGACCAGAATCCTTATGGGTTTCCCTTCTGTCCACACCAACATTAAAAGGTTCCCTATTCATCTCACCTTTCCATAAATAAGCCCTATTATGGTGATGTTGTTCAATATCACGTGTTAATTTCTTATTCTTTCTATCAAAAATCTTAATGGCTCTACTTTCAGCTAATTTAAACTGTTTTTCATAAAGATCCTTCCATTGAGGGAAAACCAAATCTGTAACAATGTCATTATTTAGCTTCTCAAGCTCATTAACTAACCCACTTAGTTTCTCATCATTCTTTTTTATAATTAAGTTCATGAAACTGATACCATAACTGTCAAATAATTTGTTAAATCCCATCTTTGTATCATTGTCTAAGTTTACCCCCATTGGCATTTAAAAAAAAACCCATTGGTACAATACCTAGATTAATACATTTCAACAGATATGCATTGTCAATCTTTACACTTTTCACAGCTAATAACATTTTTCCTAAACTATAGATCATGTCCTTTACAGTCCCTTTGTAATTAACTGAATTGTCCAAATACTTTTTGTTTTGATGATCTTTTGTTTTAAAATCATAGTCATTAGTTAAAAATTTGTCCAAGTTACCAGCATCATAAGTAGTGGGAGAAGCGTTTACAACATTGCCCCTAGGGCTAGAAAAATTCACTGAAGTACCTTTTTCAATATCCAATTTAGGCTTTGCTGACATGGCATAAGTTTTTACAGGATGTGTGCGCTTAGGACGTGCTCCCAAGCGCTGAAAATCCTCGTCAACCTGAAACAAGGAAAAATCAAACGTAAAATCCTTGTCAGAAGTATGACTTAAGTCTCGAACACTGTTGTGCAGCAATCTAGATCTAGTCACCGCGTTGTAAACCCTGCTAGATCCACCTTGACCGTTAGGATAACGGTTGACTCGTTTTCTCACTCGGAGCTGCATTTTTCATATCCAGGATCGTTTGTTGTAACTGCCCAACTACTTCATTAAGGCGAGTGACGTTGTCACATAACACATTCATTTCTGCCTTAAAACTGTACAGCATATCCTCGTCCAACGGAGTCTCGTTCACCGCATTTGAACTATCCATAGCTCACAATAACTTATACAAAAACCCAAATGAAGAAAAACAACAACTGAATCAATGAATGAGACCGTAATCCATCTCCGCTAGGTTTGCTAGTTCAAACAGTGAAGCAGGACTCGAACAGGGATAAGGCGGCAAATTTATTAACACTCAAGAAGCCAAACAGAACAAGTGTAAGCGCTTTCATCTGCGATGCAGACTTCATCAGACAAAGTACATCTTAATTAACATCAAATTTAACAACGTTTTGGCGCCGACTTAAAATCATTTCAAATAGCTGACGTCAACTTTTAAAGTGCCAGTGCATACAATAAATAAATAAAACCTGAAATTCAGTATACAGACGCTCAAAAAAGCGTTTGAAACATGAACATTTACTAAAATGTCACTAAAATATCAACAGGCAGTAGTAATCATAAATCCCACTACTATGAAGATATTGAAAATGTAAATATATGTACATATGGATAAAAAAATAAATATATAAATAAAAGGTATATATGTATAAAAATATATAAATATGTAAATATATAAAAAACATGAATATATGTACCAAAAAAAACTAATCTGCTGAGTTCATAACATATAAAATGATCTATATAATTTACTACATGTTACTAACGGGTACCCAAACAAAGCCCACAAAGTTGGTACTGCATATGCATAAAACAATTAAACATGTTAAAGACGGAAATATATAAAGTGAATGTATAAAATCAATGTACAAATCCATTTATAATAATTGTAATAAGGGTTTAATAGATATAGAATCATTAATACCAGGAACCTTAGTGCCATGGCGGTTACCATGCAAAATAATATGAAGTTGTTACCTGAACATGAATTAAGGCGAAAAAGCACTTTTATTCCATTGCCACATAGGAATGTGTTAAATTTTGAGGACCTTGTATGTCAGGATATATATAGATATAATAGGAAAAGCAATAAATGTATGTTTAGTGACAACCTTACTATGCAGGAGAGAACATGTCTGAAAGAACTAGTCTGTAACAAAGATATAAGGGTTATGAAACCCGATAAAGGTGCAGGGATTGTTTTGTATAAAACGTTGGATTATGTTAACAAGATACAGAGAATATTAATCGAGACAGATAATTATGAAATAGTGTCTTTAAATGAAATGAACATTGGATATCGTAAGATTGACTTAGCTTTAGAAGAGTATTTGATTGACAATAGGATCACAGTGGAGACTTACAATTTTTTAAGGGTTGATCATCCTGTGCTTGCCACAATTGTGGGCATCCCCAAAATTCATAAGGACATACTTGACCCTCCTTTTCGCCCCATTATCTCGGGCAGTAAATCTAAGACTTTTAACATAGGGGTAGCTATAGATATATGGGTTAAGCACATTTACTCGAGTTTTCACTTCAAAGAACTTCTCGGCCGACTTCACTACTCTTAACTCCCCGATTTGGGCGTAAACAGTAAAGGCAGAGGAAAAGACTGACTCACAACTGCTTACCTTCTACCTGCACCAGCAGCACTGCATGGATAAGGCAAAGTCAAAACCAATAAAAAAGACTCTTTTGTACAAAAAGGCAGTTCTGCCAGTCTGGTGGACCCCAAACAAAAACAACAACAACAACAGGAAGCTAACTACAAGATAGAGCAAAATCTTAAAAGGTAAGACACCCTTGATCACTATAAGTAAAAAAAAAGAGCTCTCATAAAATAAAATCAAAATCATCCAAATGAAAGAAAAGAGAAAAAACTATAAAGAAGAATCAATCAAAAATCATGCTATCTTTATTTTAGCTATGTTAGGAACCTCCCAGATATGCTCGAGAGATATGCTCAAATGATGTTGAAGATTACTGATCCTATTACCATTGCCAACACATACTTCACCAGCTGACAGGTGCAGTGCAAACCTCTCCCCCTCCAGGCCCCCATATGCAAGATATCTATCCCAAGCCCCAAACATCCCCCAACGCAAGTTGCTGAGCCAAAGCAAAAAGCAAAAACACAAAATCCATGGGACCTGATGGACTGATGGCTGTGGCTCCACCGGGGCTCAAGAAGGAAACCAAGGAATTACTCGGACAGGCTGTTTAATCATAGTCTTACACTACTGGATCATAGAGTGGCGCACTGCAACTGTGGTCCCCAAGGCAAAAAGGCTGTGCCTGCCTCCACCGAACCTTAATTACCCCGGCCCTAGCTATTGGCACTTATCTGCAAAGCCATGACATGGATCATCATAATGGACCCATAATAAAAGACATAGGGAATTTGCAGACTTTAGATCATCCCAGTTTGGCTTTGCCAAGGCAGATCATGCCTTCTAAACTTGGTTGACTTTTTTGACAGTCACACCAGCCATGATGATGAGGAAAGGCAGTCCATACGGCCTACCCGATCTGCGAAAGGCCTTGATACAATACCCCCCACGGGTATCATTGAGCGGATAACTGGTGCCAGGACTCCTATGCTGTGGAATAAAATCCCGCCTTGTTCAAGAGTGTCACTGCTCAACAGAGGTATGAACCTATGAACCTATTTATGGAAATACACCGCACCTCATAAAGGATTCTTGGATGTTTTTGTCTAATCTTACTTCTGATAAATGGAAACAGAGTTTGCTTTACATAACCATTGATGTTATAGATTTGTTTTCTTGCATCCCTAAGAACCAAGGCTTAGAAGGTTTTTGTGAGAGTATGAGAAGGTATTCCAACCTCAGTTGGGATCGTATTAATTTGATAACCGACATGATGGAAATAGTATTAGACCATAATTACATTTACTTTGAAGGGGAATACTTTAGACAAACCAGGGGTGTTGCTATGGGGGCTTCATGTGCCCCTATTTTTGCCAATCTAGTTATGTTGGCATGGGAGTATCAACATGTGTTTAGTCACAGCTATTTTCAGCATGTGGTCTACTACACAAGATTTCTTGACTACATGTTTTTGTCATGGGATGGACCAGTTGAATCTTTTAATGACTTTATGGTGTACTTAAATCAGTCCAGTGATTTTTTGAAATTTACATACAAAATAAGGCCCGAGGGGGATAGCTTACTTGGACACATTTATTAGACATACAGTTACTGGGTTTCAGTCTGAGATCCATAGAAAAGAAACATTTTCAAATGGATATCTGGAATTCACCAGTAATCATCCCAAACACATTTTAAGAAATATATTTAAGGGACAATGTGTCCGGGCAGCTAGAATGTCCTCCACTTATGAGGTAATGACTAAGGAGATACATTTCATTAAAAATATGTTTATTAATAGAAAGTACCCTATTCGACTATTGAATGATACAGCTTCATATGTTATACGTGAATGGGGTAAAAAGTACCCCCCAATTTTGGGTATAGCCCTTAACATTAACAATGCCACACAATCTGGAACAATAGAGGATTTTGAGTCCAAAAAAGTATGTGTTTTAATGCATTCACCACATGTTAACGAAATTAAAAACATCTTAAGACATTGGAACATTTTAACTATTGATGAAATAAAGTAGTTGGAAACAGAGCATGCTGTGTATAAAAGGTGGGATTGAACATCAAAAGATTGTTAGAGAGTACTATAAACAATCGCAACAACCCTTTGCTGCAGGATGTCTCCACAAAAAAGTGTGGTTCCTGCTGACAATGTTTTGCTATAAATGAAAATAAGGGTTGTAAACTAGTTGATATAAACAGGACATATATAAAGTTTATAAAAGGGAATTGTTATAGTACTAACATAACATACCTCGCTAAATGTGATTTATGCACAGCGTTTTATATTGGAAAAACCGAAAGGCAATTTAGGAGACGGATTTATGAACATCTGTATAAGATTAAGATTCATGATACTAAGAATGCCTTATTCAGACATATAAAACAGTATGGTGTTGGACACACTTTTAGATTTGCCATAATTGATCATGCACAAAAATCACCACTGGGAGGGAATTTTAAAGCTCTTTTAGGAAAAAAGGAAAGTATGTGGCAGATGATGACTAATGCCACAAAGGTTCCTGGTATTAATGATTTTATATCTATTAAACCCTTATTACAATTATTATAAATGGATTTATACATTGATTTTATACATTCACTTTATATATTTCCGTCTTTAACATGTTTAATTGTTTTATGCATATGCAGTACCAACTTTGTGGGCTTTGTTTGGGTACCCGTTAGTAACATGTAGTAAATTATATAGATCATTTTATATGTTATGAACTCAGTAGATTAGTTTTTTTTGGTACATATATTCATGTTTTTTATATATTTACATATTTATATATTTTTATACATATATACCTTTTATTTATATATTTAATTTTTTATCCATATGTACATATATTTACATTTTCAATATCTTCATAGTAGTGGGATTTATGATTACTGGAACCTGTTGATATTTTAGTGACATTTTAGTAATGTTCATGTTTCAAACGCTTTTTTGAGCGTCTGTATACTGAATTTCAGGTTTTATTTATTTATTGTATGCACTGGCACTTTAAAAGTTGACGTCAGCTATTTGAAATTATTTTAAGTTGGCGCCAAAAAGTTGTTAAATTTGGTGTTAATTAAGATGTACTTTGTCTGATGAAGTCTGCATCACAGATGAAAGCGCTTACACTTGTTCTGTTCGGTTTCTTGAGTTTTAATAAATTTTCCGCCTTATCCCTGTTCGAGTCCTGCTTCATTTTTTGAACTAGCTAACCTAGCGGAGACGGATTGCGGTCTCATTCATTGATTCAGTATATTTCAACCTGGACAGAGCAAAAGAATTCAAGAAATCTGATCAACTGTTCATATCCTTTTCAGATAAAAAGAAGGGCACCCCAATATCAAAATTCACTCTAAGTGGCTTATTGATGCTATTAACTATTCATATAATTCTCAAAATAGACAACTGCCTGGGAAAATAAAGATCATTCAACAAGAGCCATTGCAACCTCGTCTGCTTTTCAGGCTAGGCTACCTATGGATTCAGTTTGTGCTGCAGCGACATGGGTAAAAGGATTCTCACAAATACCTGTATAGAAATGCTGCTGCAGACCCAGAGGTCATTACACAGGGACCTAAAGGAGCTAAGATTAGTTCCGCCAGGAATCCTATTCCTTCTGACAAGGACTCCAGAGATCTGGACAGATGGGGTAGAAAAATATACACTTCTGCAACCTTAGCTATCAGACCACACAATTGTTCCATATGTTAAAATTTCAGCAACCCACTTTGGAACTATTAAAACAAAAGATTTCTACCTTTCTTGACTGTGCCAATTCAAAACAGTTAGCAGATTTACTGCACTCTGCTTGTTATGTGGCCAAACTGTCATTGCACTGCGGATATGACGCCCTAGAAGCCTCTAGCAGGGCAGCAGTGACAGTATCTGTCATTAGGAGATGTGCATGGTTGAAGGAACAATCTTTCCCTGATAATGTCAAGTCTAAACTTATTGATGTACCCCTAGATAAGGAGCACTTGTTTGGAGTAAAAGCAGAAGAGGTGCTTAAAAAGATGGAAGACAAAGCAAAATCTATGCAAACAGTAAACGATTTCTTTCAGGTTCAACCTGCCAGGTTCAGCAGGAATTTTTCCTCTAAGCACTGGTCTGTCACTGCACCTAGCAGACAGGGCCAAAGTAAGCCCCACAGGGACAGACCGTCCCGGCCCCTATCCCAGGGCCAGCAGAGAAGCAAACAGTGGACCACTTCAGCCCCAGGGGCAGGGAGTTCTAAACAACCCTTCTATGGCAAAAACTCCCAATGACCCCCCCCCCTCTGCCCTCCCTTCACTCATCAAAAACTAGGAGGAAGGTTCTCCCTCTTCAAAGAAAATTGGCTTTCTGTAACAAAGGACCAATGGGTCTTAAATATTATTTTTCAAGGATACAAATTCTCTTTCGGCAAACTCCCAATTCCAAGAGGGTACCCAGGCTTGCCTCCAAATCAGTGGGCAGAGGCATTGAAACTGGTCCAAACTGTCATACCCCAGCGGGCAGTAGAACCTACCCCCTCAGATCAAACAGGCAAAGGCTTTTATTCCAGACTATTCCTTGTTCCCAGAAAAGAGGACACTTGGCGCCCCATCCTGGATCTATCCATTCTGAACACCTCCCTGGTGGTCCCCAGATTCAAAATGCTAACTTTGCAGCAGCTGTTGCCTATGCTAACAAAAAATGCCTGGATAATGACCCTAGACCTAAAAGATGTGTACCTCCACATCCCCATAAGGGAGTCCTGCAGGAAATTCCTGCACTTCAGAGCAGGATCACAACACGTTCAGTTCTCTGCACTGCCCTATGGCTTATCTACTGCACCCATTCACCAAATGTTTAGCCGCAACCATAGCATTTTGTAGACAGAGAAATATACAGATTTACCCTTATCTGGACGACTGCCTCATTCAGGCAGAGTGCAAAGAAAAGCTCCTCCAAGACCTTCTCTTCGTCAAATCCCTCCTAACCTCCCTAGGGTTCAACATCAACGAGAAGAAATCAATTTCTTGGGAGCTCTGCTAGACACAGAATCCCAAATGGCCTTCCTATCCCTAGAAAAGCAGAGCTTCCTGCCCCTCTACTTTACCCAGCTGGTTTCCAGAAGTCACCTCACCATGAGGAAGTTCCTGCAAGCCCTGGGATACATGGCATTTTGCATCCTTCCAATTCCTTTGGCCAGGCTTCACATGAGAAAACTTCAGTGGTATCTAAAGAACCTTTGGTGCCAACACTGTCTCTAGAGACCTCTCTCCCTCTGACCCCATGTATAAGGCCCGAGTTTCATTGGTAGGCAGAGGCCTCTGCCAAGAACAAGGGTCTTCCCTTCATCCTCCCCCCTACCGGCCAGACCATCACCACCGACGCCTCAGACATTGCTTGGGGCGCTCACCTAACAGGCAGGTGCACCCAAGGTTTTTGGGATGCCCAGCACTTTCACTTACACATCAATCTGAAAGAAATTATGGCAGTACAAAAGGTCTGACAACCTTCAAACCCCATCTCAGGCCAGGGGTTCTGCTTATGAAAACAGACAACACCACAGTAAAGTGGTATATCAACAAACGGGGATACCCAATCTTACCCTCTTTGCAGGCTAGCCATGAGCCTCTGACTGACAGCTGACTCCATGGGTCTACACCTAATTGCCCAGTACCTACCAGGGGTCAACAACACCCTAGCAAACCACGTAGGCAGAAGCTTACTGGACCTCCACGAATGACAGCTCCACAGGGAAATCTTTCTGCAAATCACTCGGGAGTGAGGGACTCCGGAGGTCGATCTCTTTGCCTTGCATCTCAACAACCAGCTGCAAAAGTTCTGTACCAGGGAGTTATCACCTCCTAGCATGGAAGGTGGATGCCTTGACCTTCCCCTAGACCTCCTCCTTCGTGTACGCTTTCCCTCCTCTGCCCCTTATTCCCAATGTACTAATCAAAATAAGGGAGAAGAGAACAGAGGCCATCCTCATTGCTCCAGATTGACCAAGACAGCATTGCTACCCCTTACTGCGCAGCCTGACCTTACAGCCCCCAAGCAGCTTCCCCTGATCTCAGACCACTTGACCAGGTGAGGGGGAAAATACTGAACTCAGACTTGCAGACTCTCAATCTTTCAGCATTGCTTATACCTTAAAAGCTAACAATGAGTCCCTGTTAAGTAAGCAGGTCCTAGACATTCTCAGAGACCAGAAAATCCAGCACCAGAAATTCTTACGCAGGGAAATGGAAAAGTTTCTGCTCCTGGAGCCAGTCCAGAGGGGTCAGTAACTCTCATGCTTCCATCCCTCTTATCTTGGATTACCTAGCTGGGTTGCTCAAATGTTGCCTGTCCTTCTCTTCTATTAAAATCCATGTCTCAGCCATTTCAGCCCATTACGATTCAGACCCACCCCTCTTCTGTTATCCTGTGATTAAATAATTCCTCAGAGGGGCTTCTAATATCAGACCTCCCAGAAGCTCTCCCACGCCAGCGTGGGACCTGAATTATGTTTTAGAAAAACTAACCTTACCTCCTTTCGAACCTGCTGCTTCAACAGAATTGAAATACCACTCCTGGAAGACTGCCTTCCTGCTAGCTATCACCTCAGACAGAAGGGTTTCAGAACTTCAGGCGCTCATAGCTGTTGAGCCCTTCATCATTTTCCGTACAGACAGGGTCTCCCTGAGGACTAACCCCTCCTTTATGCCCAAGGTGGTATCTGATGTGACCCTCAACCAGGCCATACACCTACCCACCTTCTTTCCCAACCCTCAAAACAAGAGAGAAAGGATTCTGCACTTGCTAGATGTGCACAGACAACTCAGATACTATCTGGACCGTACTAAACCCTTCAGAAAAACAGACCAGCTGCTTGTCAGCATTGCCTCAGGGGAAGAGGGGAAGCTCATTTCCAAGCAAACCATTTCCAAATGGATATCACACTGTATCCATTTCTGCTACAGACTACATGGGGAACCCCCCCCCAAGTCTATTTGTACCCATTCCACTAGGGCAGCCTCGACTTCCACAGCCTTCTTTCAGAGGAGTCCTCACCAGAGACATCTTGGAGGCTGCCACCTGGACCACTGTCCACACCTTTACAAAGCATTACCATCTACCTCTTTTTCTAAGCCTAGGGCAGGGTTTGCCTCTGCAGTTCTGCAGGGCTTGCTGACCCATGACTAGGGCTCTAACCTATCCTTCCACCCCTCTCCTCAGCTTTGGGAATCCTCCCACAGGTGATGACTGCAACAGTGAAACATGAAGAACATAGTACAGTTGTGTACACTTACCATAAATGTAGATGTTCGAGTGTATTCACTGTTGCAGTCCTGGATGATGATCGCATTTCACTGTTGCAGTAATTACACTTGGGTTATCTGCTTGCAGGTAGCCCTCAGTCGGCCTGATTGACAAAGTCTTGGGTCCTGCGTCGGTTGCTGTCCCTTCTTCCATGACGTCAGGTCATCAGGGGTGTAAAAAATGCAGCCGACGCCATTACATCAGCCTTTCTTGTCGTGCGGTGCCCGAAGCAGAAGTAGTTCGCAAGTGCCAATCGTCCGACTCCTGAAATTTTCATTTTCGAGTTTCAGAACTGAAGTCTTCAACTAAATCTAAGTACCCCGTTGGGGAAACTTTTTCATGCTCCTTACTGATGTTCAGTAAAAGTTAATTGCATTACTTGTGCAAAGCAAATACCTCATAAAGATTTTCATTCATACTGTATTCCTTGCCTAGGCCCTGACCACGACGTACCTTGCTGTCAATTTTGTGCCTTATTTAATCAGCGCACTATCCGTCTGTATATTTTCGCCTATAAATATTTCTGTTCTCAGTTTAATTATCCAGAAATGTTGTCGGTTAGCCATCCGACTATCGGGATTCTGAAAAAACGCAAAGATAGACAGGCTGCTGAGGTCCAAAACTGTTGCTTCTCCTAAGCCAGTCGCCAGTTCGCCGGTACTCAGTGAGTTGCTTTCGCAGCCCCTGATACCCGCTACTTCTGATTCGCAGGCCTCTACTGAGACCCATTTGGAGTCCGGTATGCCGCGAGATGCTTCAACTGTGGAACCTGCGGATGTCTCTACCTTGGATGTTCCGATGCTGCTGTGGAGGCACCGGCTTCTGAGGGTGTATTCAGGCCTACAGACTTGCATATTAAACCGAGGCCTCCTTCTTTACTTAGGCCTAAATGTCAAATCATGCCTAAAAAAAACGATGCCCAGGCCACATGCTCAGGCCTCTATGCCTAACAAACAAATGATAAGAATGGCTGAAGATCTAATAACTCTAATCCTAGGCCTAGGACTGAAGTTGAATATGAATCTTCTGGCCAGGATTCTGTTTTTTCTGATTCTTCTGATGATCTGGATTTGCCCTTATCTACTTATGAAGATTCTGATGCAGAGGACTACATTCCCTCTGCTTCCCCTCCTGAGGAGTTTTCTTTTGGGGAAACCTTACATACTCTAAGGGAGCATTTCCACTGGGAAAGCCAGGATTTTTCTGATTCAGAAAAGAGGCTTAGGGATTTCCTTCGCCTACCTCAGCATAGGCCTTTAGCTATTCCTCCTGTACTAGACATTGTTGATGATGCTTTTCTGGAATCTAGTTTGGCCCCTGATTCCTTGCCGCCTCCTCCCAGAAAAAATGACAGATACTACAGGATCCCTGAGTCCCACAAGTTCCTTTTTAAAAATCCTATTGCAGATCCAGAGATTATTTCACAGGGGCCCAAGGGCATTAAGGCTTCTACTGCTAAAAATACTACCCCTTCTGATAGATACTCCAGGGCGTTGGATAGATGGGGTAAGAAGGTTTACACTTCTGCAACTTTGGCCATTAGGGCTTTTAAACTGCCAGTTTCATATGTTAAAGTATCAGCAACATGTTATTGGACTGCTTAAACAGAAAATGATGCTGATTCCTGACTGTGTGGAAAATAAAGAATTACAGGATTTAATGCATTCTGCTGAACAAGTTGGAAAACATACTTTGCAATGTGGTTTTGATTCTTTAGAGGCCTCTTGTAGGGCTGATGTTACTGGGTCTGTGCTCAGAAAGCATGCTTAGCTTAAGGAGCAATCTTTGCCTGATCATGTTTAAGTGTTGGATGCTCCCTTAAATCAGGACCGCCTGTTTGGCAACAAGGCTGAGGAAGTTCTTAAAAAGATGGAAGATAAAGCTAAATCAATGCAAATTGTTACAGATTTCTTAAAAGTTCAGCCTTCTAGATTTAGTAGGCACTGGCCCTCTCCAGCCCCTTCCAGGTCTTCTCAAGCCAAACCCAGACACAGCAAAAACCCCAGGTTTCAGTCCCAGGGGGTACACAGAACTAAACAGTGGGGGGCCTCCACTTCCAAATCTGGGAATAATAAGACTTCCCCCTATGGTAAACTGTCTCAATGACTTCCTTTTAAATTTCCAAGCACTTACCAATTGAATACTCCTTTGGGGGGAAACATTGTTCTTCATGCAAAGAATTGGGAAGTCATTACCCAGGACAAATGGCTTTTAAGTATAGTGTCCCAGGGATTTCACTTCCACACATTGCCAACACCAAGCGGGTGGCTGGACCTACCCCAAATCAGTGGGCAGAGGCCCAAAAACAAGTACTTTCTCTCTTAAGCATGGGGGCTATTCAGCTGGTACCAGAAGAGGAAAAGGGGCAAGGTTTCTACTCGAGACTTTTCCTGGTACCCAGAAAAGACAATTCATGGCGTCCTATCCTGGACCTGTCTACTCTAAACACCTTTTTGGAGATTCCAAAATTCAAGATGCTGACTCTTCTCCAATTACTTCCTATGCTAGGCAAAGATGCCTGGTTGGCAACACTAGATTTAAAAGAAGCATACCTGCACATCCCAGTCAGGGAATCTTGCAGAAGATATACCTATGCTTCAAAGCAGGCTACAAGCACTATCAGTTCTCTACACTGCCCTTTGGCTTATCTACTGCGCCCAGGGTATTCACAAAGTGCCTAGTTCCAGTTACTGCATTTTGCAGACAAAGAAATATTCAAATGTACCCTTACCTGGACGATTGTCTAATTCAGGCAGAAAGCCAGGACATACTTTTGAATCCTCTGGCCTTCGTACAAAGGGTTCTAACTTGTCTGGGGTACACCATAAACCAAAAGAAATCACACCTGGTACTCTGTCAACAAATTATATTCCTGGGAGCAAGCTTGAATACAACTTCCCAGATGGCTTACTTCACGCCAGAGAAACAAATTCATTTGACAACCTACTTCGAACAAGTGGCCACAAAAACCCTGCTATCTGCAAGACAAATACTGCAAGCCTTGGGGTTCATGGCCTCCTGCATTCTTCTAATTCCATATGCAAGACTGCATATGAGGAAACTACAGTGGTATCTAAAAAGCCTATAGTGTCAACATTCTCAGGATCTAGAAGCAATGATTCCTATCATACCTTGCCTACGCCTAGAGTTCCTTTGGTGGGCAGAGGCCTGCCACCAAAACAAGGGACTACCTTTCACACCACCCCCTGCCGCCCAAACTGTAACAGACGCATCAGACTATGCATGGGGGGGGGGGGGCTCACCTGGCAGGGAAGTTTATTCAGGGCAAATGGAACCCAAGTCAAATGCACCTGCATATCAATCAAAAAGAAATGTTAGTTGTGCAGAATGCTCTGATGGCCTTCAAGGACCACATTCTTCCAGGACAACTAATGGTAAAGACGGACAACACCACTGTTATGTGGTACATAAACAAGCAGGGTGGTACACTTACCCCCTCTACAGACTAGCCATGGCATTGTGGAACACATTCTTGAGCTACCAAGTGCACCTACAAGCTCAATTCCTGCCAGGAAAATTAAATACACTGGCAGACGGACTAAGCAGAAACCTCATGGAACCACACGAGTGGAAACTGGGAACAAGGATTTTCAACATGTTGACAAGCAAATGGGGAGCCCAGATATAGACCGGTTTCCCTCTTCCCCAAAACTACCAATTGGACAAATTTTGCACAAGAACTCCCCACAAACAAGCCTGGAAAGTGGATGTTCTGTCCTTTAGCTGGAAAAACCTAGCAGTCTATGCCCCCCCCCCTGCTCTGCTCTCCAAAGTACTACTAAAAATCAAACGGGGCAAACCAAGGATGATTGTGATTGCTCCACACTTGCCGCGTCAACACTGTTACCCCCTCCTGCGCAGTGTGTCACTGTTATCCCCATGGCACCTGCCTCAGTCTCCTTCCCTGTTGTCTCAACAGGAGAATTAGATTCTGCACTCTCAGCTTCTAACACTGAACCTTACAGCTTGACTAATTACATAATCTCTCCTTTACCATCCCTCAGTAAACCTGTGAAGGATATCATTTTAGAGGCAAGGAGGCCTAGTACTAGAAAATCTTATGCTGAAAAATGGAAAAGATTCTGTGCTTGGAACCAATCTCAAGGGATGAGCACAGCAGTGCCCAATTTACCTCAGATTTTACAATACTTAACTGAGATTCTTCACAAGGGCCTGTCTTTTTCCTCCATTAAAATCCTCGCCTCAGCCATTTCAGCTCATTATAACACAGAACCTCCCCTCTTCTCTCATCCACTGCTCAGGCAGTTCCTCAGAGTGGCCAGAAATTTGAGACCACCCAGGAGAGCTGCAACCCCAGCCTGGGACCTTAACTTTGTTTTGGAGAAACTCACTCTACCTCCTTTCGTGCCAGCTGCTACTGCAGACTTAAAATTTCTTTCTTGGAAAGCAGCTTTCCTTTTAGCAATCACTTCAGCTAGAAGGGGTATCTGAATTACAGGCCCTTATGCAGTGGAACCTTTCATCATCTTTCTAGTGAACCGGGTGTCCCTCAGAACCAATCCATCCTTCATGCCCAAGGTGGTATCCAGTGTGGCTCTTAATCAGTCCATTCATTTGCCAACCTTTTTTCCCAATCCACAGAACAAAGGGGAACGGATACTGCATTCCTTAGATGTGCACAGACAACTTAGATTCTACTTGGACAGGACTAAACCTCAAAGGAAATCTGAACAACTGCTGGTGGCATTTGCTGCAGGGGCAGAGGGGAAGGTTACTTCAAAGCAAACCATTTCTAAATGGGTAGGCCATTACATTAATTTCTTCTATAAGGACCATAGGCCATTACATTCATTTCTTCTATAAGGACCATGAAAAACCTATCCCCCAGGGGATCAGACCTCACTCCACCAGGGCTGCATCTACCTCTACAGCCTTTCTCAGAGGTGTCCCTACCAGGGACATCCTAGAAGCTGCTACCTGGAGTTCTGTGCATACTTTCACCAGTCGTGCAGGGCCTTATAGCTGATCCTAATGCTATCTAAATTCCTCCTCACAACCATAGCTTTGGGAATCTACCCAAATGTAATGACTGCAGCAGTAAAACATGAAGAACGTAGTACAGTTGTGTACACTTACCATAAATGTAGATGTTCGAGTGTATTCACTGTTACAGTCCTGGTTACCCTCCCTCCAGCCCCCTAACTTCTTTTGGCTATACCTCTACTTTCCTTTAGTATGCTTAAAAGCCTTTTTGGTGTATTTGCTTTTATGTTGGAGGTATATCATTGTACTTTTATATTTAATTGCTCCCCATTAGGGGGGCACCTGACATCTGGGGCAAGAAAAACTGATGTAATGGCGTCGGCTGCATGTTTTATACCCCTGACGTCATGGAAGAAGGGACAGCAACCGACGCAGGACCCAAGACTGTTAATCAGGCCGACTGAGGGCTTACCCGCAAGCAGATGACCCAAATGCAATGACTGCAACAGTGAATACACTCGAACGTCTACATTTATGTGAAGTGTACACAACTGTACTTTTCCCTCCCTCTATTCCCCTTGTATCCTTCTCCCCTATGGGTACATAAGCTTCCCATGATGACTTTTAGCCACCAGGACCACTTTACCTTATTTCCTTGTGCTTATGATGGGTTAGGACAAGAAAAATTGTTGTAATGACGTCGGCTGCCTTGCTTTATAGCACTGACGACCTGATGTCCGACTACAGGCAACTGTAGCTGATGCAGAAAAACACTGACTCTGGTATTCAAGCCAGCCGAGGGCCAACACAACAGGGTAACCCACAGGTGATGACTGCAACAGTGAATACACTCGAACATCTACATTTATGGTAAGTGTATACAACTGCACTTTCTAGCACCAAGTGCTGCTCCTAGATCCAGCACACATCCTGTAGCAAGCAGTTTGTTGCAGTTACAGTACCATCCGCTTACATACTTTTGTTCTGATGGCAGTTACAGCATTAACAATACTGGTACTGATTTAAAGCCCATCACTGACTGTCCATCACACCTATCAACTTGCACCTGAGGACAGCTGCCCCTTTGCCCCACCCTAGCTACACGTATGGCTTCATCTTCCTCTGACCTTGGCATAATTAAGTCTTCCGTAAATATTTCCATATGTGCCTTTTCTAAGTTTCCGAATTCCTCTGCTTTATGCAAAATTTCAGGAAATGTATGAAATGTCTCTAATACCTCTGTAGGATGTCTGATTATTTTTCTTGTTATATGATGCTCTACGTGTTTCACTGTTGCAGTCATCACATTTGGGTTATCTGCTTGCAGTAGCCCTCAGCTGGCCTGATTAACAAAGTCTTGGGTCTTGCGTCGGTTGCTGTCGCTTTTTTTGTGACGTCAGGTCGTCAGGGTTTAAAACATGCAGCCTACGCCATTACATCAGTCTTTCTTGCTGTGCGGTGCCCGAAGCAGAAGCAGTTCGCAAGTGCCGGTCGGCCGACTCCTAAGTTTTTGTTTTCGAGTTTCAGAACCGAAGTCTTCAACTAAAGCTAAGTACCCCATTGGGGAAACATTTTCTTGCTCCTTACCGATGTCAATAAAAGTTAATAATTGCATTTCTTGTGGAAAGCAAATACCTCACAAAGATTTTCATTCGTACTGTATTCCTTGCTTAGGCTCTGACCACAACATACCTTGCTGTTGGTTTTGTGCTTTATTTAATCAATGCACTATCCGTCGTCTGTACATTTTTGCCTCTAAATATTTTGTTTCTCGGTTCAGTTATCCAGAAATGTTAGTACGCCATCCGACTACTGGAATTCCCAAAAAACTCAAAGATAAAGACAGAGACAGGCCGCCTAGGTCCAAAACTGCCGACGACGCTTTTCCTAAGCCAGTCGCCAGTTTGCCGGTACTCGGGCGCTTCTGATTCGCAGGCCACTACTGAGACCCATTTGGAGTCCGGTATGCCGCGAGATGCTTAAATTGTGGAACCTGCGGATGTCTCTACTTTGGATGTTCCGGAGCTGCTGTGGAGGCACCGGCTTCTGAGAGTGTATTCAGGCCTACAGATTGCATATTAAACTGATGCTTCCTTCTTCTTTAAGGCCTAAACATCAAACCATGCCTAGAAAACCGAAGACCAGGTCGCATGCTTAGGCCTCTATGCCTAAAAAACAAATGATAAAAATGTCCGAAGATCTTGTAACTTTAATCAGGGGAAGCCAACCACCCTCTTCTAAGAGACCTAGGACTGAAACTGTTTATGAATCTTCTGACCGGGATTCTGATTTTTATGATTCTTCTGATGATCTGGATTTGCCCTTATCTACTTATGAGGATTCTGATGCAGAGGACTCTATTCCCTCTGCTTCCCCTCCAGAGGATTTTTCTTTTGGTGAAACCTTGCACACACTAAGGGAGCATTTCCACTGAGAAAGGCAGGATTTTTCTGATTCGAAAAAGAGGCTTAGGGATTTCTTACTCTTGCCTCAGCATAGGGCTTTAGCTATACCTCCTGTACTAGACATTGTTGGTGATGCCTTTTTGGAATCTAGTTTGGCCCCTGATTCTTTTCCTCCTGCTCCCAAAAAACCTGACAGATATTACAGGGATGTTCATCGTGTTACCCTGCTGCAGTCATCACACTTGGGTTATCCTGCCGTCAGGTGGTCCCAATTCCAAAGTCTTGGTCCGGCGTCGGTTGCTGTCGCTTCTTCCCTGACGTCAGTGCGTCAGGGGTATATAAGAGGCATCCGATGCCATTTTCTTAAGTCTTTCTTGCCGCGCGGTGCCCGAAGCAGAAGCAGTTCGCAAGTGCCGGTCGGCCAACACCTGAGATTTTCGATTTGAATTTCAGTCCGAAGTCTTCAATAAAGCTAAGTACCCCGTTGGGGAACATTTTCTTGCCACAGTCCGATGTCAGAAAAAGTTAACAATTGCATTTCTTGTGGGAAGCAAATACCTCATAAGGACTTCCATTGCTATTGTATTCCTTGCCTAGGCCCAGACCACGACGTCACAGGTTGTCGGTTTTGCGCTAGGTTTAATAAACGCACTATCAAACCTGTTTTGACTTCGCACGGCATTATTTTGGTAGGAAATTCAATTATATCATGCCGTCGGAGCAGCCGACGACTGCAATTCTTAAAAAACACAAGGATAAGGACAGGTAGCCTAGGAATAAGCCAGACCCCGAGGCCTCAGCTGGGCCTGTCGCCGGTTCTCCGGTTTTCAGTGAGGTGCCTACGCAGCCCCTGACTACCGCAGAGCTGGAACCCCAGACAGCTGCCAACTCCCACGCGGAGTCTACTAGGCCGACGCAGCCATCTACCGGCACCAGAGCATATTTAGACACCGGTGCAGAGGAAACACCTTCAGTTGCAGAAGGTGTCTTCAGACCGAATACACTCGCCCTTAAATCTTATGCTAAACTTAAAACTCCTTTAAAACCTAAGAAAACTGTTCATCAGCCAACAAGTCAAGGCCCCATGCCTAAGAAACAGATGCTTAAGATGGCTGAAGATTTAATTACCCTTATCAGGGGTTCCCATCCCCCTCCTGATAAAAGACCAAGACAAGAGGAGGATTATGCATCCTCTGACCAGGTTTCTCTCTGATCAGATTCTTCTGAAAAACAGGATTACACTTTTCCACCTTATGAGGATTCTGATGCAGAAGACTCTATTCCCTCAGCATCTCCCCCTGAAGACTACTCCTTTGGGGAAACATTACATACCATGAGGTAGGCCAGGATTACTCAAATTCTAAGAAAAGGCTCCGAGAGTTCCTTCTATTACCCCAGCACAGACCTCTTGCTATTCCTTCTGTTTTAGATATTGTGGATGATGTCTACTTTAAATCCAGACTCTCTACCTCCTGCTCCATCCAAACCAGACAGATACTACAGAGTACCTGACTCACACAAATTCCTTTATAAAAGCCCTGTAGCTGACCCAGAAACCATATCCCAGGGTCCTAAGGGAGCAAAGGCTTCTATGGCAAAAAATCCTGTGCCCTCTGAAAGAGATTCCAGAGCCCTAGATGGGGAAAGAAAATATACACCTCTGCAGCTCTGGCTATGAGAGCATTAAATTACCAGTTTCACATGTTGAAATATCAACAATTCCTGATGTCTCAGTTAAAACAAAAAATGAGCACACACTCAGAACAGCTTGAGTTCAAGGAAATGCAGGATCTGTTGCATGCAGCTGAACAGGTGGGCAAGCATACTTTACAGTGCGGATTTGATTCACTGGAAGCTTCCTGTAAAGCAGCTGTTACTGGCTCAGTCATTCGTAGACATGCTTGGTTAAAAGAGCAAACCCTCCCTGACCATGTTAAAGCAAAATTATTAGATGCACCTTTACAACAGGATGTATTATTTGGTGTCAAAGCAGAAGAGGTTTTAAAGAAAATGGAGGATAAGGCTAAATCTATGCAAACGGTCAAGGATTTCTTACAGGTACAGCCCCCTCGCTTCAGCAGAAATTGGCCAACAAAAAATTGGTCCTTTCCAGCTTCAGACAGATCACAGAGGGGCAAATACAGGCGCCCAAGGGGCAAAGATCAGTCACAGGGCCCTTACAAACCTCGGCAATGGGGTTCTGCTACCCAGAAAGGAGGGAAGACAGGCCCCAAGCTAACAGAAAACAGACACAATTACTCTATCCTCAAACTACCAAGCAAATCTCTCCTGGCAATACCCTTGGGAGGAAAACTAGCATTTTTTGCAGACAACTGGCACATCATCACAAAAGACAAATGGGTTCTAAACATTGTCTCTCAAGGATAGATTCCACTTTCATACCTTACCATGGATCAAAGGAATGCCAAACCTGCCACCAAATCAATGGGCAGAGGCACAAAAACAAATTACAGCTCTCATGAACATGAGTCATTCAACAGGTACCTACACAGGAGCAGGGACAAGGATTTTACTCAAGACTCTTCCTATTTCCAAGAAAGGACAAAGCATGGAGACCCATTCTGGATCTTTCAATTCTGAACACCTATCTGCAAGTACCAAAATTCAAGATGCTAACACTGCAGCAGCTTCTTCCCATGCTGGGCAAGAATGCATGGCTAGTCACTTTGGACCTCAAGGAGGCATACCTGCATGTCCCTGTCAGACAAAATTGCAGAAGATACCTCCGCTTCATTGCAGGTTCAATACATTATCAATTCTCTGCACTGCCCTTTGGCTTATCTACAGCACCCAGGGTCTTCACAAAATGCCTGGCACCAGTAATTGCATACTGCAGACAAAGAGGAATTCAAATATACCCATACCTGGACGACTGTCTTATTCAAGCAGAAAGCAAGGACATTCTTTTACAGCAACTGGCATTTGTCAAGCACCTTCTAAGTTGCCTAGGGTACACAGTAAACAAAAAGAAATCAAAACTAGTGCCCTCACAAAACATAACATTCCTGGGTGCCAGCTTGAATTCAACGGCCCAGATGGCTTATCTCACGCCAGACAAACAACGACAACTGTCTCAATATTTCAAAATAATGGCAACAAAGACCCAACTCCCTGCAAGAAAAATTCTGCAGGCCTTGGGATTCATGGCATCTTGCATTCTACTAATACCATTTGCAAAACTGCATATGAGGAAATTACAATGGTACCTGAAAAGTGTATGGACTCAGCAGAGCCACCGCTTGGAAACGATGATTCCACTCATTTCCTGCCTTCAACAGGAGTTTCTATGGTGGGCACAGGCATGTCACCTCAACAAGGGTCAGCCTTTCACCTTACCCACAGCCAGGCAAACTATGACAACAGATGCATCGGACTATGCCTGGGGAGCACACATGGCAGGACAGTGCATTCAGGGCAAATGGACTACAGATCAGAGACACCTGCATATCAATCAAAAAGAAATGTTAGCAGTGCAGAATGCCCTAACAGCTTTCAAGGACCTTCTACACCCAGGACAACTACTAATAAGGACAGACAACACCACAGTTATGTGGTACATAAACAAGCAAGGGGGCACACATTCCTACCCTCTATGCCGGCAAGCAATGACCTTGTGGAACACTGCACTGTCTTACCAGGTACAATTACAAGCACAATTCCTGCCAGGAAAGAAAAACACATTGGCAGACGACCTAAGCAGAAACATCATGGATCCACACGAATGGAAACTAGATCCACAAGTATTTGCAATGATAGCTCAAAAATGGGGATGCCCAGACATAGATCTGTTTGCAAGCCCCCACAACCACCAACTTCAAAAATTTTGCACAAGGACCTTCCATCCACTAGCTTGGAAAGTGGACGCTCTCTCATTCAGTTGGAAAGCATTAACAGTCTATGCCTTCCCTCCACTGCCTCTTCTAGCAAAGGTACTACTGAAAGTCAGATTAGAGAGGCCACAAATGATTCTCGTTGCACCAGATTGGCCACGCATACATTGGTATCCAATTTTAAGGACCATGGCCCAGGGCCCACCATTGATTTTGCCATAAATTCCTCACCCAGTGAGACAATCTGATTCTACACAGCCAGCTCAAGACTTTAAACCTGGCTGCATGACAAATTACCTAAACAACCAGCCAACACCTTTATCCAAAGCTGTTATGGATGTCATTCTGGAGGCCAGGAGGCCCAGCACCAAGAAAACCTATTCAGACAAATGGAAAAGATTTTGCTCCTGGAACCAGGCTAAAGGCCTAAATCCCCTGGAGCCGAACATTCCTCGGATTCTACAATATTTAACTGAGATGTTACACAAAGGACTTTCTTTTTCATCTACTAAGATCCACGCCTCAGCAATTTCAGCTCATTACAGCACGGATCCTCTCTTTATATTCACGTCCACTCCTAAGACAGTACCTCAGAGGGGCTAAGAACTTAAGACCGCCAAGGAGAGCTCCAACACCTACTTGGGATCTCAACTTTGTCCTGGAAAAGCTTACACTGCCGCCCTCTGAACCAGCTTTTTCAACTGATTTAAAATTTCTTTCATGGAAAACTGCCCTACTTCTACCAATAACCTCAGCTAGAAGAGTCTCAGAGCTACAGGCACTAATGGCAGTGGAACCTTTCCTCATTTTTCATCAGGGGATGGAGGGAGGGTAACCTCTGAACTAGCTGAACTTATCTCTACCACTTTATCCTATACTACCTCTGTGGTGTATTTGCTTGTACCCAAGGGTTTTGTTTTATTTTTATATAGCCATATGTATGTGTGTGTGTGTGTGTGTGTGTGTGTGTGTGTGTGTGTGTGTGTGTGTGCGCGTGCGCGTATATATATATATATGTGTGTATATATATATATATATATATATATATATATATATATATATATATATATATATATATATATATATTCTGCCTACCTTTTGGGGGCACCTGACATCTGGGGCAAGAAAAACTTAAGAAAATGGTGTTGGATGCCTCTTGTATACCCCTGATGCACTGACGTCAGGGAAGAAGCGACGGCAACTGACGCCGGACCAAGACTTTGGAATTCGGGCTGACTGCAGGACCGCCTGACGGCAGGATAACCCAAGTGTGATGACTGCAGCAAGGTGAACACTCGAACATCTACATTTATGGTAGGTACGAAACGGTACTTTCCTGATTCTCACAAGTTCCTTTTTAAAAATCCTATTGCAGATCCAGAGACTATTTCACAGGGACCCAAGGGCTTTAAGGCTTCTACTGCCAAAACCCCTACCCCTTCTGATAGAGACTCCAGGCTGCTGGATAGATGGGGTAAGATGGTTTACACTTCTGCAACCTTGGCAATTAGGGTTTTAAACTGTCAGTTTCATATGTTAAAGTATCAACAACATATTATTGGATTGCTTAAACAGAAAATTATGTTAATTCCTGACTGTGCTGAAAGTAAAGAATTACAGGATTTAATGCATTCTGCTGAACAGTTTAGAAAACATACTTTGCAATGCGGGTTTGATTCTTTAGAGGCCTCTTGCAGGGCTGCTGTCACTGGGTCTGTACTCAGAAGGCATGCTTAGCTTAAGGAGCAATCTTTGCCTGATCATGTTAAAGCTAAATTGTTGGATGCTCCCTTAAATCAGGACCGCCTGTTTGGCAACAAAGCTGAGGAAGTTCTTAAAAAGACGGAAGATGAAGCTAAATCTATGCAAACTGTTAAATATTTCTTACAAGTTCAGCCTCCAAGCTTTAGTAGGCATTGGCCCTCTAAGAATTGGTCTTTTCCGGCTCCTTCCAGGCCTTCTCAATCCAAACCCAGACACAGCAGAAATCCCAGGTTTCAGTCCCAGGGTACTCGCAAGACTAAGCAGAGGGGGGCTTCCGCTTCCAACTCTGGGAGCAGTAAGACACCCCCCTATGGGAAACTGTCTCAATGACTGACTGACTTGATTTTAAAACTTCCAAGCACTTTTCAACTGAATACTCCTTTAGGGGGAAAGATTGGTCTGCAGGCCAAAAACTGGGAACTCATTACCCAGGACAAATGGGTTTTAAATATAGTGTCCCAAAGATACAGATTTCATTTCCACACATTACCAATGCCAAAAGGTTGGCCAGATCTACCCTCAAATCAGTGGGCAAGTCTCAAAAGCAAATACTCTCTCTTTTAAACATAAAGGCTGTTTGAACTGTACCAGAAGAGGAAAAAGGACAAGGTTTCTACTCAAGACTTTTCCTGGTACCCAGAAAAGACCATTCATGGCGTCCTGTTCTGGACCTGTCTACTCTAAACACCTTTTTGATGATTCCAGAATTCACGATGCTGACTCTTCACCAGTTGCTTCCTATGCTAGGAAAAGATGCCTGGATGGTAACACTCGATTTAAAGGAAGCAATACCTGCACATCCCAATCAGGGAATCTTACAGAAGATACCTACGCTTCAAAGCAGGCTACAGTCACTACCAGTTCTCTGTACTGCCCTTTGGCTTATCTACTGCGCCCAGGGTATTCACAAAGTGCATAGCCCCAGTCATCGCATTTTGCAGGCAAAGAAATATTCAGATATACCCATACCTGAATAATTGTTTAATTCAGGCAGAAAGCCAGGACATACTTTTGAATCATCTGGTCTTTGTACAAAGGGTGCTAACTTGTCTGAAGTACACCATAAATGAAAAGAAGTCACACCTGGTACCCTGTCAACAAGTCATATTCCTGGGAGCAAGCTTGAATGCAACTTCCCAGATGGCTTTCCTTACGCCAGAGAAACAAATTCATTTGACAACCTATTTCAAACAAGTGGCCACAAAACCCCTACTATCTGCAAGGCAAATACTACAAGCCTTGTGGTTTATGGCCTCCTACATTCTTCTGATTCCATATGCAAGACTGCATATGAGGAAACTACAATGGTATCTAAAAAGCCTATGGTGTCAACATTCTCAGTATCTAGAAGCAGTGATTCCTGTCAAACCTTGCCTATGCCTGGAGTTTCTTTGGTGGGCAGAGGCCTGCCACCAAAACAAGGGACTACCATTCACACCACCCTCTGCCACCCAAACCCTAACAACAGACTCATCAGATTATGCATGGGGGGCTCACCTGGCAGGGAAGTGCATTCAGGGCAAATGGAACCCAAGTCAAATGCACCTGCATATCAATCAAAAAGAAATGTTAGCTGTACTGCATGCTCTGGCAGCCTTCAAGGACCACATTCTTCCAGGACAGTTAATGGTAAAGACTGGCACCACCACTGTTATGTGGTACATAAACAGGGGGGGTACACATTCTAACCCCTATGCAGACTAGCCATGGCATTGTGGAACACAGCCCTGAGCTACCAGGTGCATCTACAAGCTCACTTCCTGCCAGGAAAACTAAATACACTGGCAGACAAACTAAGCAGAAACCTCATGGATCCACATGAGCGGAAGCTAGAACCAAGGATTTGCAACATGTTGATAAGCAAATGGGGGAGCCCAGATATAGACCTGTTTGCCTCCCCCCAGAACTATCAATTGGACAAGTTTTGCACAAGGACTCCCCACAAACAAGTTTGGAAAGTGGATGCTCTGTCTTTCAGCTGGAGAAACCTATCAGTTTATGCCTTTCCTCCTCTGCCTCTGCTCTCCAAAGTACTACTAAAGATCACACAAGACAAACCAAGGACAATTTTGATTGCACCAGACTGGCCAAGCCAGCTCTGGTACCTCCTCTTGCGCAGTGTGTCGCTGTTGGCCCCATGGCACCTGCCACAGACTCCTACCCTATTGTCTCAGCAGGATAACCAGATCCTGCACCCACAGTTTCAAACACTGAACCTAGCAGCCTGGCTAAGTACCTAATCTCTCCTTTACCGTCCCTCAGTAAACCAGTGATGGATATCATTTTAGAGGCAAGGAGGCCTAGTACTAGAAAATCTTATGCTGAAAAATGGAAAAGATTCTATTCCTGGAACCAGTCTCAAGGGATGAGCACAGCAGTGCCCAATTTACTTCAGATTTTACAATACTTAACTGAGTTGCTTCACAAGGGCCTGTCTTTCTCCTCCATCAAAATTCACGCCTGCCATTTCAGCTCATTATAGCACAGAACCTCCCCTCTTCTCTCATCCACTGCTCAAGCAGTTCCTCAGAGGCGCCAAAAATTTAAGACTACCCAGGAGAGCTCCAATTCCAGCCTGGGTCCTTAACTTTGTATTGGAAAAACTCGCTCTTCCTTTCGAGCCAGCTGCTACTGCAGACTTAAAATTCCTTTCTTGGAAAACAGCTTTCCTTTTAGCAATCACTTTAGCATGAAAGGTATCTGAATTACAGGCCGTTATGGCAGTGGAGCCTTTCATCATCTTTCATGCAGACAGGATGTCTCTCAGGACCAATCCTTCCTTCATGCACAAGGTGGTATCCAGTGTGGCCCTCAATCAGACCATTCATTTGCCAATCTCCTTTCCTAATCCACAGAGCAAAGGGGAACGGATACTGTACTCCTTAGATGTGCACAGACAACTAAGATTCTACTTGGACAGGACTAAACCTCAAAGGAAATCTGACCAACTGCTGGTGGCATTTGCTGCAGGGGCAGAGGGGAAGGCTATTTCAAAGCAAACCATTTCCAAATGGATAGGCCATTGCATTAATTTCTGCTACAAGCACCATGGAAAACCTATCCCACAGGGGGAATAGACCCCACTCAACCAGGGTTGCATCTACCTCTACAGCCTTTCTCAGAGGCGTCCCTACCAGGGAAATTCTTGAAACTGCTACCTGGAGTTCTGTACATACTTTCACCAGGCATTACCATCTGCCAATTTTCTCTAAATCCAGAGCTGGCTTTGCCACTGCAGTCTTGCAGGGCCTTATAGCTGGTCCTAATGCTATCTAAATTCCTCCTCCCTTCCTTAGCTTTGGGAATCTACCCAAAAGTGATGACTGCAACAGTGAAACACGAAGAACATAGTACAGTTGTGTACACTTACCATAAATGTAGATGTTCGAGTGTATTCACTGTTGCAGTCCAGGTTACCCTCCCTTCAGCCCCCTTACTTCTTTTGGCTATACCTCTACTCTGCTTTACTATGCTCAAAAGCTTTTTGGTGTATTTGCTTTTTTGTTGGAGGTATAACCTTGTATATTTATAGATTTAATTGCTCCCCATTAGGGGGACACCTGACATCTGGGGCAAGAAAAACTGATGTAATGGTGTCGGCTGCATGTTTTATACCCCTGATGTCAGAAAAGAAGGGACAGCAACCGACGCAGGACCCAAGACTTTGTTAATCACTCCGAATGAGGGCTACTGTAAGCAGATAACCCAAATGTGATGACTGCAACAGTGAATACACTTGAACATGTACATTTATGGTAAGTGTACACAACTGTACTTTATGTAGATGGCAGGCAACCCTTTATATTTTCTGCTGCAAAGTTATTGTTCTAAAATTTTTTATGCTCTGGAGTTATCAAAAATTATTCGCAGTCTTTTTAAAGTCATGCATGCCATCCAAATATTCTTTTATTTATTTATTTTGTTATTTTGCATTTGTTGACAAGGATAGTCCGACTGGATACATGTCCATTTTCAGCAGAGGCCCGGGGAGAAAAGCTTCAAGGTAGAACGTACAGTAAAAGTCACAAAATAATTACAAGTTGCACACAGTTTACAGGCTCCAGTTGAGCAAGCAGGTAATATAATCCTACATTTTTAAAATTATGTTGAGAAATTGACTTGGCAATGTAACATGATTACAGACTATAGAGAAAGATCTGCTTGGGTTTTGAACAAGGGCATAGCCAGTGAGTTTTAAAGTATAGCTTGAGGATTTTTTTGAACTTAGTAAGAGGGGGTTCAAGAGTAAGATCAGCAAGAAGAGAGTTCCAAGTTTTGCCAGCGGAGTTAACAGAGTCTCCCCAGCAGAGTTGTTGATTTTGGATGTTTGAATCAGTAGTTTATTAGAGGAGCAAAGTGACCTCAGGTTGCTGTAAGGGTTGATGATATTTTTAAGTGCAGGTGAATTATCAGGGTGGTTGAGAACTTTATGGACAGTTATAAGCTGTGTGTACTGAAGTAGGCTAGGCCATTCCAGCCTCCCCAGAAGATTTAGGTTGTGACAGTGGTGGGTCCTATAGGCCGTGCCTGTTTCGAATCTAGCAATATGGTTATAACAGCTGGAGAATTTGCTAAGAGCAGATTTGTTCAAATTAGTGAGTAGAGGGGAGGCATAGAGAAGAGTGGAGAGTAGATGGGAGCGAGCAATAGCAGTCCTAGCAAATGGAGTAAGGAAAGGTTTGATCTTGTAGAGGGAGCCAAGTTTTTTGTTAATGGTTTTGATATTTTGATTTACGTGGATATCAAATTTGAGGGTGTTGTCTGTTGTGATGCCTAAGAGTTTGGTTTGCACATCGGGGGAGATAATGGTACCATTATTAGATTTTATGGTAGAGTTGTGAGGAAAACTTACAAGTGGGGGAGAAAAGAAGCAACTTTGTTTTGTTAGGGTTTAATATCAGCTGACTGTTAGGATCTCTTGTCAACTATATTGAAAGTATTCTGGGTTAATGTCATTAGATCTGTCAGAGACGTGTCTGAGCAAATCAAGGTGGAGTCATCCACATATTGGATACAGGTAGCATTTGAGATGACCGTGGGAAGGTCATTAATAGAGAGAAAAGAAGGTGTCCTAGTATATTGCCCTGGGGGACACCTAGGGTGACAGGTAGATGGGTTGATAGTTTGTCCTGCCCTAGGACGGCTTGTTGTCTACCACACAGGTAAGACTTGGAACCATTGAAGTGCAGAGCTATTTAGTTGGAATGTCTTAAGGGTGTGCATGAGTATTTGATGGCTGACCATACCGAAGGCCTTGGAAAAATCTAAAAAGTGGGCTGAGGAAAGTTTGCTATTATTTTGGTTATGGTTTATGGTGTTAGAGAAGGATAGGAGGGCTGAGGTGGTACTGTGGTGTGGCCTAAAACCATGCTGAGAGTTAGCCAACAGCTTATTCTGGGTAAGATAATGCATAAGTTGTTTATGGACACACTTCTCCTTAATTTTAGCCAATGATGACAGAATAGCTATGGGTCTAAAGTTTGATAGTTCAAATGAGTTGCCTCGTTTGCGGAGTGGTATTACATGAGATATTTTCCAAATGGAGAGGATGGCGGCTTCAGATAAGGTTCTGTTGATTATGATGGAGGTGGGGTATGCTATGGCATCTTCTGCTTTTTGCAGATACTCTGGTGGGAGGAGATCCGCTGCTAGAGTAGTTGGTTTTAATTTCTTAATTAGAGCTCTGATAAGTGATGCAAAAACAGGCTGAAAGCTAAATGAGAGTGGGGTATTGGCTGTGGCAGAATTTGGGTTGGAGCAGCTGGGTGACAGTTGGCTGGCTAGGGATTGGATAGTCTCAGTGAAGAAACTATTGAAGGTATTTGCAATATCGTCTGGGGATTTATGGTTGGAGGCAAACTGGTAGGAGTGGAGGACTGTCCTGGATGAAGAAGTTTCTTTATTCCTGCCTAAAACTTTTGAGGTTTGTTGTAATGTTTTTGTTGAAGAGTGTCTAGTATAATATTATTTTGTGTGATTCCTTAGCTGTTGGTATCGGAGTTGATCTAGTGGGTCTTTTGTGGCATGCCATTTGTCCCGTGCCTTATTTCTAGCTATGATTTTAGATTTGGTCTCTTTTGAGACCCACGTGGCAGTTTTTGTTTTGGTTCTAATGGAGCGAGGAGGAGAGTGAGAATCAAGAATAGTAAGGAATATGGAATTAAAGTATGCTACTGCATCGTCCAGTGAAAGGGTATGGTACCGCATTGTCCAATGAAAGGTGATTTAGGAATGAGAATCAAGTATAATGAGGAATATGGAATTAAAGTATGCTACTGCATCGTCCAGTGAAAGGGTACGCTACTGCATCGTCCAGTGAAAGGGTATGGTACCGCATTGTCCAATGAAAGGTGATTTAGGAATGAGAATCAAGTATAATGAGGAATATGGAATTAAAGTATGCTACTGCATTGTCCAGTGAAAGTGCAGCTACTGCATCGTCCAGTGAAAGGGTATGGTACCGCATTGTCCAATGAAAGGTGATTTAGGAATGAGAATCAAGTATAATGAGGAATATGGAATTAAAGTATGCTACTGCATTGTCCAGTGAAAGGGTACGCTACTGCATCATCCAGTGAAAGGTGCTTTAGGATTGACCATTTGCAAGCTTTAAGTTCATTTTGAAAATTGGTGGAGTTGAAGTTCTTATTATTTCTGATGGTTTTAAAGGTGGTCTGATGGGGGTTGTCCACCTTGTGCTTGATAATGTACGTAAGTAAGTGGTCACTTGCGTCATCTGGGATGGACCCTGACTTGTACATATAGGGGTGACTGTTAAGTATCCAGTCTAGTGTACTGTCTTTGTTAATGGGTTTCCCTAACCTGGTGGAGGAGGATATGAGCTGCGTAAAGCCGTGTAGATTGACATGGATTCTAGGAGATTCCAAGGAATAGGTGTTCCAATCAATGTTAAAATCTCCAAGCACCATAGTGTCTTGGGGGTAGGTACTGGATAACCAGTGGAGGATGTCTTCTAGGGTGTGTTTGTATTATTACCAGGGGGAATGTAAATGCAGGCAATGTTTATGTATTTGTTATTGTTAATTGGTAGTTTGGTAATAATAATTTCTGCATTATTAAACTAGGGTGATTGCGTAACATCTTGTGTATTTTTTTATAAAGTACAGCTACCTCACCACCCTTCCTAGTAGTACGATCTAATCTGAGTATGTCGTACCATGGTGGTATTACCTCATTGTCTTTAGTTACCGGTTTTAGCCAGGTCTCCGTAAGACGTAATAAATCGGGGCAGTAAACTGCTGAGAAGGCATGCAGATTATGGTCCTTACTGTTTATGCTTCTGATATTTAGTTGGCAGGTCAGGAGAGAATTAGGGGGGACCTATTATTAGCCAGTGTTATGTTAGAAGGAATATTAATTTGGGAACTGGAGTCAGCAGGTGGGGATTGGCCAGGGTTTAGGTGGATATCTCCAGACATTGTCAGGCTGTAATGTAAGCTAACTATGAGTTTCATAATTTTGTTTAGAAATTTTTGGTAATGTTTAGTTTTGGGGCTGATATACTTGGGTCTAATCGGGTGGTAGTTTTTAGGAATGGTGGGGTCAGATATGTGGGGAATTATGAAGTGGTCAGTATTGTTTGATATTGATTTTTTCCTTTACCATTCTGCAGTTGCTTCTGTTGTTGAGAGATTCCCCTTCCTGTGCAGTACTTTGTCACCCCCCCCCTAAATAATTCCTATTACTTCTTTCCCGTGCCTCTTTCTCTTTTATTTATCATACTTCTAAATTGCATTTCATTTTATCTCACTCACTAGCTGTCCCTTCTGAAGAAATGCCTATCTTCCCTAATAGCTCTCAAATGTTTTCTACTGCTCATTCCTTAAATTCCTCTCATTCTAGCAGTTAAGAAAATATGATAGTCTCTTTTTACATCATTACCATACAACTTTATTTTATTGGCACATAATTTAAAAACTTTCAATTAAATGTACATAATCCTGTGAAGTATAATTTTTAGCCAGTTTAACCCAGTTACTATACCTTTGGCAAACATGTAAATTCTGGCTGAGTCCTTGTTATTGAATTCACATACCACAGATTTCGGCCACAGAACATGGACCAAAACACCCAAGGAGGGGGTGTAACCATATTCATCAAGGATACCTACACCTCCAGGTTAGTGATGCAGCATGAAACCTCTGAGATCATCCATGTGCAACTAACATCAGGCAAATCTGCAGTCTAAATTGTGGCCTGCTTCAGATCACACTCCATGACCCAGGGCCACCACTCCGCCTATCTGGAGACGCTGGAAAACATGAAGGTTTTACCGAACACCCTGATATTGGGCGATTTCAATTACCCTACCATTAACTGGGAAAAGTACTAGAGTACAAACTCCCAGATCCAGCACTTCCTGGAATTTATCAACTCAAATGCCCTGGATCAGCTGGTAAACTCCCCTACCAGAGGTGAAAACATATTGGACTTGGTCATCACCAACATGGGTGACAGGTGTTCCGCACCGGATGTCAACCAGTCACTGGTTAGATCAGACCATAAACTAATCACTCTGGATGTCCACACCACCACCCCCAACCATGGAAACCACAGTGAAAAACTTTTCTATAGCAAACTTCACCTTACTTAAGACAGAGGTAGTAAGTTTCACAGCCCCCACGCCAAAGGATAACCGTGTCCAAGATGCAGGAACCTTTACAAATGCACTATATGAGCACCCACAAGGATGCATGGATCATGCCATCCCTACCAAAACCAAGACTCACTCCCCTAAGAGAAGGAAACCAGTCTGGTGGACCCCTGCCATAAACAGGCTATACAGTAGAAGGAGGAAACTAGTTCAGAAAAAAAAGCAAATCCCAAGAAGGAAAGACATCCCTGATCAGTATCTGTAAGGAACTAAGGTCCCTCATAAAATCATCCAAGGCTAACTTCAAAAGGAAAAACAGCCAAGGATTCGAAAGATAGCCACAAAGCCTTCTTTAGCTATGTCAAGAATCTGAGTGGCAACTCGCAGATATGCTTTGAGCTAGTGCAAAATAGCACAAAATATACTGAACCTACTGATATTGCCAACGCCCTGGCAGATAGATTCAGTGTAAACTTCACCCCCCTCTCACCCCCAAAAGGGCCCACAACAATACCGGAAAAGTGTAGTGTCCCAGAAATCACAGACGCACAGGTGAAAACAGCCCTTTCAAAAGCCAAAAGCACAGCGTCTATGGGACCAGATGGTGTTCCAGGCTGCGTCTTGCACGAAATACAGAACGAACTAACCCCCCACCTAAACACACTGTTCTGCCTCAGCTTCTCCACATGTTATGTGCCCATAGAATGGTGCACAGCAATGGTTATTCCGTTCCACAAAGGTGGGGCCACAGCTGACCCTGGTAACTGTCACCCCATAACCCTGACTAGCCTGATCTGCAAGGCTATGGAGCGCATCATCATGGAACTCATTAACAAAGACATTGGGAATCTCCAAACGCTTGATCTTGACCCAGTTTGGCTTTAAGGGCAGATCATGCCTACTAAACCTGGTTGACTTCTTCGAGAGAGTCACCAAGGCCATAGATGAGGGGAAGGTGGTTCACACAGCCTACCTTGACCTCGTCAAGGCTTTTGACACTATTCCCTACTCGGGAATTATAGAAAAACTCACCAGCCTGAACATAAACCCCTATGTCACGAGATGGGTTGCCAACTGGCTTAAAGACGGAACTCACACGGTAAGATTAGCGGGTTCCAGGTCCGACTCTAAACCAGTCACAAGTGGTGTCCCACAAGGCTCGGTCCTGGGACCCCTACTGTTTGGCATATACTTCTCAGAAGTACAGGCAAACACAACCAAGTTCGCCGATGACTGCAAACTGGGAGCCATAATTGAGACTCCGGCTGACACGGACATTCTCTAAAAGGGCCTTACTGAGACGGACACCTGGTGTCAAAGTCATGGTCTCAAGCTAAATGACAAAAAATGCAAAGTCATTCCATTTGGGAAAAACAAAACACCCATGAATTACCACATAGGTGGCAGCCCCCTTAATACCAAAGAGATAATAAGAGATCTGGGGACCCAGTTAGATGGTAATCTCTCCTTTGATAATCATTGCCAAAGTGTTTAGGAAATCCTTCTATGTAGCCCATCTAATTACAAAAGGGTTCGCATCTAGAAATAAAGAGGTTATAGTGCCCCTCTCCTCATCACTCATCAGACCCATCATAGAGTACAAGGCCCCATTTGGGATGTACCTCACAAGACACTTCCAACAGCTAGAAAGACCACAAAAGTACCTCACCAAGAGGATTACTGGCCTCAAACATATGTCCTATGCAGCCCGACTGGAAAATCTCCGGCTGTACTCAGTGGCATATCGCTTACTCAGCGGTGATCTCTGCCTGACTTACAAAGCCATGTCCGACTCAGAATTGATGGACATGCTCCACCTAAAGAAATCCAAGTCACTGCGAGCCACTCGCTTTAGTGAGCTAAACCTCGCCACAACAATAAATAGAACATGCTGGAGGGATAGATTCCTGTCACAGAGACTCCTCATGCTTTGGAACAAAATTCCTAACTATATTAGGCAGAGCCCCTCACTAACACTCTTCAAGAGAAACCTTGACGAGTGGATGGGTAACAGAAAATACACCCCTGGGATCACTTTATTGGCTCTTCTTGACATAGGCTCAGTTAATTAATCAATAGGGCAGTGAAAGCTAACACACTCTGGCTAGGCTTATAAATGTCCTCGGGCAGATAGCCTAGTTACCTACCTATGAACATCTTTCATAACAAATATTTACTATGTTTCTTCAGAAATCTACATTGGTTTATTACATCTTCCATTCCAGGTCCCCTGATCCATCTACTGTTTAGATTGCAAATCAGGTTCCAGTCTCCACCCATAAGTAATGATCCTTGCTGAAAGTTTATTTTCTCCCCAAATCCTTTTAATTGCCGTAATAGTTTTAGGTGGAATTTAAATATATGCCAGTTTAATTCTACTCCTCTGCCAATAATCCCTTACTTCCACAAATCTACTGTTACTGTCACTATTGGAACCCCACTCACAGTAACTATTAGTACTTTTGTCCACACTGAAATCCTCTTTGTCAAATCCGCATGCTTGCTTCTGTCCACTGTCTCCTGTAACATTTCTTTTTGCACTCTACTAAATATAATTCAGTACTTTCTGCTTTTTCTGTCTACCTGCTAGGCTGATTGTCTGCTTTATCAACAGTAACATGCATTCTAATAAAAGCTACTGTTTTCATGTATTGTACACGACAGTTCTTTTGAATGTATGTTTCCAACTTGCAACTTATTTGCACATGCTAATGTTTCACTGGCTGATCTTTTATGCAGGTGCCGTTTCTCAAAAAAAAAAAAAAACAAAAAAACACTCAAGCTGAAAACCAACTACATTTTAAAACCCCCAACCATGTTTAACTCACACCAAGCACACACTTCTATATACACTTTCCAAAAAGGGAGTCTCTCTCATTATAGTGGCATTTGCCCCACATAGTCAGCTGCATCCAGTGGCATTATCTATACGGAAGTCAGGTTTAATCATGCTGGTAGCACATGTTGAAGCATGTGTTCCCACTTGCACGAGGAACCAGTTCTTTCTGTTGCCCTCTCAGATGTGAAAAACAGCTTGCATGCTCTAACCTTAGTTTTTAGCCATAAGAAAAAGTGCACTGACTACCTTTAAGTAAATAAACTGAATTGTATAATGCTATGCTTAATGCATTGAAGTACTAAGGCTGCTGTGGAGGCAAGAACTTGGAAAACTCTTCACTTCCCACAGTTTCAAACAACATTTATTTTCACTGAACAGCTTACCAGCCCTCTTTTAAATGCTAATTATAATGTTCCTTGTGCACATTACCCAAAACACATTGTTCAGACCTTTCCTAATTAAGTGTACCCATAGACTCATTTTCTCCAACTGAAAAGATTTGCTATGGGGAAAAAAATAGATGTCCTTCTATGTCATTGTTGCAGTATTATTCACATTAGGGACCTCCTGCATAGCATAGCCCAATGTCTGGCCAGTGTAGCAAAGCCTTTAGATCATCTTTGCACTGCATGTCACCACTTATGCTCCCCGTACAGGATGTAGGGTACAAAAGGTTTAGTATGGACTCGGTTACCCAGAAGAACGTCTTTGCCACCAGTATGAATGCCATCATAGATTATCAGTCTGAACGCCCTTTGTTGTGCTGATACCTAGTAGTCGCATAAGTGCCCCATTGGGGTCTTTTTCTTTCTTTCTCGTTGTTCTTGTTTTCTTTTGGTTACATGGAGTTCGTCGTCCAAGAATGGAAAATGTCATTGTGGGGGGCAGATTCCCCATAAGAATCATCACGATTAGTGTCTTTTTTTAAAATTTTTTTTTTTGTTCTTCCCACGGCCATGCTTCCTGTAGTATTTGTAAGGCGTTTGTACCGAAGGCTGTTCATAGGTTCATAGGCTGTTACTTGGCTATCGGCCCTAGGGTCTATACAAGCTTAGCCATGACAATTCCTTGGCTATTTCTTCCCACAATATTTACTTCCCTGGACTCCTGTCTAGCAGGGTGACTGACGTGATCCCCGGGGTAAATTTCTTATCTCCTATCCAGTCAATGTTCCTTTTGAAGAGAGCCAAAGAGGCGCTCTGCTTGACATGTATGGGCAGTCTATTCCAGAGTCTGGGGAGTCTCTGGGTCAGGAATCTATCCCTCAAGCATGTTTTGTTCATTGTGATGACAAGGTTTAGGTCCCTGGAGCGTGTGGCTCTAATGGATTGGGATTTCTTTAAGTGTAGCATGTCCAACAGCTCTGGGTTTGACATGTCCTTGTATGTTAAGCAGAGATTGCCTCTGAGTAGACGATATGCAACAGAGTATAGCTGGAGTTCTTTTAGTCGGTCAGCATAGGGCATCTGCTTTAGACCTGTGATTCTTTTAGTAAGGTGTTTCTGCGGCCTTTCCAGTTGTTGCAGATGTCTTATGAGGTACATACCAAATGGGGCCTTGTACTCTATGATGGGTCTAATGAGGGCTGAGTACAGTGGGAAAATGACCTCCTTTTTTCTGGATGAAAAGCCCTTAGTGATGAGGAGTGCTACATAGAAGGATTTCCTGAATGTTGTGGCGATGTGGTTATCGAAGGTGAGACCACTGTCCACCTGTATTCCTAAGTCTCTCATCACACTTTCGGTGTTTAGTGTACTGCCACCTATGTGGTAATTCATGTGTACATGTTTTTTCCCAAAGGGGATAACTATACACTTCTTGGGATTGAGCTCGAGTCCATGGCTCTGGCACCAAGCATCTGTTTCTGTAAGGCTCTTTTGTAGAATATCCACATCATTTGAGAATTCAATAATGGCTCCCAGTTTGCAGTCATCTGCGAACTTGCCAGAGTCCCTCATTGTTGGCCTGTACTTCAGAGAAGTAGGTGCCAAACAAGAGCGGTCCCAGGACTGAACCCTGAGGTACTCCACTTGCCTAGAGCTGGATTTGGAGTCTGCTACTTTTACAGTGAGGGTTCTGTCAGTAAGCCAGTTGGCAACCCATCGAGTGATGTAGGGATTTATGCACAGCTTTGTAAGTTTATCTATAATTCCAGCGTGGGGGATTGTGTTGAAGGCCTTGGCGAGGTCCAGATAGGCTGTGTGGACTGCCTTACCCTCGTCCATGGCACTGGAGACTGATTCGAAGAAGTCACTCTGGTTCAAGAGAGACAATCGGCCCTTCACGGACCCAAACTGGGTGGAGTCCAGTGTTTGAAGGTTACCAATGTCTTTGTTTATAAATTCCATGATAATACGTTCCATGGCTTTGCAGATCAGGCTTGTCAGACTGATGGGGCGGTAGTTCCCCAGGATCCAAGGTGGGTCCCCCCTTGTAGAATTGGATAACTGTAGCTGTGCACCACTCATTGGGCACGAAACCTGAGGTGAGGCTATGATTAAACATGACACTTGGGTGAGGCGCCAGTTCATTTTGTAGTTCATGTAGTACACAACCCAGAATGTCGTCTGGTCCCATGGATGCTGTATTCTTACATTTGGAGAGTGTGGTTTTTACCTGTGTGGCCGTGATTACTGGAATTTGGCAATCTTTCTGTATTGAGATGGGCCCTTTAGGGGGTGAAAGGGGAGCTGGTTGTCTTTGGCCATATGTCTCAAGAACCAGCAGCTTAAACAGTTGACCCAGGGTAGCATGACAGAACTAGTTATCCCCGAGGTACTACCATTAAGCAAGAAGGGCAGGAAATCTTGACTAGAAACTTTTACTGTCTATCCTCCCCCAGACATGTCTTGAAGTGGGTGATAGCTCTGTAGGCTGTCCTGCATCAACATTAGATTCCTCTGCCATGACCCCATTGAAGGCCATCTTAGACCCTTCCTGTCACACGTCCTCTGAGGCTTTGCAGGTGTCTGTTCCAGATGTCAGGAGGGGAACCATGGTTTGTTATATCTGATGGTCCTAGAGATATTCTGCAGATTCTGGTGAAGGAAGAGGTGCCTGGTTCTCTGATCAAATTTAGTCAGGGGTTGGAACCACTGGTGTTTTTCAGGGCTGACATCCGTACCAAGAAAAAGCAGATGATCAAACATTTTTCTGTTCATTCTAAGGACCCTGAAGGGAATGGCAAGAGTTTACTCATGGCCTGTTTAATGCCTTAATGTCTCTGAAGCCTCCCCAAGGGGTTTCTCTGCCAACTCTACCTTGGACTTCTGTTCGTAGTAAAAGGTGTAGGGAACATGTTTCCTCAGATGAAGATTCAGAGTCTGATAAGCGATCCTTGATTTATTCTTCTCGGATGCCTTCTCCCTTGGCTTATGGTTCTGATGAAAAGGAATCCATTAGCCTTGAGTCTCCTTTGGAGTTGGTCATCTGGGGACATTAGTAGCCAGGATGATGAAATACTTTTAAATGGGATTCTTCTCAGGCATCTGATATCCAGAAGAGGTATTATGAGTTGCTTCAGGCTGACATGCCTAAACCTTCTGTAAGTACCTCCTGTGTTGGCTGCTTTGTCAGACTCCTTTATAGCTGCCTCTAAGACTCCTGATTCTTAGCCCCTTTCTACCAAGAAACTTGATGGGTTCTACAAGGTTCCTGATGATTGCTAATTTCTGTTTAAATGTCCTTCCTCTGATCCTGCTGTGGTGTTGGTCTCCTCTGACAAGCCTTTTAAGCTTTTGCCCCCTCTGCCAAGCTCTTGTCTTTGGGTAATGACAGTAGAGCTATGGAGAGGATTGAAAAGAAGGTCTATACTGCAGCCACTTTGGCATTTAGGGCCATTAATTACTAGACCTACATGAGCAGATATCCTCTGGCCTTGATTGCCTAGACTTGTCAGGTTATTTCTGACCTCACTGAATTTGATGGAAAGTCCTTACTCTTTCTGTATTTTGTATTCTACCTCTCAGGTGGCTCACCACTCTATCAAGTGCAACTACGATGCTGCTGATGATTCTTCCAGAGCTGCTGCCTTTAGTTTTGCCATGAGGATGTTATTCATGGTTTTGTCTGCAGTCATTACCTGAAAACTTAAAGGCCAAGCTGCTGGATGCTCGTTTGGATATTTAAAAAATGTCTTTGGCATGGCTGCTGCTGATATGTTTGTCTCTTCAGGATAGAGGTAAAGCTTTTCAGGACCTATAAACATATTTTTGCGTCCCCCATCCCCGAGTTCCAGAAGTTCTATCCTGCTAGGTTTGCTTTTGTTCGCAGGCAGGCAGCCTTGTCAGGTCACTAAGGGGTGGTGGTGGTAAGTGAGCTTGTCTTATCAGGCTGCTGTGACCCAGAAGCCTCCTTTATCTGACAAGCCTGCTTCTCTTTGACATTTTACCCCTCCCCCCCCCAGCCCTTGTCCAGGTTCCCTTCTGTCTTCAGCTCTCCCACTGTCTTCCAGTCTGGAAATTCATCATCTCAGAATATCGGATGTTCATAGTGTTTCACTGTTGCAGTCATTACACTTGTATTATCCTGCTGGCAGGCGACCCGTAGTCGGCCCGAGTTCCAAAGTCTTGGTCCGGCGTCGGTTGCTGTCTCCTCTTCCCTGACGTCAGTGTGCCAGGGGTATAAAAGTTGCAACTGATGCCATTTTCTTCAGTCTTTCTTGCCGCGTGGTGCCCGAAGCATAAGCAGTTTGCAAGTGCCGGTCGGCCGACTCCTGAGATTTTCAAAATTGAATTTCAGAACCGAAGTCTTCAATAAAGTTAAGTACCCCGTTAGGGAAACTTTTTCTTGCTCCAGACCGATGTCAGTAAAAGTTAATAATTGTATTTCTTGTGGGAAGCAAATACCTCATAAGGATTTCTACTCTTACTGCATTCCTTGCCTAGGCCCTGACCACGACGTCACTAGTTGTCGGTTTTGTGCTAGATTTAATAAACGCAGTATTAAACGTCGGTTTGATTTTGCTTTACATTATTTTGGACAAAGATTTAATTACATAATGCCGTCAGAACAACCGGCAACCGGAATGTATAAAAAACGCAAAGACAAAAAGACAGGCATCCGAGGTCAAAACCGACGAAGCCTCTTCTAGGCCAGTCGCCGGTTCTCAGTGAGGCGCTTTCGCAGTCCTTGACACCCGCTACCTCAGAACCACAGGCCGCTACCGACAGCCACATGGAGACACCAAGGCCTGTGGAAACTCAAGGTACTGGGCCTATGGAAAATATACCCTCAGATGGGTCCGGAGCCGCTGAGCAGGCACCGGCTTCTGAGGTTGTTTTCAGACCTTCACAGCTTGCAATTGAAGTTACTACAGCAGCAAAGGCAAAGTAAAAAACACCATTAAAGACAAAGAAACAAGTGCAGCATTCTCCAGAACAGTCATCCATGCCTAAGAAACATGCTTAAAATGGCCGAAGACCTTATTACTTTCATCAGGGGCTCCCATCCCCCTCCTGACAAAAGGTCTAGGTAAGACACTGATTATGATTCCTCTGATCAGGTTTCCATTTCTTCTGATTCTTCCTCTGACCAGGGCTATTCTCTCCCTCCCTATGAGGACGAAGAGTCCATTCCTTCAGCCTCACCACCTGAGGATTACTCTTTTGGGGAAACCCTGCACACCATGAGGGAACATTTCCATTGGGAGAGCCAGGATTACTCCGAATCCAAGAAAAGGCTCAGAGATTTCCTTCTGTTGCCTCAGCACAGGCCCTTGGCTATCCCCCCTGTGCTTGATATTGCTGTTTTTTCTGAATCCAGTCTGTCTCCAGATTCTTTGCCCCCTGCACCAGTAAAGCCAGACAGGTACTACAGGGTCCCTGACTCTCATAAATTTCTTTACAAAAACCCCACTGCGGATCCAGAAACTATTTCTCCGGGTCTAAAAGGCGTTAAAGCTTCCACTGCCAAAAATCCTGTCCCCTCAGATAGGGATTCCAGAGCTCTGGACAGATGGGGGGAAAAAAGTTTACACTTCTGCTGCTTTAGCTGTAAGAGCTTTAAAATGTCAGTTTCACATGCTTAAATATCAGCAGTATTTCATGTCATTGTTAAAGCAGAAAATGGTTACAAATACAGAAAGTCCTGACTGTAAAGAAATGCAGGATTTATTGCATGCAGTTGAACAAGTGGGAAAGCATACTCTGCAGTGTGGTTTTGATTCATTAGAGGCTTCTTGTAGAGCTGCAGTTACAGGCTCAGTTATTCGAAGACATGCTTGGTTGAAAGAACAAAGTTTACCTGACCATGTTAAAATGAAATTATTGGATGCTCCACTACAGCATGATACTTTGTTTGGTGTTAAGGCAGAAGAGGTTTTAAAGAAAATGGAGGATAAAGCAAAGTCAATGTAAACTGTGAAAGATTTCTTACAGGTTCAGCCACCTAGATTTAGCAGGAACTGGCTTTCAAAAAATTGGTCCTTTCCAGTGTGAGACAGGCCACAAAGAGGCAGATACAGACGCCCAAGAGGCAGATCTCAGCCCCAAGGCTCCTACAGACCTAAACATTGGGGTTCTTCAGCCCCCAAAGGAGGAGAAGACAAATCACAACCTTATAGAAAACAGTCACAACGACTTCCCTCTGCAAATGCCAAGCACTTACCAGTTGACAGCACCCCTAGGGGGAAAGCTAGCACTTTTCTCAAAAAATTGGCACATGATCACCCAAGACCAATGGGTGTTGAATATAGTTTTTCAGGGGTACAGGTTCCACTTCCACACGCTTCCAAAACCAAAAGGTATGCCAAACCTGCCTCAAAACCAATGGGCAGAGGCACAAAAACAGATTGCAGCTCTTATGGATATGGGAGCTATTCAAAATGTTCCACAAGAAGAACAGGGCCAAGGATTTTACTCACGACTTTTCCTAGTACCCAGAAAGGACAAAGCATGGAGACCAATACTGGACCTGTCAATACTAAATACTTTCCTGGATGTTCCAAAATTCAAAATGTTAACACTACAACAACTCTTGCCCATGCTGGGCAAAGAGACTTGGCTAGTTACTCTGGATCTCAAGGAGGCATACCTGCACGTCCCAATCAGACAGTCGTGCAGAAGATACCTCAGATTTATAGCAGGCTCAATGCATTATCAATTCTCTGCACTGCCCTTTGGCTTATCTACTGCGCCCAGGGTCTTCACAAAATGCCTGGCACCAGTAATTGCATTTTGCAGGCAAAAAAGAATTCAGATGTATCCCTACTTAGGCGACTGCCTTATTCAAGCAGAGAGCAAGGACATTCTTCTAAAGCACCTGAAGTTTGTAAAAAGATTACTAATTTGCCTAGGGTACACAGTAAATGAAAAGAAATCAAAATAGTGCCCTCTCAAGAGATAATATTCCTGGGTGCAAGCTTGAATACAACTACCCAGACGGCTTATCTCACACCAGACAAACAAAGGCAACTGACTCATTACTTTCAAATGATGGCAACAAAGACCCAGCTCCCTGCAAGAAAAATTCTGCAGGCCCTGGGTTTCATGGCATCTTGCATTCTACTAATTCCATATGCCAAACTGCATATGAGCAAACTACAATGATATCTAAAAAGTGTTTGGACTCAGCATTGTCACAACCAAGAGACAATCATAACCTTGATTCCCTGCCTACAACAGGAGTTTCGATGGTGGTCACAGGCCTGTCTCCACAACAAGGGACAGCCTTTCACCTTACCTACAGCCAGGCAGACAATAACAACGGATGCATCGGATTACGCCTGGGGAGCACATATGGCAGGAAAATGTATTCAGGGCACGTGGCCCAAGGAACAACTGCATCTTCACATCAATCAAAAAGAGATGCTAGCTGTACAGAATGCCCTGACAGCCTTCAAGGACCTAATACATCCAGGACAATTATTAATAAAGACGGACAATACCACAGTTATGTGGTACATAAACAAGCAAGGGGGCACACATTCCTACCCCCTATGCAGACAAGCCATGACTTTGTGGAACACAGCACTGACTTACCAGGTACATCTGCAGGCAGAATTCCTGCCAGGAACAAAAAATACACTGGCAGACGAACTAAGCAGAAATCTCATGGATCCTCACGAATGGAAGCTAAATCCACAAGTGTTCAACATGATAACAAGGGAATGGGGACGCCCAGACATAGATCTATTTGCCTCCCCTCACAATTGCCAATTACAGAAATTTTGCACAAGGCTTTTTCACTCTCAAGCATGGAAAGTGGATGCTCTATCTTTCAAGTGGAAAAATCTGACAGTCTATGCCTTACCTCCGATGCCTCTTCTCACCAAGATGCATCTAAAAGTCAGACGAGAGGCCAAAAATTATCCTGATTGCACCAGACTGGCCACGCCAGCACTGGTACCCAGTCCTAAAGATTTTGTCCCAAGGACCGCCTTGGCCTCTACCTCAAATCCCGCGTCTTCTGACACAGCAAAACAATCAGATTCTGCACAGTCAACTCAGAACCTTAAACCTGGCAGCATGGCAGATAATGTAGCCACTCAGACTGCACCTCTCTCTAGAGCTGTTATGGATGTAATTTTGGAAGCCAGGAGACCCAGCACTAGGAAATCTTATGCGGAAAAATGGAAGAGAATTCTGTGCTTGGAACCAGGCACAAGGGCCCAACCCACTGGTCCCTAATATGCCTCAGATTTTGCAATACCTGACTGAGATGTTGGACAAAGGCCTCTCTTTTTCTTCTATTAAAATCCATGCCTCTGCCATTTCAGCTCATTACAATATAGATCCTCCTATTTTTTCACATCCTCTACCACGACAGTACCTCAAAGGTGCAAAGAATATGAGACCCCCTAGGAGAGCATCAGTACCTACTTGGGACCTCAATTTTGTTTTAGAAAAACTAACACTGCCTCCTTTTGAACCAGCCAGCACAGCTGATCTAAAATTCTTGTCATGAAAACTGCTCTGCTCCTAGCAATAACTTCAGCAAGAAGAGTTTCAGAGTTACAGGCATTGATGGCTGTGGAACCTTTCCTCATTTTTCACCAGGACAGGGTTTCTCTAAGGATGAACCCAACATTCATGCCAAAAGTGGTCTCCAATGTGGCCTTAAATCAAACTATTCATTTGCCTACTTTCTACCCAAATCCCCAGAATAAAGGGGAAAGACTTCTGCACTCTTTGGATATTCACAGGCAGCTACGATTTTACTTGGACAAAACAAAAGCTTTCAGAAAAACTGAGCAACTGTTTGTAGCATATGCTGCAGGATCACAAGGAAAACCTATTACAAAGCAGACAATTTCAAAATGGATAGGACATTGCATCCACTTCTGATGTTCTTCGTCTCACATTGCTGCAGTCATAACCTGTGGGTAGTCCGCTGTCCTCGGTCGGCCCGAATACCAAAGTGTTAGGCTGGCGTCGGTCATGGTCGCTCAGAGCTGACGTCAGTACGCAGTAGTACTTAAGCGCATGACCGACGCCATATCCTCAGTCTTTCTTGCCACATGGTCCGAAGCAGAAGCAGCATTTGCAAGTGCCGTTCGGCGTCCTGAAATTTTCGTTTTTCGAGTTTCAGACCGAAGACCAAGTTGGGCTAAGTACCCGGGGAATATTTTGTCTTTTCTTGCCTCAGTTAATCCGGATGTCAGAAAAAGTTAATAATTGTATTTCTTGTGGGAAACAGATACCTCATAGGGACTATCACTCTCTTTGTATTCCTTGCTTGGGGCCTGAGCACGACGTAGTCGGGTGTCGCTTTTGCGCTAGATTTAATAAGCGCACCATTAAACGCAGATTAGACTGTGCTAGGCTTGTTTTCGGTAAGCGGTGTAACTACAACATGCCGTCGGATCCTCCGACGCCCGCTACCGCAAAAAAGCGAAAAGATAAATCGTTAAAGTCTAAACAGGATGAGTCCGTTGCGGACACTGGTTCTATGGAAACTACGGTTGAATCTCTGGATCCAGCCGAGGTCTCGGCTGAATCACAGGGGGAACCTTTAATTTTACAGGAATTGGCCTCTCAGGAGTTAGGTCGGGCCGAGGGGGCTTCTCAAGTTTCTGTAGTTCCATCTTTACAAAAGGTTATTAGGCCTTCTACTTCTGTCACTAAAGGCCCTGCTAAAGCTAGACCTGGTCTTTCTGGTACAGGCATCAGCCCTAGTTCTTCGGGCTCTGTTCCTAAAAAACATATGTTGAAAATGGCAGAGGATTTGATTACTTTAATCAGGGGTTCTATGCCCCCTCCAGAAAAGAGGCCTAGGGTGGAGACAGATGTGTAGGGATTGGAGCATTCCTCAGATTACTCTGAGTCTTCAGCTGAGGACATTCAGGATTTTCCTCCCTATTCTGATTCGGATGCAGAGGATTCCTGTCCTTCTGCTTCTCCTCCAGAGGATTTTTCCTTTTCTGAAACCCTGCACTCCATGAGGGAGCATTTCAAGTGGGAAGGTCAGGATTTTTCAGATTCTCATAAGAGGCTTAGGAATTTTGTTTTTGCCACAACATAGACCTTTGGCTATTCCCCCTGTTTTAGATGTTGTTCAGGATGTTTTTTCTGAAGCTTCCCTTAATCCTGATTCTTTACCCCCTGCCCCTGTCAAGCCAGACAGGTATTACAGAGTTCCAGAGGCTCATAAATATTTGTATAAGAGTCCTAGAGCTGACCCGGAAACTATTAGTCAAGGACCTAAGGGTGTCAGGGCTTCTGTGGTTAAGAATCCAGTACCTCTGGATAAAGATTCTAGAGCTTTGGATAGGTGGGGTAAAAAAGTGTATACCTCCTCCACGCTAGCTATGAGGGCTTTAAATTGCCAGTTTCATATGCTGAAGTATCAGAACTTTCTGTTAGGTCAGTTGAAATCTAAAGTAGATGCTTTAGCTGAGGGTATAGAGTGTAAGGAATTGCAGGACTTAGTTCATGCCTCAGATCAGGTTGGTAAGCATTCCTTGCAGTGTGGCTTCGATGCTCTTCAGGCTTCTTCCAGGGTGGCTGCTACTGGTTCAGTTATTCGTAGGCATGCCTGGCTTAAGGATCAAAATTTGTCAGAGCATGTTAAAGCTCGAATTTTGGATGCTCCTCTTCAATCTGAAGTTCTTTTTGGTTCTCCTGTGGAGTCAGTTTTGAAAAAAATGGAAGACAAAGCTAAGTCCATGCAGACGGTTAAGGAATTTTTACAAGTGCAGCCCCCTAAGTTTAGCAGGAATTGGCCTGCAAAAGGATGGTCTTACCCTTCTTCCGATTTTCAGTCTAAGGGCAGGTCTAGACGTGGTAGGGGCAGAGCTCACGCTCAGGGTTCTTTCAGACCTAGGACTTGGAGTACTCCTGCACAATCTTCTGGTGAGGGCAGGGGTCAGCCTTTTCGTAAACAGACCCAATGACCTGTATCTCCAGCTGCCAGACTCTTCCTGTCTGGCAGCTCCTCTAGGAGGAAAGTTGGCACTTTTCAAACAAAATTGGCTTTTGGTCACCCAGGACAAATGGGTGTTGGACATTATAAATCAAGGCTACAAGTTTTATTTTCACACCTTTCCTCCTTTCAAAGGCATGCCAGATGTACCTCCTCAGCAAAGGCTGGAGGCTCACAAACAAATTTCTTTGCTTTTACAAATGGGGGCAATCCAGGTGGTACCTCCGTCAGAAGTAGGCCTAGGGTTTTATTCTTGCCTATTCCTTGTACCAAAGAAAGGAAACACTTGGAGGCCAATTCTGGATTTGTCCATTCTCAATACATACCTGGACATTCCAAAGTTCAAGATGTTAACTTTACAGCAACTTCTGCCTCTGCTAGGCAAAGATCACTGGATGGTAACTCTGGATCTCGAAGAGGCTTATCTTCACATTCCTATCAGGCCCAGCTGCAGGAGATTCCTGCGTTTTCGGGCTGGTACTTTTCATTATCAGTTCTCTGCATTGCCCTTTGGCTTATCTACTGCGCCCAGGGTGTTCACAAAGGTCCTGGCTCCTGTGATAGCCTTCTTAAGACTGAGAGGAATACAAATTTATCCTTATCTGGACGATTGCCTGATTCTTGCTCTAGACAAAGACAAGTTACTTCAACATCTACAGTATGTAATGGCAGTTTTAAGGTGCCTAGGGTATTCTGTGAAAGAAACAAAGTCCAGTCTAGTACCCTCTCAGGACATGTGCTTTCTGGGTGTGAGACTGAATACAGCCTCTCAGATGGCTTTTTTGACCCCGGACAAACAAAGAAATCTTCACCTATACTTCAAGCAGTTATCACTAATGTCCAGGCTGACTGCAAGGACAGTCCTTCAAGCCTTGGGGTTCATGGCATCTTGCATTCTGGTACTTCCCAATGCCAAACTGCATATGAGGAAGCTACAATGGTATCTCAAAAGTGTATGGACTCAACACTGCCACGATTTGGACACTATCATTCAGATAATACCTTGCATCCAGAAGGAATTCTTGTGGTGGGCTCAGGAATGTCACCTAAACAAGGGACTCTCTGTGACCCGACCAGAGGCGAGTCAGATCTTAACGACGGATGCCTCAGACCTGGCTTGGGGAGCGCACTTCAATGGAAAATGGATTCAAGACACGTGGCCTCCCAGACTACAGCATTTGCATATCAACATGAAGGAGATGTTAGCAGTCCAATTTGCCCTGATGGCCTTCAAGGATCTACTTCAGCCAGGACAGGTGTTGATTCAAACAGACAACACAACAGTCATGTGGTACATCAACAAGCAGGGGGGAACCCATTCTTACCCTCTTTGCAGACAAGCTATGATTTTGTGGGAGACTGCTCTGAGTTTGCACATCACTCTTCAAGCACGGTTTCTGCCAGGAGCACAGAACTCCTTAGCAGATGTATTGAGCAGACAAATTGTGGATCCCCACGAGTGGAAATTGGATCCTCACGTATTCCAACAGTTGACAGTGGCTTGGGGAACTCCAGACATAGATCTGTTCGCTTCTCCACTAAATTTCCAAATGCCAAAATTTTGCACAAAGATGTTTCACCCAAAAGCTTGGAAAGTGGATGCTCTATCTTTCAGTTGGAACAACCTTCACGTCTATGCTTTCCCTCCTCTGCCTCTCCTTCCCAAGGTACTCTTGAAAGTCAGACAGGACAAGCCTTGCATGATTTTAATAGCACCAGATTGGCCATGTCAGCACTGGTATCCTCTGCTGAGGAGTTTAATACAGGAGCCTCCTTGGCCTTTGCCACCAATTCCACACCTGTTGTCCCAGGCAAGCAATCATTTTCTCAATGTCAGGGTACAGTCCCTGCATCTGACAGCATGGCGTATTCTGTTTTAGACCCTGGGGGGTATCAGCTTCCTCAACAAGTTTTGAATGTCATTTTGGAAGCCAGACGGCCTAGTGCTAGAAAAGTTTATGCTGATAAATGGAAGAGATTTTTTCTTTGGAGCACAGCAAAGAGCTTTGATGTTTCAGTGCCTAATTTGAGTTTTACACTACAGTACCTTACTGAATTATTAGACAAGGGTTTGTCTTTCTCCTCCGTGAAAGTTCATGCTGCAGCCATTTCTGCTCACTATGATTGTGACCCTCCTTTATTTTCTCACCCTTTGTTTAAGCAATTTCTTAGAGGGGCAAAAAACCATAAGACCCCCACGTAGAGCTCCTACTCCTTCCTGGGATCTCAATTTTGTGTTGGAAAAGCTTACTTTACCTCCTTTTGAACCAGCAGCTACGTCTGAGTTGAAGTTTTTGTCCTGGAAGACTGCTTTTTTGTTGGCCATTACGTCTGCTAGAAGGGTATCTGAATTACAGGCTCTCATGGCAGTTGAACCCTTCCTGATATTTCATAAGGATAGGGTGTCCTTGCGTACTAACCCTACTTTTATGCCTAAAGTTATTTCTAATGTGGCCTTAAACCAGTCCATTCATTTGCCTACTTTTTATGCTGATCCCCAAAATAAAGGGGAAAAAGTCTTGCATTCTTTGGATATTCACAGGCAGTTACGCTAATATTTGAGCAGAACTAAAGAATTCAGGCAGACTCAACAGTTATTTATTTCTTTTGCTTTGGGTTCACAGGGGAAGGCTGTTTCTAAGCAAACTATTTCTAAGTGGATTGGCCATTGTATTGCTTTTTGTTATTCTCATCATGGAAAGGATGTTCCTGCTGGGATCAGACCTCATTCCACTAGGGCTACCGCCACTTCTACTGCTTTTTTAAGGGGGGTAGCTACTAAGGATATTTTGGAGGCAGCTACTTGGAGTTCAGTGCACACTTTTACTAAACATTACCATCTCCCTCTTTATTCTAAGTCTAGGGCTGGGTTTGCCACTGCAGTTTTACAGGGCATGTTGGCAGTTCCTAATGCTTTTTAGTTTACCAGCCTCCCTTTACCTTTGCTTTGGGATTCTACCCACAGGTTATGACTGCAGCAATGTGAGACGAAGAACATAGTACAGTTTTGTACCTACCATAAATGTAGATGTTCGAGGATCCACATTGCTGCAGTCCAATTTTCCCTCCCTCCTTCCCCTCTTTAGTTTGGGGTTGCTGTGTTTCTTTTGGGATACTTATTATGTTATCTACCGAGCCCCCGGTTCTTCCTTCGGCCGAAAGCATGCCTCCGATAGCCGAGGCCTCACAGAGCAGGGCTGAATCTGCTACTGAATTTACTGCTACAGAAGCAGGCACCCAGGATTTGTCAGACACTATTCCTTTAGACATATCTACCCCTGCACGTGGGGCTGCTTGACCCTCTGCTTCTATGTCTATCAAGGCTTTTGCCAGGGCTAAAGCAGCTAAATCTTCTAAGGCCTTACCTGCTAAAACTCCTTCACATATGCCTACCTCTAGTTCCCAAATACTCAGCCTGGCTGAGGATCTCATTTCTTTGATCAGGGGATCCCAACCTCACCCAGACAGGGCCTCTCAACCCCCTCCAGACAAGAGGCCTAGGACTGAACCCCCGGAACCTGTCTCTACAGATTATTCCTCGGATGACTCAGACATTTCAGACCCTCACGAAGGCCCATATTCTCCTTATGAGGATTCTGATGCAGAAGACTCCATTCCTTCTGCTTCTCCTCCTGAAGAATTTTCCTTTGGGGAAACCTTGCATGCTATGAGGGAACACTTCCAATGGCAGGGCCAGGATTTTTCAGATTCAAGGAAAAGGCTAAGGACCTTTTTACACTTACCAGAGCATAGGCCTTTAGCCATTCCGCCAGTACTAACAGTGGTTGATGATGCATATAATGATGCCTGTACTGCCCCTGATTCTCTTCCTCCGGCCCCTGCCAAGCCAGACAGATATTACAGGGTCCCGGACACACACTACCATTTGTATAAGGCTCCTGTTGCAGACCCTGAAACCATTTCACAGGGCCCTAAAGGTGTGGCAGCTGCCTCTGCCAAAAACCCTCTTCCCTCTGAAAGGGAATCTAGAGCATTAGAGAGAGGGGGTAAAAAGGTTTATACTTCTGCTATTCTTTCGGCCAGGGCCTTGAACTGTCAATTTCACATGATTCAGTACCAGGAATTTTTGTTAGACCAGCTAAATAAAAAAACTGTCTTCTCCTGAACCTTTAGACTGCAAGTCCCTTCAGGATTTGGTACATAACTCTCAGCAGGTCAGTAACCATTTCTTAAAATGTGGCTATGATGCACTGGAGGCTTCCTTTAGATCAGCTATGACTGAAACAGTGATTCGAAGGCATGCCTGGTTAAAAGAACAATCCTTACCAGACCATGTTAAGTCAAAACTCCTAGATGCTCCCATGGAGAAACAAAGTTTGTTTGGCTCCCCTGCACAGGAGGTTCTAAAGAAGGTGGAAGAAAAAGCAAAATCTGTCCAAACAGTCAAGGATTTCTTACAGGTCCAACCTCCGAGGTTTAGCAGAAATTGGCCTTCGAAGAATTGGTCCTTTCCAGACAACTCCAGAGCGCAGAGAGGCAGAAATAGACGCCCAAGAGGCACAGGTCAATCTAGGGGTGCCTACAGGGGACGTCAGTGGCAACCTACCAACCAGAGAAGTACTGCCACAGATTCAACTACAACCACTTCCACAGGGCAGACACAATGACTTGGCTCTAGTTCCGCCTACCAGGGAACAACTGGAAGCACCCTTGGGCGGAAAGCTAGCCTTATTTTCCGACAACTGGCATTACATTACAGGAGACAAATGGACTTTACAAACAATAGACAAGGGCTACAGGTTTCACTTCCACACTCTACCAAAAAAGAGAGGAATGCCAAACCTACCACCAAGCCAAAACAGACGGCTCTAAGACAAATCAACAACTTGCTAAGGATGAGAGCTATAGAAGAGGTACCACCTATGGAACAAGGCCAAGGATTTTACTCCAGGATTTTCCTTGTACCAAGAAAAGAAAATCAATGGAGACCTATTCTAGACTTGTCCGCACTGAACACATACCTCATTGTTCCAAAATTCAAAATACTGACCCTCCAGCAGCTTCTTCCCATGCTGGGCAAGGAGTCTTGGCTGGTGACTCTAGATCTTAAGGAGGCATACCTGCACGTCCCTATACGACCAGATTGCAGAAGACACCTTAGATTTCTTGCAGGATCAGAGCATTATCAATTCTCAGCATTGCCTTTTGGCTTATTATCTACTGCGCCCAGAGTATTCATGAAATGCCTGGGATCAGTAATTGCTCATTGCAGGCTTCAGGGAATTCAAATTTACCCATACCTGGACGACTGCCTAATACAAGCGGACAACAAGGCAAAATTAACAAAAGATTTGGAAAATGTCATACAACTGTTGCAAGCCTTGGGATACACAGTCAACATGCAAAAGTCAAGACTAGTACCATCCCAAAGGATAACATTCTTGGGTGCAGAACTGGATACATCAACTCAGATGGCTTTTCTCACAGAAGAAAAACAAAAGCAACTACCAGTCTACTTCATGACATTAACAACACAAACTCAGCTTACTGCAAGAAAAGTCCTGCAAGCCCTGAGCTACATGGCATCCTGCATAATATTGGTTCTGCATGCCAGGCTGCATATGAGAAATCTACAGTGGTACCTAAGGAATGTATGGTCTCAACACAAGCACAGTCTAGAAGTCCAGATTCCAATAATTCCATGCCTGAAGCAAGAATTCCTGTGGTGGGCTCAGGCCTGTCATTTGAACAGAGGCTTGCCTTTCCACAAACCTCATCCAAGCCAGACCATCACCATGGACGCCTCAGACCTAGGATGGGGGGCACACATGGTGGACAAGTGTATACAAGGCCTATGGACCCAAGACCAGCTGAATCTACACATAAATCTAAAGGAGATGCTGGCAGTGAAACATGCGATCCAGGCATTCAGACCACTCCTTCAACAGGGTCATCTGCTGATAAGGACAGACAATACCACAGTCATGTGGTACATCAACAAACAGGGAGGTACACATTCATATCCTCTATGCCGGATGGCAATGGACCTGTGGAATGTGGCCCTGAATCTCAACATTCAACTCCAGGCCAGATTTGTACCAGGAAAAGAAAATTCTCTAGCAGACACCTTAAGCAGAACTACCACGGATGCTCACGAATGGATGCTGCATCCAGATATCTTCAAAGCCATAACAAAGAAATGGGAACTACCAGAGATAGACCTGTTCGCCTCCCCACACAACCACCAATTGAAGAAATTCTGCACAAGAGCATACCACCCACTTGCTTGGAGGGTGGACTCCCTTTCCTTCAGCTGGAAAAACCTGACAGCATATGCATTTCCACCTCTTCCCTTGATGTACAAAGTTCTACTGAAGATCAAAGAGGATCAGCCAAGGGTAATCCTGATAGCTCCAGACTGGCCAAGGCAACACTGGTACCCGCTACTGAGAAGCATGTCTCGGACACACGCATGGCTTCCACCTCTATGTCCCTTACTTCTAACACAGGACAACTACAAGACCCTACATCCAAACTTGAAAACACTGCAGCTAGCTGCTTGGAATATTGCATAAAACAAAATACCCCAGGTTTATCTCAGAGGGTTAAGGACATTATCCTGGAGGCACGCAGACCCTCCACAAGGAAGACTTATTCAGCCAAGTGGAAAAGATACCTCATTTGGAGTGCAGCAAAGGGAGAAAATGTCTCATTGGCAAACATAGCACACATCCTGGAATATTTAGCAGAACTGTTCCACAATGGCCTGTCTTACTCCTCCATTAAGATTCATGCATCAGCAATTTCAGCAGAATACAGCATGGATCCTCCTGTCTTCTCTCATCCTCTACTCAGGCAGTTCTTGAGAGGAATCAAAAATGTAAAACCTCCAAGGAAACCACCTTTACCTACATGGGATCTCAACTTTGTGCTGGAAAAGTTAACACTTCCTCCTTTTGAACCAGCAGCAACAGCAGAATTACAGTTCTTGTCTTGGAAAACTGCTTTCCTGCTAGCAATTACTTCAGCAAGAAGGGTATCTGAGTTACAGGCATTAATGGCAGTACAACCCTTCCTTATCTTCCATCAGGACAGAGTCTCTGAGAACTAACCCTACCTTTATGCCAAAAGTGGTCTCCAGAGCATCATTGAACCAAGCGATTCATTTACCTACATTCTTCCCCAACCCACAGAACAGGGGGAAAGACTGCTACATACCTTGGATGTGCACAGACAATTACGCTACTATCTGGACAGAACTAAGACCAGCAGAAAAACTGACCAGCTTCTGGTAGCATATGCAACAGGAATGCAAGGAAAAGCAATTTCAAAACAGACAATCTCAAAATGGATAGGAAATTGCATTCGATTTTGCTACTCTTTTCATGGAAAGACAACTCCTGATAATATCAGACCTCATTCCACAAGAGCTACAGCCACCACTACAGCTTTCCTACGAGGAGTGGCTACCAAAGACATTTTAGAAGCTGCTACTTGGAGCTCCGTGCATACATTTGCCAAGCATTATAATCTTCCCTTATACTCTAGATCCCGAGCAGGTTTTGCAACTGCTGTTTTGCAAGGGATCTTAACTACACCATCTTTATCTTAGTGCCTCCTCCCCAGTTTGGCTATGGTATTCTACCCATATGTTAGGACTGCAGATGCATCCTTGAAGGACATAGTACAGTTTTGTACCTACCATAAATGTAGATGTCCAATAGGTATGCATCTGCAGTCAGGATTACCCACCCTCCTTCCCCTCTGTGGTACTCCTAGGGTATTTACCCCTCTTTTAGCTAGCTGGGGGAATCTATTATGGTGTATTTGTTTGTATATATCTATATATATATATTTTTATATTGTTTGCTCTCTACTGTTTGGAATTATTTGCATTTATCCAAATTTAGCCTTCCTAGAGGGCACCTGGCATCTGGAGCAAGAAACACTGAGGAAAATGGCGTCGGCTGATGCCTTTATACCCAATAAACAGCAGCTATGACGTCGGGTGAAGTGCGACATCAGCCGAGGCCAGACCCAGACTTTGGAATCCGGCCGACCGAAGGGCTGCCTGAGGCAGGACAACCCATATGTTAGAACTGCAGATGCATACCTATCGGACATCTACATTTATGGTAGGTACAAAACTGTACTTTCCTTCTCCTCAGTTTGCTAGTGAGTGGGACCTATATACCTTTGATTTGCACAGGCAGCTCAAGTATTATTTGGATAAAACCAAGGCCATTCGTAAGTCTGACAAGCTTTTTGTTTCTTTTCACCCCAGGACATTGGGTTTAGCTGTTTCTAAGCAAACCATCTCCTCCTGGTTATCTAAGGCCATTTTGTTTTATTATTCTTTTCATGGCAAGTGTCTGCCTACTTCAGTTAAAGCTCATTCCCCTAGACTTGTTGCCTCTTCTGGTGTTTTCTTCAAGGGTTTTGACACCAATTCCATCCTGGAAACTTGCCACTTGTTCTTTAGTTCATATCTTTACTAAACTTATAAATTGGATATGGTTTCTAGGGCCAGAGCACGATTTGCTAGGGCCATCCTGCATGGGTTTGCTGAGGGCTTTTCCCAGCCTTCCACCTCCCATTCTTTTTCCTTGAGCTTTTGTACTCTCCCTAAAGTGAAGACTACTGCGACAGTGATATAGAAGGACATAGTACAGTTGTGTAAAATCTTAACCGTAACAGTGGATGTCCTTTTCTTCACTGTTGCTGTATCTGGTCTCTCCCATTTCCCTCTTTCTTCTGGACTTTGCTTTGGTTACCTTCCTGGCCGAGTGTCTCCCTTTTTCATCTGCATTTTCTCCCTCTGGATGTGTATAACCTCCTTTTATCCTGAGGAGACTGTTCTCTACTTGAGGAATTCAGTTCTGGGTAACTGCATCCATACATCACAAATATGCCGTTCATTGTGTATGAGGAGCATACGCGTGACATGCTGTGCATACAAGATCCAAAAGCTTTGGTATAGTGGCCTGACGTTGGGCTATCCTATTCAGGAGAATCCTTAAGGTGAAGAATACTGCAACAGTGAAAAAAAGGACATCTACTGTTATGCTAAGATTTTACACAGCTGCGCTTTATCTTTGGAAATGCAGCAGGTGACCTCTGTAGAGTTCATTCAGAACACACTGGTCAGACTTCTGTTTTGATTAATTGCTTGCAGCTTTTTTTCTCATGGTCTTCAAGTAAAAAGCTGCTGCTGATGAAAAATAAATATATACTATTTTTGCAAATGCTAGAAAGAAATACAATTTTTCATGATTTTAATCTTTTCTCTTAAATTTCTAGCCTGTTAGTGTAATCTACAGATGAAACTTTTTTAAAGCAAAGAACATTAGTCCAGATTTCCACATGTATAAAATCAGGGGAAATTATTGTATTTTAATACACGTAAAATATGATCAATATATTTCTACATCCTTCAGCAGCCCAAGATCTCCATATTTATTTCTTAATTCCATCCTTTCCATCTTTTACATTGTAAAGACGTCATATGTTATAGTTAGGGTAAAGTACTTTCTTTAGTATCACTAGCATAAACAACAGTCACTGATAACCCCCCACTTCACATTTAAAATACTTCTGCATACCAGACATCACTTCTTCTTTCGGCTTTTCCCGATTAGGAGTCACCACAGCAGACCACCTGACTGCTCATGATTAGCAGTTTGCCAACCTGGAGCCCAACCTTCCACAGAAGGCACACATACTCACGCCAATTTGGTGTGTCCAATCCATCTACCAAATGTCTTTGGGATGTGGGAGGAAACCAGAGCACCCGGAGGAAACCCACACACCACAGGGAGGACATGCAGACTCCGCACAGAAGGCACCCCAGCCGAGGATCGAACCGGAGAACCTCTTGCTGTAAGGCGGCAATGCTAACCGCTGCACCACTGCGGCCGCCCTTGCATACCAGACATCACTGCTTTACAATAAATCTTGCACTTTACATCAGAAAATTTATTATACAAATACTAACAAAAGCATTTACTACTACATTTCCCATCACTGTCCTAAACCTCAGTAGCAAAGTTGGGATTTGCTTTAGAGTCCTCCCACCAGTTTAATGCAGTCATCAAACTTTCATTCTTTTTCAGACACTTTCTTGCAGGACCACAGTTCTCATGGCTAAACTGTATCTGATGGGAATAACAATTTACAGTTTTCCAAGTTATTCACTCATTTCACATTGCTTATCTTCATCACGTCAACCCTTGATGACCAGTCTCTGGTTCAAGTCCAATGTGCTGCTAATTCTTCTAGCTGTCTCTTGGGCTTTTTCTTTCCTTTGGGACAATGGAAAATGTTTCACAAACAAGTCTGTGGACATTATTATTGTCAGAAGAATGAGAAGCAGCCCATCCTCAGCTTGTTGACTGTTTGTTGGCTAAACTTTGTTTCCTTCTTTAACTTGTTCTGCATCCAAAGATGTCTGATCCTTCAAGAAAAAAAATATTCTGAAGACAACTGGATATAACATCTTGAATCTCACACCTGCCTCTTGGCATCCCATGACTGCAGAGACAAACTTGCTACTCATCTGCTTGGTGTATATTAATTATTCAGTACCCACAAACACTCTGGTCACAGTTTTGTTGCAAGGAGGTTTTTTTCTGCTGGTATGACTGAAAATATCGATACTAACTGCTTTCTGTTGGCCAGAATTGGAATATGCATATGATATACCTTATTAACAAATCCTGCTATGGAATGTCAGTAGAGTTGCTTGTTAGCACGTTCATAAATTTAATACAGTCTATTCCTTCCAGTTTATCTGGTATATCAGAAAGTCTCAGTTTTTCTCTGTGGGATCTGTCAGCCATTTGCTGAACCAACTGCAAGGTTCTTCCTTGCCAGAGTGTTTTTTTTTTTAATCCTTTTCTGGTTGATTTTCTTTTACTTCCTACAGATTTAATATTTCCTTGCATCCAGGCAGTGTAATGATGTTCCTTACCACTTTATTTTCATGCTGGGAGAAATCTAATCAACCTGCTGCAGCTCAGTGTGCATCTGTCTTGGACATCCCAGCTCCTGCTTTCCATTCATATCAAAATCACATGCCACATTCATTCCTTCTATATGAAACCGGCATGATGACGACAAAGTTTTACAGAGGGGGCACCTGACATCTGGGACAAGAAAAACTAAAGAAAATGGCGTCTGCTGTTTGTTTTATACCCCTGATGACCTGACGTCATGGAAGAGGAGACGGCAACCGACGCAGGACCCAAGACTTTGGAATTCAGGCCGACTGAGGGCAACCAGCCAGCAGATTACCCAAATGTAATGACTGCAACAGTGAATTCACTCTAACATCTACATTTATGGTAAGTGTACACAACTGTACTGTTTAGATCATGTACTGCATTCTCATGTGAAGTGGCATGCTTTGTTGTACTCCAAGCCTACCATGTGTTTAAATGTAGTGCTACTTTGGCATTTTCAGTGGTAAATTTAAGCTATGCCACAGGGGCGCACACCTCCTCCTTTTAAAAAGATTGTGCATGTGCTAGCACTTAATTTAAAGATATCCCCTTTTGTTGTACTTCTCCATATCTTGCCATGTTGTTTAAACTGCAACACGCACGATGCAGCCAGCCCATCAGTAATCCACAGTTGTTGCATAGTCAAAAATTAGTGTGCATCTTTTTCTTTCGGTATACAGTATTTGTTAGCCTCGCCAGACCCATTTCCAAAATTTACTGATTCAGGTTCCATTTCTTGATTGGAAGAGAGTAGGCAGGCAGTGTTTTTAGTCATTTAAATGGACAATCAGTGTTTAACTTTTGCACCGAATGAAACTTGTCCTGAGACCTTCCAGTTGTTCTGCCCACTTTACCTCATCATCGTTAGCTTAACTTCTGGTGTCACATTTACTTTATGCAGCCCGTTCCCCTCACAGACTTCAGTCAAAACACTTTTCTAAGATCACTGTTTATTTATGTTCAGTTTAGCTCCATCCAACAAGTGCTTAAGACTAAGTTTAAAAAGCATCTTTATTTGTTGATGTTCATCGTGCATACAGCTGCAGGCATAACAGATGGGTTCTCTTGCCGTCAGGCGGGTCCTCGGTCGGCCGAATTCCAAAGTCTAGGTCCGGCGTCGGTTTTCGTCGCTTCTTCCCTGACGTCAGTGCGACAGGGGTATAAAGGAACCAGCCAACGCCATTTTCTTCAGTCTTTCTTGCCGCGCGGTGCCCGAAGCAGAAGCAGTTCGCAAGTGCCGGTCGGCCAGCTCCTGAAATTACGAAAATTTTGAAACCGAAGTCTTCTTGAAAGCCAAGTACCCCGTTGGGGAAACTTTGCTTGCCTCAGACCGATGTCAGACAAAGTTAATAATTGTATTTCATGTGGGAAGCAAATACCGCATAAGGATTTACATTCCTTCTGTATGCCTTGTTTAGGCCCAGACCACGACGTCTCGGTCTGTCGTTTTTGTGCTACATTCAACAAACGCACCATTAAGCGTCGGGCGGAGTTCGCCCAGCATTATTTTGGAAAAACATTTAACTATATTATGTCATCGGATACTCCGACTCCAGTTTTGTCTAAAAAACGCAAAGATAAGGACAGACACACGAGGTCCGCGGCCTCTACCGACACCACGCCAAAGCCGACTACACGTGGTCCGGTTCTCAGCAAGGCACTTATGCAGCCCCTGACTACCGACGACACTTCATTGGCGGTGTCTCCTGTGCCCGAGGTCGCAGGCTCCTTGGCCCACACCCCGACTACAGATACCGAAGCCACTAGGTGTTGAACCTCAAAATGTGGACAGGTCTACCTCCACTCAAGGTGTCTTCAGACCTTCCTCTTCTTTCTCCATCAAGGTTTTCACGAAGTCTAAAGCAGCCATGCATTCTAAGAGACAAGCTACACAGGGCCCATCTCCAGGCCCCATGCCTAAAAAAAACAGATGCTTAAAATGGCTGAGGATTTAATTACTCTTATCAGGGGTTCACAACCCCCACCAGACAAAAGGCCCAGAGTGGAGGAAGAATCCCCCTCCTCAGATCAGGGCTCCATTATTTCAGAGCACTCTGATGATCAGGAACATTCTTACTCCCCTTTTGAAGACTCTGATGCAGAGGAGTCCATTCCTTCTGTATCCCCCCCCAGAGGATTACTCATTTGGGGAAACTTTGCATACCTTAAGGGATCACTTCCACTGGGAAGGCCAAGATTATTCAGATTCCAAGAAAAGGCTTAGAGAATTTCTCTTGCTACCTCAGCACAGGCCTCTGGCTATACCTCCTGTCTTGGACATCCTAGATGATGTTTACTCGGAGGCCAGCCTTAACCCGGATTCTCTGCCTCCAGCCCCAGTCAAGCCTGACAGGTACTACAGGGTTCCTGACTCACACCAATTTCTATACAAAAGCCATGCTGCTGACCCAGAAACCATCTCACAGGGCCCCAAGGGAATTAAGGCCTCCACTGCTAAAAACCCATTACCTTCAGAGAGAGATTCCAGATCCTTAGAAAGGTGGGGAAAAAGGTATATACCTCGGCTACCTTAACCATGAGGGCCTTAAACTGTCAGTTCCATATGCTAAAATACCAACAGTTTTTGTTATCACAATTGAAAAGTAAAATGTCACAACCTGAACAACCAGACTTGAAGGAGTTGCAGGATTTGATGCATAGTGCAGAACAAGTGGGTAAGCATACCTTACAATGTGGTTTTGATGCTCTAGAGGCCTCATGTAGAGCTGCTGTTACAGGATCAGTCATACGTAGACATGCCTGGCTCAAGGAACAAACCTTGCCTGATCATGTCAAAGCTAAATTACTAGATGCCCCTCTACAAAAGGATGTATTATTTGGTGCTAATGCTGAGGCGGTATTAAGGAAAATGGAGGAAAAGGCTAAATCAATGCAAACTGTGAAAGATTTTCTACAGGTACAACTCCCACGTTTCAGTAGAAATTGGCCTTCCAAAAATTAGTCCTTTCCAGCCACGGACAGACCCCAAAGAGGTAGATACAGGCGCCCGAGGGGCAGAGGACAATCCCAAGGATCGTTTAGAGGCAGACAATGGCAAGCTCCTGCACAAAGAGGTGGTGAGGATAACTCGCAATCAGTCAGAAAGCAAGCCCAATGACTTTCCCCTTTGCATGCCAAGCAAGACTCAAATGGCAGCCCCCTTAGGAGGAAAACTGGCATTATTTTCAAAAAATTGGCATATTGTCACAAAAGACAAATGGATCCTGGACATTATAAACAGAGGCTACAGATTCCATTTTCACACCCTTCCAAAAATGAGGGGCATGCCAAACCTGCCACACAATCAAAGGGCAGAGGCACAAAGGCAAATTACAGATCTCATAGACATGAAAGCTATTCAAGAGGTACCTACGCACGAACAAGGTCAGGGTTTTTATTCCAGACTATTCCTGGTACCAAGGAAGGGAAAAGATTGGAGACCTATTTTGGACCTACCCATCTTAAACACATTTCTACTCGTACCAAAATTCAAGATGCTCACTCTACAGCAGCAGCTTCCCATGCTGGGCAAGGAGTCTTGGCTGGTAACATTGGACCTCAAGGAGGCATACCTGCATGTCCCAATCAGACAAAATTGCAGAAGATACCTCAGATTTCTTGCAGGTTCAACCCATTATCAATTCTCTGCATTGCCCTTTGGCTTATCTACTGCGCCCAGAGTATTCACAAAATGCCTGGCATCAGTAATTGCCTACTGCAGACTTCAAGGGATACAAATCTACCCCTATTTGGACGACTGCCTGATCCAAGCGGACAGCAAGCACATTCTTCTAAAACATCTGGCTTATGTAATAATGTTGTTGAACTCTCTGGGATACACAGTCAACAAAAAGAAATCGAGGCTAATACCCTCTCGGAAGATAATTTTCCTGGGTGCCAACTTGGACACAAACACCCAGATGGCCTACCTCACGCCAGAGAAGCAGGGGCAACTAACTCAATACTTCAGAGCACTAGTAAATTGCACCAGGCTGACTGCAAGGAAAATCCTGCTGGCGCTGGGATTCATGGCATCTTGTATCTTACTAATCCCATGTGCAAAGCTGCATATGAGGAAACTTCAATGGTACCTGAAAAACCTATGGTCTCAACACAGCCACAGTTTGGAAACAATAATACCACTAATTCCATGTCTACAAAAGGAATTTCTGTGGTGGGCTCAAGCATGCCAAACAAACACAGGTCTTCCATTCAGCAAGCCTCAAGCAAATCAAGTCATCACAACAGACGCCTCGGACTACGCCTGGGGGGGCGCACATGACAGATCGGTGCATTCAGGGCAAATGGTACCAAAAAGAAAAGCACCTTCACATCAATCAATGGGAAATGCTAGCAGTAATAAATGCTGTTATAGCTTTCAAGGACCTTCTGCAACCAGGTCAACTATTGATAAGGACGGACAACACCACAGTTATGTGGTACATAAACAGGGAGGAACACATTCATACCCCTTATGCAGACTGGCCATGTCACTTTAGAACATGGCCATGGACTTACAAATCGAACTACAAGCACAGTACTTGCCAGGCAAGGAAAACATGCTGGCAGACAACCTAAGCAGAAATATGACAGATCCACACAAATGGAAGTTACATCCAAAAGTTTTTACAGAGATAATCCAAGCATGGGGAAGGCTAGACATAGATCTCTTTGCCTCCCACAAAAATCACCAATTGACAAAATTCTGCTCAAGGATTTTCCATCTAAAGGCCTGGAGAGTGGACGCTCTCTCTTTCAGTTGGACATCAATGACAGTTTATGCCTTCCCACCTCTTCCTCTGCTGCCCAAAGTTCTATTGAAAACCAGAGCAGACAGACCAAAGATGATTCTCATTGCTCCAGACTGGCCAAGACAACACTGGTACCCACTCCTGAGGAGCCTGACTCATTCCCCACCATGGACCCTGCCTCTAATGCCTCTTCTCCTGACTCAGCACAGCTTCAAAACTCTTCACAGCCAGCTAAAAACACTCAATCTAGCCGCATGGAAGATTCCTTAGCATCACAACAGACCCTACTCTCCAAGGAGGTGCAGGATGTCATTTTGGAGGCCAGAAGGCCGTCAACTAGAAAAGCTTACTCCGCAAAATGGAAACGGTTTTGTGTCTGGAATGAGAAAAAGGGCCAGGATCCTGGAAAACTGAATTTACCTCAAATACTACAGTATCTAGCTGAGCTGCTAAGCAGTGGACTTTCATTCTCCTCCATCAAAATTCACGCCTCAGCCATTTCTGCAGAATACAACACTGATCCACCCTTATTCTCTCACCCTCTCTTAAGACAGTTCCTCAGAGAGGCTAAGAATCTAAGACCCCCAAGGAAACGACCAATACCTGCTTGGGATCTCAATTTCATTCTGGAAAAACTGACCTTGCCTCCCTTTGAGCCAGCTGCCTCATCAGATTTGCAATATTTGTCCTGGAAAACAGCTTTCCTTCTGGCTATTACGTCAGCTCGTAGAGTTTCAGAACTACAAGCTCTCATGGCTGTGCAGCCTTTTATCATCTTCCATCAGGACAGAGTCTCCTTACGAACCAACCCGTCCTTTATGCCTAAAGTGGTATCCAGGGTAGCTTTGAATCAGGCCATACACTTACATACCTTTTATCCTAATCCTCAAAACAAAGGGGACAGATTACTACATTCCTTGAACATCCACAGACAACTGCAGTATTATTTGGACAGAACAAAGCCTTTCAGAAAATCAGAACAGCTCTTTGTGTCCTATGATGTAGGAGCTCAAGGAAAGCCAATTTCCAAACAGACAATCTCAAAATGGATAGCCCACTGCATACGCTTTTGCTATTCTTTTCATGGCAGAACTGTACCTACAGGCATCAGATTTCACTCCACAAGGGCCACAGCTACCTCAGCAGCTTTCCTCAGAGGAGTCCCTACCAAAGATATTTTGGAAGCAGCCACTTGGAGTTCTGTGCATACCTTCTCCAAGCACTATCACCTACCATTATACTCCAAAACTAGAACAGGCTTTGCCACTGCAGTCTTGCAGGGCATCCTGGCTCCTCCTAGTTCCACCTAGTGCCTACCACTCCTTTCTTAGCTTTGGGATTCTACCCATCTGTTATGACTGCAGCTGTATGCACGATGAACATAGTACAGTTTTGTACCTACCATAAATGTAGATGTTTGATTGCTAATACAGCTGCAGTCCAGGTTTCCCTCCCTCCTTCCCCTCTTGGGACAGGCCTATTGGCTAACACCTCCTCATACAACCTGTTTGGGGTATTCTTTTATGGTGTATTAGCTTGCAGCTACTGTGTTTTGATTATATTGCATTGCTTTATTACACAAATTTATGTATTGCCTTCCTCCTGGGGGCACCTGAATCTGGGGCAAGAAAAACTGAAGAAAATGGCGTTGGCTGGTTCCTTTATACCCCTGTCGCACTGACGTCAGGGAAGAAGCGACAACCGACGCCGGACCTAGACTTTGGAATTCGGCCGACCGAGGACCCGCCTGACTGCAGGAGAACCCATCTGTTATGACTGCAGCTGTATTAGCACTCGAACATCTACATTTATAGTAGGTACAAAACTGTACTTTTCTGTTTACGTCTTCTTCATAATATAACAGCCAGCAGTATAGGTGAAAAAGTTTGCAGCTGTAGCAATACGTACTAAGTGTGCAATTGCACCATCCTGGCATTCTTCTTACTTCAGAGTATAGCAATCTCAGAAATTAGTATGTATGACAATTACAATTTCAGGTTCTTTACAGTCCAATTCTAACAGTGATTTTTCTAATGTACTGGTTTATAATACATTGCTTGTTTCTGCACGGGGATTGGAATGTGCAAATGTCTAATTTCACTCCATAACTCTCAACTGTACCGATTTTCGCTGAATGCCCAGATTTTTGACACACATTTGGAGTCTGTTTTTATAAAGTTGTGGTTATCTGGCAATTTAGTTGCAAATAGAAAATAATGACAGACACTTGAGTTTTATACTTCATGTCCTTTACCTGAGTTTGCAAGAGCAAAATATAAAAATTGTCCTTATTTTCAGTCCATTGTCCCATAAAAGGCTTGTCCAGATTTCTTAGTCTAAGAAGATGATAGGCATGCATCATTCACATACACAGAATTGCATTTCCCCAGTGGTTCGTATGTTTATGTATATATGTGCTAGTATGCGAGAACTTGAATGTGCGAGTATATATGGTACAGAGAGAGATGATAGGTTGGTGTGTGCACATGTGGGGAGAGGGAGAGAAGACCATCCTAAAACTGTATTTTTTTTTCTTTTATTACTCAGTTCACTTACTTGAGCATTTCTAGACAGAATTAAAGTGAACTGCTCTGCACTAAATTGTGCATAGCAGATGGGTGGATGGCCTAATGGTTAAGGTGTTTGCCTTACAAACACAAGGTACAGGGTTTGAATCTTACAGGGGATAATTGGCTAGGCTTAAAATGGCTCTCAAGGACAGTTAGCCTAGTACTAATCTATGAACCTATGAAAACTTGCCTCTCCAAATAAAGCTGCAGTATAATAAGAACTGTCCCAAAGGGAAAACCAAGTGTCCACTGTAAGTATTCCTGTTAAATTTTAAAGGTATGCTTGACTGTTGCAGACAACAAGTAGATAAATGGACTGTTTCATAGTGAAATCTGATTCTAAGGCATGAAAAGCTACATTATTAAGTTGTCTTTGAGAGGTAAAAAAATATATTTTTAAGTAAAATTGGATATTGCATGTGAAGTATGGTGGTGATTATTTTTACGTGATCTGTTTAACTTAATTCATGGTCCTCATGTACAGACATATGTATATGAATTTTAAAAAAGGAAGATGTTTGTATGGGGCACAGTCCTTTTAATGCTGACATAATTGTTGCACTGATTAGCATGTCATGATTCTTCCACTGTGGTTCCTGATGGAATTTAGACCACATCTGGTGTTTATGAAACTTCCTAATATAATAGGTGGATGTCCTTACCCCAAATTAGGGGCACTAACCTCAGCTTTGGCCGGCTAAGAACTTGCTCTATTCAGCTGGACGTATAAGAGAATTTAAGTACCTTTATCTGCACATTTTTTTCAAAAAAATACAGTATTTAAATTGATTTTGACTGTGTTGCAGGAATATTAACTGAACTGGAAGTTTTGACTCAGCTCTTCAGTTAGTCCCACCCACTCTCCCTGTTTTTGTTTTGGTGTTAATCTTAGTGGCCTTGAAACTGCCCGCCCCTCTTGTAAATTTGTGTTTGGATACTCCTTCTGGGCCCATCTCATTTGCTCACTCAACTGAGTGCAGTGAGATCATATTCTGATTTCTGGCACTCCTACTGTGTACAAAGAGAGCATCTGGGAAACAGAAAAAAAATTAAGCTTGTTTCCTGCCTTTCCTGTTAAGTGGTATAGACTATTTGTAGGCTTCTGAGCCCCCAAGCCCTTCTGTGTTGGAGGGAAGCCTTCTAGCTTAGTTTTTTTTCTTATAACTAGCCAGTTTTCTAGTTTCAGCACTCAAATCTGTTTCTTTGATCTCAGCACTTGTTCAGAAAAAAAAAAAAATTCATCTGCTTTTACTGTACTTGTGTTTCTACCTACTTTATTTTACTTTTGCATCATCTTAAAAGTACTCAGTTGTATTTATTACTGCTTGGTGTAACTCATTCTAAGCCTTTTAGTTTAAACACTTTGGCTTCGGACCAGTTGTTTTGCACTGAGAGGGTTTGTGGTCTGCACTGTAGTGGCAGAACAGGTAGCTCACATCCTTCTAGGTTGGGAACTGCTGATTGAGGGCTCAGTGTCTGTTATTCTAAAAGTATATTAATTCTGGTTTAAGCACTTGGGCTTTCAGGCCAGTTATTTTACATTAAGAGGGTTCGTGGTCTGCACTCTTGTGGGAGGAGAGGCTGGACTCTGCCCTTCTGAGCTGGGAATTTCTGGTTAAAGGCTTATAGTGCATGCATATCTGATCTGCTTCTTACTGAAGTTGGTGCGCCTTGTTTGCTGTGGCATAGACTGGATTCGGGCCTGCTGGATCTAGCTTTGTTTGTGTAACTTGAGCACTAATCCAGGCATTCTCTAAAGTATTCAATTGTATTTATTACTGCTTGGTAGTAACTTGATTAAAGTGTAGCTATCATTCTAAATCTTTTGGATTAAGCACTTGGGCTTCAGACCAGTTGTTTTACATTAGGAAGGTGTGTGGCATGCACTGTGGTGGCAGGACAGGTAGCTTTCATCCTTCTAAGTTGGGAACTGCTGATTGAGAGCCCAGTGTCTGTTATTCTTAAAGTGTATTAGTTCTGGTTTAAGCACTTGGGCTTCAGGCCAGTTATTTTACATTAAGAAGGTTCGTGGTCTGCACTCTTGTAGGGAGAAGAGGCTGGACTCTGCCCTTCTGAGCTGGGAATTTCTGGTTAAAGGTTTATAGTGCCTGAATATTTGAACTGTATCTTACTGAAATTGGTACACCTTGTTTGCTGTAGCATAGACTAGATCCAGGCCTGCTGAATCTAGCTTTGTTTATATGCTTGTTGTTTGTTTGCTTATTTCCCTGGAACGCTAATTCCACCTAATACGCGGCTTCTCAGAGCTTCTGTGGATCACTAGTGATATCTGCATTGCTTACTGTACTTATTTCCTTGTTTCACTTGAAAGAAAGTTACTGTTTGTCGTTTTTGCATTTAAGTTACCTGTAACACATTGCACTTAAGTTACCTGGCACTTGCTCACTATAGCAATTATATGTCAGCACAAAAAAATTAAAAGCACTACACCCTCAGTCCCCACTAGCCCTTGTCTTCAATTATTAAGGAATTCCCAATATTATTCTAGCATGTCCAAAGGTCAGTTGTCAATCTCCTCTCCGGTCCAGCTGGTAAATCTGGGAATCTTGAGGCAATGTTACAACTGCCTCATGTACACCGACAACCCTCTCCTCCTCCCAACAAATTCCAACACATGTGAGAGATGCAACCATATAGCCAAACTGGAGGCTAAGCTCTCTCAACTCAGTACTGGCATAACCAGTCAGGAGGAGAAGGAAACCACACTCACTACAATTCCAGTCTCACATAGACCTACCACGACAGCAAACCAAACACATAATCACACAAAAACATACTCGGAGGCTCTAAATAAAGATCTGCCTAAGCAGCAGAGACCTCCAAAGCAGACACCCAAGCAACCGCTACCCCAAAACAAAACACGTGCAACACATATCTCACAAAGCCAGTGTGCCGAACAGTCACAGCCCTTAAGACTAAACAACACACCTGATACACTTGTAATAGGTGACTCTATCGTCAGGCACACTGACGTCCTGCTCACCAGGCTGAACAAGGAGAGGGTCACAGTGAGCAGCCTGTCGGGCGCTAGGATCCGCCACATAACACAAGCACACTCCAAGGCAAGTACAAATATGACTCAGTCATTGTCCATGCTGGTGTGAATGACCTGAGACGTACCTCCCTGGACTACATGAAAAGAGACATAAAGGAGCTCTCTGAGCATGTAGCCCAGGCCGGTATGACCCTGACCTTGAGTAGCATCTTACCCTCGCCAAGAATGATGCCACAATATGAAGACAAGATGATCAATTTCAACAATTGGCTTAAGTACTGGTGTCATTCAAAGGGGATCCAATGCCTGTCAGCTTGGGATGATATGCTCAACAAGCCACGATGCTTCGCTAGGGACGGCTTGCACCTGTCACCCTTGGGCTTTCAGATATTGGCAAAGGCTCTTGCTACCCCCATAGTGCCTTTTTAGGCAAGGCTCAAAAGACAAACCCACCTCCATAGGTATCACAAGGGATAAGAAACTAAGAGTAATGCTACTCAATGCCAGAAATCGAAACCTCAAGATGCACTTTTCGAAACTCTCCTTAGCATGGAGAACATCGATATCTGTGCAGTAACAGAAACCTGGTTCAGGGCTCCCGAGAGCACCCCAGCACTACCAGGTTATACCTCATACCATGCTTTTTGGCCCCAAAACTTGGACCGAACCCCAAAAGGAGGGGGAGTATCGATATTCATCAAAGATACCCACACCTCCAGGTTGGTGGCAAAGCACGAAGCATCAGAGACTATCCATGTGCAGCTAACAGTGGGTAAAACTGCCTTCCAGTTTATAGCCTGCTACAGACCACCCTACCAAACCCAGTAACCCCACTCGGTCTTCCCAAGAACACTGGAAAATATGAAGGTCTCTCCAAACACCATTATATTGGGCGACTTCAACTACCCAAACATAGACTGGGAGCATTACTCTAGCTCCAACACCCTAGCCCAAAGGTTCCTAGAATTTATAAACTCAAATGCTATGGAACAACTTGTTACCACTCCCACAAGAGGAGAAAACATACTGGACCTGATCATCACCAACATGGGGACTCTATGCTCCAGACCAGAAGTGTATCCCTCACTGGTAAGATCAGACCATAAACTAATCTCACTGGATATTCACATCCCGACCCCACCCCCTGCCCAGAAAACCACAGTGAAAAACTTCTCTAAAGCAAATTTCACACTCCTCAAAACCGAGGTGGAATCCTTCAAAGCCCCCGGGCCTGTGGAAAATACAGCCCAGACCGCAGAATCCTTTATAAACGCATTCTATGAACACCTTCAGGAATGCATGGATCATGCGATCCCAAATAAATCCAAGACCCAATCCTCCAAAGGCAGACGTCCTGTCTGGTGGACCCCAACCATAAACAAACTATACAATAGAAGGAGGAAGCTACTAAATGATAGAGCAAAATCCCAAAAAGGGAAGGCATCACTGATCAGTATTAGCAAAAAACTACGGACACTCATAAAATTGTCTTAAGGCCAGCTTTGAGAGAAAAATTGCACAGGACACTAAGGATAATCACAAAGCTTTCTTTAGTTATGTTAGGAACCTGGGTGGTAATTCCCAGATATGCTCAGAATTAGTCCAAAATGACAAAAAATACACTGAACCCACAGACATTGCCAACATCCTAGCTGACAGGTTCAGCAAACCCCACCAAAGGGCAAATATCTATCCCAGCAGAGTGCTGCCCCCCTGACATCTCAGATGCTCAGGTAAGAGCCGCCCTCTCCAAAGCAAAAAACACAGCATCAATGGGACCAGACGGTGTCCCGGGCTGCGTCCTACATGAACTTCAAAAAGTGCTAAACCCAAACATAAAACTACTGTTCAATCTCAGCCTTACTACAGGATATGTGCCAAAAGAGTGGCGTACAGCAACAGTGGTCCCTCTCCATAAAGGTGGTGCCTCAACGGATCCGGGAATCTATCGCCCCATAAGCCTGACTAGCTTGGTCTGCAAAGCTATGGAAAGGATCATCATGGACCTCATAAATAAAGATATTGGGGACCTACAGACACTGGATCCTACCCAGTTAGGCTTTGTTAAGGGCTGATCCTGCCTCCTAAACCTGGTTGATTTCTTTGAAACAGTCACCAAGGCCATTGACGAGGGGAAGGTGGTCCACACAGCCTACCTGGACCTAGCAAAAGCCTTCGATACAATACACCACTCGGGCGTTATAGATAAGCTCACCAGCTTAAATATAAACCCCTATGTCACTAGATGGATTGCAAACTGGCTCAAGGACAGAGCCCACATGGTTAGAATTGCTGGAGCCATGTCAGACTCCAAACCAGTTACAAGTGGTGTCCCACAAGGCTCAGTCCTGGGACCTCTCTTGTTCGGTATATATTTCTCGGAGGTACAGGCCAACACGGAAGGACTGTGGCTGACCAAGTTCGCAGATGACTGCAAACTGGGCGCCATAATCGACTCTCCAGCCAACACAAGCATCCTCCAAAAGGGCCTCATAGAAACAGACAACTGGTGCCAGAGCCATGGCCTCAAGCTAAATGCCAAAAAGTGTATAGTCATCCCCTTTGGCAAAAACAAAGTGCCCACAAATTACCACATAGGTGGTAATCCATTAAGTACAGAAGAAGTAATTAGGGACCTGGGGACCCAAGTTGATAACAATCTCTCATTTGACAACCACGTAGCCAAAGTGGTTAGAAAAACATTTTATATAGCCCACCTAATCATGAAGGGATTCACATCTAGATCAGGGAGGTCATCGTGCCTCTTTACTCATCCCTCATCAGGCCCATAATTGAGTACAATGCGCCTTTTGGGATGTACCTTACCAGACACCTGCAGCAACTGGAAAGACCCCAAAAGTACCTCACCAAGAGGATCAAAGGGCTCAAACAGTTGCCATATGCTGCCGGTTAAAGAAACTCCAGCTCTACTCAGTAGCATACCGCCTGTTCAGAGGCGATCTGTGCCTGACGTATAAAGCCATGTCCAACCGGAATTAATGGACATGCTGCACCTCAGAAAATCCAAATCCCATCGAGCTACGCGCTCGAGAGACTTGAACCTCAGCACTGAAATAAATAGGACATGCTGGAGGGACAGATTCATAACCCAGAGGCTCCCTTCACTCTGGAATAAAATCCCAGTCCAGGTTAGGCAGAGTCCCTCATTGACTCTCTTCAAGAGGAATCTTGATGAGTGGATGGGAGATCGTAGGTTTACCCCGGGTATCACTTCTTTGTCACTGTTAGACAGAGGCACAGTATACTAACCTCGAAAAAGGGCATAGCAAAATAAATTTAAAATGGGTGCGAAAGCCAACACATTCTGGCTAGGCTTATAAATGTCCTAGGGCAGACAGCCTAGTATGAACCTATGAACTATATACAGAGATGCTTTGTGCACTTTATACTTCCACTTAAGTGAACATAAGGTGTCTACCTCTCCTCCCTCACCAACATGCTGCTAAAACTAAGTAGTATGCTGGTAGCCACAGCACCACCTAGAGGGTGCTGTGCTACAGCAAAATCTCCCACTCTGCCACCAAGGAAAGAGGGCTTGTATTGACTGCTCACTTCTCCCCCAGCTGGCCCTTCAGCATCTAAGCCACTAGTTGATTTCAAGTCAGAGTTGCATTATTGGATGTGCTGCCATTGTGCCTGCAGGACAGTAAGACCTTGTACTTGGAAGTTTCTACCTTCATCCATTAATATACAGGAAGTGTACAGTCCCTCACCTAAACATGGGCAAAGTATGAATTTGTAAATGTGTATGCTGATAAAGTTTTAGGGTGTTATACCTCCCATGGTGTCCTCATACAGCTGTGACCTTTACATTAATTTTGTCATGTGGTCATTAGAATCTGTGTTGTGTCCTACATTGCCTGTGGGCTTGAATCACAGTTGGAAAGGTGAAATAGCAAACATCCCATCATCTTCAGACAGTTGACTAATCTTTGATGATTCACTTCAGCCATAACCTTGGTCACCACCAGGCAAGGTAAGTGTGTGTACAGTTTACCGTAGACAGTCTGTTTACACTTCATATCTGGGGGAGGTGGAAGGAAACTGGTGTACCAAGAGGAAACACTCTGACATGGGGCAAACATGCAGACTTTGCATAGGTGAGGATTGAACCACAACTACTGGAGGCTTCACTAACCACTCTGCCATTAATTCAACTGGTGGACAAATGGGCAAATAAGCAGTTGTACATCTCAATAACAGCATATGCAATGACCGTAGTGCAAATGTGGCATGTATTTTCTTTGGGTGAGCTGTAATCCATTATGGAAAAAAGACTCTGGAATACATATTGTTGAAAGGTTGCTCCCACAGGATGGTAACATGCAGACTATTTTACTTACCAACTTGGTTTTCAGATGCTCTATTTGTAGGATGAGGGGCCAGTGCCCTGCTGTTGATATGCTTTCTCAGTACTCGAAGTTATGGGTGTCACTAGTTTGAGCATAAGGACCCTACTGACATCTGTCTACAATAAGCAGATGTTAAAGGTAGGCAATATGGGGGAAAATTATTCTTTTGAACTGGGACACGGGATCTGAATTGCCTAGACATAGTAAGATCTTAGCCCTTATTAAGTTTAATTCTGTTGGCTGACTTAAAAGCAATCACTAGAAAATGGAAATCAAAGTCTAAACCAACTGTATTTGAAGTACTGAATATTGTAAAAGAGAGAAAAGAATTGGAAGAGGGATCATTAGAAAAGGGAGGGAGTAAATTACATACAAATAAAGAGAAAATGTGGGATCAGTACATGCAGAGTAATATTTGGGAGGATAAAGTTTAAAGGAAGGCAGGAACTGAGAGCGATTTTTATATAATGCTGGTCTGTAAAGAAAGAAAATACGTGTAATGTGAGTAAATGGAAAAAAATTTTAACATGGTTTGTTTTCTTTTCTATTAGTGTATGTATCGGCTTTAAATGATAATATGATAAAGGTGTTTTTAAAGTTATTTGTGTAAAGAAGTTCAGCAGTGATGACCAAGTCCTGCTGTGTTAATGCAAGGTGTATAAGTGTATAATTTTGTGTATCTTCACAGGCATTGCCAAAAACAAACCTGTTTTTATATTTCCTTGTGTTCTAGTAGTACCGTGAACAAGAAGCCATTCGCCTGTGCTTAAAGCATTTCCGACAACACAATTATACAGAGGCATTTGAGTCCCTGCAGAAGAAGACTAAGATTGCACTTGAACATCCGATGCTTACAGACCTTCATGACAAGCTGGTCCTAAAGGGAGACTTTGATGCTTGTGAAGAACTGATAGAAAAAGCAGTAAATGGTAACTAATCTGTTATGTTCTTGTGGAGTGGGATTATTGGAGTTTCACCCAGCTGACTGCTTGTTAGTGATTTACAGATGTTCTTCGTGTTTCACTGGTGCAGTCATCACACTTGGGTTATCTGCCTGCAGGTAGCCCTCAGTCTCCCCGAATAACCGAGTCTTAATATTTCTGCGTCGGATGCTGTCGCTTCTTCCATGACGTCAGGTCATCAGGGGTATAAAAGCAGGCAGCCGACGCCATTGTATCAGTCTTTCTTGCCTAGGAGGAGCCCGAAGCAGCAGCAATTCACAAGTGCCGGTCGGCTGCTACCTGAAATTTTCGTTTTTTGAGTTGATAATCCTGAAGTCTTCTAAAGCTAAGTACCCCATTGGGGATCCTTTTTTCTTGCTCTAACTGATGTCAAAAAATGGTAACAATTGTCTTGCCTGTGGAAAGCAAATACCTCACAGATATTTTCATTCTTAGTGCGTCACCTGTTTAGGCCCAGACCAAGATGTACCTCGCTATCGTTTTGTGACTTGTTTAACGCCCAAACCATTTGTCGTCAAGCTATTTTTGTTGCTAAATTCTTTCGCTGCCGATCTCCGTATTCCAAAATGGGTTTGGTAAGCCATCCAACTACCGATCTTCCTAAAATAACGTAAGGATAAAGACAGAAACAGACCGCATAGGTCCAAAACTGCTGACGACGCTTCCGTTAAGCTAGTCGCCAGTCCGCCGGTACTCAGTGAGGCGCCTTTGCAGCCCCTTATGCCCGCTTCTGTGGATTCGCAGGCCTCTGCTGAGACCTATTCAGAGTTTGGTATGCTGCGAGATGCTTCTTCGACTGTGAAACCAGCGGATGTCTCTGCCTTGGATGGGCCTGGAGCCGCTGTGCCGGCACCGGCGTCTGAGGGTGTTTTCCGACCTACCGATTTTAGAATCAAACAGACTTCTTTTTTAGCCAAAACTACCGAGTTTCTTAGGCCCAGAGCATGCACTACACCTAGAAAACCAACGACCAAAGAGTATGCTCAGGCCCCCATGCCACAAAAACAAATGCTTAGAATGGCTGAAGACCTTCTGTTGCTAATTAGAGGAAGCCAGCATTCCCCTGTTAAGAGAGAAAGAATTCAGTTACCTGCAGCTTCTGCAGACCAGGAGACCGATGAGACTGATGACTCTGACCTTTCTGATTATCAGGACATGCCCTTATCAACCTATGAGGATTCAGATGCAGAGGAATCCATTCCCTCTGCCTCCCCTCCAGAGGATTTCTCTTTTGGTGAAACCTAGCATACCTGAGCATTTCCATTGGAAATGCCAAGACCATCCTCAGTCCAAAAAGAGACTTCGAGAATTTTTAGAGCTACCTCACCACAGGCCTTTAGCTTTTCCTCCTGTCCTGGATGTTGTGGATGATGTTTTCATGGAATCCAGTCTTGCTCCAGACACTTTACCTCCGGCCCCTAGGATATCTGACAGGTACTACCGAGTACCTGATTCCCACAAGTTACTTTTCAAGAATCCTACTGCTGATCCAGATATCATTTCCCAGGGACCTAAAGTATTTTGGCTACTACAGCCAAAAATCCTACCCCTTGGGACAGGGATTCCAGAGCTTCAGACAGATGGGATAAGAATCTTACGGAACTCGTTAAACAAAAAATGGTAATATTTCCAGATTGTGCAGAAAATAAAGATTTGCAAGAGCTTATGCATTCTGCAAACCAAGTTAGTAAGCATACTTTGCAGTGTGGTTCTGATGCCCTAGAAGCAACTTGCAGGGCTGCAGTCACTGGCTCTGTACTATGAAGGCATGCTTGGCTGAAGGAGCAGACCTTGCCAGATCGTGTCAAATCCAAATTACTAGATGTTCCTTTAAATAAGGGTGTTTTGTTTAGCACCAAGCAGAAGTTGTTCTTAAAAAGATGGAAGGAAAAGCTAAATCAATGCAAACTGTTAAATTCAAGTGCTACCATCTCGATTCAGTAGGCATTGCCCTTCAAAACACTGGTCTTTTCCAGCCCCCTCCAGGCCTTCCCAAACAAGACCCAGGAGAAACAGACTACAGTCTCAAGGTATGCAGAGATCTAAGCAATGGAGTGCTCCCACCCCTAAAACAGGGCGTGGTAAGCCACCTCCCTATTGAAAAAGTTCACAATGACTTCTCAACTCTACTTCCCAGCCCTGCCCAATTGCTTGTGCCCCTAGGAGGAAAATTTGCCCTTCATGCAAATAAACTGGATGTCCATCACTCAGTGAGTCACCCTAGACTTAAAAGAAGCTTATCTGCACATCCCCATCAGGGAATCATGCAGGAAATATCTATGTTTCAGGGCAGGATCTATGCATTATCAGTTCTGTGCACTTCCCTTTGGCTTATCTACTACACCCAGGTTATTCACAAAATGCCTGGTTACAGCCATTGCCTACTGCAGTCAGGCAAATATCCAAATTTACCCATACTTGGGCGACTGCCTGATTCAGGCGGACAGCCAGGAATTGCTGCTTCAGCACCTGGCATTTGTAAAATGCCTTCTCACTTCATTGGGGTACACCATCAACGAAAATAAATCACAACTGGTGCCAAGTCAAAAGATTGTATTCCTGGGAGCAAGCTTGGACACAACTTCCCAGATTACATTTCTCACTTCAGAAAAGCAGGTCTATCTGACAGACTTCTTCAAGCAAATGGCCACCGGAACCCAGCTAACTGCAAGAAAAGTACTGCAAGCTGTAGGGTTCATGGCCTCATGTATTCTGTTAATTCCATATGCAAGACTGCATATGAGGAAACTTCAGTGGTACTTAAAAAGTCTTTGGTGCAAACATTCTCAGGACCTGGAAACAGTCATTCTTATCATACCTTGTCTGAGGGCATAGTTCCTTTGGTGGGCAGAAGCATGCAACCACAAGGGACTGCATTTTACTTTACCCCACCCAACCCAAACCCTGACCACAGATGCATCAGACTATGCATGGGGGCTCACATGGCTGGCAAATGCTTTCAGGGCCACTGGAACCCAAGCCAGATATTCCTGCACATCAACCAAAAGGAGATGTTAGCTGTACAGAATGCTCTGACAGCTTTCAGATACCTAATCCTTCCAGGACAACTGCTGATAAAAACAGGCAAACACCACAGTTATGTGGTACATAAACAAGCGGGGGGAACCCATTCTTACCCACTCTGCAGGTTAGCCATGACCTTGTGGAACACAGCCTTGAGCAACCAAGTCCATCTGCAAGCTCAATTCCTGCCAGGCAAACAAAATTCACTGGCAGACAACTTGAGCAGAAATCTCCTAAACCCACACGAGTGGAAATTGGAGCCCAGCACCTTCAACCTTCTGATCCAGAGGTGGGGGACCCCAGAGGTGGAGCTCTTTGCCTCCCCCACAACCACCAGTTAAGCAAATTCTGCACCAGGAACTCTCACTGCAGGGCCTGGAAGGTGGATGCCCTATCCTTTCAATGGGAAAACCTCTCAATCTATGCCTTTCCCCCTCTGCCCCTTCTCTCAAGAGTACTACTCAAGATAAAAGAAGACAGGCCAAGGACAATTCTGATTGCCCCAGACTGGCCATGCCAGCACTGGTACCCACTCCTGCGCAGCCTGACAACGGTGCCACCCTGGCAACTACACCAGACCCCTACCATGCTGTCACAGCAGGAGGGATAGATTTTGCATCCACAATTGCAAACCCTAAATCTTGCAGCCTGGCTTATTCCTTGAATACTCCACCAGCAACCCTAAGTAAACCGGTGCTGGACGTCATTCTTGAAGCCAGAAGACCTAGTACTATGAAATCCTATGCGGAAGAGTGGAAAAGATATTGTTCTTGGATTCAGTCTAAAGGAAAGGACACCACAGCAGTGCCCTCCTTACCTCTAATCCTGGACTGCCTAGCAAAGCTATTCCACAGAGGCCTATCCTTCTCCTCCATTAAGATTCATGCCTCTGCCATTTCGGCTCATTACAATACTGAGCCACCTCTATTTTCTCACCCTCTCATCAAACAGTTCCTGATTGGGGCTAACAACTTAAGGTTCCCAAGGAGAGCACTCACCCCTTCTTGGGACTTTAACTTTGTACTGGAAAAGCTCACACTCCCCCCTTTTGAACCTGTTGCTTCAGCAGAATTAAAATTCCTCTCTTGGAAAACAGCCTTGCTTCTAACCATGACTTCGGCTAGAAGGGTGTCTGAGCTACAGGTACTGATGGCTGTGGAATCTTTATTATCTTCCATGCTGACAGGGTTTCCCTCAGGAGTAACCCGTCCTTTATGCCTAAGGTGGTGTTCATTGTGGCCCTAAACCAATCCATCCATTTGCCAACCTTCTTCTCTAACCCTCAGAATGAAAGGGGAAAGGATCCTGCAATCTTTGGATGTGCACAAACAGCTCAGGTTCTGCCTTGACAGGACTAAGCCTTTCAGAAAATCTGAACAGCTGCTAGACAGCTTTGCAACAGGGGCAGAAGGCAAGGCCATTTCTAAAACCATCCATTTCTGTTACAAGCACCATGGAAAACCAACCCCTCAGGGGGTCAGAACACATTCCAGTAGGGCTACTTCTACCTCTGCAGCATTTCTCAGGGGAGTCGCTACCAGGGACATTCTGGAAGCTGCAACCTGGAGTTCTGTACACACCTTCACTAAGCATTACCACTTGCCTATCTTTGCTGCAGCAGTCTTGCAGGGCCTACTAGCCAGCCCTAACTCTTCTTGACTGCCTATCTTTCTATCTCTCCTCTCTATGGCTATTCCTAATGGTATTGGTATTTACTTTTTACTGGTGGTAGTTTTCACACCATATACTAGCTCCCTGTTTGGGGGTTCCTGACATTTCGGGCAAGAAAACTGATGTAATGGCATCGGCTGCCTATTTTTATACCCCTGACGATATGGCAGAAGTGACAGGATCCAACGCAGAAATACTAAGACTCTGGTATTCGGGCAGACTGAGGGCTACCTGCAGGCAGATAACCCAAGTGTGATGACTGCAACAGTGAATGCTTTCAAACATCTACATTTATGGTAAGTGTACACAACTATACTTTGTAAGGTCAGATAGCAACTCCTTTTCTGTTATGATTAGAATGTGGATTTAATTAATACTTGCACGGTAGTGGTGCTGTGGTAGCGTTGTCGCCTCACAGCAAGACATTGTCCTGTTCGATTCTCAGCTAGAGCGTCTTCTGTGTGGAGGCATGCATGAATGGGCGTGCCTTCATTGAAGGTTGTGCGTCAGGGCTGGTAACTCGACGTAAAATCCACTACCAAACATTAGCGGACCGGAGTTCCACTGTGGCGACCCCTAACCGGGATAAGCCGAAAGACACAACAACAACTGAAAGTGATCAACTCACATTTTCTAGACTTCTTGAGACACTTAGTTAAATACATTTCTCACAAACATTTACTTACATAATTCTGAATATAGGCATAAGTAATTGCCTTTATATTTTTTGAGGGGAGTGGGGCAAGGACATGGTCTGGGTGTTGAAGATGACTAAAGTTTAAATTCTGAATATGAATGATGCACTGTGTGTGTGGCTTGATGGTGACTTATATGTTGCATTCATTTTGTCAAGGATTTCTGAAAATGAAACTTCTTTTAATGATTATTAATGTGATGTCCTTCAAGGATGCATCTGCAGTCATAACATATGGGTTGTCCTGCCACAGGCAGCCCTTCGGTCGGCCGGATTCCAAAGTCTGGGTCTGGCCTCGGCTGATGTCGCACTTTCCCCGACGTCAGAGCTTCTGGGGTATAAAGGCATCAGCCGACGCCATTTTCCTCAGTCTTTCTTGCCACACAGTGCCCGAAGCAGAAGCTGTTCGCAAGTGCCGGTCGGTCAGATCCAGAGATTTCAGCTACCGAAGACTTTGAAAAAAGCTAAGTACCCCGTTGGGGACTCTTTCTTGCCTCAGCCGATGTCAGACAAAGTAAATAATTATTTAACTTGTGGGAAACAAATACCTCATAAGGATTTCCATTCTTACTGCCTTCCTTGCTTAGGCCCAGACCACGACGTATCAGCTTGTTTAGCCTGTGCCTCCTTCAACCGACAGACTCTTAGACGTCGGTCGGAGTTTGCAGAGGAATTTTTTGGAACCGCTTTTGCTTATAAAATGCCGTTGGAGACTCCGACTTCGCATATGGTCAAAAAACGCAAGGAAAAGGACCGACACTCGCGGCCCGCTGTTTCGGCTGAAACCACGGCTAGGCCTACCGCGAGTGTCTCGGTTTCAGCTGAAACCGAGTCCTCTGTTATTGCTACTACCGAAACCATACCTCCGACCACCGAGGCCAGAGAGGCCCCGGCCGAGTCGGCCTCAGAATTCCCTACCGAAGCTAGTGCTCAAGAATTGTCCGACACCTTACCTTTGGACATTTCTACTCCTGCACGTGGGGCAGCTAGGCCCCCAGCTTCTATGTCTATTAAGGCCTTCTCCAGGGCAAAAGCTGCCAAACTTTCAAAAACTTTGCCTGCCAAATCTACTTCCCAGAGGCCTTCCTCCAGTTCTCAGATCCTCAGTCTTGCTGAGGACCTCATTTCCTTAATTAGGGGTTCCCAACCTCACCCAGACAGGGCCTCCCAACCTCCTCCAGACAAAAGGCCCAGGACTGATCCCTCTGAACCTCTCTCCTCAGATTACTCCTCGGATGGATCTGATTTGTCAGACCATCAGGAAGGGGCCTACTTGCCTTATGAGGATTCAGATGCAGAAGATTCTATTCCTTCGGCCTCCCCACCAGAAGAATTTTCCTTTGGGGAGACTTTACACTCCATGAGGGAACACTTTCAATGGCAGGGTCAGGATTTCTCTGATTCTAGAAAAAGATTAAGGACCTTTTTACATTTGCCCCAGCATAGGCCCTTAGCCATACCTCCTGTTCTGACCATAATTGATGATGTGTACAATGATGTCAGTACTGCACCTGATTCTCTTCCCCCGGCCCCTGCCAAACCTGACGGATATTACAGGGTCCCGGATTCTCATTTCCACCTGTATAAAGCCCATGCTGCAGACCCAGAAACTATTTCTCAGGGCCCTAAAGGGGTTGCAGCTGCTACTGCCAAGAATCCCCTACCCTCTGAAAGAGAGTCTAGAGCATTAGAGATGGGGAAAAAAGGTATATACATCTGCTACTCTTTCTGCCAGGGCATTAAACTGTCAATTCCATATGATACAGTACCAAGAATTTTTGTTAGATCTGCTGAATAAGAAGCTTTCTTCTCCTGAACCTTTAGACCGTAAATCCCTTCAGGATTTGGTGCACAACTCTCAGCAGGTCAGTAATCATTTTTTAAAATGTGGCTGTGATGCACTGGAGGCTTCATTTAGATCAGCTATGACTGGGGCAGTAATTCGTAGGCATGCCAGGCTGAAGGAGCAATCTTTGCCAGACCATGTCAAGGCTAAACTCCTCGATGCTCCAATGGAGAAACAAAGTTTATTTGGCTCCCCTGCACAGGAGATTCTAAAGAAGGTGGAAGAAAAAGCAAAATCTGTGCAAACAGTAAAGGAATTCCTGCAGGTCCAACCTCCGAGGTTCAGCAGAAACTGGCCTACAAAGAATTGTTCCTTTCCAGACACCTCCAGAGCACAGAGGGGCAGGAACAGACGCCCTAGAGGCAGAGGTCAATCAAGAGGTGCCTACAGGGGCCGTCAGTGGCAGCCTGCCAACCAGACGGGTAGTGCCACAGCTACAACTACAACCACTACCACAGGACAGACCCAATGACTTGACTCTGATTCCGCCTACCAGGGATCAACTGGAAGCTCCCTTGGGCGGAAAGCTGGCTTTATTCTCCAAAAACTGGCATTGCATTACAAAGGATACATGGACATTGCAAACAATAGACAAAGAATACAGGTTTTACTTCCACACTTTGCCAAAAAGGGGCGGAATGCCAAACCTTCCACCAAACCAGAAGGCAGAGGCTTTAAGACAAATCAGCAAACTACTTCAGATGAAAGCTATATAAAGGGTACCATCTACAGAACAAGGCCAAGGATTTTACTCCAGATTATTCCTGGTACCAAGAAAAGAAAACCAGTGGAGGCCTATTCTCGACCTGTCCGCGCTCAACACTTACCTCATTGTGCCAAAATTCAAAATGCTGACCCTACAGCAACTTCTTCCCATGCTGGGCAAGGAGTCTTGGCTGGTGACTCTAGATCTCAAGGAGGCATACCTGCATGTCCCTATCCGACCAGATTGCAGAAGACACCTCAGATTTCTTGCAGGATCAGAGCATGATCAATTCTCAGCATTGCCCTTTGGCTTATCTACTGCGCCCAGAGTATTCACAAAATGCCTGGCATCAGTAATTGCACATTGCAGACTTCAGGGAATTCAAATTTATCCATACCTGGACGACTGCCTAATACAAGCGGACAACAAGAAAAAATTGTTAAAGGACTTGGCCTATGTCATACTCCTGCTACAGGCCTTGGGATACACAGTCAACATCCAAAAGTCAAGACTAGTGCCGTCCCAAAGGATAACCTTTTTGGGTGCGGATCTGGACACAATCACTCAGATGGCTTTTCTCACAGAAGAAAAACAAAACAACTTCCAGATTATTTCATGATTTTAACAAGACAAACTCAGCTTACTGCAAGGAAAGTCCTGCAGGCCCTGGGTTACATGGCATCCTGCATAATCTTAATTCCACATGCCAGGCTGCATATGAGAAAATTGCAATGGTACCTAAGGAATGTATGGTCTCAACACAGTCACAGCCTAGAAACCATGATACCAATCATTCCATGCCTTCAAAAGGAATTCCTATGGTGGGCTCAGGCCTGCCAGTCCAACAGAGGGTTGCCTTTCAACAAACCAAAAACAAGGCAGACCATCACCACGGATGCCTCAGACCAAGGATGGGGAGCACACATGGAGGACAAATGCATCCAAGGCCTATGGCCTCAAGGGCAGCTAAGCATGCACATAAACCAAAAGGAAATGCTGGCAGTGAGGCATGCAATCGAGGCATTCAAACCATTCCTCCAGCAAGGACATCTGTTAATAAGGACAGACAACACCACGGTCATGTGGTACATAAACAAACAAGGAGGCACACATTCCTACCCTCTATGCCGGATGGCAATGAATCTGTGGAACCTATGCCTGAATCTCAATATCCAGCTACAGGCCAAATTCGTACCAGGAAAAGAAAATTCACTAGCAGACAGTTTAAGCACAACTAACACGGATGCACACGAATGGATGCTGCATCCAGACATCTTCAAACTCATAACAAATAAATGGGGAGTGCCAGAGATAGATCTGTTCGCCTCCCCACTCAACCACCACTGAAAAAATTCTGCTCAAGGACATACCACCCACAAGCCTGGAGGGTGGACTCTCTCTCTTTCAGCTGGAATGCCCTAACAGTATATGCCTTTCCACCTCTCCCATTGATGTACAAGGTCATACTGAAGATCAGGGAGGAACAGCCAAAGGTGATACTAATAGCTCCGGACTGGCCAAGGCAACACTGGTATCCGCTACTGAGAAGCATGTCTCAGGCGAACTCATGGCCTCTTCCCCTATGGCCTCTTCTTCTAACGCAGAACAATTTCAAGACCCTGCATCCAAACTTGAAAACATTGAAACTAACTGCCTGGAAAATTCCTTAAAACCAAACCAAACTGTTTTATCTCAGAGGGTGAAGGACATTATCCTGGAGGCTCGCAGACCTTCCACAAGGAAGACATACTCAGCTAAATGGAAAAGATTCCTCATTTGGAGCACATCAAAGGGCACAGATGTCTCAGTGGCAAACCTAGCACACATCCTAGAGTACTTAGCAGAATTGTTCCACAATGGCCTGTCTTACTCCTCCATTAAGATTCATGCTTCAGCAATTTCAGCAGAATACAATATGGATCCACCTATCTTCTCTCACCCTCTGCTCAGACAATTTTTGAGAGGGATCAAAAATGTTAAACCTCCAAGGAGACCCCCTCTACCTGCATAGGATCTCAATTTTGTGCTGGAGAAATTGACACTACCTCCTTTTGAACCAGCAGCATCAGCAGACCTACAGTTTCTATCTTGGAAAACTGCTTTTCTTCTGGCAATCACTTCAGCAAGAAGAGTATCCGAGTTACAGGCATTAATGGCAGTGCAGCCTTTTCTTATTTTCCACCAGGATAGAGTGTCACTGAGAACCAATCCTACTTTCATGCCAAAGGTGGTATCCAGGGTATCCTTGAACCAAGCTATTCATTTGCCTACTTTCTTCCCTAACCCACAGAACAAAGGAGAAACTTTTGCACACCTTGGATATACACAGACAGCTACGCTACTATCTGGACAGAACTAAAACCAACAGAAAAACTGACCAACTTTTTGTAGCATATGCAACTGGGGTGCAAGGAAGAGCAATTTCCAAACAGACAATTTCAAAATGGATAGGAAATTGCATTCGTTTTTGCTACTCCTTTCATGGAAAGACAGCTCCTGAAAATATCAGGCCTCATTCCACAAGGGCCACAGCCACCACTACAGCTTTCCTACGAGGGGTGGCTACCAAGGACATTTTAGAAGCTGCTACTTGGAGCTCCGTGCATACATTTGCCAAGCATTACAATCTACCTTTATACTCCAGATCCCGAGCAGGGTTTGCAACTGCAGTTCTGCAGGGGATTTTAACTACACCATCCTTCTCTTAGTACCTCCTCCCCCAGTTTGGCTATGGGTATTCTACCCATATGTTATGACTGCAGATGCATCCTTGAAGGACATAGTACAGTTTTGTACCTACCATAAATGTAGATGTCCGATAGGTATGCATCTGCAGTCAGGATTACCCACCCTCCTTCCCCTCTGTGGTTTTCCTAGGGTGCTTACCCCTCTTTCAGCTAACTGGGGGAATCTATTATGGTGTATTTGTTTGTTTGTGTATATATATATATATATATATATATATATATATATATATATGTATAAAATTTGCTACTGTTTGGAACTTTTCAGCATTATCCAAAAGCCTTCCTAGAGGGCACCTGGCATCTGGGGCAAGAAACACTGAGGAAAATGGCGTTGGCTGATGCCTTTATACCCCAGAAGCTCTGACGGGGAAAGTGCGACATCAGCCGAGGCCAGACCCAGACTTTGGAATCCGGCCGACCGAAGGGCTGCCTGAGGCAGGACAACCCATATGTTATGACTGCAGATGCATACCTATCGGACATCTACATTTATGGTAGGTACAAAACTGTACTTTTTCTTTGTTTACTATGAGATTGCCAACATGGGAATCCCATGTGGTGATAGTTTCCATTACGCGTCATTTACCTGCACATTTGTGACCACACAGATATCTTTAATATTTAACTTGCTTCTTTTATTCTCACTTCCTGATGGATTTATTTTAATTCCAGAGGTTTTATTTTTGTTTGTAGTTGTGCGCATGTGCATTTGTGTGCGCGCGAGTGACTGAATGCTGTAATTAAATCAAAAGGTGCTTCAACAAAATATTAGTTAACAGGGGTGTGTACATTTTTTATATCCACTGTATTTATGTAGCAGGGGGTGTGGGAGTGTGCAGCCATCCACATGGGGATGCAGGGGGGATTGCCCCCCTGCTTATAGTTGTAGAAATGTAATATGGTTTGTCTTGTATTTGTTTCTGTATCTACTTCTGCTGGAATATAGCAAGTGTTGGTCTCCTGTGTGTGTTTAGTATTCTGAGATTCAGTATTTTGAGTTCTCAGTCTTTTGAAATTCAAGATTTTAGGCTTTCAGTCTTTTGAAGTGAATCTATATATATATATATATATATATATATATATATATATATATATATATATAGGTATATATGTTTGTGTGTGTGTGTGTGTATATATATATATATATATATATATATATCTATATATATATATATATATATATATATATATATATATATATATATATATATATATATATATATATATATATATATATATATATATATAAAACCACAAACACTCGAACACCACAAACACCGACACAACAACACGAAACACATAACCAACACGATAAAAATAACGAAACTACACACACAAAACAAACCAACACAAACCAACAAAACACACACACAACACATCAAAACAACAACACAAACACACACCCCACAAAACAAACAAAACACACACAAACCACACACACAACATAAGCACACCACAACCTACAAGCCCACACTAAACTCCGTTACTCACACCCCATACTCCCCACTCTCACCCCTAAACTCCTAAACCCACTCACTTAAACCGCCCGCTAACTCCTAACTTACCGCCCCTTAACGCTCCTAACTCCTAACCCTAAAACCCACCCCCTCCTTAACAACTCCCTAACAACACCCCCCTATGGCTCCTAAACCCTAACCCAAAAACCCTTAACCCACCCACCCCACCCCCACCCCTACCTTACCTGACCACGCACTGCCTCGCCGTCACTACCGCACCTTATACGCATACTCACACCCCCCATCCCATCTGGCCGGCGTGGGTGTTGTCATCCGTCGTGTCGGTCTTCTTCACTTTCGATCTTCTGGAGCTCCGGATTCCGATGTCGGTCTTCTGCGCTGTCGACGAAGTCAGGTAGAACCATATATATATATAAAATATTTATTTATTTCTGTTCCTAGTGTTTCCCTTTCAGGGCTATTACCTGCCCTTATGGGGAAAGGAAGCTCTGAACTTTTCGCTGTCTGTTTTTATGTGGGGGTCTTTTTTAGTTTCTGATAGAGCATGTGGAAGGTGCCCTTTACCTTTGAAAGATGGCTAGTTGCAGTGAGGAAGGACCCAAATAGTTGAGGTTACTGCTACAGTGAGTTATTACAACATTTGCTGTTACAATAAGGTTACTTACCAAAACTGTACTTTCTTTTTAAGAAACCTTTTGTAGAATGAGGGACAACTTCAAATGGGAGGCTATGGAGTTTTCAAGTTCCAGCTAAATGTGCAGGGAGCTTCTGAGGCTGTCTCAGTCCAAGCTTATTAGTCATTCTTACAGACTGATTTTGATTCAAAGATACTACCTATCCAACTGATTTATGAGGATCTTAAGAAGCCTAACCTTGCATCCCAGTAGTAGTTATTAGCCCTTACATTTTGCAACGTGAATATCCAAAGATGGGCCGAACGACAGTGTGTTGGGATTAGTTATGTTTCCCTTATCCATAAGGGCCAGTGGTGTTAAATCAGGGGTGAATTTGCAGTCACCCATCCATTCGTCCAAATTAATAGATTTAGAGCACACCCCCAGCCTCCTTCTTCTTGGAAACCTGACTGTTTTTACAGGTTCATTAACTACCTCATTATGACCTTATGGAAACCCTTTAGCAGATCCTGCTGTAGTATTCATGAATTCCAGCAAGGGAGCTACATTTGGCTTATACCAGGAGTGCTCTTCCCAATTGTAAAAAGAACATCATAGACATAGAAAGAAAAGATGCACCTCTTACTTCCATGGCCTTCAGGACCCTTAATTGCTGTCCACATGCTGAATTAACAATAATTCCTCCTGAAGTATCTTAAGTAGAAGGCTGAGTGGATCTAGGGCAAGGACCTGAAATGGGAAAATGTTTGATTTATTTAACATACGTTCCCAGGTTGCTAAATACTCCATTAGATGTAGCCATGATGTTGTGGTCACATCACACATGGTAGCAGTTGTGAGGTATGTGTTAAGTAGATACCTGGCTGAGAACTCGACCCTTGCCAGGTCATGTAAAAATGAAGCTCTTAAATGCCCTTCTGGATAAGGAACTTTTTTGGACCTCTTGCAGAGTCCTGGGACTGGAGGAGAAAAAAAAGCATTGTGCTGTCAACAAAACACCTTTTTAATTCCTTATTCCTCATATTGTAGAAACATGCTGATGTTGCCTACTCAAGAAAAGACAGAAGGAAGAAACCAACAGGGTAAAAAAGCCCAATGCAAAGTGAAATGGGAATTCTAGGGAAGTCCTTATGACTGTGACTCGTTAGCTTATCCCTTCCCTTCCACCTGACCCCCTTCCCAGCCAACCTCCTCTTTAATACCACCTACCTTACCACAACAAAAGGTGATGGATCACCTAGGCTTTTTGGTGAAAGAATGGAATGCTGTCTTTTGGAACAGATGGTTACTACAAACTAACACACGAGTACAGGCTACATTTTGTAAGAAAACCAAAATTCTCAGTTATAACCTCCAGTCCCAGTGGACTAAGTAGACCTGATTTTCTCCAGCTATAAGAGCACTTGTCACAGGCTGTCAGAGAGAGAGAGAGAGAGAGAGTGCAGGAAGGCGGAACAGTTTTCTGTCTTACCATATCCCTTGTTCCAAAAAAAAAAAAAGAGGGACTTACAGGTGCATCTTGGATTGGTCAAGACTAAACATTTCTAGAAGTTATAAAATTCAAAATGCTACCATTGCAAAGTGTTGTGTTTCTCTTCTTCCCAGAAGCTTACATGTTCACTCTGGACATAAAAGATGCCTAATCTCACATACCCGTAGCTAGAATGGACAGACACCTCCTCATATTTGAAGCAAGCGTTTCCATTACTCATTTTCTGTTTGCCCTTTGGTTTGTCTGATGCACCAGGGTATTTTCAAAATACTTGACTCTAGTTATTGCTTACTGCAGAACAAAGGGTAGTCACATATACTTGTACTTGGATGACTGCCTCATTCAGACAGCCTCCATAGAGAAGGTGCAGAAGGCTTTGTTTCATTCCAATTCTGGGATCTCTCTGAATCTACAAAAATTCATTCCAGTACCCACACAATGAGTTCTGTTTCTGGGTGCATTGCTGGACACAAACAAAAAAGGACCTTTTTCTGTGTAGGCACTGGTTATTTTGTCAAACTTCTTCCACACAGTATCAAAGCAGAGTCGTATTATCGCAAGGGAGTTCCTAGGAGTGCTGAGATGCATGTCTTCAGACATTCTCATTCTTATGGAATATCAAGCAAAACTGAACATGAAGATACTACAGTGGTGGTGAACAAACAGATGTTGCCAACATGACTAGTCCCTGAAATGCGCCGGCTCATCATAGTGAATTCATCAGATGCACCTCATGGGAGAGTACCCTTCAAGATGGGCTCAGACACACAGATAACTCAACACAGGCACCTCAGATATAACCTGAGTAGAACATATGGGTGAACCGCCTGTCCAGGGGCCTCAGATAATAATGTCTGGAGGTGGCATGCCAGTATTAAAGGGATGCTTGCAGCCATTCTATCCATCAAAGTACTCAAACTTATTTGGCAGCTAGGGACCTTGCCTGCCCTGATGAACAACAACACTACAGTGTTGTCTTACATCAGCAAAGAGGGAAGGGGGGGTCCACTCTTACCTGCTGTGCAGGCTAGCCTGCAATGTAGAATCTGGCCCAGGAGTTGGGACTGACCACCTTGATGTCTTAACATCTCATCCCAGGAGAATTCTTTAGCAGACCAATTGAGCAGAATAGAGACAGCTACACGAGTGGATATTATACAGTGGTGTATTGGCCAATGGGTAGGATGTGCCAGAAGTAGAACAAAATGCTTCTCATAGCACTCTGTTTGCTCTGGCAGCATTAGTTCTTCCTTATACTGAGCTTACTAAGGATAGAACCAGTCATTTTGCCTCAGCTTGTAGACCCTTTGACTTAGAAACGGAAGTCACTTGTACATTCCTTCCTGAGGACTCTTGGTCTGGCAACTTGGATGATTTAGCTCACGTTCCTTTTAGACACGTTTTTCAGAGCAGCAGCCCACAATGTCTTTAAGCATCATATACCCATTAGTCACAACAATTTACCAAGTTTATATGCTGATGCTATAAAGAAAAATTGCCAAAAGCCTCTTTGAACGTATTTTAAAAGATCTCAGCCACCAGCACACCAGACAACACCTACTCTTTCTTCTCTCACACATACCTTGACCTTGTCCTTACCAGCTTAGCCCTCTGCCTGTACCCCTCCATGCATCTCCATATTCCTGATCAAGTCTGACTACAAAAGATTTACCTTCTCTGTCAGGCTTAATGCTACCACCCCATCATCAAATGAAACCATCTTTAAGGACTTCTAGAAGACCTACAGAAAATTCCCCAAATATCCAGAGTGCAAATGGCCTGGCCACCGGTGGATTCCATTGAGGCTCCCTGATTGGTCCACTCTTCTTTGGCATCTACTCTTTGGATGTCAAAACCAATGTCATTGGTCATTGCTCTATGGCTAGCCAAGTTTGCAGATGATTGCATACTGGGGCCAGTCAATGAATCCCCCCACAATAAAAACACCCTTCAGGAAGGTCTTGCGCATGAACCTTGATTCCAAAGCCATGGCTTAAAACACAATAGGAAGAAATGCATTGTGGTACCTTTTGGGAAGCCTGCCATCCCCAGATAACTACGTTATCAATAAACCACCCCGTAAATGTTAATTCTCACTAACCAGGGATGTGGGAACTCGTGTAGATAGTAACTAGCATTCGACCAACATGTGTCCAATATAGTAAGAAACTCCTATGTTGATCAACTTGTAAGTAAGGGCATGGCATCCAGGTCCAGAGTGGTCTTCATACCACTGTACTCTTTCCTCACAAGACTCATCATAGAGTATATTGTCCTGTTCGGTATGCATCTGACCAGAATCGTGCAGCAATTGGAACATCCACAAAGGTTCCTTATAAAATGAATACAGTGAGTAAACACAAGTCCTATGCTGATTTCTTCAAAGCCCTGTCTCTCTACTCTTTATCATATAGACTTCTGAGAGTTTATCTTTGGTTGATGTACAAGTTATCCCTGGACCCTGTTTTGATGAACCTTTTGCACATCTGCTAAACAAGCAGCATCAAAACTACTAGATTAAAATAACTAAATTTCATAAATAGGGCAAGTTGGAGAGAGAGATTTGTTTCTCAGATAATTCCCATGTTCTGGAACAGGCTCCCCATCTGTGTGAAGCAGAGTTCCTCCCTAACCCTATTTAAGTGCAACTTAGACCAATGGGTAATTGGAAAATCACCCTCTGGTCTGGCACCAATGTCCTGGATGGATAGAGGCTGTTAATCACCCACTGTATAATTCAAAATTGTGGGTTCCATTTCGGTTCCGCAGCTAGGCATATAGGGCTCTAGTGGTTATTATCTTAGTATGAGAGAGCTTCCACATTCATCCTCACTTTTTACTAACATGTAAATTGTTGCATAGAAAAGTCTGTACCATTATCCCCAATGGTAAATTCAGGAATAAACCTCAAATGGTGTAACTCCAGTATTAATGAACTTTATAACAAAAAAAAGGAAATCAATGAAAAGTTATAAGAATTCCTCATCCCACTACTTCAGGACCTCAGTGACCCATGCCAGCAAAGAACTGAAAGGCACTTTTGGCTATTTATGGTTTTTGATGAAGTGTTAGAGTGCAAACTTAAGGGTTCTCCAGGTACCAACCGAAACTACAAATCATGTCAGAAAAGTATGGAATAATGTTTAACAGTGCAGTGACGGTATCCATAATAACATCACACATGAAAGATAGCAATAAATTTGACTGCTAATAAATTGGCTGTCTTTGCCCCACCTACCGGCAATGGTGCACCCACTGTCCCTGAAAATTTAGGTTTCTCTGTAATCACCTTGGAATAAGTCTTAGTGTGCTTGTCAAAGGCTAAAAGTAGTGTTTCTATGGGACTTGATAACATACTAAGCCACATTCTCATCATTGCTAAGTATACACTATCCAAGCCTCTATTTAACCTTTTCAACCTCGCCCTTTCCACATGGTTTGGTCCCTGATGCCAGGAGAACAGCCACCTTGACTCTGCTACACATGGGGTGGTGATCCTTTATAGACCTGTGTAATTATAGGTCCATTAGTCTCACCAGTCTTCTATGCAAGGCCATGGATTGTGTCACAGTATAATTCATTTATGCACATATAAGAAACTCATTTAGACCTCACTCAGTTTGATTTAGTCAAAGCAGGTCCTGGATCATGAACTAGAAAACTTATTTGAAAAGGATACAGAGGCTTATCTAAACCTAGCAAACGTTTTTGACAATATCCTTCCTGTTAATATGATTAAAAAGTTAGACAAACTTAATTTAAGCCCCCTCCATTGTCCACTGGATTGCAAACTAGCTATCCAACAGATCCCAGGTAGTGAGAGTTTCTGCTTCCCTCTCTGAATGTAAAATTGTAACTAGTGGGACACTGTCCTGTTTGTCATTTATTTTGCAGACATACAAACAAATATTCCTGAAGTGCACTTTACCAAATTTGCTGATGACTGCAAGCTGGACACCATTATCCTTTCATCCACAGATATTAAACTGCTCTAAAAAGAGTTGGTATGTGCATATACTTGGTATGCTGAGAAAACGGTTTCAAGCTGAATGCAAAAAACTGCAGCATAGTAGCATTTTTCAAAAAAGCTGTTCCCATCTCTGTTATAAATAGTCTCTCTCTTCAAACAGGTATGGTCATAGGGGATCAGTCATAGGGGATCAGGGTGCTTATGTGGATACCCATCTCTTATTCAGTCACCATGTTTCCACTTTAGTCAGCAAATCCTTCTATCTGACCCAGTTAATTTCTGTGGGAATATCTTCAAGATCCGGGTCATCTTACTACTCTACTCTTCTCTGATCAGACCCATCATTGAATACATTTGATCCCCTTTGACATATAGAAATCCAAGCATATCTCTCAACTGGAAAGGTCCCAATGATATTTAACCAAAAAACAAAAGGCCTTAAATCTTTCAACTGTCTCAATAGATTAATGTGACTCTCGTACTCAGTAGCTTAACAGCTGTTCCAAGGTGGCCTGTTTCTTTCTTTTCAAGGTACGAAAGACCTTAATTGAACTCCTATTTCTTTGCAAAACCAATACCTCTACAAACACTTGTGCTAGGGACCTAGAATAGGATACACTTGTGGGATAGGTTCTAACTTATTCCATAGGCTTGGGAATACATTATCACTACAGGTCAAGCAAAATACTTCTCTCTGCCTTTAAGGCTAATCTTGGTGGTTGGATGGGTAGGCATAAATTTACACCTGTATTCTCATGTATGGATTTGATTTTGAAGGTGTGTACTATTAAGTACATGTAAAGGATTGTAAGAACTTTTAAGTATGTTTATATGACTAGGTCTCTTATGGTCCCTGTGATTGCTTACCCAATTTGGTTCCTATGTATTCTTAGTGATGCCAGGAAACCAAACACAATTAAGTAATATCTAGCATTCTCCCTTTTGTGCTTCAGAAGGCGTCATTGAGTCTCAAATTCCTGTCATCTGTTTAAAAAAAAAGGTTTTCTTCTGTCTCAGTCACAGGAATCTTAGCTTGCTTTGTCTTTCTGGCTTTTCCCGGTTAGGGGTCGCCATAGCGGAACTCTGGTCCGCTAATGATTGGCAGTAGATATTTTTTATGGTGCCAAGTTGCCAGCCCGATGCTCAACCTTCAACGAAGGCACGCCCATTCACGTATGTCTTTCGAATGCCACTCGACCGCTGGGAGGACATACAGACTCCACACAGTAGGCACTCCAGCCAAGAATCGAACAGGAGAACCTCTTGCTGTGAGGCAACAATGCTACCTCTGCACCACCACAGCTTCTACAGGAATCTTTGCTTGCCTGTTTTGCAGTATTCATCTCTCTTACTTTTTACAAGTTAAACAGTTTATCAAGTTGTCCATGTGAGATTCCCTAAGAAACACATTGCTCCACCATGAGACCTCAGTTGCATTAAAACCTTTTGACTTTCCTCTCCCTTTTTCCCAGCTGCTTCTGTACCTCTCAACTTGTTCTTATGTAAGACTGTTTTCTTCGTAACAGTTACATTTACAAAATCCTGAGTTACAAAGGACCCTTTCTTATCTTTCACAAGGATAATTTACGTTGCATGTACTAATCCCCACCCTTCATGCCCAAGAGGGTTAACTGAACTGTCACTGCACGAGGCTGTCCACCTCTGTGTATTTTTAGTCACCTCAGAGCAAAGGGGAAAGAATTTAGATGTGCCTAGGCCACTACGATTTTTACCTAAGCATAAATAAAGTAGAAACTCTGATTAGTTCAGTCCCAAGTTGCAAACAATCCACAAGCAAATGGCTGTTGTTCCTTTTGTGTTGCAAAACTGTCCCTGGGCATGTCCAAGCCCATTCCATTCCTGCCATAACAATCATCACTGCCTTCCTTAGAGGGGTCTTTCAAGTAATTCCTAGAAACAGCCACTTCATTATAATGTGGATATTCTGTCAAGGGCTAGGGCAGAGTTTGCTTTGGCCATCCTGCTGGGACTCCTTCAACCATGCCCTCCCAATAGCTAGCCATTCATCGGTCATTAACCTCTGTGACTCTTCTTTGGCGTCATTACTAACGTAGCGAATTATACAGTGAACATAGTCTAGTTGTGTAAAGAACGTATAACTGTAAATGTGGATTCACTATTGCGGCACCAGTTCCCTATCTCCACCTCTCTTGAGGGTCGGTACCATACTCATCTTCTCTTTCCTTCCCTCTGTTTTCCCTTGAACAAGTGTATTTCCTGTTAATTGTTGATAAGAACATGGAAAGGCAGCTTGAGGATTTCAGGTTGGACTTCTTGCCTTTGGTTCTCTTCCAAGAAGGCAGACAGTGCTCTGGCATCACACCATTAAGTTTAGCTTGCCCAGGCGTTAAACAGCCAAAGCTGATTCAGGCCAGCATCTTTCTTGTACTACCAACTTTCTGGCATCTAAGGGAGAGGGTGTCCACTCAGCCAGAAGGAGGAAGATTGAAAAGCTGTGAAGATTGAAAAGCTGTGGCAGGTGGGCTGGCCATCAGACCTTCTGTGGCAGAAGTTCCCAAGAGTCATTACTGTGGCAGTGAATGTTTTTTAATCTTGATTTGTTCCTTCTAATGGACAAATATGACTGCACATCCTTTGGTTCATTCATGCTGTTTCATGCACATTCTTAAAAATGTAAGTATACTTGAGAAAACATAGACATGAAGGAGAAAAATGCATGAATCATAGTTTTTATCTAGAAAAAATGGAGAAGCTGCTGCTGACAAACATTGATTTAGCTCCAGTTTGTCTCTGGTGAGCTGCGACAGATCACATATGCATTATCATTAATTACCAGGCCCCTCCATCTTCAGAGCCTTGCTGATGCTCTGTGATTAGTAACTTGAAGAAATGTTTTGCTCGTCTTTACATATTCTGGAGCTGATGCTCATCATTTACCTGTATATTCCAATCTACTCTGGAACCATGGTCTTTTCTGTACCCAGTAACATACTGGTGTGGTGGTAGCATGCTGCAGGATCCATTGTCCCTGTAAAATATAATTGCTGCAGCATTTCTTTCTCCTTTGTGTTGTTTGAATTGTAATGCTCTGCAACCTTCTAGACTGCTGACAGTCCCACATTTCTGCCATCTTTTTAAGGTGAATCCAAAATGTTGTCCCCTCTCTCTCTCTCTGAAATGTCTTTTCTGGCTTGAATTTAAATCTCAAAATCTTTCTATCCAGTATGTATTGAAATACGATTATTCATTTTTAGGTTGTTGGAATTCTCAAGACATTACTGTTCTTCCTTTTTTTCTTTTTCTTTTGGTACTTGTATCTCAATGTTCTGCCATTCAGTGCCTTTGAAAGAAAAGTCTGTAATGCAGTCAGTGACTGAATGCAACAGGATTTTTTCTGTTTTTGTCTTACCATTTCTCTTTGATTTTATATTCATTTTTTTCTATGCATCTGTGAGGGACAGGGATTATTTGTTGTCCTGAGCTTTTGGAAGTTGTCTTGTTATGCTACAGAGTCCAGGATTCTGTCAGTTTTTAAATTTTGTTTTAAGCAGGTGCCTTGCATGTTTCAAAGTGGTGCTGGAGGGGTGCTAGGAGCAGATCAGCAGACTTTTTCTTGCTGGCTTGATGTCTGTTGTGGCCCTTGTCATTGTGGTATTGGCTTGGTTCGTCTACATGATTAAGTGGTCTACTTCTGCCCATCTTTCTTCCAGTGAGTTTAGGACTAAGCTCATACACTCAGTCACTTAACTGCTAGTTTCTTTATTTACGTATGGAAGAATTTATCATTTTGTTTATTTTCATTATTTGTTTATTTTCATTATTGTGTGTGTGTGGGGGGGTCAGTGAAACAAATTAAATGCTAGTTTGAGAAACAAGTTCCTGTTTCTGCTAAACACTCACCCTCTGTCTCTCTTCCCTCAAATCTAAATATTTCAGTTATCTTTTACTTCAGTGAAGCCGCTGTGCAGAGGAAGAAAGCTCAGTAGAACTGTTCTCTTGAAGATACTAGACACTCGCAAGGCTTCTTTGGTTTCCCACCCTTCACATTCTGTAGGAACCCACAGAAGAAATAAGTAATCTGCACATAATTCAGAGACGTTCAGGTTTCTTTTACTGTTAGAAATTGTTGGAGAGCCATGGTTTCTAAACCAGTTTCAGTTGTATCGCCCTTACACTGTTATTTGATCAGTACTGATTATAGCCTTGCTGCTGTTTAGTACAGGTTTCCCTGCCTTCCAGAGTCTTCTGAAGATAGAACACTGTTACTTTCCCAAGTAGAGATCCTTTTTAAACTCTTTTTGATGTCGTCAGTATCAGAACATTTCTAGTGTGCCTGCCAGTCTTGAACCAATGCCTTCACTCATCAGTGGTGGTAGAAAAATGTTAGCTAGGCCATAAAAGTCTACCAATTGTATCAGTTTGTCAATAGGTATACAACCCAGAGGATGCTTGGTCTGTCCAGTTCAATGTAGCTCTGCGCCATATCAACTCTAATGTCATTTTTCTGCATTACTTGGTGGGATATTAAAGGAGAAAATTACCATGGCCAACCGTTTATCTCAACTCTTAAGAGTTTTTTCTCCTGACAGTATTGTTGCAGTATGGTTTAGTTTCTAGAAACCTGCCTGTACATCACAGCACATTAATTTCCCTCGATTGGAATCAAAGGAAAGGGGAAGCCCAACCACCCTTTTTGTTAAAATTAACTTCTCACATTTTTTGCTGAGGAATTTGCCCCCCCCCCCCTCCCCCTGCATGGCATACCACAGACTTGGGAAATCTATAATTAGTTCTGTCAGGTGCTGACCATAATCTTGCATAGGTGATCAGTTTTGCTGATGGCAGCAGCTGCTATGTATTAAAAAAAAAAAACTTGTTTCATCAATTCAGTCCTGAATTAAGCAGTTTTGTCCAGTGCGTGGCAGGGGGCTATGTAAAATGGCAAACGTTCCGTTATTATTTCCAATAATTTTTTTTTTCACTTTACTCTAAATGTTGCAGAAAAGTCACCTTAATATTGTATAAAGTAGGATAAAGAACCATTGCAGATTACAGTCAGAGCCTTTATTTTGGTAATAAGATGAAAATATTTATTGGTTGATACAAAATCTCAAATTTTGGTAAGAATATCCCATCTTGGGCATCCAGAGAGGTAGCAAACTGAATTGCTGACCCACAGGTTTTGTCCAGTGATCCATTTGCATGAGGTATGTTTTTATGTGATTTCAACTGTTTTAGTCAGTGATACAGTATGAATTCTTGGGTCTTCTGCCATGCATAATCCTGTGACTGTCCTGATTTTCAAAGTCTTTACATGATCCCTAACCGACGGATGTCTGAGGATGAATGTTAGGATGTAAGAGGGGAATCCGTTGTGCCATCTTCAGTTCTTTCTAGCTGTGCAGTCCCACATGCTACTTATCTCATTTTTTTTGCAGAGTTTCCTACAACCTGCTTTCAGATAACTAACCTGTTGGGGAAATTTTCTTCTAAGTGATGTCCACAAAGGTCAATTATTGCCTAAAGTGTGGGAGGCAAATTCTTTTGTTTTGTTTGGGGCCCCAGCATGACATTTCTGGTTGCTAGGATTCTGTTAGGTTTTGCTCAAAAACTCTTGAGCTTAGGGCCACATGGAGTTGTTTAACCCAGCACCACCCACTTCTTCTCGCGTCTTTATCTGGCATGTCCTTGCCCAAGAAATGAAAAGATAAGAAGATGGAGAAGGACGTTGCTGACAACAGAGAGCCTTCTTTGTCCATGGTTAGGTTGGCTGATGACTCATGATGCGCCTTAGCTTGCCCTTGGTCTGATAACCACTAGGCTTGAGCCCTCTGATGTGACCCCTTGGAAGGCCACCATGGCAGGTGGCCACACTGTTATGACTACCTCCAGACCAGTGTCTGTCGGGTCTGACATTGTTCTGCAAGCTTCGACTTCTAATATTTGAGTGTTGGGTAACTGAGGGAGATAGCTTAACTCATTCAGTTGTCATGCACAATGAAATTTCAGGGAACTAGACAGAGGTTGCAGTCACCTGCCTAAATACAGATCCTTAGTTTCAGAACCTCTGATGTCCAAACCAGAGAGTCCATTTAGCTTATTCTTACCTATGCCCTGGTCTTTCAGCTGCATCAGCCCAGGCTGAGACACAGGGTCTCCTTAACCTAGCCCAGGAGTTCATGGTTTTTATGAAGTTCAGGGAGACTAGTCAGCAACAGGCATCTGTTTCCTAAGCTTTTCCTGATTAAAGAAAGGAGGGAAGTTCCTCCTCAGGAGGACATAGATTCCTCAGAATCTGAAAATGAGAAAGAGTTCTCTTTTGCTGATCACCTGCCTTTTGAATCTCTGGTGACTCTGATCAAATGACACCCTTTCTTCTGCTTTCCCCTGAGGATTTATCCATTGGGGATACCTTGCACAAGCTGAAAGAGATATTTAATTGGGAGAGCATATAATTTTCTCAGGCCCAAGCACACTACAGAGAGTTTCTAAGCCTGTCATCACCCAGACCAATAGATATTTTCCCTGGTTCACTAAGTTCTGGAATGAGGTCTTTGGTATCTCTCTCTGCATCCTAACTTTCTACCATCTGCCCCTAGGAAGCCAGGTCACTTTTGTAGAGTGCTTGACACTCACAAGGACCTTTACAACAACCCACAACCTTATCCCTCAGTGGTGTTTACTGAATCCACCATGGGTGCTCCTAAGGGTGCAGCTATGCACCCTTTGCCTAATGACAGAAACAATAGATTTAGATTTGGTAAAAAAAAGACCTACACATCTGCTACCTCTGATATAAGGGCGCTTAACTGCCAGTTTCACATGGTAAAGTACTTATGGTCCTTAGAAGAACAAATAATTGGTAAGGCAGTGGGCATTACAGACAAGACTGTGATGATATGGGCTAGTGCCTGCATAGCTAGCTGGAGTTCTGTAAAGAATGATGTGCCCTTTGAATATCAAACTGATTTGTGCAAGATGCTTCTGTTACAAATGTAGTAGAAGTGTATGGCATTTGAATGTCAAACTAATTTGCACAAATGCTTATGTTTCTAAAGTATTAGAAGTGTATGGCATTTGAATTTCAAAATGTATTTGCAAAGTTGCTAGTGTTAAATGTATCCGCAGTGGCTCCTACTGGATAGAGGGGTATACATGTGAGGCTGTATGTATACATGTTGGCAATGTACACTGGAAGAGAAGCATTTAACCTCAGTCCTGTTAGTTTTGGAAAATCCTTGAAATTTAACTGGCTATTAAGCCATAAACATGACACTCCACTATGCTAAATAGGACTGGAGACTGTAGGTCTGGAGCAAGCCTTTGTTCATTAGCTCAGTAAAAACAGGAGAAGCCTCAGGCACTGCCATAAACATTTAGATGTGTATTGTAGCTGTCTATGCTAAATTTCTATCTCTGCTTCAGGGGGGAATTGTGTGAGAACCTAGTATCAGATGACCAGATGAGGTCATTCTGCCAGCCAGCTTGGAAATTATGTTTTAGATATTACAGTGGGAAATCTTTGAGCATTGAGTGTTCTGTCTTGGGCCTGACAGCAAGAAGGATCATTTGCAGCATCATCTGCCATACTCTGTTAAGTAAGTAGAGAATAGTAATTCTCCTAGATTCAGTCAGGAGTGTAGTGAAACTTAGTTTAGATAGTGTTTTTCTTTATTTGTCTGAGTTTGTCCATCAGTGTTACTTTGAACATTTCCTGTGATTTGAACTCTGTGGTTTACTGTAAATATATATTCAGTATTTTCATGTTCATTTATTATTTTTTATTATTAAATATATGTAAAACTTTTATTGTGGCAGGTTCTTTTAGAAAGTACTTAACCTTTGAGAGTGCTTATATTTGTTTGGTGACACGGTGTGGGCCACTCCTGAAGGCCTAGCTGTCCTGGTCAACTACTACCATTTGTATTAGTATTAATATTATAAAGTATAATTGTACACCCTTTGTTAAGGGCCATAGAGTAGATGATTGTGGAGTGTCTGGTAGCAGTGATAACTACCTTGTACTCTGGGCAGATGAAGGCACAGCAGGTAAATCTGTGCTAGCCTTTCCCATGTGTGTGTGTGTGTTTGTGTACTCGTGCGTCAGCTACTTGGAGCAGGGACACGAAGCACTGGTCACAGAGAGGGTACTGGAGGATTTGGCTTGGACACGGCTGAGGACCTAACCCTACAGCTGTACCAGTGGGGAGTCTTATTGGGGCCCTGGAGGGAGACGTATAAAGAAATCTAGACCCAGGGCTGACTGGCGTTCCCTATGTGCTTTGAGGGGAAACTGTACTTGGCGCAAAGAGCTGTATCTGGAAATACTGTGTGTATCCATTTGTGTTCCAAGTGAACAGCCCTCTCCAGTATCAGTGGTGAGGATTCAGGCTCCTTGATTACTGGCCCAGTGTGAGGATGTCACATATTGGTGGCACTGGTGGGCATCATAGAGACATACAGGAGACAGCTAAATCAGCACTCTGGGTGTCCAGACGTTCACTGAAATGTGGCTGTGATGCATTGGATGCATCACGTAGGGCAGCTGCTGCAGGTTCGGTCAGTCATAGATGTGCCTGAGGACTCAACCTTTGTCTGACCAAGTAAAGGGCTAACTTTTGGATGCCCCACTGGGTAAGGGGTTACTTTTTGGCCCCCCTGCAGAGAGTCTTTGAGAAATAGGACATAGAGGGAAAAGAAATCAACACTAAAATAATTGTATCTGTCTCCCAGTCCTAGATATAACACAAATTGCCTCCCTAAATCTTGGCCTCTGCCTCCAAGATAACAAAAGGGGAGGCCTTTGAGAGGCAAGAGACTAAGACAGACTAGAAGGTGGCAACCTGGAGAATGCTGTAGAAGTAGGGGATCCAGAGACCAACTCTAACTATGCACAGCAACCCTTACTCCCTGTCCCCAAGCACAGACCTTTCCCCCTCGCTCTTCTTTCCTACAGCAGTGGAAACTCCTCACTGGGGGACCAGTGGGTTCTAAATATCCTAGAAGGAGTCTGTTTCATTCTTTTAAGGGACTTGCCCCCCTTTAGGCATACCAGCGCCCCCAAGACACACACGCACGCACACACACACGCACACACACACACACACACACACACACACACACCCCTAATCTTACCAGAACTTCTACAACAAGGATCCATTCAACCAGTCCCTGAGGAGAGGAGGACACAGAGTTTTCCTCAATGATCTTTCTTGTGTCAAGAAAGGAAGACACCTGAAGGCCAGTCATAGACTTGTCAGGGTTAAACAAGTTTCTGCACATTCCAAAATTCAAAATGTTGACCCTACAAAAACCATTATCCATTAGTTTTCAAGGAGCTTATATGATCAATGTTGATCTGATAGGCGCCTAACTTCAAGTTCCTATACCTAATAAGGACAGGAAATGTCTTTGGTTTGTGACATCAGGATTAACTGCCAGTTCTGTGCTTTACCATTTGGCTTATTCAGTGCTCTCAGAGTTTTCACCAAGTGCTTACCTCTAGTTGTAACTCATCAGAGCTCCTTATGGGTTCACATTTACCCTTGCATGGATGACTGCTGTATCCAGGGAAAATCCATCCTGGAATTTCAGATAGCCCTGCAAGTCTCCATGGGGTAATTCGAGAAGGTAGGTTTCTTTCTCAACCTCTGGAAGTCCCAACTTTATCATCAGACAAAAATTGTCCTCCTGGGTACACTGAGAGATTAAGTAAAACAAAAGACCATCTTACCCCAAGACAAAGTTTCTTTCCCGACAAGCTATCTGCACAGACTATTTCTAAAGTAGACAACCTCTGCAAGAGAATACCCAAGTGCCTTGGGATACATGGCTTCCTGTTCATATGAAAACTCCAGTGGTTCCAGAAAAAAAAACTTGGGAGCAACGTTCTCAACCACTGGGAAACCCTGTTGCCACTTCTCCCCACCTTAAAAAAGGAACTACTTTGGTAGAACGACACCATCCCCAAAACCCCAGGGGCAAACCACTGTCTACGAGAGATGGATAAAACCATTGCCACAGACAGTTTAGAAATAACCTGGGTTGCACATACAGGACCACTGAAGGTGTATGGTATCTGGACCCAAGAGCAAAGGAAAGTACACATAAATCAGAAAAAATGCTGGCAGTGTTTCTCGTTATAAAAGCATTTGAAAGCAACCTGAACCCAAGAACACTGCAGATTTACACAGACATCACCACATTTATGTGGTACCTAAACAAGGGGAGCTCATTCCTACCCCCTGGGCACTGTGGCTGTAAAGATTTTGCTGTTGGTACAAAAATTGCAAGCAATACTAATAGCTCCTACATCCCAGGCCAGAACAGCACCGTAGCAGACTGTCTGAGCAGAGGCCTTCTGGACCCCAACAAATGGATGCTGAAGAGAAAGCTTTTCCTGGATCTCACCCACCGGTGGGGATACACTGGTATAGACCTCTTTGCCTCTCATCAGAACAAATCACTTCAAAAGTTCTGCTCCAGAACACAACAGATGGGGACATGGATGGCAGGTACCTTCTTCAAATGTACAGAGTCTTCTTACATGCCTTTCAACTGTTACCATTTATCCCAAGGGTACTGCTAAAAGTGAGGTTAGACAGGCTGAGCATGATACTCATAGCCCCCTTCCAGCCAAGGCAACACTGGTTCTCCTTCCTGTTGGCTGTCAGCAAAGGGAGATACCATACTTTTCCCCTGGTGATGGAGCTACTCGCTCTTCTGAGAACATGGTCTAGTTGTGTAAGTAGACATAACATAACAGTAGATGTTCAAGTAATCACTGCTGCAGTAGCTGCTCCCTCCCTTTGCTCTCCTTGTTTTTTGGTGTGATTATGCCAGAGTGTGGCTATTTACTTCATTATTGTTCTTAGCATTGTCATTTTCAGGGCTCAGTCTCTATCTCTGTGGTGGCAGGTTGAAGGGCTTTGGCTCTCAAAGTTGGCTTTTAGTTAGCTCATCTGAAACTGTCTGACAGTTTGGACATGTTGAAGATGCTCTGAAATGGAAACCGGTCAGCTGTTATATCCTTGAGAAGGATATAACCCATATAGCTAAGAATACTGCAGCAGTGATTATTAGTTTACTTACACAACTGTACTTTCATTCTCCTGTAAGTATTAAGAATTTCACTGGCTACATTCAGTGGGAGACCCTGCAAGGCATATAAGGTTAAGGAATGAAAAATAAAATATTTAATTGCTAATATCCTTTGCTGAAAATCTAATCCCAACACATTCAAAGCAGTTCCTTTATCTTACTGATAATAGCTTCATAATTGGATTTTACTCAGGCTTCCAAAGAGTCAGAAAGGATCACCCATACATTAGATTTTACTCAGTCTTCCAAAGAGTCAGAAAGGATCCACCCGTACAAAAGGTATCCGATTTGGAGCTGTAAGGAATGGTAATTTTTGCAGGGGATGGGCTGAGGGTAGAAAGTTCAGGTTAACCACCTCAGTTTTAACTTGTTGATCTTCTAATCAGAGACTTCTGCAAACTCATCCAGCACATTGAAAATTCTTTCCACTTCTGTCTCTGGGTTGGGCAGGTAAAGCAGGAGATCATTCACATATTGGGTTTAAACTATTCCTGGCTCCACGAAGTCTGCTCTTCACTTTTTCCCTTAAAACTGCTCTATCTCTCAAATTAAACACCATATTCTCATTCTAAGGCCCTTCACTGGTCCAAATAAGTAATCATACAAGTTAGCACTATTAAACCATAAGCACTACTTACTCTTATACTCTCTACGATTACCTTGACCCCTATTGGTCCGGCTTAACTCAGTTTCCCTATATTACTCTAGCATGTCCAAAGGTCAATCAATGGTTTCCTCTCCAGTCCAGCTGGTGAATCTGGGAATTTTGAGGCAATGTTACAGCTGTCTCATGTACACGGACAACCCTCTCCTCCTCCAAACAGGTTCAAATATATGTGAGAGATGCAAACATATAGCCAAACTGGAGGCTGAGCTCTCTCATCTCAAAACTGGTGTAACCAGTCAAGAGGAGAAGGTAACCTCACACAACATAATTCCAGTATCACATAGTCCCACCACATCATTGAACCAAACACATAAATACACAAAAACATACTCAGAGGCTCTAAATAAAAATCTACCGAAGCAACAGAGACCTCCAAAGCAGACATCCAAGCAAATGCTACCCCAAAACAAAACACGCACAACACATAGCCCACAAAGTCAGTGTGCCAAGCAGCCACAGCTCTTAAGGCTGAGTAACACACCTGATACTCTTGTAATAGATGACTCTATTGTCAGACACACTGACGTCCCGCACACCAGGCTGAACAAAGAGAAGGTCACAGTGAGCTGCCTGTCGGGCGCTAGGATCCGCCACATAACACAAGCACTCAGGTCACTCCAAAGCAAATACAAATATGACTCAAGTCATCGTACATGCTGGTGTGAATGACCTGAGATGTACCTCCCTGGACTACATGAAAAGAGACATAGAGGAGCTCTCTGATCATGTAGTCCAGGCTGGTATGACCCTGACCTTGAGCAGCATCTTACCCTCACCTAGAATGATGCCACAGTACAAAGACAAAATGATCGATTTTAACAATTGGCTAAAATTTTGGTGTCATTCAAAGGGGATCCAGTGTCTGTCAGCCTGGGATGACATGCTCGACAAGCCACGTTGCTTCGCTAGGGACGGCTTGCACCTGTCACCACTGGGCTTTCGGATATTGGCAAAGGCTCTTGCCACCCCCATAGTGCCTTTTTTAGGCAAGGCTCAAAAGTCAAACCCACCTGCATAGACAGCACAAGGAACAAGAAACTAAGGGTAATGCTGCTAAACGCCAGAAGTCTTTTAACCTCAAGATGCACGCACTCAAAGCTCTCCTCAGTATGGAGAACATCAATATCTGTGCAGTGACAGAAAAAACCTGGTTCAAGGCTCCAGAGAGCACCCCAGCACTACCAGGTTATACCTCATATCATGCTTTTCGGCCCCAAAACCCAGACCGAACCACAAAAGGAGGGGGTGTTTCCATATTTATCAAGGATATCCACACCTCCAGGTTAGTGGCATTGCACGAAGTATCTGAGATCATCCATGTGCAACTAACAGTGGGCAAGACTGATTTTCAGTTTATAGCATCCTACAGACCACCCTCTCAAAGTTAGGAATCCCACTCGGCTTTCCTGAAAACATTGGAGAACATGAAGATCTCTCCGAACACCATTATATTGGGCAACTTCAACTACCCAAACATAGACTGGGAGCACTACTTAAGCCCCAGCACCTTAGGCCAAAGGTTCCTGGAAATTATAAACTCAAATGCTATGGAACAACTAGTCACCACTCCCACAAGAGGGGATAACATACTAGACCTGATCATTACCAACATGGGTACTCTATGCTCCATACCAGAAGTATATCCCTCATTGGTAAGATCAGACCATAAATTCATTTCACTGGATATCCACATCCCGACCCCACCCCAACCCAGAAAACCACAGTGAAAAACTTCTCAAAAGCAAACTTCTCACTTCTCAAAACCGAAGTGGAATCCTTCAAGGCCCCAGGGCCAGTGGAAACTACGGCCCAAACTGCAGAATCCTATATAAACGCATTCTACGGACATCTCCAGGAATGCATGGATCATGCTATCCCAAACAAAACCAAGACCCAATCATCCAAAGGCAGGCGTCCAGTCTGGTGGACCCCAGCCATAAATAAACTGTACAACAGAAGGAGGAAGCTACTACATGATAGAGCAAAATCCCTAATAGGGAAGGCAGCTCTGATCAGTACTAGCAAAAAATTACGATCCCTCAAAATCCTCCAAGGCCAGCTTCGAGAGAAAAATTGCACAGGACACTAAAGACAATCATAAGGCTGTTTTCAGTTATGTTAGGAACCTGGGATGCAACTCCCAGACTTGTTCTGAGTTGATTCTAAATGACATAAAATACACTGAACCCACAGACATCGCCAATATCCTGGCAGACAGGTTCTCTGCAAACTTCTCCACCCCCTCCCCCCCAAAAGAGCAAGTATCTATCCCGGCAGAGGGCTGCCTCCCAAACATCTCTGATGCTCAGGTGAAGGCTGCCCTCTCCAAAGCAAAAAACACTGCTTCCATGGGACCAGATGGCGTCCCGGGTTGTGTCCTACATGAACTCCAAGAAGAACTAACCCCTCAAAACAGCTGTACAATCTCAGCCTCACTACAGGATATGTGCCCACAGAATGGTGTACAGCAACAGTGGTCCCACTCCACAAAGGTGGAGCCTCTACGGACCCTGGAAACTATCGCCCCATAAGCCTGACTAGCCTAGTCTGCAAGGCTATGGAGAGGATCATCATGGAGCTCATAAACAAAGACATTGGGGACCTACAGACACTAGATCCTACCCAATTCGGCTTCATCAAGGGCAGATCCTGCCTTTTGAACCTGGTCGACTTCTTTGAAACAGTCACCAAAGCCATAGATGAAGGGAAGGTAGCCCACACAGTCTATCTGGACCTAGCAAAGGCATTTGACACAATACCCCACTCGGGCATCATAGATAAGCTATCCAGCTTAAATATAAACCCCTATGTCACAAGATGGGTCGCAAACTGGCTCAAAGATAGAACCCACAGAGTGAGAGTTGCTGGAGCCATGTCAGACTCGAAACTGGTCACAAGTGGCGTCCCACAAGGTTCTGTCCTGGGACCGCTCTTGTTCGGTATATACTTTTCCGAGGTACAGGCCAACGTGGGAGGACTATGGCTCACCAAGTTCGCAGATGACTGCAAACTGGGCGCCATAATAGACTCCCAGCTAACACAAACATCCTTCAAAAAGGTCTCACAGAGACGGATAACTGGTGCCAGAGCCATGGTCTAAAGCTAAATGCCAAAAAGTGTATAGTCATACCATTTGGCAAAAACAATGTGCCCACAAATTACCACATGGGCGGTAACCCATTAAGTACAGAGAAAGTAATTAGGGATCTGTGGACCCAAGTTGATAGCAATCTCTCCTTTGACAACCACATTGCCAAAGTGGTTAGAAAGACCTTCTACATAGCCCAACTCATCATGAAAGGATTCGCATCTAGATCAAGAGAGGTAATCGTGCCCCTTTATTCATCCCTCATCAGGCCTATCATAGAATATAATGCCTCTTTTGGGATGTACCTTACCCGACACCTGCAGCAATTAGAAAGACCCCAAAAGTACCTCACCAAGAGGATCAAGGGACTCGCGCAGATGCCATATGCTACTCTGTTAAAAAAAACCCTCCAGCTCTACTCAGTTGCATACCGCCTACTTCGAGGCAATCTATGCCTGACATATAAAGCTATGTCCAATCCAGAATTAATGGACATGCTCCACCTCAGTAAATCTAAATCCCTTAGAGCCACACGCTCGAGGGACTTGAACCTCAGCACAGAAATAAATAGAACTTGCTGGAGGGACAGATTCATAACCCAGAGGCTCCCTTCGCTCTGGAATAGAATTCCAATTCATGTTAGGCAGAGCACCTCACTGAATCTCTTCAAGAAGAATCTTGAGTGGATGGGGGATCGTAGGTTTGTCCCGGGGATTACTTCCGTGTCACTATTAGAGACGCAGTAAACTAAACCTTAAAAAGGGCACAGTATACTCAAATCAAGGGGTGGCGTAAGCCAAACAAAATCGGGCTAGGCTTGTAATTGCCCCAGGGCAGATAGCCTAGTATGAACCTATATAAAGGTAAGGTAATGTTAATATTAAGCAGCACCCCCCTCCCCCCGGGTGGTGCAAATCTCTGTCTAGTTGCAGGAGTCTTCAAGTGCAGAGCAGACAGCAATGGTGATAAGTGGCAACCTTACCTCGTGACCCTTTGAAAGGATATTTCACCTAAGAATCTACATCCTATCTTAATTTTAACTTTGGAGTCTAGATACATGACTTTAATGAGGTTAACCACAGCAGAAGGAAATCCAAATCCTTAAAGCATGCTAAATAAGAAAGGCCATTCAACTCTTTTGAGTGCCTTCTTGGTATCCAAAGTGGCAGGTAGGTCCCCTCACAACATTTTAGAGGCATATTCAATCACCAAAGAAACTTACATTAATTGTATTATCAAAGGCTATGCAACCAAGAACAAATTCTATGTGATATGGGTGTATTAAGGTAGGCACCAATGTACAGATCTTGTTAACAAGTAATGAAGCAAATAATACATAATAATGGTTTAAAATTGATATTGGTCTGTAAGATGTTACCTGTAAAGGATATTTGTCAGGTTTTAGTAAAAATATTGATGTTAAGTTGTCAAACTCGCCTTCATTCTTGCTGGATGGGTTCGGAGCCGATCCTCGGCTCCGACTCGGCACTTGCTAAGCTCGAGAGCTAATTTTACCAGCTCGAGGCAACCCTATATCCCATGATGCAAGGCGTGACTACCCAGATCTCGTTTGCCGCTTCGCGAAGAGGTCTTCTTTTACCAGCTCAGGTAGTGTTTTAACTTTCTACAGTTAAAAAATCTTCCCTTTTTCCAGCCTTTTTTTTTTCTCAGTATTAGAGTTAGTCTTTCTATAGCTATCTCCTTAACCCTATACTCCCTCAACCTAATAGGTTTAGTTATTTTCCCCTTCAGGCCTTAAGCCTCCCTTTCCTTAATTCCTGTCAGGGTGTTTGAGTGTTGTACTTAGTTCCCCCCCTTCTTCTTAAGTTAACTGTGTGGGTGAACTTTGTGTGTGTGTGTTTGTGCACTGGGCATAATTATGTCCAAAGAATCGAAGGTCTCAGGCTTCAAGAAGTGTGACTCGTGCTGTCAGAAGATGTCTCTGACAGACGGTCACACTTCTTGCGTGTACTGCCTGGGACCTCTACACCTGCAGGACTCCTGTGCCATTTGTCATTCTTTTAGCCACAGAGTCCTGCAGGAACTTAGGAATAAATTAATCCTACAAGGCTTATTGAAGCCGGAGAGCTCCCCGACCAAGACCGGGTCGGGGAAGCCCTCTAAGCCACCTAAACCCCAGGCTTTGAGTTCGAAGCCTTCGGCTGTGGCTCCGGCTCCTTCGGAGTCTAGGTCGGCTCCGGCCAGAGCCGATCTTTCTCTCTTATTGGCGGTGGTATCGGTGCCGGCCGGCTCCGATAAACCTGCATCGAAGTCGATGTCTGCTCCGGCTGGAGCCGACATTTCCATGTCCCAGACTGGAGCCGATAAGTTATCGGCTCCGACTGGAACCGAGGGGTCTTCGGCTCCGATGGCTCCGACTAGGAAGAGATCTCTGTCTCCTTCCCTGGAGTCGATTCGCTCGGCTCTGGGATCTCTGCATTCGGAGCGGAGCCATCGGAGCCGATCTTCTAGGTCTTCCAGGCTCTCTGACTATGACTTGGAGAGAGTGGTAAGCAAATTGCTGAAATCACAGGCACTGGCCTAGATGCTCCATAGCCCGTCTCAGCAGACGACCGCTATCACTCATCCCCCTGAATTTCCTCCTTCGACTCTCCTCCAGAGTTCGGCGAGCTTCGAAACCTTGACTGTTGGTGCCGGAGCCAATGCCACCCCTTTCGGCTCCCGTCTTGACTCCGATTTCCTCCATGACACCTTCCATGGAGGGATCCGTCGTCGTGACTCCGTCGGCTCCGAGGCGAGTGGCATCGGACCCTTGTCCGGCCCTGTTCTCCCTCTCGAGCTTGGCGTTGGTGAGTTCGGCACCACATCGGCCTCGGAGCCTTCTCTTTCGGCGGGGCTGGGAGTTCCTGTTTCTTCGGAGCGGAGCTCTCTGGCCTCCTGGAAGGGGAGCCTTTGAGGTGATGAGGAGTGTTCTAGCCCCTCAGCTGAGTCAACAGTCGGTTCCATTAGCTCCCCCCTCCTCTGTGCCTGCTGATATCTCTTCCCACTCTCTTGCTCCCGGACCCAGAGATCCATCGCCCCAGGTTTCCCCACTGGGAAGAACTTCCTCTTGCGAGGTTTCTCCTGATCCTTCGGGGGAACCCCCGCGTCAGAGGACGTGCAAGAGGAAGCACATAGACTCCCCTGAGTCTACAACATCTGATACTGACTTAGATGAGTCGGAGGGATCCCCAAAGTCCCCCTCTGAGGATGTCTCCTTTACAGACATCTTGGAACTCCTTAAACAGAGGGGGAACTGGCCTTCCATTAACCCCTCCGAGGATGACTCAGTATACCTGGAGGCTTTTGGATCTCGACCTTCCACCTCCTGGGTGTCTCTGCCTTTCGACCCTCTCATGGAAGTGGTGGCTCGAAAGGCGTGGGCGGCAACGGATTCTGTGGAACCAGTCCCTAGGAGGCCATCTAAATTTATCATGGCCCCGGTAGACAAGCAGTTTCTCACCAAGGGTGTCCCTGTTGATGCCATGGTGGTGGCAGCTGCCACCAAGAAGGAACTTGCCGATCCTTCTGTACCTGTCCATCCTCCTAACAAGGAGTCTAGGACCATGGGTAGGTACGGTAAGTGGATTTTTCCTCAGCGACCTTCACTATGCGCGCTGAATTATCTCTGTCACTTTACCGGCTTCAGAGATATTCTCAAGGAACTAGGTGAGGTAGTACAGGATCCGTCAGCTGCCGGGGCTCAAGAAAAAATTACCTCGCAGCTGGGAATCCTAAATTCCTTAACTCCTCCATGCGGCTCATTTCTTATGTGGCCGATGGAGCGAGTAGAGCCGCAGGCACAGGAGTGGCCCTTAGGTGTCAGTCCTGGATGCGGCTTTGCAACTTCGCAGATCCCTTTAAGGCATCCTTCACAAATACTCCCTTCGACGGTTCGGCTTTGTTTGGACCTCAGGTGAAGGAAACATTGACCAGATGCGAGCAGGACGGCAAGACTCTTTCTGCCGTAGGAGTCCATTTCTCCACCCCTTCAAGACCTTATCCTAAAGGTCAGAAGGGAGGGAAGATGTGGTTCCGTAAATCTCAGGGAGTCACCCGGACGCGTGGTCAGTTTACCCCAGAGGCAGAGGGGGTAATAACAATAGACGCCCTAGGGGCAGAGGGGGTCTGCAGAATCAGGGTAGCAGAGAGCCTCTCCCTGCAAACCCTTCCAGCATCCCTGAGGTGTTGCCCGACTGTCCACCCTTGGAGGCAGTCGGGGGAAGATTGTCGCTGTACCCAACAGCCTGGCTTTCCCTTTCTCAAGACATTTGGGTACATTCGATCACATCCGAGGGTTACAAGATTCCCTTCAAAAACTATCCTGTTCCTCAGAAGGTATCCCTCCCAGACGTTGCACCCGGTCTAAGGGAGTTCTCAAAGCTAGAGGTATCAAAACTTCTAGCAAAAAGAGCCATCCAAACCAGTTCCAGCAGACCAAATAGGATCCGGGATCTACTCAAGATTCTTTTTGGTCCCCAAAAAAATGGGAGATTGGAGACCAATTCTAGACCTCAGCAGACTAAACAAGTTTGTCAAGAAGGCAAGATTCCGGATGGTCACGCTTCAGTCCATTTTACCCTTTTTGGGCAAGGACAACTGGATGTGCTTTCGGTAGACGTACAGGAAGCGTACTATCACATAAAAATTCACAGGCTCCAGAAGGTTTCTCTGCTTTCGGCTGGGGACCAGTCATTTTCAATTCAGAGCCCTGCCCTTTGGTCTCACTACAGCCCCCAGAGTGTTCACCAAATGCATGGCAGCGGTCACGGCTCACCTGAGACGTCAAAGATTCCAGGTGTTTCCGTATCTAGACGACTGGCTCCTCACGGCCACCACCAGGCATCAACTTCTCCAGGCCAGGGACTACACTCTTCATATGTGCAGCCAGTTAGGAATTTCCATAAACTTCGAAAAGTCCTCCTTGTTACCTTGCCAGTCTATTACCTTTATAGGCGCAGAACTAGACACTGTTGGGATGTCAGCAAGACTCACAGATCAAAGACTTCTGGACATCCAAAACTATGTTCAGATTATCCTACTCAGCAAAAAGATCAGGGCCAGGTTTGTCCTGAAGGTGCTAGGACTTATGGCGGCTGTCATCGTACTTCTTCCTTTGGCTCGCTTCCATATGCGGCTACTTCAGTGGATGTTATTCACCCAGTGGTCCTTCCATCAGCTTCCCATGCGCCACGAGATCATCGTGACACAGTCTTGCAAGAGTCACCTGACCTGGTGGATTTCTTCCCCTCAAGTCCTCCAGGGCAGACCGTTTGTTCTCCCGGCCCTGGTTGCCACAGTCACATCGGATGCCTCCCTGATCAGGTGGGGGGGCATTATCAGGGCAGGATGGTCCATGGCACTTGGCAACCCTTCGAATACCATCTTCACATAAATGTCCTAGAGATGAGAGCAGTGCTTTAAACTTTGCAAGCCCTCAACGACTTTCTTCCTTTAGGAACTATTGCAGTTCAGACAGACAACATGTCCGTAGTATGGTACATCAACAAACAGGGTGGGACCAAGTCCTATCCACTGTGTCGAGAAGCTCTCAGACTTTGGCAGTGGGCAATCTCCTCTCATCGGTTTCTGATAGCAATGCACAGCCCCGGGAAATCCAACTTCATTGCGAACAGATTGAGCAGAGCTATTCTCATGCCTCACGAGTGGTCTCTCAAACAATCAGTAGTGGGGGAGATTTTTCAGAAGTGGGGCTTCCCTTGCTGTGACCTTTTTGCTACACCCCAAAACAGCAAATGCCCAGACTTCTTCTCCCTCTTTCCACTCCCAGGCCAACCCCCCAGAGACGCTCTAACCCAGGTGTGGCCCCGGGGACTTCTTTATGCTTTTCCTCCATTCCCCTTGATACCTCAAGTCATTCAGAAAGCTACCGTTTTGAGAGCCAAGTTGATTCTCATTGCCCCTTACTGGCCTCGACAAATTTGGTTCCCGTTCCTTCATCGCCATTTATTGGTACAGCCTTGGCGTCTGGACCCAGTTCCAGATCTTTTGACCCACCAGTCGGGTCATCTGCACCAGGCCATTCGCTCTCTCTCAACCTCACCGCTTGGTTGCTCCACTTCCTTCATTAGCCAGGCTTCCTATGATTTCTAATCCTGTACGGGATGTCATAGTAGCTTCTCTAAAGTCCTCTACCAGAAAGATTTATGCTAGTAAGTGGCAGCGTTTTTCCTTCTGGGCAAAGTCCAGGGACATAGACCCCTTTACTGCCCCAGTTCAGTCAGTTTTGGACTTCTTAGCTGAGATTTTTCAGTCGGGTTCTTCTTCGACAGTCAAAGTCCAGCTGGCAGCAATCTCAAATTTTCATGTTGGCCTAGCGGACCAGAACATAATGTCTCACAAGCTTTGTAAAGCCTTTCTCAGAGGTATCTTTCTACTAAAGCCCCCAATTAAAGATCCTCCTCCACAATGGGACCTGAATTTAGTGCTGACATCCCTAATTCTTCCCCCCTTCGAACCGGCTGCTACATGCTCTTTAAAATTTCTCTCTTGGAAGACAATTTTTCTGGTGGCTATTACTTCAGCTAGGAGAGTGTCTGAACTTCATGCTCTCTGTGTTCGACCTCCCTACTTGGTTTTCCACAAGGATAGAGTATTTCTAAGAACAAATCCATCCTTTTTGCCCAAGGTGGCTTCCCAGACTAATCTTAACCAGTCTATTGATCTTCCAGTATTTTTCCCGAATTATTCGGACAGAGCGGAACAGAAACTGCATTATTTGGATGTTCATCGCCAGCTCAGATACTACTTGGATAGAACTAAACAATTCAGAAAATCTGATCAGCTTTTTCTTATGCAGAAAACGGAAAAGGTCTCCAAGGTGACCTTATCGAAATGGCTCTCTTCCACTATTTCCCATGTTTATCTCCTTAGGGGCAAAGAATTGCCCTCTTAAACCTAAGGCACATTCTACTAGAGGCCTAGCCACATCTACAGCCTTTCAGGCTAGGCTACCTATTGACACCATTTGTGCAGCAGCCGCTTGGGCCATGCCTCATACCTTTGTCTCACATTACAAATTGGACTTGGCCTCCAGAGACAGAGCTAGGTTTGGTTCCACAGTTCTCAAGAGTCTGTTCCATTGAGCCACCCAGGATAGAGGTGCTAGGGAAGCGGTCCCATCCAGCAAGAATGAAGGCGAGTTTGACAACTTAACATTAAGAAGTTATGTACCTACCATAACGTTCCATGTTAGTTGTCTTCTCTCGCCTTCTTTCTTGCGTCCCTCCCTCCTTTCCCCCTAGCCTGGACAGACCTTGAAGTTGTACTCTTCTGGGGACGAGTTTATTCTTCCTATGTACTCCAGTTGTGAGTGGTCACTAGTTTTACTAGTTCCCCTGTGTTGTGTTTACTTTCTTCTCCTTTTCCTTCTGTTGGAAGAAGATAATGGGCATATTTCTATAGCTACCAAATGAGATCTGGGTAGTCACGCCTTGCATCATGGGATATAGGGTTGTCTCGAGCTGGTAAAATTAGCTCTCGAGCTTAGCAAGTGCAGTGGAGCCGAGGATCGGCTCCGAACCCATCCAGCAAGAAAGAAGGAGAGAAGACAACTAACATGGAACGTTATGGTAGGTACATAACTTCTTATTATAGCCTAATTCCGTGATACTACGATGATTCCAATAGGTGTGATCTTATTGGCCCACTGCAGCGAAGTTAGCTGCAAATGGGGGTCCTTCATCTTGTGCAACTCCTTAGGGAGTCCATCAGAACTTGGTTTTATTTTTTGGAGATGTTCTAAGAGGCTGTGCCACCTCATCTTCAGGAAAGGGCTGAAGTAATGCCCTTCTTTGTTCCTAGGAAAGAGTATAGCAATGTTGAGTATCTAGGTAGTATGCAGCTTGAATATATGAAGGCATTAGCAGATCGTGTTATTGTAAAGTTGCTTATAATATGAGGCAAATATGTACAGAATATTGATGGAGTAGTCCTGTATATTGATTCAGCAATTTGTCTACACACCTTTCTGTTGAATGTTGTAGTAGTTTAATTGCTAAATATCAGTTACTTGGGGGAGAGAAATCAGTGGCACCAACCCAAAAATGCACTTAGCATAATCCACTTCAATTTGAAAATAATTAATCTGATGTTGTTAATCTTCATTCCATTCATCACTGATTGGGTTGTGTTCCGAGCTTTCGGAACCAAGTTGGCCTTGTAACAAAGCTTGCACCAGCCAAAAACTCTTGAGCTAAGTTTTTACCCATAATACCCTTTTCCCTGTTACCTCAGATCTTATTTGCCACATTGCCGTAAATGCACGTTTAAGCCAGCTCTCAGCTAAGTCTTTGATATTGTTGGAATATTCTGTTTTGATATTTCTGATAACTCAAAATTGTATAGTGTGTTCTTAGCTAGTGTGTTATTTCTTGTAGCTGTGTTTCACGAAATCTTTCTACAACTTTCCTGTCATTACCTGTTGGTAATCTTTGTACCATCGTTGGTATCCTCTCGTTGCCTTCCAGTTAATTATTGATGTTCTTCGTGTTTCACTGTTGCAGTCATTACATTTGGGTAATTTGCTGAAAGGTTGCCCTCAGTCGGCCTGATTAACAAAGTCTTGGGTCCTTCGTCGGTTGCTGTGCCTCCTTCCATGACGTCTGGTCGTCAAGGGTATAAAACATGCATCAGACGCTATTACATCAGTCTTTCTTGCCGTGCGGTGCCTGAAGCAGAAGCAGTTCGCAAGTGCCAGTCAGCCGACTCCTGAAATGTTCGTTTTCAAGTTTCAGAACCGAAGTCTTCAACTTAAAGTTCAGTACCCCGTTGGGGAAACTTTTTCTTGCTCCTTACTGATGTCAGTAAACGTTAATAATTGCATTACTTGTGGAAAGCAAATACCTCGCAAAGATTTTCATTCATACTGTATTCCTTGCCTAGGCCCTGACCACTACGTACCTTATTGTCAGTTTTGTACTTTATTTAATCAGCGCACTATCCGTTGTCGGATCATTTTTGCCAGTATTTCGGTTCTCTGTTTAATTATCCAGAAATGTCGTCAGTTAGCCATCTGACTACTGGGATTCCGAAAAAACGCAAAGATAAAGACAGAGACAGGCTGCTGAGGTCCAAAACTGCCGATGACGCTTCTCCTAAGCCAGTCGCCAGTTCGCCGGTACTCAGTGAGGTGCTTTTGCAGCCCCTGATACTTGCCAATTCTGATTTGCAGGCCTCTACTGAGACCCATTCGGAGTCCGGTATGCCGCAAGATGCTTCACCTATGGAACCCGCGGATGTCTCTACCTTGGATGGGTCTGGAGCCGCTGTGCAGGCACCGGCTTCTGAGGGTGTAATCAGGCGTACAGACTTGCATATTAAACCGACTCCATTTTCATTACTAAAGACTAAATCTCGATCTGTGTCTAAAAAACCCGACGCCCAGGCCACATGTTCAGGCCCCTATGCCTAAAAAACAAATTAACAAAATGGCTGAAGATTTAATTACTCTAATCAGGGGTAGTCAAACCCCCCCCCCCCCCCCCGAAAGAGGCCTAGGGCTGAGTTTGATTATGAATCTTCATAGGTTCATAGGTTCATAGTTAGTACTAGGCTACCTGCCCTTTCAGGCCATTTTAAGCCTAGCCAGTTACCCCATGTGAGAATCAAACTCTGCACCTTGTGTCTGTAAGGTAAACACCTTAACCATTAGGCCATTCTTCTGATCAGATTTCTGTTTCTTCTGACTCTTCTAATGACCTGGATTTGTCCATACCTACTTATGAGGATTCTGATGCAGAGGATTCTATTCCCCCTGCTTCCCCTCCTTTGGATTTTTCCTTTGGGGGGAAACTTTACATACCTTATGGGAGTATTTCCTTTGGGAAAGTCAGGAATTTTCTGATTCAAAAAAGAGGCTTAGGGATTTCCTCCTTCTACCTCAGCATAGGCCTTTGGCTATACCTCCTGTACTAGACATTGTTGATTGTGTTTTCGGAATCCAATATGGTTCCCGATTCCCTGTCTCCGGCTCCTAGTAAACCTGACAGATACAGGGTTCCTGAGTCTCACAAGTTCCTTTTCAAAAATCCTGTTGTAGATCGAGAAACCATTTCTCAGGGGCCCAAGGGCATTAAGACTTTTACTGCTAAAAATCCTACCCCTTCTGATAGAGACTCCAGGGCGCTGAATAGATGGGGTAAGAAGATTTATACTTCTGCAACCTTGGCAATCAGGGCTTTAAACTGCCAATTTCATATGTTAAAATATCAACAGCATACTATTGGACTGCTTAAACAGAAAATTATGTTGATTCCTGACTGTGTGGAAAATAAAGATTTACAGGATTTATTGCATTCTGCTGAATAAGTTGGAAAACATACTTTGCAATGTGGTTTTGATTCTTTAGAGGCCTCCCGCAGGGCTGCTGTTACTAGGTCTGTGCTTAGAAGGCATGCTTGGCTTAAGGAACAATCTTTGCCTGATCACGTTAAAGCAAAATTGTTGGATGCTCCTTTAAATCAGGACTGCCTGTTTGGCAATAAGGCTGAAGAAGTTCTAAAAAAGATGGAAGATAAAGCTAAATCTATGCAAACTGTCAAAGATTTCTTACACATGCAACCTCCAAGATTTAGTATGCACTGGCCTACTAAGAATTGGTCTTTTCCAGCTCCTTCCAGATCCACTCAAGCCAAACCCAGACACACCAAAAGTACCAGGTTTCAGTTCCAGGGTCTCTGAGAACTAAGCAATGGGTGGCCTCCACTTCCAAATCTGTTAATGACACCCCCCCCCCATGGTAAACAGTCTCAATGACTTCCTTTTAAGATTACCAAGCACTTGCCTTTTAGCCGCCCCTTTGGGGGGAAAATTGCTCTTCATGCAAAGAACTGGGAACTCATAACCCAGGGCAAATGGGTTTTAAATAGTGTCCCAGGGATACAGATTTCATTTTCACATGTTGCCAACACCAAACAGATGACCAGACCTGCCCCCAAATCAGTGGGCAGAGGCTCAAAAACAAGTACTTTCCCTCTTACACATGGGGGCTATTCAACCAGTACAAGATGAGGAAAAGGGACAAGGTTTCTATTCCAGGCTTTTTCTGGTACCCAGAAAAGACAAATCATGGCGTCCAATTCTGGACCCGTCTACTCTAAACACCTTTCTGGACATTCCAAAATTCAAGATACTGACTCTTCACACGTTACTTCCTATGCTAGACAAAGATGCCTGGTTGACAAAACTAGATTTAAAAGAAGCATACCTGCACATCCCAATCGGAATCTTGCAGAAGATACCTAAGCTTCAAAGCAGGCTACTTGCATTATCAGTTCTTTGCACTGCCCTTTGGCTTGTCTACTGCACACAGGGTATTCACGAAGTGCCTGGCTCGAGTTATTGCATTTTGCAGGCAAAGAAATATTCAAATATATCCATACCTGAACGATTGTCTAATTCAGGCAGAAAACCAGGGCATACTTCTAAATCATCTGGCATTTGTAAAAAGGGTTCTAACTTGTCTGGGGTACACCATAAACGAAAATAAATTGCAACTGGTACCCTCTCAACAGATTACATTCCTGGGTGCAAGCTTGAATACAACTGCCCAGATTGCTTTCCTCATGCCAGAGAAGCAAATTCAAGTGGTAACTAACTTCAAACAATTGGCCATAAAAACCCTGCTATCTGCAAGACAAATACTGCAAGCCTTGAGGTTCATGGTCTCCTGCATTCTTGTAATTCCATATGCAAGACTGCATATGAGGAAAATACAGTGGTACTTAAAAAGTGTATGGAATCAACATTGTCACAGCCAGGAAACAATGATTCCTATCATACCTTGCCTACGCCTGGAATTCCTATGGTGGACAGAGGCCTGCCACCAAAACAAGAGACTGCCATTCACACTATCCCCTGCTGCCCAAACACTAACTACAGATGCATCAGACTATGCATGGGAGGCTCACCTGGCAGGAAAGTACATTCAGGGCAAATGGAACCCAAGTCAAATGCACCTACATATCAATCAAAAAGAAATGTTAGCTGTAAAGAATGCTTTGACAGCCTTCAAGGACTACATTCTTCCATGACAACTAATGGTAAAGATGGACAGCACCACGGTTATGTGGTACATAAACAAGCAGGGGGGTACACATTCTTACCCCCTCTGCAGACTAGCCATGACATTGTGGAACATTGAGCTACCAAGTGCACCTACAAGCTCAATTCCTGCCAGGAAAATTGAATACACTGGCAGACGGACTAAGCAGAAATCTCATGGACCCACACGAGTGGAAACTGGAACCATAGATTTTCAACATGTTGACAAACAAATTGGGGAGCCCAGACATAGATCTATTTGCCTCCCCCAGAACCACCAGTTAGACATGTTTTGCACAAGGACTCCCCACAAAAAAGCCTGGAATGTGGATGCTCTGCCCTTCAGCTGGAGAAACCTATCAGTTTACGCCTTTCCCCCTCTGCTCTCCAAAGTTTTGCTAAAAGTCAAACAGGACAAACCAAGAAAGATTTGATTGCTGCAGACTGGCCAGGCCAACACTGGTACCCACTCCTGCGCAGTGTCACAAATATCTCCATGGCACCTGCCTCAGACCCCTTCCTTGCTGTCTCAGCAGGAGAACCAAATTCTGTACCCTCAGCTTCCAACATTGAATCTTGCAGCCTGGCTAATAACTTAAATTCACCCTTATCATCCCTCAGCAAACCTGTGATGGATGTCATCTTAGAGGCAAGAAGATCTAGTACTAGAAAATCTTATGCTGACAAATGGAAAAGATTCTGCGCCTGGAACCAATCTTTAGGGATGAGCACAGCACAGCAGCGCCCAATTTACCTCGGATTTTGCAATACTTAACTGAGATGCTTCACAAGGACCTGTCTTTTTCCTCTATTAAAATCCCTGCTTCAGTTATTTCAGCTCATTATAACACAGAACCACCCCTCTTCTCTCATCTCCTGCTCAAGCAGTATCTCAGTGGGGCAAAGAACTTGAGACCATCCAGGAGAACTCCTACCCCTGCCTGGGATCTTAACTTTGTTTTGGAAAAACTCAGTCTACCTCCTTTCGAGCCAGCTGCTACTGCAGACTTAAAATTTTTTTCTTGGAAAACAGCCTTCCTTTTAGCAATGACTTCAACTAGAAGGATATCTGAATTACAGGCCCTTATGGCAGTGGAGCCTTACATCATCTTTCATGCCGACAGGGTATCTCTGAGGACCAATCCATCCTTCATGACCAAGGTGGTTTCCAGTATGGCTCTTAATCAGTCCATTCATTTGCCAACCTTCTTTCCCAATCCACAGAACAAAGGGGAATGGATTCTGCATTCCTTGGATGTGCACAGACAACTTAGATTCTACTTGGATAGGACTAAATCGCGAAGAAAATATGAACATTTGCTGGTAGCATTTGCTGCAGGGGCAGAGGGGAAGGCTATTTCAAAACAAACCATTTCTAAATGGATAAGCCATTGCATTCATTTCTGCTATAAGCACCATGGAAAACCTATTCCCCAGGGGATCAGATCTCACTCCACCAGGGCTGCATCTACTTCTGTAGCCTTTCTCAGAGGTGTTCCTACCAGGGATATTCTAGAAGCTGCTACCTGGAGTTCTGTACATACTTTCACCAAGCATTATAATTTACCAGTTTTCTCTAAATCCAGAGCTGGCTTTGCCACTGCTCTCTTGCAGGGCCTTATAGCTGGCCCTAATGCTGTATAAACTCCTCCTCCCAACCATAGCTTTGGGAATCTACCCAAATGTAATGACTACAACGGTGAAACACGAAGAACATAGTTCAGTTGTGTACACTTACCATAAATATAGATGTTCGAGTGTATTCACTGTTGCAGTCCTGGTTACCCTCCCTCCAGCCCCCTACTTTTCTCTGGCTATACCTCTCCTTTTTTTTTACTATGCTTAAAAGCCTTTTTGGTGTATTTGCTTTTGGTTGGAGGTATATTTTTGTGTTTTTAATTTTATTTGCTCCCCATGAGGGGAGCATGTGACATCTGGGGCAAGAAAAACTGATGTAATGGCGTCGAATGCATGTTTTATACCCCTGACGTCATGGAAGAAGGAACAGCAACCGGCGCAGGAACCAAGACTTTGTTAATCAGGCCGACTAAGGGCAACCTGCCAGCAGATTACCCAAATGTAATGACTGCAACAGTGAATACACTTAAACGTCTACATTTATGTTAAGTGTACACAACTGTACTTTGTCTGCTTAGTTGTGGTAATCTGTTGTGTTTTTTTTTTTTTTTTTTTTTCCTGCTCATCGTGGGTTGCTGAATTTGTTGATATTAACATGTCTGATAAAAAGGGCACCTCAGGCTTCAAACAATGCTTGAAGTGTGGGAGAAAAATGCCTAATAGTGACCTTTATGATGACTGTGTTTACTGTTTGGGAGTGCCTCATCTCTCCGTACAACCCTTGTTCTTTCTGTCTGGGGTTTAGCTCTCGTACCCTGAATGAGCATAAAAATAAATTGATTTTGAAAGGCCTACTCAAATCACCTTTCTCAGAGGCTCTCTCCACGTCGTAAGGTTCACCCCCTCCTAGGAAAGACAGAGTCCACACTCTGTTCCCTCCTCACTCTCTGGTGAGAAGGAAAGACAGCCAAAACCCAAAATTCAAAGATTTCTGCACTGGAACAAAAGTCTTCCCATACGGCACCGTCTTTGGTACCCTCTTTGTCTATATCGTCGACGCAGACTACCTCGGTACCAACAACGTCTATGGCACTGGATGTGACCGATCCAAAAACTTTGACATCGACTCCAATTATGACTCCGAGCCCTTTCTCGGCTCAAATAACTCAGATAGACATTGCTGTTCCGATCGTCTCAAAAATGGAGACTGTGGTGCTGCTAGACGTACAAGCACTGGCCCGATATTCCCCGTCTGTGGACCTCTTCTTTGGGACAGGCTTATAGTCCCTTCTTAGATCGTCCAGAGTCCCCTTCGGGGATGTCCACATAGGTCCTCCAGGAGCCTCTCCGAGCTCAATGTGATGCGCCTTGTGGACCAGCTGCTGACAGCCAGGGGGATTCCTTCTGATTCAAAATCCCAATCCCTTATAAGACTTGGGTTTTCTGCTTCAGGGACTCCATCTTACTCTCCTCCTTCGTCCTCTTTGCAGGTTCCGAAGCCCTCGGCACCCTTGGTTTTGGTGCCCTAGTGGACCTCACTATGGCCCTGGAGTCTACACTTTGGCCTTCGGTTCAGTTGGAAACGGGTCTTCCTCAGGCTCGGGACTGGACTGCCGGTTCCAAGTTTGGCGCCGGCTTTTTCTATGGTGCCTTCCATGGTTCCAGGAGCCCTGTCGGTGCCTATCCAGCTTGAGGCTCCACGCCTGGGAGCAGGCTCAACAGGGTGGGGTGTGACCCTGGTTCCGAGGTTGTCTTCCTCTGTTCTGGGCTTCCACTTCTCTTAGGGCGCCCCTGCTTTCCAGGTGATGAAGAGGGCTCTTACTACCATGAGCAAGCCTTCGATGTCGGAACCCCCATGTCCTCCCCCTTTGCTGCAGCTGTCACAGGCCACCATCCCAGATTGAGCACGGGAGCCGCAGGAGACCCTATTGCAGGGTGCCCTTTCTTCCAGGTCTTCCTCAGAAGCTCCCACTGAGGAGGTTCCTAGGAAGAAATCCTGCAAGAGGAAGCAGGTGAACTCCCCTGAGGAGTTCCTCACTGAGGATACAGATTACAATGAAGGGGAAGGGTCCCCTTGATTACCCCCCCGAAGATGTCTCCTTCAGAGACATCCTGGAGATCTTGAAACAGGGAGGTGATTGGAAACCCAAAAACCCTTCCTCAGAGGAATCCGTTTTCCTGCAGGCCTTTTGTGCTCGACCATCTACCTCTTGGGTGACCCCGCCTGCCAACGAGTTGGTTCAGCTTGTGGTGCAGCTCTCCTGGAAAAACCCTGATGCCGGTTGAAGCAATCCCCAAGAGACCAGACAAGTTCCTCTCTCCCCCTGAAGAATATCCCCATTGTTCAAAAGGTCTACCGGTGAATGCTATGGTGGTGGCGGCAGCTACCGAGAGAGAGAGAGCTGAGGAAACCACACTGATGTCCTTCAAGGATGCATCTGCAGTCCTTGCAAATGGGTTGTCCTGTCAGGCAGCCCTTCGGTCGGCCGGATTCCAAAGTCTGGGTCTGGCCTCGGCTGGTGTCGCACTTCACCCGACGTCATAGCTGCAGTTCTTCGGGTATAAAGGCATCAGCCGACGCCATTTTCCTCAGTCTTTCTTGCCGCGTGGCGCCCGAAGCAGAAGCTGTTCGCAAGTGCCGGTCGGTCAGAACCAGAGAATACTTCTTCTACTTCGAAGACTTCTAAAAAGCTAAGTACCCCGTTAGGGACTCTTTCTTGCCTCAGCCGATGTCAGAAAAAGTGAATAACTGTTTAACTTGTGGGAAACAAATACCTCATAAAGATTTCCACTCTTACTGCTTACCTTGTTTAGGCCCAGACCACGACGTAGCAGCTTGTCTAGCCTGTGCTTCCTTTAACCGACGGGCGCTTAGACGCCGGTCGGAATTTGCTGGAGTTTTTCGGCTCAGATTTTGCTTACATTATGCCGCCGGATCCTCGACTACGAAATATCTAAAAGCGCAAGGAAAAGGACCGACACTCGCGGTCCGCGGTTTCGTCAAAACCGCGGTTAAGCCAACCATGAATGTCTCGGTTTCGGCTGAAACCGAGCTCTCCGTTCTTCCTTCAGCCGAAACTACCTCCTACCGAGGCCTCATCCAACCTAGTGGAATCGGCTTTTGAAATCCCACCTGCTCTTGCAGGTTCCCAGGAATTATCTGATACTATACCCTTGGATATTTCAATCCTGCATGGAGCTGCTAGGCCACCTGCAACCATGTCGATTAAGGCCTTTGCCAGGGCTAAAGCAGCTAAATCTACCAAATCTGTGTCTGCTAAGACCCCTCTCACAGGCCTAGCTCTAGTTCACAAATGCTTAGTCTAGCAGAGGATCTCATTTCTTTGATCCGGGATCCCAACCTCACCCAGACAGGGCCTCTCAACCACCTCCAGAGAAGAGGCCTAGAGCAGAGCCCCTGAGCCAGTTTCTACAGATGACTCCTCTGAGGATTCAGACAATTCAAACCCTCCAGAGGGCCCTTTCTCCCCTTATGTAGACTCTGATGGTGAAGAGTCCATTCCTTCTGCCTCTCCGCCTGAGGAATTTTCCTTTCGGGAAACCTTGCATGCTATGAGGGAACAATTTCAATGGCAGGGCCAGGATTTTTCAGACTCTAGAAAAAGGCTTAGAACCTTTCTGCATTTACCACAGCATAGGCCTTTAGCCATCCCTCCAGTTCTCTGTTGTGGATGATGCATTTAATGATGCTTGTACTGCTCCTGATTCACTACCTCCGGCCCCTGCTAAGCCCGATAGGTACTACAGGGTCCCGGACACACATTATCATTTGTATAAGGCTCCTTTTGCAGATCCCGAAACTATCTCCCAGGGACCTAAGGCTGTAGCAGCTACCTCTGCCAAAAACCCCCTCCCCTCTGAAAGGGAATCCAGGTCCTTAGAGAGATGGGGTAAAAAAGTTTACACTTCTGCTACTCTTTCAGCTAGGGCCTTGAACTGTCAATTCCACATGATCCAGTATCAGGAATTTATGTTAGACCAGTTAACTAAAAAACTGTCCTCTGATGAACCATTAGACAAAAAATCTATTCAGGAAATGGTACATAACATCCAGCAGGTCAGTAATCATTCCTTAAAATGCGGCTATGATGCACTGGAAGCTTCCTTTAGATCAGCCATGACTGGCACAGTGACCAGAAGACATGCATGGTTAAAAGAGCAGGCCTTACCAGACCATGTCAAATCAAAGCTACTAGATGCTCCCATGGACAAGATCAATTTGTTTGGCTCTCCTGCACAACAGGTGCTGAAGAAGATGGAAGAGAAGGCAAAATCTGTCCAGACAGTGAAAGATTTCTTACAGGTCCAACCTCCAAGGTTTAGCAGGAACTGGCCCTCCAAGAATTGGTCCTTTCCAGACACCTCCAGAGCTCAGAGAGGCAGGAATAGGCTCAGGAGGCAGAGGTCAATCCAGAGGTGCCTACAGGGGACGTCAGTGGCAGGCTAACAACCAGCGAGGTACAGCCACCACTACTACTACAGGACAATCACAGTGACTTGGCTCTGGCACCGCCTACCAGGGAACAACTAGAAGCACCCTTAGGCGGGGAGCTAGCCTTATTTTCAGTAAACTGGCATTACATCACAGGAGACAAGTGGATTTTGCAGACAATAGACCAAGGTTACAGGTTTCACTTCCATACTCTACCAAGGAAGAGAGGAATGCCAAACCTACCTCCAAATCAAAAGACAGAAGCTCTAAGACAAATAACTCACTTACTAAGGATGAGAGCTGTAGAAAAGGTACCATCTATGGAGCAAGGACAGGGATTTTACTCCAGACTCTCCTGGTACCAAGAAAAGAAAACCAATAGAGACCTGTTCTCGACCTGTCCGCTTTAAACACATTCCTCATTGTCCCAAAATTCAAAATGCTGACCCTACAGCAGCTTCTTCCCATGTTGGGCAAGGAGTCTTGGCTGGTAACTCTAGATCTCAAGGAGGCATACCTGCACGTCCCCATACGACCAAATTGCAGAAGAGACCTCAGATTTCTTGCAGGATCAGAGCATTATCAATTCTCAGCATTGCCCTTTGGCTTATCTACTGTGCCCAGAGTGTTCACGAAATGCCTGGCATCAGTAATTGCTCATTGCAGGCTACAGGGAATCCAAATCTACCCTTACCTGGACGACTGCCTGTTACAAGCGGACAACAAAAACAAGCTAACAGAAGACTTGAAAAGGGTCATTTATCTACTGCAAGCCCTGGGATACACAGTCAATATAAAAAAGTCAAGGCTGATACCATCCCAAAGGATAACTTTTTGGGTGCAGAGCTGGACACATCAAAACAAATGGCATTCCTAACAGTAGAAAAGCACGAGAAACTCCCTCTCTATTTCTTGGCATTAACAAAGCAGAACCAGCTAACAGCAAGAAAAGTCCTGCAAGCCTTGGGTTTCATGGCATCCTGCATAATATTGGTTCCACATGCCAGACTGCATATGAGAAAGTTACAGTGGTACCTAAGGAATTTATGGTCTCAGCACAAGCACAGCCTAGAAACCCAAATTCCAATAATCCCATGCCTGAAACAAGAATTCCAATGGTGGGCTCAGGCCTGTCAATCAAACAAAGGACTGCCCTTCCACAGCACTCAACCAAGCCAGACAATCACAACGACGCCTCAGACCTCGGTTGGGGACATGCTGGACAAGTGCATACAAGGCTTATGGACTCAAGACCAGCTGCACCTACACATAAATCAAAGGAAATGCTGGCAGTAAAACTGGCAATTCAGACATTCAGACCATTTCTTCGACAAGGTCAACTGTTGATAAGGACAGACAACACCACAGTTATGTGGTACATCAACAAACAGGGAGGCACACATTACATACCCTCTATGCCGGATGGCAATGGACCTCTGGAATGTGGCCTGAGCTTCAACATTCAGTTGCAAAGCAATTTTGTGCCAGGAAAAGAAAACATTCTAGCAGACATACTAAGCAGAACTACCACGGATGCCCACGAATGGATGCTGCATCCGGACATCTTCAAAACCATTACAAGAAAGTGGGGACTACCAGAAATAGACTTATTTGCATCCCCACGCAATCACCAACTGAGGAAATTCTGCACAAGGACGTACCACCCACTTGCTTGGAAAGTGGACTCCCTATCTTTCAGTTGGAAAACCTGACAGCATATGCATTCCCACCACTTCCTTTGATGCACAAGGTGCTATTGAAAATCAAAGAGGACCGTCCAAGGATCATCCTGATAGCTCCAGACTGGCCAAGGCAACATTGGTACCCATTACTGAGGAGCATGTCTCGGGAACAAATATGGACTCTACCTCTAGTTCCCTTACTGTTAACACAGAGAACAACTACAACACCCTGCATCCAAACCTGAAAACACTACAGCTGACTGCCTGGAACATTGCATAAGACCAAATAACCCAAATTTATCCCAAAGGGTTAAAGACATTATCTTGGAGGCTCGCAGACCCTCAACAAGAAAAAAATATTCAGCAAAATGGAAAAGATGTCACATTTGGAGTACTGCAAAGGGAGAAAATTTGTCACTGGTAAACATAGCCGACATCCTGGAATACTTGGCAGAGCTCTTTCACAACGGCCTGTCCTATTCTTCCATTAAGATTCATGCATCAGCTATTTCAGCAGAATACAACTTGGATCCTACAGTCTTCTCACATCCTCTGCTCAGGCAGTTTCTAAGAGGAATTAAAATGTAAAACCACCTAGGAAGCTGCACCATTGCCAGCGTGGGACTTGAACTTTGTGCTAGAAAAGTTGACACTACCTCCTTCGAACCAGCAGCAACAGCAGACTTAAAATTTTTATCATGGAAAACTGCTTTCCTGCTTGCAATCACTTCAGCAAGAAGGATATCTGAGCTACAGGCATTAATGGCAGTGGAGCCTTACATGATCTTCCATCAAGATAGTGTCTCTGAGAACAAATCCTACTTTCATGCCAAAGGTGGTCTCCAGGGTATCTTTAAATCAGTCCATTCATTTGCCACCTACATTCTTCCCCAATCCACAGAACAGGGGAATGGATTCTGCATTCCTTGGATGTACATAGACAACTTAGATTCTACCTGGATAGGACTAAGGGCAAAGAAAATATGAACATTTACTGGTAGCATATGCTGCAGGAATGGAAGGAAAACTAATTTCAAAACAAACCATTTCTAAATGGATAAGCCATTGCATTCATTTTGTTATAAGCACCATGGAAAACCTATTCCCAGAAAACATCAGATCTCACTCCACCAGGGCTGCATCTACTACCACAGCATTTCTCAGAGGTGTTCCTACCAGGGATATTCTAGAAGCTGCTACCTGGAGTTCTGCATACATACTTTCACCAAGCATTATAATTTACCAGTTTTCTAAATCCAGAGCTGGTTTTGCCACTGCTGTTTTGCAGGGATCTTAACTGGCCCCTAATGCTGTATAAACTCCTCCTCCCCCAGTTTGGCTTTGGTATTCTACCCAAATGTAATGACTGCAGATGAAACCTTGAAGAACATAGTTCAGTTGTGTACACTTACCATAAATGTAGATGTTCGATAGTGTATTCACTGTTGCAGTCCTGGTTACCCTCCCTCCTTCCCTCTGTGGTACTCTGGCTATTTGCCCATCTTTTACTATGCTTAAAATCTTTTTGGTGTATTTGCTTTTGGTTGGAGGTATATTTTTTGTTTTTTAATTTTGGAACCATTTGCATTTATCCATTAGGGAGCACGTGACATCTGGGGCAAGAAAAACTGATGTAATGGCGTCGAATGCATGTTTTATACCCCTGACTACCTGACGTCATGGAAGAAGGAACAGCAACCGGCGCAGGAACCAAGACTTTGTTAATCAGGCCGACTAAGGGCAACCTGCCAGCAGATTACCCAAATGTGTAATGACTGCAACAGTGAATACACTTAAACGTCTACATTTATGTTAAGTGTACACAACTGTACTTTGTCTGCTTAGTTGTGGTAATCTGTTGTGTTTTTTTTTTTTTTTTTTTTTTTTTTTTTTTTCTGCTCATCGTGGGTTGCTGAATTTGTTGATATTAACATGTCTGATAAAAAGGGCACCTCAGGCTTCAAACAATGCTTGAAGTGTGGGAGAAAAATGCCTAATAGTGACCTTTATGATGACTGTGTTTACTGTTTGGGAGTGCCTCATCTCTCCGTACAACCCTTGTTCTTTCTGTCTGGGGTTTAGCTCTCGTACCCTGAATGAGCATAAAAATAAATTGATTTTGAAAGGCCTACTCAAATCACCTTTCTCAGAGGCTCTCCCCACGTTGTAAGGTTCACCCCCTCCTAGGAAAGACAGAGTCCACACTCTGTTCCCTCCTCACTCTCTGGTGAGAAGGAAAGACAGCCAAAACCAAAAATTCAAAGATTTCTGCACTGGAACAAAAGTCTTCTTGTACGGCACCGTCTTTGGTACCCTCTTTGTCTATATCGTCGACGCAGACTACCTCGGTACCAACAACGTCTATGGCACTGGATGTGACCGATCCAAAAACTTTGACATCGACTCCAATTATGACTCCGAGCCCTTTCTCGGCTCAAATAACTCAGATAGACATTGCTGTTCCGATAGTCTCAAAAATGGAGACTATGGTGCTGCTAGACGTACAAGCACTGGCCCGATATTCCCCGTCTGTGGACCTCTTCTTTGGGACAGGCTTATAGTCCCTTCTTAGATCGTCCAGAGTCCCCTTCGGGGATGTCCACATAGGTCCTCCAGGAGCCTCTCCGAGCTCAATGTGATGCGCCTTGTGGACCAGCTGCTGACAGCCAGGGGGATTCCTTCTGATTCAAAATCCCAATCCCTTATAAGACTTGTGTTTTCTGCTTCAGGGACTCCATCTTACTCTCCTCCTTCGTCCTCTTTGCAGGTTCCGAAGCCCTCGGCACCCTTGGTTTTGGTGCCCTAGTGGACCTCACTATGGCCCTGGAGTCGACACTTTGGCCTTCGGTTCAGTTGGAAACGGGTCTTCCTCAGGCTCGGGACTGGACTGCCGGTTCCAAGTTTGGCGCCGGCTTTTTCTATGGTGCCTTCCATGGTTCCAGGAGCCCTGTCGGTGCCTATCCAGCTTGAGGCTCCACGCCTGGGAGCAGGCTCAACAGGGTGGGGTGTGACCCGGTTCCGAGGTTGTCTTCCTCTGTTCTGGGCTTCCATTTCTCTTAGGGCGCCCCTGCTTTCCAGGTGATGAAGAGGGCTCTACCATGAGCAAGCTCATGTCGGAACCCCCATGTCCTCCCCCTTTGCTGCAGCTGTCACAGGCCACCATCCCAGATCGAGCACGGGAGCCGCAGGAGACCCTATTGCAGGGTGCCCTTTCTTCCAGGTCTTCCTCAGAAGCTCCCACTGAGGAGGTTCCTAGGAAGAAATCCTGCAAGAGGAAGCAGGTGAACTCCCCTGAGGAGTTCCTCACTGAGGGTACAGATTACAATGAAGGGGAAGGGTCCCCTTGATTACCCCCCCCCGAAGATGTCTCCTTCAGAGACATCCTGGAGATCTTGAAACAGGGAGGTGATTGGAAACCCAAAAGCCCTTCCTCAGAGGAATCCGTTTTCCTGCAGGCCTTTTGTGCTCGACCATCTACCTCTTGGGTGACCCCGCCTGCCAACGAGTTGGTTCAGCTTGTGGTGCAGCACTCCTGGAAAAACCCTGATGCCGGTTGAAGCAATCCCCAAGAGACCAGACAAGTTCCTCTCTCCCCCTGAAGAATATCCCCATTGGTCAAAAGGTCTACCGGTGAATGCTATGGTGGTGGCGGCAGCTACCAAGAGAGAGAGAGCTGAGGAAACCACACTGATGTCCTTCAAGGATGCATCTGCAGTCCTTGCAAATGGGTTGTCCTGTCAGGCAGCCCTTCGGTCGGCCGGATTCCAAAGTCTGGGTCTGGCCTCGGCTGGTGTCGCACTTCACCCGACGTCATAGCTGCAGTTCTTCGGGTATAAAGGCATCAGCCGGCGCCATTTTCCTCAGTCTTTCTTGCCGCGTGGCGCCCGAAGCAGAAGCTGTTCGCAAGTGCCGGTCGGTCAGAACCAGAGAATACTTCTTCTACTACCGAAGACTTCTAAAAAGCTAAGTACCCCGTTGGGGACTCTTTCTTGCCTCAGCCGATGTCAGAAAAAGTGAATAACTGTTTAACTTGTGGGAAACAAATACCTCATAAAGATTTCCACTCTTACTGCTTACCTTGTTTAGGCCCAGACCACGACGTAGCAGCTTGTCTAGCCTGTGCTTCTTTTAACCGACGGACGCTTAGACGTCGGTCGGAATTTGCTGCGGAGTTTTTCGGCTCAGATTTTGCTTACATTATGCCGTCGGATCCTCCGACTACGCAAATATCTAAAAAGCGCAAGGAAAAGGACCGACACTCGCGGTCCGCGGTTTCGGTCAAAACCGCGGTTAAGCCAACCGCGAATGTCTCGGTTTCGCTGAAACCGAGTCATGTTCTTCCTTCAGCCGAAAACTTACCTCCTACCGAGGCCTCATCCAACCTAGTGGAATCGGCTTTTGAAATCCCACCTGCTCTTGCAGGTTCCCAGGAATTATCTGATACTATACCCTTGGATATTTCAATCCCTGCACATGGAGCTGCTAGGCCACCTGCAACCATGTCGATTAAGGCCTTTGCCAGGGCTAAAGCAGCTAAATCTACCAAATCTGTGTCTGCTAAGACCCCCTCTCACAGGCCTAGCTCTAGTTCACAAATGCTTAGTCTAGCAGAGGATCTCATTTCTTTGATCCGGGGATCCCAACCTCACCCAGACAGGGCCTCTCAACCACCTCCAGAGAAGAGGCCTAGAGCAGAGCCCCCTGAGCCAGTTTCTACAGATGACTCCTCTGAGGATTCAGACAATTCAAACCCTCCAGAGGGCCCTTTCTCCCCTTATGAAGACTCTGATGGTGAAGAGTCCATTCCTTCTGCCTCTCCGCCTGAGGAATTTTCCTTTCGGGAAACCTTGCATGCTATGAGGGAACAATTTCAATGGCAGGGCCAGGATTTTTCAGACTCTAGAAAAAGGCTTAGAACCTTTCTGCATTTACCACAGCATAGGCCTTTAGCCATCCCTCCAGTTCTCTCTGTTGTGGATGATGCATTTAATGATGCTTGTACTGCTCCTGATTCACTACCTCCGGCCCCTGCTAAGCCCGATAGGTACTACAGGGTCCCGGACACACATTATCATTTGTATAAGGCTCCTTTGCAGATCCCAAACTATCTCCCAGGGACCTAAGGCTGTAGCAGCTACCTCTGCCAAAACCCTCCCTCTGAAAGGGAATCCAGGTCCTTAGAGAGATGGGGTAAAAAGTTTACACTTCTGCTACTCTTTCAGCTAGGGCCTTGAACTGTCAATTCCACATGATCCAGTATCAGGAATTTATGTTAGACCAGTTAACTAAAAACTGTCCTCTGATGAACCATTAGACAAAAAATCTATTCAGGAAATGGTACATAACATCCAGCAGGTCAGTAATCATTCCTTAAAATGCGGCTATGATGCACTGGAAGCTTCCTTTAGATCAGCCATGACTGGCACAGTGACCAGAAGACATGCATGGTTAAAAGAGCAGGCCTTACCAGACCATGTCAAATCAAAGCTACTAGATGCTCCCATGGACAAGATCAATTTGTTTGGCTCTCCTGCACAACAGGTGCTGAAGAAGATGGAAGAGAAGGCAAAATCTGTCCAGACAGTGAAAGATTTCTTACAGGTCCAACCTCCAAGGTTTAGCAGGAACTGGCCCTCCAAGAATTGGTCCTTTCCAGACACCTCCAGAGCTCAGAGAGGCAGGAATAGGCGCTCAGGAGGCAGAGGTCAATCCAGAGGTGCCTACAGGGGACGTCAGTGGCAGGCTAACAACCAGCGAGGTACAGCCACCACTACTACTACAGGACAATCACAGTGACTTGGCTCTGGCACCGCCTACCAGGGAACAACTAGAAGCACCCTTAGGCGGGGAGCTAGCCTTATTTTCAGTAAACTGGCATTACATCACAGGAGACAAGTGGATTTTGCAGACAATAGACCAAGGTTACAGGTTTCACTTCCATACTCTACCAAGGAAGAGAGGAATGCCAAACCTACCTCCAAATCAAAAGACAGAAGCTCTAAGACAAATAACTCACTTACTAAGGATGAGAGCTGTAGAAAGGTACCATCTATGGAGCAAGGACAGGGATTTTACTCCAGACTCTCCTGGTACCAAGAAAAGAAAACCAATAGAGACCTGTTCTCGACCTGTCCGCTTTAAACACATTCCTCATTGTCCCAAAATTCAAAATGCTGACCCTACAGCAGCTTCTTCCCATGTTGGGCAAGGAGTCTTGGCTGGTAACTCTAGATCTCAAGGAGGCATACCTGCACGTCCCCATACGACCAAATTGCAGAAGAGACCTCAGATTTCTTGCAGGATCAGAGCATTATCAATTCTCAGCATTGCCCTTTGGCTTATCTACTGTGCCCAGAGTGTTCACGAAATGCCTGGCATCAGTAATTGCTCATTGCAGGCTACAGGGAATCCAAATCTACCCTTACCTGGACGACTGCCTGTTACAAGCGGACAACAAAAACAAGCTAACAGAAGACTTGAAAAGGGTCATTTATCTACTGCAAGCCCTGGGATACACAGTCAATATAAAAAAGTCAAGGCTGATACCATCCCAAAGGATAACCTTTTTGGGTGCAGAGCTGGACACATCAAAACAAATGGCATTCCTAACAGTAGAAAAGCACGAGAAACTCCCTCTCTATTTCTTGGCATTAACAAAGCAGAACCAGCTAACAGCAAGAAAAGTCCTGCAAGCCTTGGGTTTCATGGCATCCTGCATAATATTGGTTCCACATGCCAGACTGCATATGAGAAAGTTACAGTGGTACCTAAGGAATTTATGGTCTCAGCACAAGCACAGCCTAGAAACCCAAATTCCAATAATCCCATGCCTGAAACAAGAATTCCAATGGTGGGCTCAGGCCTGTCAATCAAACAAAGGACTGCCCTTCCACAGCACTCAACCAAGCCAGACAATCACAACGGACGCCTCAGACCTCGGTTGGGGGGGGCGCACATGCTGGACAAGTGCATACAAGGCTTATGGACTCAAGACCAGCTGCACCTACACATAAATCAAAAGGAAATGCTGGCAGTAAAACTGGCAATTCAGACATTCAGACCATTTCTTCGACAAGGTCAACTGTTGATAAGGACAGACAACACCACAGTTATGTGGTACATCAACAAACAGGGAGGCACACATTAAGTACCCTCTATGCCGGATGGCAATGGACCTCTGGAATGTGGCCCTGAGCTTCAACATTCAGTTGCAAGCAATTTTGTGCCAGGAAAAGAAAACATTCTAGCAGACATACTAAGCAGAACTACCACGGATGCCCACGAATGGATGCTGCATCCGGACATCTTCAAAACCATTACAAGAAAGTGGGGACTACCAGAAATAGACTTATTTGCATCCCCAGCGAATCACCAACTGAGGAAATTCTGCACAAGGACATACCACCCACTTGCTTGGAAAGTGGACTCCCTATCTTTCAGTTGGAAAAACCTGACAGCATATGCATTCCCACCACTTCCTTTGATGCACAAGGTGCTATTGAAAATCAAAGAGGACCGTCCAAGGATCATCCTGATAGCTCCAGACTGGCCAAGGCAACATTGGTACCCATTACTGAGGAGCATGTCTCGGGAACAAATATGGACTCTACCTCTAGTTCCCTTACTGTTAACACAGAGAACAACTACAACACCCTGCATCCAAACCTGAAAACACTACAGCTGACTGCCTGGAACATTGCATAAGACCAAATAACCCAAATTTATCCCAAAGGGTTAAAGACATTATCTTGGAGGCTCGCAGACCCTCAACAAGAAAAAAATATTCAGCAAAATGGAAAAGATGTCACATTTGGAGTACTGCAAAGGGAGAAAATTTGTCACTGGTAAACATAGCCGACATCCTGGAATACTTGGCAGAGCTCTTTCACAACGGCCTGTCCTATTCTTCCATTAAGATTCATGCATCAGCTATTTCAGCAGAATACAACTTGGATCCTACAGTCTTCTCACATCCTCTGCTCAGGCAGTTTCTAAGAGGAATTAAAAATGTAAAACCACCTAGGAAGCCACCATTGCCAGCGTGGGACTTGAACTTTGTGCTAGAAAAGTTGACACTCCCTCCTTTCGAACCAGCAGCAACAGCAGACTTACAATACTTATCATGGAAAACTGCTTTCCTGCTTGCAATCACTTCAGCAAGAAGGGTATCTGAGCTACAGGCATTAATGGCAGTACAGCCCTTCCTGATCTTCCATCAAGATAGTGTCCATGAGAACAAATCCTACTTTTATGCCAAAGGTGGTCTCCAGGGTATCTTTAAATCAAGCTATTCATCCACCTACATTCTTCCCCAACCCACAGAACAGGGGGGAAAGACTGTTGCATACCTTGGATGTACATAGACAACTACGCTACTACCTGGACAGGACCAAGGGCAATAGAAAAACTGACCAACTACTGGTAGCATATGCAACAGGAATGGAAGGAAAACTAATTTCAAAACAGACAATCTCTAAGTGGATAGGAAATTGCATTAGATTTTGTTATTCCTACCATGGGAAGAAAACTCCAGAAAACATCAGGCCTCACTCTACAAGGGCAACAGCCACTACCACAGCATTTCTACGAGGAGTGGCTACCAAAGACATTTTAGAGGCTGCTACTTGGAGCTCCGTGCATACATTTGCCAAGCATTACAATTTACCTTTATACTCCAGATCCCGAGCAGGTTTTGCCACTGCTGTTTTACAAGGGATCTTAACTACACCATAATCTTATTTCTCCTCCTCCCCCAGTTTGGCTATGGTATTCTACCCATTTGTAAGGACTGCAGATGCATCCTTGAAGGACATAGTACAGTTTTGTACCTACCATAAATGTAGATGTCCGATAGGCATGCATCTGCAGTCAGGATTACCCACCCTCCTTCCCTCTGTGGTACTCCTAGGGTATTTGCCCATCTTGTAGCTAGCTGGGGGAATCTATTATGGTGTATTTGTTTGTATATATGTACATACATGCTTATTTTTTGTTTGCTCTCTACTATTTGGAACCATTTGCATTTATCCAAATTTAGCCTTCCTAGAGGGCTCCTGGCATCTGGGGCAAGAAACACTGAGGAAAATGGCGTCGGCTGGTGCCTTTATACCCAAAGAACTGCAGCTATGACGTCGGGTGAAGTGCGACACCAGCCGAGGCCAGACTGAGACTTTGGAATCCGGCCGACCGAAGGGCTGCCTGACGACAGGACAACCCATTTGTAAGGACTGCAGATGCATGCCTATCGGACATCTACATTTATGGTAGGTACAAAACTGTACTTTCACCCACCTAACAGAGTCATGAGCGGTGGACAGACTGTGGAAGCGAGTGTTTGCTTCATCGACCTTTGCTGTTCGATCTTTGAACTATCTGGCACATTTCACCAGACTCCAGAGCTAATCTCCGAACTCTCTGGTGCTCTGTCAGGAAAGGTGTCTGACGAGGTTAATGAGAAGGTAGCCTTACAGCTAGTGGCCCTGCAATTAATTTTTAATTCATCCATGAGGTTGATTTCATATGCAACTAAAGGGGCGGCCAGAGCTGCGGGTTCAGGCGTAGTTATGAGACGTCACGCCTGGATGCGCTTATGTGACTTCACGGATGCCTTAGTCTTCTTCCTTAATGCTCCAGTGGAAGCATCCTCCCTGGTTGGCCCTAAAGTGAAGGACACGTTAGCCAGGTGTGAGCAGGATGGTAAGACCCTGTCTGCGGTTGGTGTATGTTTCTCCACTCCTCAGCATCCCTTTTCCAGGAACCAGAAAAATTGTGGCACAAAACTTCTCCGGGTTCTTTGTGTGACACACGTGGGGAGTTTACCCCCCAGAGGCAGCGGGGGCAACTCTTCTGGAAGCTCCCCCTACAGGGGCAAAGGGCGTCCGCGTAATCAGGGTTCCAGAAATTCCTTCTCTGGCCAGCCCTATCAGCGCTCCTAAAGAATGGCCCGATTGTTTTCCTCTGGAAGCAGTTGGGGGGGACATTCTCTGCACCCCAATGCCTGGCTATCTGTTATCACCAACTCTTGGGCACAGAAGGTAATATCCAGAGGACTCCTACCCAAAACCTCCAAAGTGAATCCCAGACATTCCACCCAGTCTAAGGGATGAAGCAGCTCTACAAATAGAAGCGCTGTGCTTAAAAAAAAGTCATCCAAAAAGTCCCACCAGACCAGATAGGATCCAGATTTTACTCAATGTTCTTTTTGGTGCCAAAAAAGATGGGACTGGAGGCCAATTGTGGACCTCAACTGTTTAAATAAATTCATCAGCCAGACAAAATTCTGGATGGTCATGGTTCAGTCCATTCTCCCTTTTCTGGAGGAAGGCGATTGGATGTGCTCTGTAGACCTTGGTGATGCGTATTACCACATTAAGATGGACAGACACTCTAGAAGGATTCTTCGGTTCCGGCTGGGAGCCAGTCACTGTCAGTTTTGTGCCCTGCCCTTCGGACTCCCTACAGCCCCCAGAGTGTTCACCAAATGCATGGCAGCAGTGACAGCTCACTTGAGACGGCAAGGATTCCAGGTGTTTCCATATTTGGACGATTGACTCCTCACCACTGCCACAAGCATCTGCTGGTAACAGCCGTGCATTACACACTCTCTGGTGCATTGCCTGGGAATATCCATAAACTGGGAAAAGTCCAATCCAACTCCAACCCAGACCCTGGAGTTTACAGGGATAACATTCAACACCCGTTCTTGCTTGATTGCTCTCCCAGATCACAGGCTTTAAAGAATAAGGATACAGCTCCGGGTGATACTCTGTCATGACTTGGTCCTGGCCCGACAGGTCTTGCAGTTGCTAGGATCAGTGGCAGCATCTATAGCTATAGTACCCCTAGCAAGATTTCACATGAGACTCTTACAGTGGCTATTGTTAACCCAGTGGTATCCGAATTATCAACAGTTGTCTTCCAAGATCCGTATTGTGAATCGGTGTAAACCGGGTCTTACTTGGTGGATGAAGTCAGACTCAGCACTTTGGAGCCGACCTTTCCATTCCCCTCAGCCCAACGCCATTGTGACCACGGACGCTTGTCTTATTGGGTGGGGGGGGGGGGCTATTATCAGGAAATGACTGTCCAAGGTACATGGTCCGATGTACAGGCCTATCTGCATATACATTTTCTAGAACTGAAGGTAGTGCTCTTAGCATTGCAGGCATTTCAGGCTGTCCTTCCTTTCAGAACTGTTGCTGTCTAGTCGGACGTGTCAGTAGTTTGGTACAGCAACAAACAAGGAGGAACCAAGTCCTATCCCCTATGTCGAGAGGCCATGAGAGTTTGGCAATGGGCGATGGCTTCCATCCGCTTTCTGATAGAAATGCATATCCCGGGAATTTCTAATGTGATCACAGCCAAATTGAGCAGGTGCATTCACCTACCTCACGAGTGGTCCCTCAACCCCAAATTAGCTGTGAAGATTTTCAGCCATTGGGGCCAGTCTTGCTGTGACCTATTTGCCTCCCCATCCAACCACAAGTGCAGCAGCTATTTTGCCCCAATTCCTCTGCAGGTGGAGTCCCTGAGGGACACACTTACGATTGGCCCATGGGACTTCTTTATGCTTATACTCCCATTCCTCTAGTTCTGTTCGGTTGAAAAGCAAGACGATCCTCATAGCCCCTTTTGGCCTCGACAGGTATTGTTCCCCTTTTTCTGGCCTCATCTTCTGGATCCTGGATCCAACTCCAAATCTGATGTCTCACCCTCAAGGGCTGAGTCACCCGAACCTTTCCAGCCTCAAGCTCACAGCTTGGCTTCTCCACTTCCAATGATTGCCAGGCATTGTAATCTTTCCTCTCTAGTACGTGACATTGTTCTGGCTTCCCATAAACCATCCACCAGAAAACTTTATGCTGACAAATGGAAAAGATTTTCAATTTGGTCTAGACAGAGAGATTTACACCCTTTTTCTGCAGCCATCACTGCTGTACTCCATTACCTATTTTTTTCAAGGAGGGTGCCGCAGCTTCAACCATTTGTGTCTATTTAGCTGCCGTTTCGAATTTTCATAATGGTTTCGGTGACTCCTCCTTAATCTCTCATCGCCTGAGCAAGACCTTTTTGAAAGGAATCTATCATTCAAGACCTCCAATTAAGCAGCCCACAGAACCCTGGAGTGTCACTCTTGTCTTGCAGTCTTTGACACGGTCCCCCTTCAAACCAGCAGCCATGTGTGACATCAAGTTTCTCTCCTGGAAATCCCTTTTTCTGGTAGCTATTACTTCGGCCAGATGCATTTCCGAGCTCCAAGCTCTTTGTACCAAGCGTCCTTATTTGATTTTTCATAAGGACAGAGTATCAGTACAGACCAATCCTTCCTACCAGAAGTCAGTGGATGAAGTCAGACTCAGCACTTTGGAGCCGACCTTTCCATTCCCCTCAGCCCAACGCCATTGTGACCACGGACGCTTGTCTTATTGGGTGGGGGGGGCTATTATCAGGAAATGACTGTCCAAGGTACATGGTCCGATGTACAGGCCTATCTGCATATACATTTTCTAGAACTGAAGGTAGTGCTCTTAGCATTGCAGGCTTTTCAGGCTGTCCTTCCTTTCAGAACTGTTGCTGTCTAGTCGGATGTGTCAGTAGTTTGGTACAGCAACAAACAAGGAGGAACCAAGTCCTATCCCCTATGTCGAGCGGCCATGAGAGTTTGGCAATGGGCGATGGCTTCCATCCGCTTTCTGATAGCAATGCATATCCCGGGAATTTCTAATGTGATCACAGCCAAATTGAGCAGGTGCATTCACCTACCTCACGAGTGGTCCCTCAACCCCAAATTAGCTGTGAAGATTTTCAGCCATTGGGGCCAGTCTTGCTGCGACCTATTTGCCTCCCCATCCAACCACAAGTGCAGCAGCTATTTTGCCCTAATTCCTCTGCAGGTGGAGTCCCTGAGGGACACACTTACGATTGGCCCATGGGACTTCTTTATGCTTATACTCCCATTCCTCTAGTTCTGTTCGGTTGAAAAGCAAGACGATCCTCATAGCCCCTTTTGGCCTCGACAGGTATTGTTCCCCTTTTTCTGGCCTCATATTCTGGATCCTGGATCCAACTCCAAATCTGATGTCTCACCCTCAAGGGCTGAGTCACCCGAACCTTTCCAGCCTCAAGCTCACAGCTTGGCTTCTCCACTTCCAATGATTGCCAGGCATTGTAATCTTTCCTCTCTAGTACGTGACATTGTTCTGGCTTCCCATAAACCATCCACCAGAAAACTTTATGCTGACAAATGGAAAAGATTTTCAATTTGGTCTAGACAGAGAGATTTACACCCTTTTTCTGCAGCCATCACTGCTGTACTCCATTACCTATTTTTTTCAAGGAGGGTGCCGCAGCTTCAACCATTTGTGTCTATTTAGCTGCCGTTTCGAATTTTCATAATGGTTTCAGTGACTCCTCCTTAATCTCTCATCGCCTGAGCAAGACCTTTTTGAAAGGAATCTATCATTCAAGACCTCCAATTAAGCAGCCCGCAAAACCCTGGAGTGTCACTCTTGTCTTGCAGTCTTTGACACGGTCCCCCTTCAAACCAGCAGCCATGTGTGACATCAAGTTTCTCTCCTGGAAATCCCTTTTTCTGGTAGCTATTACTTCGGCCAGATGCATTTCCGAGCTCCAAGCTCTTTGTACCAAGCGTCCTTATTTGATTTTTCATAAGGACAGAGTATCAGTACAGACCAATCCTTCCTACCAGAAGTAATTTCCATTAATCACACAATTGATTTGCTTGTGTTTTTTCTTAAATTTTCTAACAAGGGAGAGTATTGTTTACATTTACTGGATATTCGCAGACTTTTGAGGTTTTACCTAGATAGAACAAAAACTATTAGGAAATCAGACCAATTGTTTATTTCCTTTTCTGGCCCAAAAATGGGAAAGTCAGTCTCTAAAGTGACTCTATCCAAATGGCTCAGAGACTGTATAAATTTCATCTATAATCTGGAAAAGAAATCTGTCCCGCTAAACATCAGGGCTCATTCCACTAGATCTAAGGCAACTTCTGTGGCTTTTCATTCCAGAGCTTCAGTGGATGACATCTGTGCAGCAGCTACGTGGGCTTCTCCTCATACCTTTATTATTCATTACAAGCTGGATCTGTTCTCAAGGGAAAGAGTGTCCTTTGGTTCAGTGGTGCTCAGGAATGTTCTTCCTTAGGGCCATTCATGGATATAACATAGCTAGGGGCTCTATCCCATCAGTGATGAATGGAATGAAGATTAACTACATCAGATAAAGAAGTTATGTCTTACCATAACGTTCCATCTATGTTGTTGTTCTTCATCACATCACACCCTACTTCCCCCTCCTAGAGGCACCTGGGGGATCTTTGGGCCCATTTCCTGGACTAAGGTTTTTCCCCGGAGACTGTCTCTGCTTTACTTGCTAGGGCAAACTTGATCTGAGGTAACAGAAAAGGGGATTATGGATAAAATCTTAGCTCAAGAGTTTTTAGCTGGCCTGAGCTTTGGTACAAGACTGACACTGTTCTGAGGGCTCGGAACCGAACCCATCAGTGATAAATGGATGAAGATGAACAACACAGATGGAATGTTATGGTAAGACTTAACTTCTTTTTTTTACTGCTGTTCTAGCCCCCTCTAGCCTGTTCACAGTTTCAGCCGAGTGCTTTATATTTAACAATTGAGCCTCCCAAATTTCCCTCTATAGACTGTTTAGTGTTTGAAATGCCTTGTTTTGTGATCCTTTACAGGATTTTGCGTACAGCTGGAGAGGTGCATCTCCTTGGGCCTGAATAAATCTAATTTTTCCGCTTGTACTGTATTAGTCAGCTGCCCATATTACATTGTCCTCAGATTAGCTCACCCAGTCCCTTAGCATCTCAGACATTCACCTTGTAAAAGTTCCAGGGGTATATGTAGATATTGTTTGTAACTTGTTTCTATCTTGTCCATCTACTGTTCCATGACACTAAACATCAGAGAATTCTGGTAAGGATTGTTATCTCTTTTACAGAGTATAGGAGGCAAACCTTCCAGATTTTATACCAAGATCGCTTGATCTTCAGGTGTTCCGAACATTGTAATTGAGTTTTTAGTAGAAGAGTTTTGTTTTAACCTACTTTTTATTTTGTATATTACATAATATTTTGCTCCTTTTCATGGGATGGGTAACCCCATTGATTTAAAACATTAACGTTTTGTACCATGTTACTTTGGTTACAAGTGTAAAAGTAAACAATACTGAGGTCTGCACAATGTGTGAAGATCTCTAGAATTATGCAATAAAGTTTTAAATTAGATACTAAAAACAGTGACAAGCATATTTAAAGTCTGCAGTTTATATGAATTACTAAAGCAGTTTTTTGTCCTTAGCTTCAAGGTTTAAAGCTAGGAACTAGAATATAAATGTCTGATTTGCAGTACATTTTATCAAGTTTTTTATTCATGCAACTGCAAGATGGCTATTAAAATCAAATGAAACAATGAATGTTAGCTGAATAACGAATGCATTCCAAGACTATGCCAACATGCCATTTTTCATCCAAATGCCTTCTGTAACATGCACATAACAGCAATAAACAAGCTCTTCTAACATGCTCATGGTCAGTATTGCATCTGCTAGAGACTGGTGTACTTTGTCATCACTCAAGTTGCATTTTATGCAGTCATGGATAGAATGTGAAGTACGTCTCTGTCGAGGGCAGTCAGAAACTGCTTGGAAATCCAACAACTGTTTTGTGTACATGTGGTGTGCATGGGACATAGTCCGTAAGTTCATGAAGGCTGCTTACATTAAGTGTTAAGTAATCCAGTATTAACAGATAGTGTGTATTCTCTTGATCTAAGGTGCAGAATAAATAAGTAAAATCAGGGCTGAAATATGTTAAAAAAAGTGAGTCAAACAGCCTGCATTAGCATGGATAACGGCAAGCAAATGCTAGTATTTTTTGTCAGAACTGAAGTTAAACTGAACCTTGCATGACAACAACTGTATTACAGAGATGGTGAGCAGCAAATTGCTAATCCATAGTTTTAGGTTGAAAACTGTGGTACTGGTGACAGTTTACTATCAGAGCTGCAGATGTTTCCTTTATACCAAAGTGTACTGATGCCAGGGTAGGGCGTCCAGCCTTGGGAGGAAGGAGATTTGTATTGTGGTAGTTGGGCCAGCCAGGGGCTTCCACAGCAGGAAATCATACAAGTCAGGACTGCAACAGTGAATACACTTGAACATCTACATTTATGGGAAGTGTACACAACTGTACTCTCTCTTGGTACAGACTCTTACTGTATTTCTCAAAATGGCCACATAAGGGTTCCCACCTTTGGAACAGACCTATGTTTCTACCCTCTTTCTCAGTTTTGAAGGGAATAGAAGGGTTCTGTTTTATCCTAGGCCACAGCAACATCATTGAACACATTGATACATCAAATCCCAGATGGTGTATTTGCAAGGGTCACTTGAGTGCTGATGCAGGCACATTGAAGGTGTTGCTAAATTGATGGCTGGCTGGCTGGCTATTGGCACATTGGATGTACACAACAGGTTATTTTGATTTGCTTTTGATGAGCATCTATTTCATTGGAAAGTAGCCTTTATCTCTCTCTTCTGCACCCAAAGTGTTTGAGTGGTGCTAGCTGTTGTGGTCAAGGAAAGTCCTCATCGCAGATGGCTGGTACTTAAAAGAATATATGTTACGTGACATTGAGGACCCTCCTTGAATAGGTCCTTGTTTGAGTCCATCCTTTCTACTTACCACTCTTCTGTAAAATTTGAGAAGTACCATGTTCATGGAAGTCTAGACATTTTGATGTGGTGCACCAGCTACACAAGTATGTGCATCTCCTGCAACCAGCCAGCTCGGTTTTGCTACTTTCCCAGTAATTTAGATCTCAGTGCTTGATGCCACCAATGATTTTTTGTGTTTGCATTGCCTAAATGGCAGGTATACTGAGTGTCCTTGTGGCAATTAGATTAATAAGCAAGATCTGCTCTGGCATTGCCAGTATTATTTCACTGAAAAATGGCACAACATTGTTAATAACTGCCTCAAGTGTCCGTATTTATGCCTGTCATTTACAGACATTGAAGAGAAAGCTTTTGGCTTGCTTTGAGAAAGCTGGCAGCTGTTGAAAATCTTTCTTGCAGTAGTCTTCATGAAGGCACTCTACACAGTCCTATAGAAGGGTCTGTGTATTGCCAGATGGCAAACACTCGTGCGAGGAGAAGCCTAACCCTCCAAAAAGACAAATTTTGTGTTCAGCTGTCTGTCTGTGCATCCACTAAACTCATCTTAAACAAGACTTGAGCCTGAATCTGTCGTCTTTTTTAGTAGTAGGTGAGAGGACCAAAAGAGGCACACCCCGGCTCCCTCCATGGGGAGAGTATCATGTAGTTTTTGCACCCTGTAGCCCCTTTTAATCAGCTGGAGTCCAAGGTCGGCAGTTCTGATACCAGTGTGCAGTTGCTTGAGTCAAGCTGTCATGGATCAGCAATGTGTGTTAGAAGCAGCAGGCTGTGGCTGAAGAATCTGTTGAGTCATTCTGCATCACGGCTTTTTTTCATATGCTTGAAATCTGATGGGAGCTCAAGTCATGGATGTGGCTCAGACCTGTTCTGCACCCACCGGTTCCAATTCCCTCGACACCCAAAACGTTTCAGTGTCAGGCTTGCTATTCACAATACTGTGAGCTAACTTGCTCACACAAGTTGTATAGAATCTGAAGATTCTGAAGCCATTGTTTGTGAGACAGACTGAGAGAGAGGCAGATTCAGCATCAACTACTTATGTGGCTGATCCCACTTTTGGAGAGATCCTCAGGATTTCAAAACAAAATCCAGAATGGACTTTAGCCCCTGTTCATTTCTCAAAGAAATGCCTAGTGTAGTTTACGGAGAAGAGACCAAAGGACCGCATGGAGCCAGTAAATAGGGATGATATATTTACCAGTGTAGCGACATCCTGTATTTACTTGTTATGCTTTCAAGAAGGCAGATGCTCTTTACAGGTGTCTGCCGTTTATTTTCTCCAGATCTTTTGGGTTTCTAATACCATGAAGGGAATGGACCCCATTCCTAAGTCAAAGTACCATTAAAGATCATAAAATTAGTATTGTTTCACTCTTTGTTGTTAGCCAAAAGTGCTCTTCGCAGCACCCGCAATGTGCCCAGTGAATGACTCCTTCTGCAGTTCATACGGTGTTACATGAATTGGTAACATATCTAAATACGATTGTAAATTCTTTTTTATTAGACCAGTTGCTCCTCCTGCTATTGGAACTGTCTGGGTATCTTTCCTCCACATGACTCTCATTTCTGCCTGCAGATCAAGATGTTTGATGACTTTGTGTCTTTCTGTACGCAAGACACTGTAGTCACTAGGTGTGGCAATTTCAATGATCAATGCTACTTTTCTCTTCTTTTATTTGAACCACTATATCAGGTTTTCTAGCATCTATCTTTTGAACTGTTGGTATTGGATGATCCCATGTGATATAAACTTCATCATTTTCTATGATTGTGGCTCATGTTTCCAGTGTTTTTCAGCCACTTCCATACCATGATGTTTGCACAATCTCCAGTGTAACAGTCTCGCCACATTAGCAGTCTGTCTCTGTGGGTAGTCATCTGAGCATCCTAATGTTGACTCTGTTGGGAGTGACTGTCTCAGTGCAGCATAGGTCCTACAGACCATAACATTGTCACATTGCTTCCTGCCAAGAAGTCTAAAGTTTTGGAAAGATATGGCAAAAGTTTTAATTCTTCTGCTATAGTATTTACTTTTATTTGTATCATTTACTGTTTATTAATTGATATTATTTCATTGTTATCATTGGCACCCTTTTTAACATTTTATGTGGGATCAGGCTATCACATCAGCATTAGTCAATGCGACCATATCACCTAGAGCGAAAGTTTACATTGTGGAGTGGGTGTACTGTACATAGTATTTATTTTATACTGTACTGGGATTATGACCATTTTCTATTTTATTTTCCTTATCTACTTGCTAGCTATCAGGCCACCAACAGTTGATTGGCCTATTTGTGTCTCCAGTGAGGCAAAAACTGATTGCAAAAAGCCGATCTAAGCAACCATCAGAGTTGTTTTAATGTATTTTAGCCAAAACCTCTTCTTCTGGTGGGTGATGTATATACCAATGTACATGAGGTATATACTCTGTGGTCCCACACATTATTGCACATTCCACTTCAAATTTACAAAATGAACATGGTATGGCAGAGACAAGTACATATCACGTGCACATCTGATGTTAAGTTGTCAATCTCGCCTTCATTCTTGCTGGATGGGTTCGGAGCCGATCCTCGGCTCCGACTCGGCACTTGCTTTAGCTTGAGAACTCCTTTTACCAGCTCGAGCAACCCTATATCCCATGATGCAAGGCGGAACTACCTCAGATCTCGTTTGCCGCTTAGCGAAAGAGGTCTCCTTTGCCAACTGAGGTAAGTGATTTTCTTGGTAAAATCAGAAAAGCTTAGTTAGGGTTTTATTTCCCCTTTTTTTTTTTCATAGTATAGTCTGTAGTGAAGTACAGCCCACCCTATTCCCTTGTTTTTTCAAACTTTTATAACCTTTTTATAACCTTTAGTATAAAATTTTAGTTAGGCCTAAAACCCCCATTGGTTAATCCCTTCCTGTGTGTTGTGTGTAGGGGATTAATTTTGTGTGTGTTGGGGTTTGTGTGTGTTACTTCCTCCTAGGATATGTCTAGGGAAGGCAAGGTCTCAGGCTTCAAGAAGTGTGACTCGTGCTGTCAGAAAATGTCTCTGACAGACTGTCACACTTCTTGTGTTTATTGCCTGGGGCCTTTGCACCTGCAGGACTCCTGTGCTTTGTGTCACTCTTTTAGCCAGAGAGTCCTGCAGGAAAGGAGGAATAAGCTTATCCTCCGTGGCTTACTTAAGCCAGAAGGTTCTCCCTCTAAAGCAGGGTCTGGGAAACCTTCTAAGCCACCGAAGTCTCAGGCTTCAGTATCCAAGCCTCCTCCGGTGGCTCCGGCTCCATCGGAGCTGAGATCGGTTCCGGCTGGAACCAATGTATCTACCATTAAAGTAATAGGTTCGGCGCCGGCTGGTTCCGATACCTTATCTACTGTGGCCTTGTCGGCTCCGGCTGGAGCCGACACCTTATCCAGCATCGGAGCCGAGAAACCTTCGGCTCCATCTGGAGTTCAGGGGACTTCGGCTCCGATGGCTTCGTCCCGAAAGAGATCTCTGTCCCCTTCGTTACTGAGTATCCACTCTGCTCCGGGGTCTCCTCTTTTGTCGGAGCGGAGCCATCGGAGCCGATCTTCTGTCTGACCACGACTTAGAGAGGGTGGTAAGCAGGCTGTTGAAGTCTCAGGCACTGGCCCAAATGCTCCATAGCCCGTCTCAACAGACTTCGGCTATAGCCTCACCCCTTGAACTCCTCCTCCGACTCCACACCAGAGTTCGGAGCCGGAGCTTCTCGGGACAGCGACTGTTTCGATGCCGGAGCCGATACATCCTTCGGCTCCGTCGTCCTCGGCTCCGATCTCCTCCTTGAGGCCTTCCTTGGAGGGATCCGGTCGTCGGGTTTCCATTGTCGGCTCCGAGGGGGCTAGTGGCATCGGACCCTTGTCCGACCCCGCTCTCCCTCTCGGGGCTTCGGCTTTGGTAAGCTCGGCGCCGACATCGGCCTTGGAGCCTTCCCTCTCATTGGAGCCGGGAATTCCTGTTTCTTCGGAGCGGGGATATTCCGGCCTCCCGGGGAGGGGAGGCTTTGAGGTGATGAGGAGCGTCCTGGCCTCTGAGCCTGGTCAACGGTCCATCCCTCTAGCTCCTCCCTGCAGACACCTCTTGCCAGCCTCTTGCTCTCAGGCCCAGGGATCCATCGCCCCAGGTTTCCCCACTGGGAATTTCCTCCTCTTCCGAGGTTTCTCCTGATCCTGCAGGGGAACCCCCTCGGAAGAGGACGTGTAAGAGGAAACACACAGACTCCCCTGAGTCTACTACATCTGATACCGACTTAGATGAGTCGGAGGGTTCCCCACGGTCCCCCTCTGAGGATGTCTCCTTTTCAGACATTCTTGAGCTCCTCAAACAGAGGGGGAATTGGCCCTCCATTGACCCCTCCGAGGATGAGTCGGTATACCTGGAGGCTTTTGGATCCCGACCCTCCACCTCCTGGGTGTCTCCGCCTTTCGACCCACTTATGCAGGTAGTGGCTCGGAAGGCGTGGGCGGCTCCAGATTCTGTGGAACCTGTCCCCAGAAGGCAATCCAAATTCATCACGGCCCCTTCGGACAAACAGTTCCTTTCCAAGGGTGTCTCGGTGGATGCTATGGTGGTGGCGGCGGCCACTAAGAAGGAACTGGCGGATCCTTCAGTACCTGTCCATCCTCCTAACAAGGATTCTAGGACCATGGACAGGTATGGAAAGCGGATGTTTTCTTCAGCGACCTTTGCTATGCGTTCGCTGAATTATCTGTCACTTCACCAGGCTTCAACGAGATATTCTCAAGGAACTGGGTGAAGTAGTCCAGGACCCTTCTGCTGCTGGGGCTCAAGAAAAGATTGCCTCGCAGCTTGCAATCCTGAATTCCATATCTAACTCCTCCATGCGGCTCATATCTTATGCGGCCGATGGAGCGAGCAGGGCCGCAGGCACAGGAGTTGCTCTTAGACGCCAAGCCTGGATGCGGCTTTGTAATTTTGCAGACCCCTTTAAGGCGTCCTTCACTAATACCCCCTTTGATGGTTCGGCTTTGTTCGGACCTCAGGTGAAGGATACCTTGACCAGGTGTGAGCAGGACGGTAAAACTCTTTCTGCCGTTGGAGTCCAATTTTCCACTCCTTCTAGACCATATCCCAAGGGTCAGAAGGGGGGGAAGATGTGGTTCCGTAAAGCCCAAGGAGCTACACCGGACACGTGGTCAGTTTACCCCCAGAGGCAGAGGGGGTAACAATAATAGACGCCGCCCTAGAGGCAGGGGGGTCCTCAGAACCAGGGCAACAGGGAGTCTCTTCCTGATAAGCCCTTTCAGCATCCCTGAGGTGTTGCCCGACTGTCCACCCTTGGAGGCAGTCGGGGGAAGGATTTCACTGTACCCAGTAGCCTGGCAATCCCTATCACAAGAGATGTGGGTACAGTCGATTATATCCGAGGGTTACAAAATCCCTTGAAGGTTTCCCAGACCTCTACAATCCCTTCCAGACATCTCACCCGGTCAAAGGGATTTGGCAGAACAGGAGGTTTCAAAACTCCTAAAAAAAAGAGCCGTCCAGACGGTGCCGGCAGACCAGGTAGGATCCGGCGTCTACTCGAGATTCTTTTTGGTCCCCAAAAGGACGGGAGATTGGAGACCAATATTAGACCTGAGCAATCTAAACAGATTTGTCAAGAAGGCAAGATTCTGGATGGTCACGCTTCAGTCCATTCTGCCATTTCTGGGCAAGGACAACTGGATGTGCTCTATAGACCTTCAGGATGCATACTATCACATAAAGATTCACAGACGCTCCAGAAAGTTTCTCCGCTTTCGGCTAGGGACCAGTCATTACCAATTCAGAGCACTGCCCTTTGGCCTCACTTCAGCCCCCAGAGTGTTTACCAAATGCATGGCAGTGGTCACAGCTCATCTGAGACGTCAAGGATTCCAGGTGTTTCCCTACTTGGACGACTGGCTCCTCTCCGCCACCACCAAGTGTCAGCTTCTTCAGTCCAGAGACTACACTCTACAGCTTTTCAGGAGTTTGGGAATTTCAGTAAATTTCAAAAAATCTTCTCTGCTGCCTTGCTAATCTATCACCTTTATAGGCGCAGAATTAAACACTGTCAAAATGTTAGCCAGACTAATAGATCAAAGAATTCTGGACATCCAAAAATTCGTTCGGCTTCTATTGCAAAGCAACAAGATCAAAGCCAGATTTATACTGAGGGTTCTAGGTCTTATGGCTGCGGCCATTGTTCTTCTACCACTGGCTCGCTTCCACATGCGTCTTCTGCAGTGGATGCTATTCACGCAGTGGTCGTACCACAGTCTCCCGATGAGGCACGAAATCTTAGTCACACAGTCGTGCAGGGCTCATCTGAACTGGTGGATATCTTCCCCTCTTCTTCATCAGGGCCGACCCTTTATTCCCCCTCCTCCAGTTGCCACAGTCACTACGGATGCCACACTGATCGGGTGGGGGGGACATTATCAGGGCAGGATGGTCCACGGGACGTGGCAACCCGTAGAATACCATCTGCACATAAATGTCCTGGAGATGAGAGCAGTGCTTTTAACGTTGCAAGCCCTCAACGACTTTCTTCCCACGGGGACTATTGCAGTACAAACGGACAACATGTCCGTGGTCTGGTACATCAACAAACAGGGCGGAACCAGGTCCTATCCGTTATGTCGAGAAGCTCTCAGACTTTGGCAATGGGCGATCTCTTCTCAGCGGTTTCTGATAGCAACGCACATCCCCGGCAGGTCCAACCTATTGGCGGACAGGCTGAGCAGATCTATTCTGATGCCTCACGAGTGGTGTCTCAATCAATCTGTAGTGGATCAGATTTTTCTGAAGTGGGGCACTTCTTGTTGCGATCTTTTTGCTACTCCTCAAAACAACAAGTGCCCCGATCTTTTGACTCTCTTTCCCCTTCCCGGCCAACCCCTGAGAGACTCTCTAACCCAGGATTGGCCCGGGGACTTCTGTACGCTTTTCCTCCCTTTCCCTTGATTCCACAAGTCATTCAGAAAGCCACCGTTTCGAGAGCCAAATTGATCCTCATTGCCCCATATTGGCCTCGACAAATTTGGTTTCCGTCTCTGCATAGTCACCTTCTGGTGCAGCCCTGGCATCTGGACCCAGTTCCGGATCTCTTGATCCACCAGTCGGGTCAGCAGCACCGGGCCATTCATTCTCTCAACCTCACTGCTTGGTTGCTCCACTTCCTTCCCTAGCCAGGCTACCGATGATTTCTGACTCAGTCAGAGACATTTTAGTGTCTTCTTTGAAGTCGTCCACTAGGACTGTTTATGCTAGCAAGTGGGCGTTTTTCTATTTGGGCAAATTCCAGAAATATTGATCCCTTTACTGCTCCTGTCCATTCTGTTTTAGATTTCCTGGCGGAGGTTTTTCATTCAGGATCCTCGTCATCTACAGTCAAAGTACAACTGGCTGCTATTTCCAAGTATCATGTTGGCTTGCATGACAATAACATTATGTCTCATAGATTATGCAAGGCCTTTCTGAGAGGAGTTTTCTCCTAAAACCACCTATAAAGCATCCTCCTCCGCAATGGGATCTAAACTTAATGTTGGCATCCTTGATACTACCTCCCTTGAACCGTCTGCTTCATGTTCTTTGAAGTTATTGACCTGGAAAACTATATTTTTACTGGCTGTCACTTCTGCAAGAAGGGTTTCGAGATTCAAGCTCTCTGCATTTGTTCCCTTATTTGGTTTTCATAAGGACAGGGTATCATTAAGAACTAACCCTTCCTTTCTCCCCAAAGTCGTGTCTCAAACCAATATTAACCAATCTATAGATCTACCAGTCTTTTTCCCAAACTATTCCGACAGAGCTGAACAGAAACTGCATTTTTTGGATGTCCATCATCAGCTCAGGTACTATTTGCATAGAACTAAACAATTCAGAAAATCGGACCAATTATTTGTCTCTTATGCAGAAAACAGGATAGGTCTTCCAGTTTCTAAAGTGACCTTATCCAGATGGTTGACTTCCACCATTTCCTATGTGTACTCTCTCAGAGGCAAACAACTATCTTCTAAGCCAAAAGCACACTCAACCAGGAGTCTATCCACTTCTGCAGCTTTTCAGGATAGACTACCCATTGATACCATTTGTGCAGCAGCTACTTGGGCCACGCCTCATACCTTTGTCTCTCATTACAAGTTGGACTTGGCCTCCAGAGATAGGGCCAGTTTTGGTTCCACAGTTCTCAAGAGTCTGTTCCATTGAGCCACCCGGGATACAGGTGCTAGGGACGCGGTCCCATCCAGCAAGAATGAAGGCGAGATTGACAACTTAACATTTAGAAGTTATGTACCTACCATAACCGTTCCATGTTAGTTGTCTTCTCTCGCCTTCTTTCTAGGCCCCTCCCTCCTTCCCCTGGCCTGGACAGATCTTGAAGAGTTCCTATTAGGTTGTTTCCTCCTGAGCCTTCATATGAGGACTTCTGTTAGGAACTTATGTTCCTAATTATGTTAGGATAGTCTTTAGCAGGGTAGATTAGCTACCAAACGAGATCTGAGGTAGTTCCGCCTTGCATCATGGGATATAGGGTTGCCTCGAGCTGGTAAAAGGAGTTCTCAAGCTAAAGCAAGTGCCGAGTCGGAGCCGAGGATCGGCTCCGAACCCATCCAGCAAGAAAGAAGGCGAGAGAAGACAACTAACATGGAACGTTATGGTAGGTACATAACTTCTAATTATGTGCCATGCACCTCCCTCTGTCTCTCATTAGCAGATATCAGCATTACATTGAGTAAGATTGTCTCCTTCCTGCCAAGATAAGGAAGGTGATGTGATACCTGATGCTTCATCCACCCTTCCTTGCTCAACTCCTCCAGTACCTGAGCTGTTAAATCAGTTTTGGGTCGTCTATGTCATAGTCATGGCTTCATCCCCCTTATTCAGTGGACCCGGGTCTTGTGTCTTCTGTCTTTTGGTCTCCCTTGTTCCAGTTCTAGAACTATGTGATTAGGAAGACTCTGAATAAAGTTAAGGACCTCTTTGATTCAGGGTTGAACTTGACGAACTTGTAGAGAATTTGATTGTGCCTTCTGCAGTTAGATGTGTGTGTCTAATTTTTAACTGTGCAGATACTTTAGTAAGGAATGCTGTCTTGGGGGTGTTCCTCTATGCATAGTATGGATGACACTGATCTCCCTGAAGGATGAACTTGGATAATGTCATGTATGCCTTTTGTGTGTGTGTGTGTGTGTGTGTGTGTGTGTGTGTGTGTGTGTGTGTGTGTGTGTGTGTGTGTGTGTGTGTGTGTAATGGGGGAGAGATGTTCCTTTGTATCACTTAGCTCATAAATTAGTGTTTGCTTTTTCCTATGGAGGAAGCAGGCCATCTTTTGTATGATGGACCTTTACAACTCCACTTTACCCTTTTTTTCCAAGCCTAACCAACCCCAAACGTGGAAGACCCTTCAGTTCCTAAGGAAGGTTCTGAAAACAAGGGTCACAATCAGAAGTGGTCATGAGGACTGTATGAGCACTATCATACACACTGAAAACCAAACTATCAGAGTCAGTGCAATACCTTCTCTTACCCAGAATTATGCTGGTTTGAGTGTTGCTGGAGGCCTTGAGATCACTGCTGTGAAGTTTTACACTGTTGCCACTTCCCCCATCTTAAGATCCCCAAGAGAACAACTTTGCTGACTACTCCGACCCAGTACTGACTAGACTCAGACTGCCTATAGAGAAGGGTGGTTCTCAGTTTTCTCAGATGAGATGAAGACAATCTGAAAAGACCACTGGGTTGTAGACATTATTGCTGTCACCCCATCTTAAACATCATTGGTCCTCCTCTAGAAAAAACTCCATTGATGGATTGGTCCATCTTAGCAGACCTTTTGGGATAGGGCCAAAGTGTACTACTCACAGGGGTCTTAAGGCTGTCCCCATTTTAATGAAGGACATTGATGTATGCTTACCTTTTTCTGGCCATGTGGAAGATGAGCACATTCCATCTCACTGTAGATCTTGTAGACCTCAACCAGCACATCTGTTAGCATCCAGTTTAGGATAATCATTTTGTTGCTGCAGGGGCACCTGGATGGGCTTACTGGAAGTGGTGGATCCATGCTGGCACAATAGCCTCTGGGGACCACACAGAAGAATTGTCTGAGTCTTTCTTGGTATATATCACAATACAGGGGACTCCCCTTGTGTTGAGTTGGGCGCACACTCTCGTCAATTTGTCGCTTTGGCCTTACTTCAATGCCCAATGTTCATATCAATGTGTTGGCTTTGCTGGCTGAAGCCTTTCAGGAGAAGGTCCTCCATGTGTGCCATTACCCATGTGGCCCAGCCTAGGGACTCACTGGCAGCATTATCACAGTGACACACTCATGGTTACAGTCCCTAAGGGTCATCTAAACTGAGTGAGTTCCTTTATGACTCCTGCTCAGAGGAATGTCTTTAATTGATGTGGAGCTGGATGTTATCCACTGCCTGCGATTCTAGCCAGAGTATGCTTCTCAGGGTTAAGGTTAGTTCTGACCTTGACTTACTGGTTGAGGATGCACAGTATGCTTGAGATGAAGACACTGTTACTCCTTCTAGGTGTGATGGTTACTGTAAACTTCCTGATGCCAGACGTGTGTTGCATTGGACTTTCTGGTGCCAGTGGCCACAGAGCCACCACATACAGTCTGGATCCTCTTCCGCTGGCATCTTAATTTCCTTTGCATGGAGTGGTAGCCAGTCCTCTACCGTTGCTCTGGTGAGTTTTTCCTGTTGGTAAATCAACAAACCTGTTAGTGATTCTCTTGAGTCTTTGTTATAGAGGGAAAAAGCCATAACTCCAGCTTAAACAAGTGGGATAGAATTTTAATCTCAGTGCTGGAATAGTGGAGTTGGGAGGAAGAGGGATGAAAGGGTTAGTGTCTGCTCACTTCTCTTTGAATGGGAAGTGATTGCAGTGTACTGGGGGTGGAGCTGGTCTTCAGGTGTTCCCTGATAGAAGCCAGAGAACATTACAGGCATCTGCTTCTAAGAAAGGTAAGGTTTTTGTGTTATTGCATCACTTGTGAAAGTGAGTGACAGCCTTGTGCTTTTTGCATGCATGCCCTTTAAGTACTTCTGGGCATGCATGTGGGAGCATATAGTTTAAAGATAAAATTTTTCTGTTGGCTGCCTAGATGACCAGCTGTGATTGTGCTGTCAGTTGGAGTACCTTGATGAGAAAAAAAGACGGATGTTCAGCAGCCAGTAGGATGCGACGGAGTTCTACTAGGTTCACGCATGGTACATGGAGTGTGGTCTTCTCTAGAGAAAAGACTTGACATTTTCTTGGTGGAGTTAAAATGAGTGCCTTTACAAAAAAAAAAAATGCTTTTGCATTTCTTATCCAGTGAGACAGTCAGACCATGTTTCTGGTACATGAACAAAAAGAACACCGTTCTGAGGCCATGTGTGATAAGAATTTTCCAAAACTGAAGTACTCTGATGAGTAACCTGTTTAATTTTGTTTACATGTATGTGATTGAAGGTTAGTTTGTTGGTTTCCGACTGCCTGTACTTGACTGATCAATGTAAGAGGTTAGTGCAGATTGAAGTTTAGTTTATTAGGCACAGTGGGATCACTTTGTCTTTGAGATTTTTGTATATGTCAAAGGAAAGTTTTTCCTTTCCTCACATCTTATGATTGTAGGGTCAGTATTTATCGGTTGTGGGTGTGTGAAGAGGGTGCAGAGAGCTTGACCCCCCAAAAACACTTATTTGGATATTTGCAGAAAGATTGTAGGGGATGTGTGCTCTTGACCAGCTGTGTTTGAACAGTGTGCTTCCTAATAATTATGTAGATCATAAAGTAAGCTTTTTCCACTCATAAGGGGGTGTACTAAGTCACGTGCACTTAAAATGCAGAAGAGAAGCTAATTGTCTGTTGCTAAAAAGCAAATGTACATTGTACTGTAAATGTTGTGAGTACTTTACTGTTTTTGCCTTCTGGGAGGTTTGTACTCCCCTAATCACCAGATGCACAGATTATTTGCAGTAAATTGAAGAAGTTATTTTTGCCTTTTCATTATCTCATACTTCCTTATTTTGGTAACCATGTTTCAAGTGATATTGCAGCAGTTCTTCCACAGTTGACACTAGAAATGCTAGTGCCTCACTTTTTATGGTATAACAAGATAAAGCTGTAGCATTTGTATCAGTTCTTTAGCAGTGTGTCAGCATAATTTTGTCAGCACTGTTACCTCACTTTTAACCATGTAGTATGCTGTGTTTTTGTTTTGTTTTACCTTTACTTGTGCATACCTTATCGCTGCCTTTTCACAGAAGCACCTGTTTTATTATTGCGCCTATGTTAAAATGTTTAACTGTTTTGCAGCAGTCTTATCACCAAAATTAAGGAAATAGTACTCATTTTTCATTCATTTTATGTCTTCTACATTGAAGTCTCTCTCTTTCCCCCCAGATGGCTTGTTCAACCAGTATATCAGCCAGCAGGAGTACAAACCTAAGTGGAGTCAGATCATCCCTAAAAGTACCAAAGGTGAGGCATCCTGCCATTTATATAGTATTTCCCATATTGCTGATGTGGTCTGTTTCTGCCCTGACAATAACGCACTAAATTTCCCATATTTAGTAATGATTTCCTGCTTTCAGGGAATTCTCATTTCAGCTCCAGAATTTTCAGATGTTGGTATAAATCAGCGATTCTGTATTATGAATGGATATAAATAATACATGTGAATTACTGGTTAACAAGAGGACTGCACCATCGAGCAGGCTGTTAAATTTGTGTCTGTTTTTTTCCTTTCACTGTAGTCTATCACCAGTAATTATAATATGTAGGCAGTAATCCCTTCTTTGTAGGGTTGGTTGTGGTTTAATTTCTTTTATTGTTTTTTTTCTCTTGCCAGTCTGCCTACCCCTAAAGTTATTTCAGTAGCTACTTTCTTGTTTTCTAGAATGTATTCTTTTACTTGTCATTGTAAGTTTTCTCAAAGGTGATTTATTATATAATGAACAATGATAATAAAAATGTGTTTCCTCATTGTAAGGTATGAGGTTTGATGTTCATAGGTTCATAGATTGTACTAGGCTAACTGCCCTTGCGAGCCATTTTAAGTTTACACACAAGTCACTGTCAGCGTATTCCTTCCTGTAGTACTTCTTGGATAAAACTATAATCAGGTGCTTTTTATGCTGCTTGACACTGTTTGTAGCCATAGCAGGTGACAAAGTCCTGCCTTATGTTTTATGAAAACTTCCTCTGTGGCTTTCAGTTTCTGGCCTTAGAATACCGTTTGATTAGTTACAGTATTTGCACAATAGTCTTTTGGTGTCCGTCACATGAACAAGTTTTTCTAATGATTGCTTGATTTAAGGAAAGTGCAGTGGGTGGAAGATGTTGGTTACTACCTTCTTAAAAATAGTCTCGTATTGGTATGCAGTCTTTGACATGTGTAGCATCTTTGCACCTAGGTTTAGGGAAATGCAGACCCCCACTGACCTTAGATCCTTCTAACCACTTAAACAGTTTTGATCTCTTCTTAACATGCCTCATTCAGAAAGTTCCATTGTTCATTTCCCAAGAAGCATATGCCCACCAAATGTGCCTGCAGTACCTGTATACTGACTGAGAATCTCCATAGGTACTGATTTTTTGTTGGGTTAGGATCTTGGCATGAATTGCTTCTGTTGCTGTCAAGTTTCAAATCTGAAAAACTTGAAGCCTGAGTCTTGGCCAGTGCCAGAGTCAAGCGGCAATGAGAGGGAACATTGCACATAAAATGTATGGAAAAGCAGAAGGTAAGGGTACTTAGCAGCCTTGTCTTGTCTCACTTTAGAATGCAATGTCTTTGACCTTTGCTTCCTTGCCTCTACAGGTCAGCATCCTCTAGTATGAGGTTTCTGATGTTCTTTGTGTTTCACTGATGTTCATCGTGCATACAGCTGCAGTCATTACAGATGGGTTATCCTGCCGTCAGGCGGGTCCTTGGTCGGCCGAATTCCAAAGTCAAGGTCCGGCGTCGGTTGTCGCTTCTTCCCTGACATCAGTGTGGCAGGGGTATAAAAGAGGCAGCCAACGCCATCTTCTTCAGTCTTTCTTGCCGTGCGGTGCCCGAAGCAGAAGCAGTTCGCAAGTGCCGGTCAGCCAGCTCCTGAGATTTACGAAAATATTTCAGCCGAAGTCTTCTTGAAAGCTAAGTACCGCATTGGGGAAACTTTTCTTGCCTCAGACCGATGTCAGACAAAGTTAATAATTGCATTTCATGTGGGAAGCAAATACCGCATAAGGATTTCCACTCTTTCTGTATACCTTGCTTAGGCCCAGACTACGACGTCCCGGCCTGCCGTTTTTGTGCCAGATTCAACAAACGCACTATTAAGCGCCGAGTGGAGTTCACCCTTCACTATTTTGGTAAAAAATTTAATTATGTTATGTCGTCGGATACTCTGACTCCAGTTTTGAGTAAAAGACACAAAGATAAGGACCGACATACGAGGTCCGCACCGTCTACTGACACCACGCTAAGGCCGACTACCGGTTCTCCGGTTCTCAGCGAGGCGCCTACGCCGCCCCTGAGTACCGATGACACTACATTACCGGTGTCTTCAGTACCCGAGGTCGCAGGCCTCGCCCCATTCCTACTGCAGATACCGACGCCACTCTTGGCGGGGAAACTCAGAGTTTAGACAGGCCTGCCTTTTCTCAAGGTGTCTTCAGGCCTTCCTCCTTCTCTATTAAAGCTTTCACTAAATCTAAAGCAGCCATGAAAACCAAAAACAGGGACCTCAGACCCCTCTCAAGGCCCCATGCCTAAAAAACAGATGCTCAAAATGGCTGAGGATTTGATTACTCTTATCAGGGGTTCTCAACCCCCCTCTGACAAAAGACCCAGATTAGAGGAAGACTACCCTTCCTCAGATCAAGCCTCTATTACCTCTGAACATTCTGAGGACCAGGATTATGTCTATTCTCCTTTCGAAGACTCTGATGCAGAGGAGTCTATTCCCTCGGTCTCCCCCCCTGAGGACTACTCATTTGGGGAAACCCTACATACATTGAGGGAACACTTTCACTGGGAAGGCCAAGATTACTCAGATTCCAAGAAAAGGCTCAGGGATTTTCTTTTGCTCCCCCAGCATAGGCCCCTGGCTATCCCTCCTGATGTCCTTCAAGGATGCATCTGGAGTCCTTACATATGGGTTGTCCTGCCTCAGGCAGCCCTTCGGTCGGCCGGATTCCAAAGTCTGGGTCCGGCTGATGTCGCCCCTTCCCGGCGTCAGAGCCTGGGGTATAAGGCGTCAGCCCGGCCATGTTCCTCAGTCTTTCTTGCCGCGTGGTGCCCGAAGCAGAAGCAGTTCGCAAGTGCCGGTCGGCCAGCTCCTGTAACTTCAGCTACCGAAGACTTCAAAAAGCTAAGTACCCCGTTGGAAACTCTTTCTTGCCTCAGCTGATGTCAGATCAAACGCTTAAAGTTAATAATTGCTTGACTTGTGGGAAACAAATACCTCATAAGGATTTCCAGACCATGACATCTCGGCCTGTACTGCCTGTGCCTCCTTTAATCGACGCACTCTTAGGCGTCGGTCGGAGTTTGCAGAGGAATTTTTGGGGGCTAGTTTCTCTTATAAAATGCCGTCGGAGACTCCGACTTCTCATTTAACCAAGAAACGGAAGGACAAGGACCGACACACACGGACCGTGGTTTCGGCTGAAACCGCTCCTAGGCCTGCCGCGAGTGTCTCTGCTGAAACAGAGTCCTTGGTACTTCTGTCCGTAGAAACCGCTCAACCGACAGCCTCGGTCCCGGAGGCCTTTTCTGAGTCTGTTATAGAATTACCCTCGGAAATCTGTGTTCAAGAACCTACCGACACCTTTCCCCTAGACAAAACTACTCCAGCACGTGGGGCAGCCAGGCCCCCTGCATCCATGTCCATAAAAGCTTTCACTAGGGCTAAAGCTGCTAAGCATCAAAAAACTCTGTCTCCCAAGTCTATTTCTCAGGGATCCACTACAGGTTCTCAGATACTACGTTTGGCTGAGGACCGTATTTCCTTAATTAGGGGTTCTCAGCCTCATCCGGACAGAGGGGCTCAACCCCCACTAGACAAAAGGCCCAGGTTTGAGTCTGCTGAACCTCAGTCCTCTGATGAGGCCTCTGATGGCTCTGCTCTATCAGACTACCAGGAGGAGGCCTTCATGGCCTACGAGGATTCTGATGCAGAGGAATCTATTCCATCTGCCTCCCCTCCTGAAGAGCTGTCCTTTGGGGAGACCCTTCACTCCATGAGAGAGCATTTCCAATGGCAGGGCCAGGAATTCTCCGATTCCCGGAAGAGATTAAGGACCTTTTTTCATTTACCTCAGCATAGACCTTTGGCTATTCTTCCTGTTTTAAGTGTCATTGATGATGTGTATTCTGAGTCTAGCACTATCCCTGACACCCTTCCTCTGGCTCCTGTTAAACCCGATAGGTACTACAGGGTCCTGGACTGGCATCATTTCCTTTACAAGGCCCACTCTGCTGACCCAGAAACTATTTCCCAGGGTCCTAAAGGGGTTGCAGCTGCCACTTCTAAAATCCACCCCTCTGAAAGGGAGTCCAGGGCTTTAGAGAGATGGGGTATAAAAGTGTACACTTCTTCCACTCTGTCTATGAGGGCTTTAAATTGTCAATTTCATATGATACAGTACCAAGAGTATTTGTTAGATGAATTGCAGAAAAAACTGTCTTCGCCTGAACCCCTAGATCGTAAGTCACTTCAGGATGTGGTACATAATTCACAACAGGTTAGCAACCATTTCTTGCAGTGTGGTTATGATGCATTGGAAGCTTCATGTAGGTCAGCAATGACAGGTGCAGTCATGACATGCCTGGCTGAAGGAACAATCTCTGCCAGATCATGTTAAGGCTGAGCTTCTGGATGCTCCACTGGAAAAGCAAAAGTTATTTGGCTCCACTGCTCAAGAGGTCTTAAAGAAATTTGAGGAAAAGGCAAAATCTGTACAAACAGTCAAAGATTTCCTCCAGGTACAACCACCAAGATTCAGCATAAATTGGCCTTCTAAGAATTGGTCCTTCCCAGAAGAGAGATTTCAAAGAGGCAAGAACAGGCGTGCCAGAGGTAGAGGGCAAGCTAGAGGCTCCTACAGAGGATGTCAGTGGCAGCCTCCTAACCAGAGAGGTAGTGCAGGTCCAACAACTGCTGCACAAGGACAGACTCAATGACTTCACCTTGACCCCGCCGACCAGGGCTCAATTTAGAAGCACCTTTGGGCGGAAAGTTGTCCTTATTCTCAAAAAATTGGCACAGTATTACAAGGGACAAATGGACACTGCAAATAATAGACAAAGGATACAGGTTCCATTTCCATACATTACCAGAAAGAAAGGGAATGCCAAACCTGCCACCAAATCAGAGGGCAGAGGCTTTAAAGCAAATTGCCAACCTATTGCAAATGAAAGCTATAGAAAAGGTTCCTCTCGCAGAACAAGGCCAAGGATTTTATTCCAGACTATTCCTTGTCCCAAGAAAAGAAAAACAATGGAGGCCTATTCTCGATTTGTCCGCACTGAATACTTATCTCATTGTGCCAAAATTCAAAATGCTGACCCTACAGCAACTCCTTCCCATGCTGGGCAAGGGGTCTTGGCTGGTAACTCTAGACCTCAAGGAGGCATACCTGCATGTCCCTATCAGACAAAGTTGCAGAAGACACCTCAGATTTCTTGCAGGTTCAGAGCATTATCAATTCTCAGCATTGCCCTTTGGCTTATCTACTGCCCAGAGTTTTCACGAAATGCCTGGCATCAGTAATTGCACACTGCAGACTTCAGGGGATTCAAATATACCCGTATCTGGACGACTGCCTTATACAAGCGGACAGCCAACAAACTTTGGAAAAACATTTGAATTATGCCATCCGCCTACTGCAGGCCTTGGGATACACAGTCAACATTCACAAGTCAAGACTTGTGCCATCCCAAAGAATAACTTTTCTGGGTGCTGAACTAGATACAACCACCCAAATGGCTTTTCTCACAGAAGAAAAACAAAGACAACTACCGGATTACTTCAAAAATCTAACAAAACAAACTCAGATGACTGCAAGGAAAATCCTGCAGGCCCTGGGTTACATGGCATTGTGCATTCTTCTGATTCCACAAGCAAGGCTGCATATGAGAAAACTACAATGGTACCTAAGGAGTTTATGGTCTCAGCACAATCACAGCCTAGAAGCTTTGATACCACTCATTCCATGCCTTCAAAAGGAATTCCTGTGGTGGGCCCAAGCAAGCCAGTCAAACAGGGGCCTGCCTTTCAGCAAACCAGTAACCAGCCAAACCATTACCTCGGACGCTTCAGACCATGGATGGGGAGCACATATGGAGGACAGATGCATCCAAGGTCTATGGTCTCAGAAAGAATTGCACATGCACATAAACCAAAAGGAAATGCTGGCAGTGATTCATGCAATCGAGGCCTTCATGCTCTTTCTACATGAAGGCCACCTGCTAATAAGGACAGACAATACCACAGTTATGTGGTACATAAACAAGCAAGGGGGTACCCATTCCTACCCTCTTTGCAGACTAGCAATGAATCTTTGGGAACTTTCCCTAAAACTCAATATAGAGCTGCAATCCCAGTTTGTGCCAGGAAAAGACAATATACTGGCGGACAGCCTAAGCAGAAATACCATGGACCCACACGAATGGATGCTGCACCCAGACATCTTCCTTCAGATAACACAATCATGGGGGAGGCCGGACATAGATCTTTTTGCCTCCCACCACAATCATCAGCTGAAGAAATTCTGCACAAGGACATACCACCCACAAGCATGGAAAGTGGACCTCTCTTTCAGTTGGAATACTCTAACAGTGTATGCATTTCCACCACTCCCACTAATGACCAAGGTCTTACTGAAAATCAAGACAGAGCAGCCAAAAATTATTCTAATAGCCCCAGACTGGCCAAGGCAGCACTGGTACCCACTGTTACGGAGCCTGTCGCACACGAAACCGTGGCCTCTACCACTATGGACACTCCTTCTGACACAGCACAATTACAAAACTCTGCACTCCAGCCTGAAAACCCTGCAGCTGACAGCCTGGAGAATACCTTGACTCCTCACCAGGGAAAGCTATCCAAGAGAGTGAAGGATATCATCATGGAAGCTCGCAGACCTTCCACGAGAAAGACATATTCAGCAAAATGGAAAAGATTCCACACTTGGAGCACCACAAAGGGCCTAGATGCCACAGTGATGAGCATGGCACATATCCTGGAATACTTGGCAGACATGCTCCATAATGGCCTTTCTTACTCTTCCATAAAAATTCATGCTTCAGCAATTTCAGCAGAATAATCTCATCCTCTCCTAAGGCAGTTTCTAAGAGGAATTAAAAACATCAATCCTCCAAGAAAACCACCAGTGCCTACATGGGACCTTAACTTCATGTTGGAAAAGTTGACTTTACCTCCCTTTGAACCAGCAGCAACTTCAGAGTTACAGTTCCTGTCTTGGAAGACTGCCTTCCTTCTGGCCATAACCTCAGCAAGAAGAGTATCTGAATTGCAGGCACTCATGGCAGTACAACCATTTCTTATTTTTCATCAGGACAGAGTCTCCTTGAGAAACAATCCTTCATTCATGCCAAAGGTGGTATCCAGGGTCTCATTGAACCAAGCTATTCACCTGCCTACCTTCTTTCCAAACCCACAAAACAAGGGAGACAAACTTCTGCATACCCTGGACATTCATAGACAGTTACGCTACTACTTGGACAGAACTAAGATTTGCAGAAAAACTGACCAGCTGTTGGTAGCATATGCTGCAGGCATTCAAGGAAAAGCAATTTCCAAACAGACAATTTCAAAATGGATAGGAAATTGCATTCGATTCTGCTACTCTTATCATAGAAAAGCTGTGCCAGCTAACATCAGACCTCATTCCACCAGAGCTACAGCCACCTCCACAGCCTTCTTAAGAGGGGTGGCTACCAAGGACATTTTAGAAGCTGCTACATGGAGCTCCGTGCATACATTTTCCAAGCATTACAATTTACCCTTATATTCCAGATCCAGAGCAGGCTTTGCTACGGCAGTCCTGCAGGGCATTTTAGCTACACCATCATTTTCTTAGAGCCTACCACCCCAAGCTTGGCTATGGTATTCTACCCATATGTAAGGACTGCAGATGCATCCTTGAAGGACATAGTACAGTTTTGTACCTACCATAAATGTAGATGTCCGATAGGTATGCATCTCCAGTCAGGTTTACCCTCCCTCCTTCCCCTCTGTGGTACTTCTTGGGTACTTATCTCTCTTATAGCTAGCTGGGGTTATCTATTATGGTGTATTTGTTTTATATTACTGTGCATGTTTGCAATATTTTGTATTTCAACCAAATTTAGCCTTCCTTAGAGGGCACCTGGCATCTGGGGCAATTAAAACTGAGGAAGATGGCGTCGGCTGACGCTTTTATACCCCAGGCACTCTGACGTCGGGGAAGGGGCGACATCAGCTGACGCCGGACCCAGACTTTGGAATCCGGCCGACCGAAGCGCTGCCTGAGGCAGGACAACCCATATGTAAGGACTGCAGATGCATACCTATCGGACATCTACATTTATGGTAGGTACAAAACTGTACTTTTTAGATATATTGGATGATGTGTACACAGAAGCCAGCCTTAATCCAGATTCTTTGCCTCCAGCTCCTGTTAAACCAGACCGGTATTACTGGGTTCCTGATTCTCACCAGTTCCTATACAAAAGCCATACTGCTGACCCAGAAACTATTTCACAGGGTCCCAAGGGAATTAAGGCCTCTACTGCTAAAAAACAATTACCTTCAGAGAGAGATTCCAGAGCTTTAGAAAGGTGGGGGAAAAAGGTGTACACCTCGGCCACTTTAACCATGAGGGCATTAAACTGTCAGTTCCATATGTTAAAGTATCAACAGTTTTTGTTATCTCAGTTGAAAAGCAAAATGACACAACCAGAACAACCAGATTTAAAAGAGTTGCAGGATTTGTTACATGGTGCAGAGCAAGTGGGTAAACATACCTTGCAGTGTGGTTTTTATGCTTTAGAGGCCTCATGTAGAGCTGCTGTTACGGGGTCCGTTATACGTAGGGATGCTTGGCTCAAAGAGCAAGCCTTACCAGATCATGTCAAAGCTAAATTATTAGATGCACCTCTTCAAAAAGATGTATTGTTTGGTGTTAAAGCTGAGGAGGTTCTAAAGAAAATGGAGGAAAAAGCGAAATCAATGCAAACAGTGAAAGATTTCCTGCAGGTACAACCTCCACGTTTCAGCAGAAACTGGCCTTCAAAAAATTGGTCCTTTCCAACCACAGACAGACCTCAAAGTGGCAGATACAGATGCCCAAGTGGTAGAGGGCAACCTCAAGGATCTTTCAGACCCGGACAGTAGCAAGCAGCAACCCCAAGAGGTGGAGAAGATAGATCACAGTCATTTAGAAAACAGTCACAATGACTTCCTCCTATACCTGCCAAGCAAAGCTTTAATGGCAGCACCTTTGGGCGGAAAACTGGCATTATTCTCAAAAAAATGGCATATTGTTACAAAGGACAAATGGATTCTAGACATTATAGACAGTGGCTACAGGTTCCACTTTCACACCCTTCCAAAAATGAGAGGCATGCCAAACCTGCCACAAAATCAAAGGGCAGAGGCACAAAAACAAATTTCAGCTCTCATGGACATGAAAGCGATTCAAGAGGTACCTGGAAAAGAACAAGGTCAAGGGTTTTATTCCAGACTATTCCTGGTACCAAGGAAAGACAAAGATTGGAGACCTATCTTAGACCTATCCATCCTAAACACATATCTACAGGTACCAAAATTCAAGATGCTCACATTACAGCAGCTTCTTCCCATGCTGGGCAAGGAGTCTTGGCTGGTAACATTGGACCTCAAGGAGGCATACCTGCATGTCCCTATCAGACAAGATTGCAGAAGGTACCTCATATTTCTTGCAGGTTCAACCCATTATCAATTCTCTGCATTGTCCTTTGGCATATCTACTGCGCCCAGAGTGTTTACGAAATGCCTGGCATCAGTAATCGCCTTCTGCAGACTACAAGGAATACAAATCTACCCATATCTGGACGACTGCCTGATCCAAGCGGACAGCAAGGACATACTACTGAAACACCTGGCGTTTGTAATAAAACTGTTGAACTTTCTGGGATACACAGTCAACAAAAAGAAATCAAAACTAATACCCTCTCAACAAATAATTTTCCTGGGTGCCAGCTTGAATACAACCACCCAGATGGCCTACCTCACGCCAGACAAACAAGGGCAACTGTCTCAATACTTCAGCAAAATGGCAACCTTCACCTGGCTGACTGCAAGGAAAGTCCTGCAGGCTCTGGGATTCATGGCATCTTGCATCCTACTAATCCCATGTGCAAAGCTGCATATGAGGAAACTTCAATGGTACCTAAAAAACTTATGGTCTCAACACAGCCACAGCTTGGAAACAATTATACCACTCATTCCATGCCTTCAAAAGGAATTTCTGTGGTGGGCTCAAGCATGCCAAAGAAACACAGGTCTCCCTTTCTGTGTACTTCAAGCAGCTCAGATCATCACAGACGCCTCAGACTACGCCTGGGGAGCACACATGACAGATCAGTGCATTCAGGGAAAATGGTCCCAAAAAGAGAAGCACCTACACATCAACCAAATAGGAAATGCTAGCGGTGCAAAATGCTATTATGACCTTCAAAGACCTACTGCATCCAGGCCAGCTATTGATAAGGACAGACAACACCACAGTGTTGGGGGTTTTATATTCTTTGCCCCTCTGAGGAACTCATTCATACCCCCTGTGCAGGCAAGCCATGACCCTATAGAACACAGCACTGGGATTGCAAATTCAACTACAGGCACAATTCCTGCCAGGGAAGGAAAACACACTGGCAGACAGCCTTAAGCAGAAATATGACAGATCCACACGAATGGAAGTTGCATCCTCAAGTTTTCACAAAGATAACTTAGGCATGGGGACAGCCAGACCTAGATCTCTTTGCTACCCACAGAAATTACCAGTTGAAAAAATTCTGTTCAAGAACCTATCATCCACAGGCCTGGAAAGTGGACGCACTTTCTTTCAATTGGACAACGTTGACAGTCTATGCCTTTCCGCCTCTTCCTCTGCTGCCCAAAGTTCTATTAAAAGCCAGAGCAGAGAGGCCAAAAATGATTCTCATTGCTCCAGACTGGCCAAGACAACACTGGTATCCGCTCCTGAAGAGCCTGACACATTCCCCACCATGGATCCTACCTCTAGTCCCTCTTCTGTTGTCCCAGCACAACTACAAAACCTTTCACAGCCAGCTCAAAACCCTAAATCTAGCTGCATGGAGAATTCCTTGATTTCCCAACAGACCCTCCTCTCCAAGGAGGTGCAAGATGTCATCTTGGAGGCCAGAAGACCTTCTACTAGAAAAGCCTACTCCGCCAAATGGAAACGATTTTGTGCCTGGAATCAAGAAAAGGGCCAGAATCCTTGGGTAATAAATTTACCTCAAATTTTGCAGTACCTAGCTGAGATGTTAAACAGTGGACTTTCCTTCTCCTCCATCAAAATCCACACTTCAACCATTTCTGCACAATACAACACAGATCCTCCTTTATTCTCTCATCCTGTCTTAAGGCAGTTCCTCAGAGGGGCAAAGAATATAAAACCCCCAAGGAAACCACCAGTCCCTGCTTGGGACCTCAACTTCATATTGGAAAAGCTGTCCCTTCCTCCCTTCGAGCCAGCTTCTTCAACAGAACTTCAATAATTATGGAAAACAGCCTTCCTTCTGGCTATCACCTCAGCACGCAGGGTTTCGGAGCTACAGGCCCTCATGGCTGTGCAACCTTTCATCATTTTCCATCAGGACAGAGTTTCCTTATGAACCAACCCTACCTTTATGCCAAAGGTAGTATCCAGTGTAGCTTTGAATCAGACTGTCCACTTACCTACCTTTTATCCTAATCCACAAAACAAAGGAGAAAGACTACTACATTCCTTGGACATTCACAGACAATTTCGTTATTATTTGGACAGGACAAAGCCATTCAGGAAATCCGAGCAACTCTTTGTGTCCTATGCTACAGGTGCTCAAGGAAAGGCTATTTCCAAACAGACCATCTCAAAATGGATAGCCCACTGCATACGCTTTTGTTACTCATTTCATGGAAATACTGTGCCTACATGCATCAGATCCCACTCCACCAGGGCCACAGCTACCTCCGCAGCTTTCCTCAGGGGGGGTCCCTACCAAGGACATTTTGGAAGCAGCCACTTGGAGTTCAGTGCACACTTTCTCCAAGCACTATCATCTTCCACTATACTCTAAATCTAGAGCGGGATTTGCCACAGCAGTCTTGCAGGGCATCCTTGCTCCTCCTAGTTCCACTTAGTGCCTGCCACCCCTACTTAGCTTTGGGATTCTTCCCATCTGTAATGACTGCAGCTGTATGCACAATGAACATAGTACAGTTTTGTACCTACCATAAATGTAGATGTTCGAGTGCTCATACAGCTGCAGTCCAGGTTACCCCCCCCTCCGTCCCCTCTTAGGACAGGCCTTATGACAAACACCTTCTCATACAACCTATTTGGGGTATTCTTTTATGGTGTATTTGCTTGCAACTAATGTTTTTTGATTATTCTATATTGCATGATTACATATATTTATGTTTTGCCTTCCTTCTGGGGGCACCTGACATCTGGGGCAAGAAAAACTGAAGAAGATGGTGTCGGCTGCCTCTTTTATACCCCCTGACGTCAGGGAAGAAGCGACGACAACCGACGCCGGACCTAGACTTTGGAATTCGGCCGACCGAGGACCCACCTGATGGCAGGATAACCCATCTGTAATGACTACAGCTGTATGAGCACTCGAACATCTACATTTATGGTAGGTACAAAACTGTACTTTGCAGTTATCACATTTGGGTTGTCCCAGCCGGCCCAAATACCAGAGGCTTAGTATTTCTGTGTCAGTTGCTGTCGCTTCAGGACTGACGTCAGGTCGTCAGTAGTATAAAGTAAGGCAGTCGATGCCATTACATCAGTCTTTCTTGTTGTGGAGGCAGAAGTAGTTCGCATGAGTGCTGGTTGGCCGCCACCTGAGTTTCGTCTACCAAACTGAAGTTGAAGTCTTTTAAAGCTAAGTACCCTGTTGGGGATCCTTTTTTGTTGCACTAACCGATGTCAGAAAAAGTTAATTGTCTTACCTGTGGAAAGCAAATACCACACCAAGACTTTCATGGGCATCACTTGTTTAGGCCCAGACCACAATGTCCCCCGTTGTCACTTCTGTGCTTTGTTCAACGCCAGAACTATCCATTGTCGGGCCCTTATTGTAGCTAGATATTTTCGCTTACAGTCCTCAAATTCCGATATGGCTTCAGTAAGCCACCCGATAGCAGATCTTCTGAAAAAACATAAAGATGGACAGAGACAGACTGCACAGGTCCAAGCCTACTGACGACGCTTCCATTAAGCTAGTCGTCAGTTCTCCAGCTGCTACTGAGACCCTTTCGGAACTCTTCTTCGACTAAGGATCCTGCTGTCATCTCTACCTTGGATGGGTCTGGAGCTGCTGAGCAGGTACCGGCTTCTAAAGAAGTCCTTCGCATTACCGATTCTCGACACAAACCGTCTTCTTTCAAAAATGACTGAGTTTCTTAGGCCCAGGGTACGAACAACACCAAAGAAACAGACGACCCAATCTCAGGCACCTGCTTCCTTGCCTCAAGTCTCAAATGCTTAAAATGGTGGAAGACCTTATCATGCTGATCAGGGGAAGCCAAGCTACCCCCTCCAAAAGGAAAAGAGGTCTGTCCCCTGTAGTTTTGTCTGAACAAGAGTCCGATGAATCTGATGCAGCTGAATATAAAGACATGCAACCTCTCTCTGCTTATGAGGGTTCTGATGCAGAGGATTCCATCCCTTCAGCCTCTCCCGCAGAGGATTTTTTCCTTTGGGGAAACCCTTCATACCTTAAGGGAACATTTCCAGTGGGAGAGTCAAGACTACCCTCAGTCTAAAAAGAGACTCGGGGAATTCTTAGATCTTCCACAGCACAGACCCTTGTAAGCCCCCCCCCCCCAGCCCCCCCCCCCCCCAGTCCTGGATCTTGTGGAGGATGTTTTCCTGGAATCCAGATTGACTCTTGACACCCTCCCTCCTGCATCCAGAAAACCAGACAGGTACTATAGAGTCCCTGACTCGCACAAATTTCTTTTTTAAAAATCCTACTGCTGACCCTGAGGTAATTTCTCAGGGGCCTAAATTGTTTAAAGCAACTTCTGCTAAGAATCCCACCCCTCAGATAGGGATTTCCGAACACTAGCCACATGGGGTAAAAAATTATACACCTCAGCTACTCTTGCTATCAGGGCACTAAATTGTCAGTTCCATATTCTAAAATTTCAGCAACATACCCTGGAACTCCTCAAACAGAAAATGTCCTTCTTTCCTGCTTGTGCAGAATCTAAAGAGTTACAAGAGTTAATGCATTCTGCAAGTCAAGTAACTAAACACACCTTGCACTGTGGTTTTGATACCCTAGAAGCTTCTTGCAGGCAGCAGTCACTGGATCTGTCATTAGAAGGCATGCTTGGCTTAAGGAACAGCCCCTGCCAGACCATGTCAAATATAAATTGTTGGATGCCCCCTTGTACAAAGACAACTTATTTAGCACTAAGGTAGAAGAGATCTTAAAAAAGATGGAAGAAAAGCAAAATCTATGCAGACAGTTAAGGATTTCTTACAGGTCCACCCACCCAGGTTCAGCAGGCATTGTCCCACCAAGTACTGGTCCTTTCCTGCTCCCACTAAGCCAGTCCAGCCTAGACCCGGGGAACCAGAGAACCCCAGACAGTAGCCACAGGGAATGTAGAGATCTAAGCAGTGGACTACCTCCACTTCAAAACCAGGGAGTTCTAAGCCACCACCTTATGGTAAGAACTCACAATGACTCACTTCCCCCACCCACTTCCTCTGCCCACCTTCAATTACCCCTAGGAGGAAAACTCTCCTTTCACGCAAGCACCTGAGTCACCATTACCAACGACCACTGGGTTTTCAACATAGTGTCTCAGAGATGCAAATTTTCCTTCCCACACCCTTCCAACCCCAAAAGGGTTCCCAGATCTACCTCCAAACCACTGAGCAGAGGCTCAAAAGCAAATCCTTTCCCTGCTTTCTATGAGAGCAGTAGAGCACGTTCCTACAGAACAGATAGGCCAAGGTTTCTACTCCAGACTTTTTCTGGTGCCCAGAAAAGAGGGCACCTGGCACCCCATCCTTGATCTATCCATTCTAAGCACCTTTCTGGTGATCCCAAAATTCAAAATGCTCACCCTCCAGCAGCTGCTAGCCACCCTAGATCTAAAAGAGGCTTACCTCCACATTCCTGTCATGGAATCATGCAGGAAATATCTCCGTTTCAGGGCAGGATCTCAACACTTTCAGTTCTGTGCACTTCCCTTTGGCTTATCTACCTTTCCCAGAGTTTTCACAAAATGTCTGGCTCCGGCCATTGCCTTTTGCAGATAAAGAAATATCCAGATTTACCCATACTTAGACAACTGCCTTATTCAGGCAGACAGCCAGGAAAAGCTGCTCAAGCACCTGGCCTTTGTAAAGACCCTACTAACCTCTCTAGGGTACACAATCAACAAAAAGAAATCCAAGCAGGTGCCCACCCAAAGGATTATCTTCCTGGCAGTAAGCCTGAACACAGCATCCCAGATGGCATTCCTTACACCAGGAAAACAAATTTTCCTAACAGCCTACTTCTCTCAGTTAACCACTGAAGTTTCCTCATATGCAATTAACCACCAGACCCCAGTAATCTTGCAAGGAAGATCCTGCAAGCTCTGGGGTTCATGGCATCTTGCATAGTACTCATTCCATATGCCAGACTGCATATGAGGAAACTTCACTGGTACCCAAAAAGCCTTTGGTGTCAACACTCTCAAGACCTGGAGACTCTTATACCTATAATTCCTTGCCTCAGAAAAGATTTTCTTTGATGGGCAACAGCATGCTCCCACAACAAGGGACTACCTTTCTCACCACCTCCTGCCACCCAGACCCTCACCACAGATGCATCAGACTATGCTTGAAGTGCACACCTGGATGGCAGGTGCATACAGGGCCAATGGAGCCTGCAGCAAATCCCTCTGCACATCAGCCAAAAAGGTATGATGGCTGTCCAGCACGCCTTGATAGTGGTCAAGCCCCTTCTCTCCCCAGAGGCTCTTCTGATCAAAACAGACAACACCACTGTGATGTGGTTATATCAACTAACAGGGAGGGACTCACTCCTACTTGGCACACAGCCACTGCCATGCAACTGCACCTGTTAGCACAATTCCTACCAGGTCTTCTCAACTCTCTGGCAGGCCAATTAAGCAGAAGTCTTTTGGACCCACATGAGTGGCAGCTCAACAAAAGAACCTTCACCCTAATAACTCAGAAATGGGGCACCCTGAAGGTAGACCTCTTTGCCTCCCACACTAACCATCAGCTCAGCAAATTCTGCACCAGGGAGCATCGCTGCATGGCTTGGAAAGTGGATGCCCTGTCCTTCCCCTGGGTCAGTCTATCGGTCTGTGCCTTTCCTCCACTACCTCTCATCCCCAGGGTGTTGCTCAAAATAAAGGAAAAACCAAGGACAATTCTTGTAGCTCCAGACTGGCCTCGCCAGCACTGGTACCCCTTGCTGAGCAGCCTGTCCCCACTGCCACCATGGTATCTTCCTCAGATTCCAAACCTCCTGACCCAGAGGGAAGGGGAATTCATGTATCCCCAATTGCAGACAATCAGTTTGGCAGCTTGGCTTATTTCCTAACCCCAGATCAATCTGCCAACCTCGGTAAACAGGTTCTAGATGTTCTATGTGAGACCAGACGCCCTAGCACTAGAAAGTCTTTTGCTGACAAATGGAAAAGGTTCTGCACCTGGATCCAGGCTAAGGGGGGCGCAATACAGCACAGCCCTCCTTCCCTCTCATCCTGGATTACTTAGCTGACCTATTACACAGTGGCCTGTCTTTCTCTTCTATAAATATTCATGCCTCTGCTATCTCTACTCATTTCCCCACTGAGCACCCCCTTTTCTTATACCCTAAGATCAAGCAGTTCCTAAGAGGGGTTAGCAACTTGAGGCCACCCAGAAGAGCACCAGCCCAAGCTTGGGACCTTAACTTTGTGATGGAAAAGCTCACCCTGCCCCCATTCGAACCAGCTTCTCCTGCAGAGCTAAAATTTCTCCTGGAAGACCGCTTTGCTTCTGGCCATCACTTCATCCAGAAGAGTCTCCAAGCTGCAAGCGCTCATGGCTGTGGAACCCTTCATCATCTTCCATGCTAACAGGGCATCCCTCAGAACTAACCCATCCTTCATGCCCAAGGTGGTGTCCAGTGTGGTTCTCAACCAGTCCATTCATTTGCCCACCTTTTTTCCTAATCCCCAGAACAAGGGGGAAAGGATCCTGCGCTATGTAGATGTGCACAGACAGCTCAGATTCTATCTAGACAGGACTAAATCCTTCAGAAAGTCTGATCAGTTGCTGGTTAGCTTTGCTATGGGGGCAGAAGGCAAAAAGCCATCAACAAACAAACCATTTCCAAATGGATAGCACACTGCATCCATTTCTGCTACAAACAACATGGAAAGCCTCCCCCCAAGGGGGTCAAGACTCACTCCACTAGAGCAGCCTCCACCTCTGCAGCTTTCCTCAGAGGAGTCCCCACCAGGGACATCCTGGAGGCTGTCACCTGGACATCTGTTCACACTTTTACCAAACATTACCACCTGCCTCTCTTCTCCAAATCCAGGACAGGGTTTGCTTCTGCTATCTTGCAGGGCATCCTAGCCAGCCCCTAGTTTCCATGATTGCCTCCACCCATTTCCTCAGGTTTGGGAATCAACCCAAATGTGAGGACTGCAACAGTAAAACACGAAGAACATAGCACAGTTGTGTACACTTACCATAGATGTAGATGTTCGAGTGTATTCACTGTTGCAGTCCTGGTTTCCCTCCCTCCATCCCTCTTTCTTCTCTTTCCTTACAAGGGACATATTGTTTTTTTTACTTTCTAATGGTGGAATTCTTCCACCAGAACCTGGCTCCTACTTGGGGGCTCCTGACAAGTTTGGGCAAGAAAAACTGATGTAATGTCGTCGGCTGTCTTACTTTATACTACTGACGACCTGACGTCAGTCCTGTAACGATAGCAACTGACACAGAAATACTAAGCTTCTGGTATTCGGACCAGCCGAGGGCTACCCTGGCAAGGATAACCCAAATGTGATGACTGCAACAGTGAATGCACTCGAACGTCTACATTTATGGTAAGTGTACACAACTGTACTTTATCTGTGGACGGTCATTTTCCCCCCAAACTTACTTAGTAGGGAAAGTCAACATGCCTGCCATCATGTGAGGAGAAGGCAGTTGAATTCCCAGCACATAGTTTAGATTTGAACTTGAGTCCAGTCTGTTCAGCTTGTGGCCCACCTGTTGTATGGCTGCTACATGTGGTGCCTTTATTGCAGTAACTTCTAAAGTCTCAGCATTGTCTTTGGAGTAGGTTTCCCAGTCGTGTGCTGGCAGACTCCAGTTTTTGTGTTGGTTGGGTGCTCAATTTTCACTGCTGCCCATTCAGTTCTTATGGGGCCACATAGGTATGCCTTGGTGTTGAGTGGATGAGTTGGTCATATCATTTGGATTTTTTAGTCCTAGCAAAATTGGAAAAGATGAGGGGCCATTGCCAGGAAAACAGACAAGGGTACTGTGTTGTCTTCTTGTGACAGATTTTGTGTTTAGGACCCATCTTTTGGAAAAGACCTTAGTCTTGTGATGTATTTAGTGAATCTCCATTCCATGTTGTCCCCTCCTGAGCCTCTTAATACTTCAGTTGAGAGGGATTAATTATTTCTTTATCCCTAACCCCTTGTGATTGTGATGAGGAATGTCATTTATGCATCTTGAAAGCACCCTGCTTCTGATTGTTCCATTCTCAAGTACGCAGACCATTTACATCTCTTACTTCTTGCCCCATGCAATCATGTTTTCTGTTGACCAAACACCTTAATGAATATTTGTATAGTTTTTTTTCATCTGCCCACTGTAGGTTAAAGAACTTGGGCACAGCTTTCATGAAAGGATGTGTGTATTTCTGTTTCATTTACAAGCTTCTTAATTTGAGCAGCGTTTTAAAATGTCCTGTGATTTTTGACTAAAGAAGGGAAATCTATCGGGGGGGGGGATCCTCAGCATGGCTCCAAGGCTGAGTTGCATATAACCTCACTATATTTTTTTTATTTATCCTTTGTTGGCTGTGTCATTCCCCCTAGGCTAGTGGCCTCTCTTCAGGGGAGATACCCAAGGTGGTATTCACACTACTAGAAGAAATTTGGCCAGGGCATTGGAAACTTCCCCTACTTCTACCAGAGGGCCCCTGCAGTAGCAAGAAAAAGGCCTAAATGAAACTGCAGTAGCAAGGGAAAGGCCTAAATGAAGCAGCAGCATGGAGCCAAAGAGAAAGGTTGTGGAGAGTTTGGAGATAGAAAGTGAGAATTTGGAGAAAAAAATTCTTCAGTATGGAGCTCCAGAGTGTAAATGAAGATTTCTTTGTGGTGGATGTTACAAATGAGCAGCATTTAGCTGCTTCCATGGATGAGGAAGTAAGCAAGTCTGTTGAAGTGGTGCAGACAGATAACAGAACTGGCATCCAGGAGGTTTTGCAGATGATATTCTGTTAAAAGATAATAGGGCAGGATGGTCTAGGTGACAGTTCTGTTGTTTCATAGGATGAGATGGCAGATAACATTTTTGGAAATACTGAGGATGGTAATGTGGAAGAGGAACCAGGAGATGTGGTAGCAGACAATTGGTCGACTTCTTTGAAACCATCACCAAAGCCATGGACGAGGGGAAGACAGTGCACACCATGCACACCACCTACCTTGACCTAGTGAAAGCCTTTTACACTATTCCTCATTCGGGCATAATAGATAAACTCTCCTAGCTAGGCATCAAACCCATATGTTACCAGATGGATAGCTAACTGGCTCACTAATATAACCCACTCGGTCAAAGTAGGGGAAGTCACCTCTAGTAGTAAACCTGTAATGAGCAGTGTACCCCAAGGATCGGTCTTGGGGCCTCTGCTGTTTGGGGTATACTTTTCTGAGGTGCAAGCAAAAACCAGTAGTCTGTGGCTGACCAAGTTTGCATATGGCTGCAAGCTGGGCTCTGTCATCAATTTCTCTAGTGATGTGGACATCCTTCAAGAGGGTCTTAACCAAACAAATGACTGGTGCCAGAAACATGGCCTCAAACTGAATGCCAGGAAATGCATCATCCTCCTCTCTGGGGAGAATGATGTCCCCATAAATTATGATATTAATAACAGGGTTCTAATCATGCAGTCAGTCATGAGAGACTTGGGCACCCAGGTTGATAGCCAACTGACTTTTGACCACCATATTGCCTCTGTTGTATGTTAAGCTGTCTACATGGCCCACCTCATTAGGAAGGGTATCTCATCCAGGGACAAGGAGGTCATAACATCCCTGTATTCCTCCCTTATAAGACCCATTATTGAGTACAATGCCCCTTTTGGCATATGTATCTCACAAAGCACCTTATAGGACAAGAGCGCTACATAAATTGTTTTTCTGCTTGGAATTTGGGCATATTTACTTCGGCAGCATTTCTTTCCTTAGGCTGTTTTGTCTCACAAAGCACAAGCAGGGCCTCCAACATTTACCCTACACAGATAGTCTAAAAGCCCTGTCTCTCTACTCATTTTCATACAGACTCCTCAAAGGTGACTTCTGTCTAGCATACAGAGCAATCTCTGTAATACTGTATTTAATGTCTAACTTTGTCTGATGAAGTTCCTAGTTTATGGAATGAAAACGCTTATTTATGTTTTATACATCGTTTTGTGGTTTTGATATTAAAGTACTGCTCGTTTTCCTACATGGACTTGGCTTTTTCCCTTCTTGGCTTGTTGCTTTTTGGAGTTTGTCTTTTGTACTACACGAGAAACCCATAATAGAAACTGTGGGAATGTCATTATTTGTTTGCTTTCTACCATTTCCCTTTGTATATCTGTTGCTGGTGTAGTTACCATATGTAGCATTGGATCTTGGTACAGTGTATAACGTTAACGGGCTTTAACTTGTGAGTTAAGTAGTTTATTTAAATGGACAAGCAAGTTGGAGTTGGATTTGAACTCACCCAGGTGTAGACATCTGGGGCTGCTGCAGAGTACATTGCTTCTGTATTCTGCTGTAGAAATGTATGCTGTAGATGGATGTAAATATATGTATTTTTTTTTTTTTTTAATTTTTTTTTTTGTATTTTGTTGTTGACTGTGGTGCGCACACACACACACACACACACACACACACACACACACACACACACACACACAAGTGTAATATATTATAATACAAATTATAATGTGTATCTCATAATATGCAACAAGTGTAAAAATATATTTATATGTACAATAGATGTACACACACTGACACAAGTGAATTGTATAAATGTTGCGACAGTGTAGCTTGCCATATATGCATGTGTGTTTGTGTAAGTATTGTGTAAAGCATGTATATAAGATATCAGTCTTTGTAAAAAAAAAAAAATAAAAAAATAAGATCCTTAATTCCATACAGCAAAACTTACATAAAGCAAGTTCCTCCAGCTAAGTCAAACCCAATGATTAAGAAAGAGTCCTAGCTCCCTTGTCTAGGGCTGCGATAAAATGACCCATTTCCACAATGTGATATTTTCAACTTCAAAGACATATGGTATTCCACAATCCCACAGGAGTGGGTGGGGTTACACAATTATGTATGCAGATTTTATGTTAATCAGCGTACAGATCTTTAGCCAGTTGTGCCTACTTTTCATGGGTCTTTGTCCAGATTTGTAATGATTCCAGGTTGAGAGGTATGGGGGATTGAATTTAAAAAGTATAAAAAAAAATGTTTTCAATGACGGGATGAGTAAAAATTAAAAAAAATAAGAGAGAATGAAAAGTAAAAAAAATCCCAGAACACGTTAAGCAAAAAAGTTACTGTTCGTGAATTAGATGATGTACTTGTGGAAAGTAAACGTTGATTCATTATCAAGCATAGATGGAATAGAGTATGGAATGTACAAGAAATTAGTGAATTGGCAGAGAGTATTTTGTAAATGTACTGAATGAATGGTTGATGGGAAGGGTTTGTTTGTGGAGAATGATGCAGTGAGATAGTCAAATTTATATGGAAGAAAGGTGAGAAGAGTGAAATAAACAATTGGAGACCCCTCACACTAAATTAAACAGATAATACATTTTTTAAGAGAATAGTACAAGAGGAGAATGGAGGGATAGACAATGTTATGGAAGAAAGTATATATGGTATAAAAGGAAAGACATGTCAAAAATTGTTATTGGTTTGAAAGAAATTGTGGATGATAGTACCAGAGGGATGTGAAACTTATGACGAATGATATTAACAAGGTATTTTCTACAGTACGAAGTGATATTTTGTGGGATGCCATAGCGAAGTATGGAATAAGTAACAGACTTAGTGTTTGTCAGTATATCAAAACAGAGTGAGAGTGTTAGTGGATATGTGGTTGAGTAAAGAAATATGTATGAAGTGTGGTATATGACAAAGATGTCACATGAGTGGAATATTGCTTGCACTGATAGTAATGTGATGAGTGAAATAACTTATAAAATGAAAGGTGCTACATATGTGATGCAAAAGGAAGTGGTGATTCCAGTACCCTTGATCTATGCAGATGATATAGTCGTAGTTGCTAAAAACAAAATATGGATGAGGGAAGTGTTGGTTTGTGTGAATAGATATTTAAAGGAAATGGGGTGACCTTGAGTATAGATAAAAGTAAGGGCTTGGGTAAAGTGGTTAAAATGGGGAGGGGGGTGTTTTTTCAGTGAATGAGGTGTCTTTTCTAGGGATAAAAATTTGGAAAAATGATGATCTGATGTTGTCAGTCTTCACATAATCCTTGAATGTGGATTCGGTTCCATATTTCGGAACAGACTCTGCCATTATTCCAGCTCACTCCTTCCAAAAACCTTCAAGCTTACCTTTACTCAGAATGCTCCTCTCAAGATTACCACAGCTCTCGTTTGCCGCTTTTCAGTGCCAGACGTGTTTTTTTTTTCTTGTCAGCTCTCAAGTGAAAGCTTTGTTCTAAATCTGTAAGTTTCTTTACTAAAACCTTCATCTCTTATCTCCCTTTCACACATCTATTTATTAACACTTTCTTAGTGTTTTTTTTTTTCTTATTACCATTGGTGGTAGTCCTTCACCTTTGCTTTTTTCCTTCTCTGTCTACTACCTTAATGGTAAACCTTCCGTACCGTTGTTAGCATCCCTTTTTCTGTCTGCTTTACCAGTATGGTATCCCTTCCGTACCATTGCTGGTATGTTTTTCCTTCTGCTTAGCCTTTTTAAAAATAAATAAATAAATAAACAACTTAAATTCTAAGTTTAGATTTCTTTTCTTCCTTCTGTGTGTGCTTGATCTTTCAGTTATGGCAGAAAAAATTAAAAGAACATCTGGCTTCAAAATATGTCAGAAGTGTGATAGGAAACTTCCCAACTCTGATGGGCACTCTGTGTGTCTACTGCTTGGGCCCGGTGCATCTTCAAGAAGATTGGGCAGTGTGTCATGGATTCAGTCACTGGACCCTTGTAGAAAAAAAAAGTTGATCCTAAAGGCCCTTATAAAGTCCGATTTTTGACGAGGCCATACCTGTATCTTCAAAATCAAAAACTGATGTCAGCTCACCTTCATCATCTTCCTCTTCAAGTAAACAGGAAAGATCTAAAAAGAAGTGCCATTCAGTTCCGACAGTTTCAGTGGCACCTCTTACTAAACTTACTAAAACTTCCCCAGTTCCAGTAGTTTCCTCAGAAGCAAAAGGGAAATATTTTGAACATTAGGTGCCAGCTTCGACAATTATTTTGGACACACTGACTTCGGTGCTTTCTCAATCCTTGGTTCCCTCTGTTTCAGAGCATAAAGAATATTCTTTCACAGATGGGCCCTGAAAGAGGTATTCCCCATCTTTAGATGCTTTTGTAGACCGACCTCGAAGTCCATTCTTGGAAAGACCTACACCCAGATCCCCATTGGTCTCTTCTGTCCATTCCACCAAGAGCCTTACAGAGTCTGGTATCATGAGGCTGGTGGACTAACTTCTGGTGGTGAGGGGATTAGCTGCTACTTCAGTTCTTAGCCTTAGTAGCTCAGGAACCTTACCACTTGTTGCTCCTCCTCTGACTCTAACTTAGCCTTTGGAGTTTACGGCTCTGATAGTCCTGGTTTAAACTGTGCCGGTGCCAACCAGATCTTCCTCTCCAGCACCTGTGACTACCCTGACCTCTTCATTTCTGTCAGATCCAGAGAACTTGCGGGGTCTTAGCTTCACTGCCGGTTACAGGGAGTGTAGATCCACTCTCTGATCTTGGAGCCGTCCATACTCCTCGGGGCATTTGCACATGTAAGCTCGACTCTGGCTTCGGAAGCGACTTCCTCAATACGGGGTGTGACCATGGTTTTGCGGAGCCTCCCTTTTTCTGGGTTCCCATCCCCCTATGGGGGGGCTGCCTTTCAGGTCCGGGAGAGGTGCTTGTCCATTGTGAGCTCACAGTCGATACCATCCTCGTCGGGCCAACATCCCAGTCCTTCCACTCGACCAGCGCTACTTCCAGACTCTGCCTTGGGGACAGCAGGCACGAAAGCCTGAGGAATCAACAATGGTAGTTATGTCCTCTTCAAATACCTCTCTGTGCCATCCCACCGAACAGGTACCTCTGAAGAGAAAGTGAAAGAGGAAGCACTTGGATTCCTCTGAAGAGTCTTACACAAAAGATACCAATTTCGATGAAGGGGAAGGTTCCACAAGGTCATCCCCAGAACACATCTCATTTGGAGACATTTTAGAAATCCTGAAACAGAGGGGTGGCTGGGATGTTCCATCAACCTTCCTCTGAGGAATTGGTATATCTCTAGGCTTTCCCTGCCCAACCAGGCCACTTCTTGGACAGCATGCATGGAAGATTCCTGATTCCATTGAGCCAATCCCCAAGAGAGCAGACCAGATTTTGTCATCTCTTGAGGATCATCAACATTGGGCAAAAAGAATTCCAGTAGATGCCATGGTGGTTGCAGCTGCCACTAAAAAGGAACTTTCAGATGAGATTCCTATTATCCATCCTCCTAACAAGGAGTCTAAGACTGATAGATTCAGGAAGTGTGTATATGCTTCATTGACCTTCGCACTTAGGTCCTTGAACTTTATGGCACATTTTATGAGCCTCCAATGAGAGCTGATAAAGGAGCTGTCAGACACTCTGACAGGAGCCGTAGCTGAAGGGAGTACAGGACAAAGTAGCTTCCCAGCTGGCAACCCTTGAATCAATATGTAATTCGTCCATTAGGCTCACTGTGCATGCAGCCAAAGGGACGACTAGGGCAGCGGGTTCTGGTGTAGCCACAAGGAGAACATGCCTGGATGCACTTGCGTGTGGAGCAATTAAAGCCTTCTTTCGTCAGTGCCCCTTTTGATGGAACATCCCTTTTTGGCCTCAAAGTTAGAGACCTTTGGCAGATGTGAGAAGGATGGAAAGACCCTTTCTGCCATGGGCATACGCTTTTCCACTCCTCAATGGCCTTATTCCAGTAACCAGAGGACTGGGAAGCTATGGTTCAAAAAATCTCAAGGACCTTTCTTGGACTCGCATGGTAATGATTACCCCTGGGGCAGAGGAGGGAGTTGCAGTGGAAGACACCGTGCTAGAGGCAGAGGTGGCCCACAAAATCAGGGTTCCGGGGATTCATTTCCTTGTAACTCCTATCAGCGCTCCTGAATGGAGGCCCTATTGCCATCTTCTGGAGGCAGTCGGGGGGACGAGCATCTCTGTATCTTTCTTCCTGGCTAAAGATGGCAACAGACAGTTGGGTGCAGAGGATTATAACCAGAGGATACAATATCTAGTTTTCAAAACAACCCACTCAACCAAAGAGAATCCCAGACATTTCACCCAGTCCCAGGGATGTAGCAGTTTTAGAAATTCAAAAACTGCTTGACAAGACAGTCATCCAAGCAGTCCCACCAGACAAGATAGGATCTTGAGTTTACTCAAGATTCTTTTTAGTGCCAAAGAAATGGGACTGGAGACCAATTTTGGATCTAAGTATGTTGAACAAGTCAGTTCAACAAACCAAATTCCAGATGGTCATGGTTCAGTCTATTCTTCCATTCTTAAGAAAAGACGATTAGACGTGCTCAAGAGATCTTCAGGATGCGTATTATCACATAAAAATGGGCAAGCACTTCAGAAGATTCCTGTGCTTTCGGCTGGGAGACAGTCATTATCAATTCATAGCCCTGCCCTTTGATCTTACCACAGCCCCCAGGGTGTTCACCAAATGCATGGTAGTGGTAGCACCTCACTTCAGACTGCAAGGATTCTGTGTGTTTCCATACCTAGATGACTGCCTCATTACTGCACCCACCAGGCATCTCCTGTTGTGAGCAAGGAACTACATTTTTCAGAGTTTCTCCTTGCTAGGTTTCTCCGTAAACTATGAAAAATCCCATCTAGAGCCAACACAGCTGCTAGAGTTTATAGGAGCAGTGTTAGACACAGTTCATAGGTTATTACTAAGCTAACTGCCCTTGTGGGCCATTTTAAACCTAGTCAATTCCCCCATGTGAGAATCAAACCCTGCACCTTGTGTTTGTAAGGTAAACACCTTAACCATTATGCCAACCTCCCACCACAAGCACCTGAATTGCATCCCTTCCCCAAGAAAGACTTCAAAGAATAAAATCACAAGTCAGCCATAGTATTCCAGCAGAACAGTGACCGCAAAATTTGTTAGACTCTAGGATCACTGGGAGCCACCATCATTGTAGTCCCCCTTGCGAGATTTCACATGTGAATTGTACAGTGGCAGCTGGTGTCACAGTGGTCATTACTGAATTATCCAGTGCCCCATCAGATATTGATCAATTTATGTGAGAAAGACCTGAGTTGGCAGCTTCATTCCAAAGAAATTTTGTTGGGCTGTCCATTTGTTCCTCCTCAACTCCAAGCAATAGTGACCATGAACGCATCCCGGATGGGGGGAAGCATTATCTGGGAAAGACAGTCCAAGGCACTTGGTCACAGTTAGAGGCCAGTTTGCACATCAATGTTCTAGAGATGAGAAGAGTGCTCCTGGTGTTGCAAGCATTCCAAGAAACTCTCCCCTCGAGGATTATTGCAGTCCAAACAGACAACATGTCAGTGGTTTAGTACATCAACAAACAAGGGAGGACCATATCTTACCCTCATTGTTGAGAAGCACTCAGGTTATGGCACTGGGCAATCTTATCTGACCGTTTTCTAATTGCAATGCATATTCCTATGAGCTCCAGTGTGATCTTGGATAAATTGAGCAGGAGCATCCTGATGCCTCACAAGTGGTCTCTCAACCCTTTGGTGGTGCGAAGGATATTCTGTGAATTGGGCCAGTCCTGCTGCGATCTCTTTGCATCCCCCCTGAACAACAATTGCAGTAGCTACTTTGCCCTGCTACCCCCTCCGGGGGAGTCACTGAGAGATGCTCTCCTTCACGATTGGCTTACTGGTCTACTGTATGCCTTTCCCCCATTTCCTCTCATTTCCCAGATGTTCTTCATGTTTTACTGTTGCAGTCATTACATTTGGGTAATCTGCTGGGCAGGTTGCCTTCAGTCAGCCTGATTAACAAAGTCTTGGGTCCTGCGTCAGTTGCTGTCCCTTCTTCCATGATGTCAGGTCGTCAGGGGTATAAAACATGCAGCCGACGCCATTACATCAGTCTTTCTTGACACGTGGTGCCCGAAGCACAAGCAGTTCGCAAGTGCCGGTCGGCCGACTCCTGAAATTTTCGTTTTTGAGTTTCAGAACAGAAGTCTTCGACTAAAAGCTAAGTACCCCATTGGGGAAACTTTCTTGCTCCTTGCCGATGTCAGTAAAAGTTAATAGGTTCATAGGTTCATACTAGGCTATCTGCCCGAGGGCATTTACAAGCCTAGCCCATAGTTTTGTGGCTTACGCCACCCCTTTAGTATGGGGAACTATACCCATTATTTTGCTGTGCCTCTGTCGAGCAGTGACACTGAGGTAATCCCTGGGGTATATCTGCGATCTCCCATCCATTGGTCAAGATTTCTCTTGAACAAGGCCAGCGAGGTGCTCTGCCTCACATATACCGGGATTTTATTCCACAGCATAGGGAGTCTTTGGGTGATGAATCTATCCCTCCATCACATCCTATTAATAGCCGTGTCGAGGTTTAAGTCTCCCACCCTTGTGGCTCTGATGGATCTAGATTTTTTGAGGTGAAGCATATTCATCAAATCTGGGTTTGACATGGCCTTGTATGTTAGGCAAAGGTCACCTCTGAGCAGCGTGCGACTGAATAGAGCTGGAGTTCTTTCAGTCGGGCAGCATAGGACAGATGTTTGAGACCCTTTATCCTTTTGGTGAGGAAGTTTTGTGGCCTCTCCAGCTGCTGCAAGTGTCGGGTCAGATACATTCCGAATGGGGCATTGTACTCAATCATTGGTCTGATGAGTGATGAGTATAGGGAGACTATGACCTCCCTTGATCTAGATGAGAATCCCTTCATGATAAGGTGGGCAATGTAGAAGGTCTTCCTAACTACTTTAGCTACATGGGTGTCGAATGACAGACTACTATCAACCTGGGTCCCCAGGTCCCTGATAACTTCTTCTGTGCTCAGTGGATTGCCACCTATTTGGTAGCTAGGGGTAACCTTGTTTTTCCCGAAGGGTATGACTATGCATTTTTTGGCATTTAACTTTAGACCATGGCTCTGGCACCAGTTATCCGTTTCTGTGAGACCCTTCTGAAGGATATCTGTGTCAGATGTTTTCTACTATGGCCCAGTTTGCAGTCATCTGCAAACTTTGTCAGCCATAACCCCTGTGTTTGCTTGTACTGGAAAAGTAGATGCCAAACAAGAGTGGGCCCAGGACTGAGCCCTGTGGTACACCACTTGTGACAGGCTTTGAGTCTGACATGGCGCCAGCAACTCTGAACCTGTGGGTTCTGTCACTCAGCCAGTTTGCAACCCATCTTGTGATGTATGGGTTAACATTTAAGCTGATGAGTTTTTCAATGATACCCGAGTGGGGTATTGTATCAAGGCCTTCGCCAGATCGAGGTAGGCTGTATGGACTGCCTTTCCTCATCAATGGCTTTGGTGACTGTTTCAAAAGTCAACCAAGTTTAGAAGGCATGATCTGCCTTTGACAAAGCCAAACTGGGATGGATCCAAAGTCTGCAAATTCCCTATGTCTTTATTTATGAGGTCCATTATGATCCTCTCCATGGCTTTGCAGATAAGGCTTGTCAAGCTAATGGGCGGTAATTTCCAGGGTCGGTGGAGGCACCGCCTTTGTGAAGTGGGACCACAGTTGCAGTGCGCCACCCCTGGCACGTATCCAGAGGTAAGACTATGATTAAACAGCTGTCCTAGCTGTGGGTTTAATTCCTCGTTGAGTTCGTGGAGAACACAGCCGGGACACCATCAGGTCCCATGGATGCTGTGTTTTTGCTTTGGAGAGAGCAGTTCTCACTTGGGCGTTGGAGATGTTTGGGGGCTGCAACGCTGGTATAGATATCTTTCCTTTGGGGAGGGAAGTTTGCACTGAACCTGTCAGCCAGTATGTTGGCAATGTCTGTAGGATCAGTAACCTTCACATCATTTTGAACTAGTTCTGAGCATATCTGGGAGTTTCCTCCCAGGTTTCTAACATAGCTAAAGAAGGCCTTATGATTGTCTTTTGAGTCTTTAGCTATTTTTCTCTCAAAATTTGCTTTGGATGATTTTATGAGAGCTCTTAGTTTTTTACTTATAGTGATCAAGGGTGTCTTACCTTTTAAGGATTTTGCTCTATCTTGTAATAGCTTCCTCCTTTTGTTGTAGAGTTTGTTTATGGCTGGGGTCCACCACACTGGACGCTTGCCTTTGGTACAAAGAGTCTTTGTTTTGCTTGAGATTGCCTTATCCATGCAGTCCTGCAGGTGCTGGTAGAAGGCATTTGTAAGTGATTCAGCGGCTTGAGTACTGTTTTCCGCCCGGCTCGGGGCCTTAAAGGCGACCACACTAGTCTTTAGAAGTGTGAAGTCGGCTTTCGAGAAGTTCTTTACTGTGGTCTTTATTTCAGGTGGGGGTGGGATGAGGACCTCCAGCGAGATTAGTTTGTGATCTGATCTCACCAGTGAGGGGTATACTTCGGTGTTGAACATTGTGCTCCCATGTTCGTGATGATGAGATCAAGTATGTTTTCTCCTCTTGTGGGGATGGTGACTAGTTGTTCCATGGCATTTGAGTTTATGAATTCCAGGAACTTTTGGGCTAGGGTGTTTGGGCTTGAGTAGTGTTCCCAGTCTATATTAGGGTAATTGAAGTCACCTAGTATGATGGTGTTTGGTGATACATTTATCCTCTAGTGTTTTCAGGAAGGCCATGTGAGGTTCCTGAGTTTGTGAGGGTGGCCTGTAACATGCTACAATTTGCAGAGCAGTCTTGCCTATGGTTAATTGCACCTGGATGGTCTCCGATGCATAGTGCGTTGCCACCAGTCTTGAGGTGTGGGTGTCCTTGATGAATATGGATACCCTCCTTTCTTGGTATTGTCCGGATTTTGGGGCGGAACGCATGATAAGAGGTAAAACCTGATAGTGCTGGGGTGCTCTCAGGAGCCTTGAACCAGGTTTCTGTCACTGCACAGACATCGATGTTCTCCATACTGAGAAGGGCCTCGAGTGCGTGCATTTTGAGATTTAGACTTCTGGCATTGAGCAGCATTACCCTTAGTTTTTTCCTTTTTGTGTTCTAGGGTGGTAGGTTTAGAATTTGAGCCTTGCCTAAAAAGGCACTATGGGGTGGCAAGAGCCTTTGCCAATATCCGGAATCCCAGGGTGACAGGTGCAAGCCGTCCCTTGAAGCAGCGTGGCTTGTCCAGCATGTCATCCCAGGCAGACAGACATTGGATCCCCTTTGAATGACACCAGAGTTTAAGCCAATTGTTAAAGCTGATCATCTTTTCTCTGTATTGTGGCATCATTCTTGGTGAAGGTAGGATACTGCTCAAGGTCAGGGTCATACCTGCCTGGGCTACATAATCAGAGAGCTCCTCAATGTCTCTTTTCATGTAGTCCAAGGAGTGCGTCTCAGGTCGCTTACACCAGCGTGGACAATGACTGAGTCGTATTTGTACCTGCTGTTGAGAGACCTGAGTGCTTGCGTTATGTGGCGGATTCTAGCGCCCGACAGGCAGCTTACTGTGACCTTCTCCTTACTCAGTCTGGTGAGCGGGACGTCAGTGTGTCTGACTATGGAGTCACCAATGACTAGTGTGTCTGGCATTGTGTTTGGCCTTAAGGGCTGTGACTGTTTGACACTCTGACTGTGAGGTCTATGTGTTGCAGGTGTTGTGTTCTGAGGTGGTGGTTGTTTGGGTGTCTGCTTTGGTGGCCTCTGCTGTTTTGGTAGATTTTGATCAGAGCCGAGTATGTCTTTGTTTGTTTGTGTATGATTTGAGGTTGTGATGGTACTATGTGAGACTGGGTCTACAGTGTGTGTGGTAACCTTCTCCTCCTGACTGGTCTTGCCAGTCCTATGTTGAGAGAGCTCAGCCTCCAGTTTGGCCATATAGTTGCATCTCTTGCATGTATTTGTGTTTTGTGGGAGGAGGAGAGGGTTGTTCAGTGTACATGAGGCAATTGTAACATTGCCTCAATATTCCCAGGTTCACCAGCTGAGCAGGAGAGGACACTAGCAACTGATCCCTCGACATGCTAGAAGGACTAGACAAAAAACTTTAAAAGAGATTCGGGGACGTGGGTGACCGAGAAATGGGGTTTGCCTTTTGGGGTGCTATCTATAAGAGTGCCGTATCAAGGTAATAAGTACTGTAGGAGCAAGTGCTAGGTTTAACAGATAGAGAAAAGTCTACTTGGAGTCAAGTAGAGATGATCTTTTTAGGTATTAGAGAAAGTGCTAGTAACAGGGATGCTTAAAGGTAAGATTGAAAAGAATGCACTCTGCAGTGTGCACTAGAGAAGTTAGATATGAAAGTAGGTAACTTGAGTTTTACCTGTTTAAAAGTTAAGGTTTAGTGGAGAGTTACTATTTTTAAAACAGCAAGATGGACTGAAAGGGGTGGTTACTTTTGTATTTTGGTACTATGAAATACTGTAGGATGGCCAATAAATTTAAATAATTGAAGGGGTGGGATTTCAAAAGTGATGGTTTTGTGATTACTCACATAAGCCAGTGAAAGTAGAGAGAAATGAGATATATGGTCAGATTAACATAAGAGGCGGGCAACTAGAAAGACAGTGGTATTTAACAAGACAACTTAAATGGGTGGGAGGGAGGGAAAAATTCTGCCTGACTCAGAACAGAGAGAGCTGTGGTCTCTTTTGAAGTTTTAATATGCTGTTAAAACAGAATGCAAGCAAAACACAAGGTAAAGAAAACAAACTACAGTATTCAAAATATAGAAAGGCAATACAGAAATACAAAAAATAACAGCAAACTAACCTTTCCTTCACAGCAAAGTGTAGCAGAGTCTGGATGAGCCTTTCTGGTAAAGCATTACTTGTGGGAAGCAAATACCTCATAAATTGCTTTACTTGTGGGAAGCAAATACCTCATAAGGATTTTCATTTGTACTGTATTCCTTGCCTAGGCCCTGACCACAACTTGCCTTGCTGTCGGTTTTGTGCTAAATTTAATCAACGCATGATCGTTTATTAAATATTTTTGCTTCTAAATATTTTGGCTCAAGATTTAATTATATAGAAATGCCGTCGGTTAGCAATCCGACTACCGGAATACCTAAAAAGCGCAAAGAAAAAGACAGAGGCAGACCGTCAAGGTCCAAAACCGGCGACGACTCTTCTAAGCCAGTCTCTGGTTCACCAGTACTCAGTGAGGCGCTTTCGCAGCCCCTGATACCTGTTACTTCTGATTCGCAGGCCTCTACTGAGACCCATTCGGAGTCCGGGATGCCACGAGATGCTTCAATTATGGAACCCATGGATGTCTCTACCTTAGATGGGTCTGGAGCCACTGTGCAGGCACTGGCTTCTGAGGGTGATGTCCTTCAAGGATGCATCTGCAGTCCTTACAAATGGGTTGTCCTGTCGTCAGGCAGCCCTTCGGTCGGCCGGATTCCAACGTCTGGGTCTGGCTTTGGCTGGTGTCGCACTCCACCCGACGTCATTGCGGCAGTTCTTCGGGTATAAAGGCATCAGCCGACACCATTTTCCTCAGTCTTTCTTGCCGCATGGCGCCCGAAGCAGAAGCTGTTCGCAAGTGCCGGTCGGTCAGATCCAGAGATTACTACTACCGAATACTACTTCGAAGACTTCTATAAAGCTAAGTACCCCGTTGGGGACTCTTTCTTGCCTCAGCAGATGTCAGAGAAAGTTAATAACTGTTTATCTTGTGGGAAACAAATACCTCATAAAGATTTCCACTCCTATTGCATACATTGTTTAGGCCCAGACCACGACGTAGCAGCTTGTCTAGCCTGTGCTTCTTTAACCGACGGACGCTTAGACGCCGCCGGACTTTGCTGAACAGATTTTCGGCTCGATTTTGCCTACATTATGTCGCCGGATCCTCCGACTACGCAAATAACCAAAAGCGAAAAGGACCGACACTCGCGGTCCGCGGTTTCGCTGAAACCGCTGTTAAGCAATCCACGAGTGTCTCGGTTTCGCCGAAACCGAGCAAGCGGTTCTTTCTTCAGCCGATAACTTGCCTTCTGCCGAGGCCTCTTCTATCCTGGTAGAAACGGCTTCTGAAATCCAGCCTTCTGTTGCGATTTCACAGGATTTATCAGACACCATTCCACTAGATATTTCTACCCCTGCACGTGGAGCTGCTAGGCCTCCTCCTGCTATGTCTATTAAGGCCTTTGCCAGGGCTAAAGCAGCCAAAACTTCCAAACCTGTGCCTGCCAAGCCCCCCTCTCACAGGCCCAGCACCAGCTCCCATATGCTTTCTTTGGCACAGGATCTCATCACTTTAATTCGTGGATCCCAGCCTCATCCAGACAGGGCCTCTCTCCCTCCTCCAGAAAAGAGGCCTAGAGCCCCCTGAGCCAGTAGCCACAGATGATTCTTCTGATGATTCAGAACATACAGACCCTCCTGAGGCTTCTTATTCTCCTTACGAAGACTCTGATGCTGAGGAGTCCATCCCTTCAGCCTCTCCTCCTGAGGAATTTTCCTTTGGGGAAACCTTGCATGCTATGAGGGAACAATTTCAGTGGCAGGGCCAAGATTTCTCAGACTCTAGAAAAAGGCTTAGGACCTTTCTACACTTACCACAGCATAGGCCTTTAGCTATTCCTCCAGTTCTATCTGTTGTTGATGATGCATTTAATGATGCTTGCACTACTCCTGATACTTTACCTCCGGCTCCTGCTAAACCAGATAGGTACTACAGGGTCCCGGATACTCATCACCACTTACATAAGGCCCCTTTTGCATATCCAGAGACTATCTCCCAGGGCCCTAAAGCTGTAGCAGCTACTTCTTCTAAAAACCCCCTCCCCTCTGAAAGGGAATCCAGGTCCTTAGAGAGATGGGGTAAAATAGTTTACACCTCTGCTACTTTGTCAGCTAGAGCTTTGAACTGCCAATTTCATATGATTCAATATCAAGAGTTTATGCTTGACCAGTTGACCAAAAAGCTGTCCTCTGAAGAATCTTTAGATAAAAAGTATGTTCAAGAAATGTTACATAACATACAGCAGGTTAGTAACCATTCTTTAAAATGTGGCTATGATGCACTGGAGGCTTCCTTTAGATCAGCCATGACTGGCACAGTTATCAGGAGGCATGCATGGTTGAAAGAGGCATTACCAGACCATGTCAAATCTAAGCTTTTGGATGCACCTATGGACAAGGTCAATTTATTTGGTGCCCCCGCACAGCAGGTTCTGAAAAAGATGGAAGAGAAAGCAAAATCTGTGCAAACAGTAAAAGATTTCTTACAAGTTCAACCTCCAAGGTTTAGCAGGAATTGGCCTCCAAGAATTGGTCCTTTCCGGACTCCTCTAAGGCACAAAGAGGCAGGAATAGGCGCTCTAGAGGCAGAAACCAATCCAGGGGTGCCTACAGGGGTCGCCAGTGGCAGGGTAACAACCAACGAGGCACGGATACAGCCACCACCACTACAACAACTCAATCACAGTGACTTGGCGGTGGCACCGCCTACCAGGGAACAACTAGAAGCACCCTTAGGCGGAAAGCTAACATTATTTTCAAGAAACTGGCACTGCATTACAAGAGAAAAATGGATTTTGCAGACTATAATCAAAGGTTACAGGTTCCATTTCCATACACTACCAGGAAAGAGAGGAATGCCAAACCTACCACCTTCTCAAAGGGCAGAAGCTCTAAAACAAATATCTCAATTATTAAGAATGGGTGCTGTGGAAAAGGTACCATTTATGGAGCAAGGGAAGGGATTTTACTCCAGGCTCTTCCTGGTACCAAGAAAAGAAAACAAATGGAGGCCTATTCTAGATCTGTCCGCTCTAAACACATTCCTCATTGTTCCAAAATTCAAAATGCTGACCCTACAGCAGCTTCTTCCCATGCTGGGCAAGGAGTCTTGGCTGGTAACTCTAGATCTCAAGGAGGCATACCTGCACGTCCCCATAAGACAAATTTGCAGAAGATACCTCAGATTTCTTGCAGGATCAGAGCATTATCAATTCTCAGCATTGCCCTTTGGCTTATCTACTGTGCCCAGAGTGTTCACGAAATGCCTGGCATCAGTAATCGCTCATTGCAGACTTCAGGGAATTCAAATCGATCCCTACCTGGACGACTGCCTGATACAAGCGGACAACAAAAACAAATTAACAGAAGACTTACAAAGAGTCATCTACCTGCTACAAGCCCTGGGATACACAGTCAATACAAAAAAGTCAAGGCTGATTCCATCCCAAATAATAACCTTTCTGGGTGCAGAACTGGACACATCAAAACAAATGGCATTCCTAACTGCAGAAAAGAAAGAGCAACTTCCTCTCTATTTCTTGGCATTAACAAAGCAGAGCTATCTAACTGCAAGAAAAGTGCTACAAGCTCTAGGCTTCATGGCATCCTGCATAATTCTGGTCCCTCATGCCAGGCTTCATATGAGAAAGCTACAGTGGTTCCTAAAGAATTTGTGGTCTCAGCACAAGCACAGCCTGGAAACCAAAATTCCAATGATCCCATGCCTGAAGCAAGAGTTCTTATGGTGGGGTCAGGCCTGTCAATCAAACACAGGACTGCCCTTCTGCAAAAGTCAACCAAGACAAACTATCACGACAGATGCCTCAGACCTCGGTTGGGGGGCACACATGATGGACAAGTGCATTCAAGGCCTGTGGACTCAAGACCAACTGCATCTGCACACAAATCTAAAATAAATGATGGCAGTAAAATTGGCAATCCAGGCATTCAGACCTCTTCTCCACGAAGGCCAGCTGTTGATAAGGACAGACAACACCACAGTTATGTGGTACATCAACAAACAGGGAGGCACACACTCATACCCCCTATGCCGGCTGGCACTAGACCTATGGGATGTGGCTCTGAGCTACAACATTCAGTTACAGGCAATTTATGCACCAGGGAAGGAAAACATTCTAGCAGACATATTAAGCAGAACTACAACAGATGCCCACGAATGGATGCTGCATCCGGACATCTTCAAAGCCATCACAAGAGAATGGGGATTACCACAAATAGACTTGTTTGCATCCCCATACAATCACCAGTTGAAGAAATTCTGCACAAGGATTTACCACCCACTTGCTTGGAAGGTGGACTCCCTATCCTTCAGCTGGAAAAGCCTGACAGCATACGCATTCCCACCACTTCCTTTGATGCACAAGGTGCTTCTCAAGATCAAAGAGGAACGTCCGAGGATCATTCTGATAGCCCCAGACTGGCCAAGACAACATTGGTACCCACTGCTGAGGAGCATGTCCCGGGAACAAATATGGAAACTGCCCCTGATCCCGTCACTGCTGACACAGAACAACTAAAACATTCTGCATCCAAACCTAAAAACTCTGCAGCTAACTGCCTGGAACATTACATAACAGAAATTAACCCAAATTTATCCCAAAGGGTTAAGGACATAATCCTGGAGGCTCAGACCTTCAACAAGAAAGAATTATGCAGCAAAATGGAAAAGATATCTCATCTGGAGTACTGCAAAGGGGCAAGATGTGACACTGGTGAACATAGCCAACATCCTGGAGTACTTGGCGGAGCTCTACCACACAGGCCTGTCCTATTCCTCCATCAAGATACATGCATCAGCTATTTCAGCACAATACAGCTTGGATCCTCCTGTCTTCTCGCATCCTCTGCTCAGACAGTTTCTGAGGGAATTAAAATGTAAAACCTCCCAGAAAACCTCCATTGCCAGCATGGGACTTGAACTTTGTGCTAGAAAAACTGACTCTACCTCCTTCGAGCCAGCAGCTACAGCAGACTTGCAATACTTATCCTGGAAGACTGCCTTCCTGCTGGCAATAACTTCAGCAAGAAGGGTCTCTGAACTACAAGCATTAATGGCAGTACAACCCTTCCTGATCTTCCATCAAGATAGAGTGTCCTTGAGAACAAATCCTACATTTATGCCTAAGGTGGTATCCAGAGTCTCTCTAAATCAGGCTATCCACCTTCCTACATTCTTCCCCAATCCACAGAACAGGGGAGAAAAGCTCTTACATACCTTGGATGTACACAGGCAATTACGCTACTACCTGGACAGGACAAAAAACAATAGAAAAACTGACCAGCTTCTGGTAGCTTATGCAACAGGAAAAGAAGGAAAACCAATTTCTAAACAGACAATCTCCAAATGGATAGGAAATTGCATTAGATTTTGTTACTCCTACCATGGAAAGAAAACTCCAGAGAACATCAGGCCTCACTCCACAAGGGCCACAGCCACTACCACAGCTTTCTTACGAGGAGTGGCTACCAAGGACATTATAGAGGCTGCTACTTGGACCTCAGTGCATACATTTGCCAAGCATTATAACTTACCTCTATACTCTAGATCCCGTGCTGGTTTTGCCACTGCTGTTTTGCAAGGGATCCTGACTACACCATAATCTATTCTCATTTCCTCCTCCCCTAGTTTAGCTATGGTATTCTACCCATTTGTAAGGACTGCAGATGCATCCTTGAAGGACATAGTACAGTTTTGTACCTACCATAAATGTAGATGTCCGAGAGGAATGCATCTGCAGTCAGGATTACCCACCCTCCTTCCCCTCTGAGGTACTCCTAGGCTCCTAGGGTACTTACCAATCTTCAGCTAGCTTGGGGGGGATCTATTATGGTGTATTTGTTTGTATATATGTACATACATGTTTATTTTGTGTGTTTGCTCTCTACTATTTGGAAATTTTGGCATTTATCCAAATTTAGCCTACCAAGAGGGCACCTGGCATCTGGGGCAAGAAACACTGAGGAAAATGGCGTCGGCTGATGCCTTTATACCCGAAGAACTGCCGCAATGACGTCGGGTGGAGTGCGACACCAGCCGAAGCCAGACCCAGACTTTGGAATCCGGCCGACCGAAGGGCTGCCTGACGACAGGACAACCCATTTGTAAGGACTGCAGATGCATTCCTCTCGGACATCTACATTTATGGTAGGTACAAAACTGTACTTTTTTAAGCCTACAGATTTGTATATTAGACCGACGCCATCTTCTAAATTAAGGCCAAAATCTAAATCTAGGTCTAAAAAACCGACGTCTGGGCCACATGTGCAGGCCCCTATGCCTATAAAACAAATGATCAAAATGGCTGAAGATTTAATTACTCTGATCAGGGGTAGCCAAACCCTCTCCTTCTAAGAGGCCTAGGCAAGACATTGATTATGAATCTTCTGAACAGGATTTGTCTATTCCTACTTATGAGGACTCTGATGCAGAGGATTCCATTCCTTCTGCTTCTCCCCCTGAGGATTTTTCTTTTGGGGAAACTTTACATGCCTTAAGGGAACATTTCTACCGGGAAAGTCAGGATTTCTCTGAATCTAAAAAGAGACTTGGGGATTTTCTTCTTCTTCCTCAGCATAGGCCTTTGGCTGTACCTCCTGTTCTAGACATTGTCGATGATGTTTTTTCAGAATCTAGTACGACTCCTGATTCTCTGCCTCCGGCTCCTTGTAAGCCCAGACAGATACTACGGGGTTCCTGATTCCCACAAATTCCTTTTCAAAAATCCTATTGCTGATCCTGAAACTATTTCTCCAAGGGCATTAAGGCCTCTACTGCTAAAAATCCTACCCCTTCTGGTAGAGATTCCAGAGCACTGGATAGATTGGGTAAGAAGGTTTACACATCTGCAACCTTGGCAATCAGGGCTTTAAACTGTCAATTTCATATGCTTAAATATCAACAGCATATCATGGGACTACTTAAACAGAAAATTATACTCTCTGACTGTGTGGAAAATAAAGATTTGCAGGATTTATTACATTCAGCTGAACAAGTTGGAAAACATACTTTGCAATGTGGTTTTGATTCCTTGGAGGCCTCTTGCAGGGCCGCTGTAACTGTATCTGTGCTAAGAAGGCATGCTTGGCTCAGAGAGCAAACTCTACCTGACCATGTTAAAGCTAAATTGTTGGATGCTCCTTTACAACAAGACCGTCTCTTTGGTAATAAGGCTGAAGAAGTGTTAAAAAAGATGGAAGATAAAGCTAGATCTCTGCAGACTGTGAAAGATTTCTCACAAGTGCAACCTCCAAGATTTATTAGGCACTGGCCTACTAAGAACTGGTCCTTTCCAGTCCCTCGAGAGCCGCTCAAGTCAAATCAAACTTGGTCACAGAGGCCAGTTTGCATGTCAACGTTGTAGTGATAAGAGTGCTGCTGGTGTTGCACGCATTTCAGGAAAGTCACCCCTCGAGAACGATTGCAGTCCAAACAGACATGTTAGTGGTTTGGTACATCATCAAACAAGGGGGGACCACATCTTACCCTCTTTGATGAGAAGCACTCAGGTTGTGGCACTGGGCAATCTTATCTGACCACTTTCTAATTATAGTGCATATTCCTATGAGTTCCAGTGTGATCTTGGATAAATTGAGCAGGAGCATCCTGATGCCTCACAAGTGGTCTCTCAACCCTTTGGTGGCGGAAAGGATATTCTATCAATGGGCCAGTCCTGCTGCGATCTCTTTGCATCCCCCCTGAACAACAAGTGCAGTAGCTACTTTGCCCTGCTACCCCCTCCGGGGGAGTCACTGAGAGATGCTCTCCTTCTCGATTGGCTTACCAGTCTACTGTATGCCTTTCCCCCATTTCCCAGTTTCTGAAGAAAGCCAACAGGGTGAAGAACAGGATAATTCTCATTTCTCCATTCTGGCCTCAAAAGATATGGTTTCCCTTTCTTTGGCCTCACTTAATTCAGAAACCTTGGACTCTGGACCCAGCTGCAACACCTATTGCCCCATCCAGGGAGACTCGTTCATCTGAATCTTAAAAGTCTCAAGTTCACTTTGTGGCTTTTCCAGTTCCAATGATTGCCAGGCATACTAGCTTCACTGCCCATGTTCAAGAAATTGTTCTAGCTTCCCACAAACCTTCGACTAGACTATTATACAGCTCGAAGTAGCCAAACATTTCAAAATGGGCTGCAGACAGTAATCTCAATATCACAAACAGAGGTCCAAGTCCACAAACAGTAGCAAACTAGTTTATTCATCAATGACAGAATGAGCGCTTTCCTGAATAACAAGACTTCATCAGATATCGCCACATGATTTTACTTGACTATACCATATATCATTAGATCCAATTAAATCTAATTAAAATTTAAAGCCATATAGTGCTTTGAAAGTACAAACTCACATACTGATTTTGTATATTGTGCTCTCATATCTGAATAACCTTAAGAATGACATAGCACAACTTTGTAAAACACAAGTGTTAAAAATAATAGTTATAATACAAAAATCCCATACAATAAAAAATGTAAAATACAGAATAACCAATAGACACTTCCTAATTAATTACATTTGTAATGCTTTTGCTAATAACACTGGTTTAATGGTGATATATTCATTCAAGCCTGGGGGAATGTTGGATTTAAGTCTCAACTGCCATTTTAATTCTTTATTTAACAAAAGAATTTTAACATCACCCCCACTAGAATTTGTTTTAACCATATCTATGATACCAAATTTAAAACCATTAAAACCAGGGCAAACTACAGAATGCTTATATAGTGCACTAGCCTCTTTTTTTATTCTTAATGTCATAAGCGTGTTCGTACATTCTGTCCTTTAGAGCCCTCTCAGTTTTTCCTATGTAAAATGCAGGACAGTTTACACACGTTGCTAGATATACTATCATTTTCGTGTTACAATTCCCCTTACAAAACCTCACTCTGCTCTGCATACCATTTTGTAAACTTACACTATCCTCCTTGAAAATGTTTGGACACTGCTTACAATGACCACATGCAGTGGTCGCCTTTTTAATACAAAATTTTGGTACTTGCATTTGTTCAAATGTTCTTTTAAAATATATGCCAGTCCTATACGTGAAAATGGGTTCAAGCCCCACCACGTCAAACAATTCTCTATTTGTTTTAAGCATGCTCCAATTCTTCCTAATAATGTCTGTGAATATTCCTGTGAACCCATTAAACTCAGTTACACAAGCTTTTTGGAATTTTTTTTCCTTAACCTTAACTGTCACCCCCATGGGGTTACCCAACTGTGGTTTGTATCTGATACCCCATCCTCTGATCACCTCATCCAGTACATCTTGCACAATCTCTCTGGGATAACCCCTCTCCATGAACATGTTACCCAGATTGTTCAATTCCTTATCAAGCTCTTCCTTATCCGAAGTCATTCTTGCGATATGTACTGCCTGTCCCTTGACAAGGCTGATTTTCTGGGCCATGGGATGGTGACTAGTGTAATGTAAATAACTATTACATCAAGTGTCCTTTCTATATATTTTTGACTTGAAACCTTGTTGAGTTAGAAAAATGGTGTATCAAAATAATTTATGCTTGATTTATTCCACTCAAATGTAAATTTGAAATATGTGGTGCACTCATTTAGATATTCCATAAAGGAGTTCATTATTTCCTTACTCCCATCCCATAGGACAAAAATATTGTCCAAAAACCTCAAATAAAGACGTATATGCCCACTATAAGGGCCATCTCAACCTATATTCTGCACCAGTTCATAGGGTCTTAGAATTTTTAGCATTGGTTTGTGATGCAGGGACATTCTCCTCGACTATACGAGTGCATCTAGCTGCAGTTTCAGATTTTCATAACGGTCTGAATGATACAGCTCTAATGTCCCACAAACTTTGTAAAGCCTTTCTGAAAGGAACCTTATTGCTGAGATTTCCATACAAGGATCCTTCTACACCTTGGGACTTAAATCTGGTGCTACAATCTTTAATTAATCCCCCATCTGAACCATCAGCTAATTGCAGTTTCAAGTATTTATCCTGGATAACCTTATTTTGATTGCTATTACTTGTGCTAGGAGAATATCTGTGTTAAAGGCCTTATCGTGCAAGCCTCCTTACTTAATCTTTCATAAGGACAGGGTGTCTTTGCGAACAAATCCTTCCTTTTTACCAAAAGTAGTATCTGACACTGATATCAACTAGACTATACAACTTCCAGTGTTTTTTTCCCATATTTTCAAACATAAGTGAATATTGTCTGGATTTGCTAGATGTTCACAGACAGTTAAGTTTTTATCTTCACAGAACAAAGAAATTCAGAAAATCTGATCAACTATTTCATTCTGTTCTGCTTCTGTGGTTACTCTGGCTAAATGGCTCAAGGACTGCATAACCTTCATTTATAACAAAAGGAAAGTGCAACTCCCGGGACCTGTAAAAAGCATAGTCTACGAGGGCAATAGCTGCTTCTGCAGTCTTCCATGCCAGAGCTTCTATAGATGATATATGTGCAGCGGCTACTTGGGTATCCCTGAATACCTTTATTGCTCATTACAAGCTGGATTTGGTCTGTAGGGGACAAGCATCATTTGGTTCCATGGTTCTCAGGAATATACTTCCGTGAGACCTCCCAAGATTTCGGTAGCTGGGGACTTTGTCCCACAGTCAAGGATTAAGTGAAGATTGACAACATCAGATAAAGAAGTTATGTCTTACTATTATGTTCCATCTGTTTTGTCGATATTCACTTATCCTTAACATCCCAACTCTCCTTCCCTCTACCTCTGGCTTGTTGGTGGAATGGCTCTATCCCAACAGATTGGATTATCCTTTTGTGAGTACAGATGTGGTCTCTGATCTGTTATTTGTGTCTGTCACTTTCTTACACAAACTTGATCTGTTACCTCTTGAGATGAGCATTCTGGGTAAAGATAAGCTGTAGAGTTTTTGGAAGGCACAAGCTGGAAATAACCAAGTCAGTTCCGAAGTATGGAACAGAACCCATAATCAAGGGTAAGTGAAGATCGACAACACAGATGGAACGTCATGGTGAGACATAACTTCTTATGATGCAGTGAAAGGATTTGATAACAGAAGTAAAAGGCACATGTCTTCTGTGGAATGTATAGTAATGGGAAAAAACAGCATTTATGTCAAATGTTTATACGATCCCAAAAAAATATAAAAAGGAAATTGTTCAGTTGTTTTCCTTCATATGGGGTTCAAGATTAAACCCCGTGAAAAGAGATTTGTTGTATATGAGTGAAGATACATGATATATTTGATGGAGGAATAGGACAGGCCTGTGTGGTAGAGCTCCGCCAAGTACTCCAGGATGTTGGCTATGTTCACCAGTGTCATATCTTGCCCCTTTGCAGTACTCCAGATGAGATATCTTTTCCATTTTGCTGCATAATTCTTTCTTGTTGAAGGTCTACGAGCCTCCAGGATTATGTCCTTAACCCTTTGGGATAAATTTGGGTTAATTTCTGTTATGTAATGTTCCAGGCAGTTAGCTGCAGAGTTTTTAGGTTTGGATGCAGAATGTTTTAGTTGTTCTGTGTCAGCAGTAATGGGATCAGGGGCAGTTTCCATATTTGTTCCCGGGACATGCTCCTCAGCAGTGGGTACCAATGTTGTCTTGGCCAGTCTGGGGCTATCAGAATGATCCTCGGACGTTCCACTTTGATCTTGAGAAGCACCTTGTGCATCAAAGGAAGTGGTGGGAATGCGTATGCTGTCAGGCTTTTCCAACTGAAGGATAGGGAGTCCACCTTCCAAGCAAGTGGGTGGTAAATCCTTGTGCAGAATTTCTTCAACTGGTGATTGTATGGGGATGCAAACAAGTCTATTTGTGGTAATCCCCATTCTCTTGTGATGGCTTTGAAGATGTCCGGATGCAGCATCCATTCGTGGGCATCTGTTGTAGTTCTGCTTAATATGTCTGCTAGAATGTTTTCCTTCCCTGGTACATAAATTGCCTGTAACTGAATGTTGTAGCTCAGAGCCACATCCCATAGGTCTAGTGCCAGCCGGCATAGGGGGTATGAGTGTGTGCCTCCCTGTTTGTTAATGTACCACATAACTGTGGTGTTGTCTGTCCTTATCAACAGCTGGCCTTCGTGGAGAAGAGGTCTGAATGCCTGGATTGCCAATTTTACTGCCATCATTTATTTTAGATTTATGTGCAGATGCAGTTGGTCTTGAGTCCACAGGCCTTGAATGCACTTGTCCATCATGTGTGCCCCCCAACCGAGGTCTGACGCATCTGTCGTGATAGTTTGTCTTGGTTGACTTTTGCAGAAGGGCAGTCCTGTGTTTGATTGACAGGCCTGAGCCCACCATAAGAACTCTTGCTTCAGGCATGGGATCATTGGAATTTTGGTTTCCAGGCTGTGCTTGTGCTGAGACCACAAATTCTTTAGGTACCACTGTAGCTTTCTCATATGAAGCCTGGCATGAGGGACCAGAATTATGCAGGATGCCATGAAGCCTAGAGCTTGTAGCACTTTTCTTGCAGTTAGATAGCTCTGCTTTGTTAATGCCAAGAAATAGAGAGGAAGTTGCTCTTTCTTTTCTGCAGTTAGGAATGCCATTTGTTTTGATGTGTCCAGTTCTGCACCCAGAAAGGTTATTATTTGGGATGGAATCAGCCTTGACTTTTTTGTATTGACTGTGTATCCCAGGGCTTGTAGCAGGTAGATGACTCTTTGTAAGTCTTCTGTTAATTTGTTTTTGTTGTCCGCTTGTATCAGGCAGTCGTCCAGGTAGGGATAGATTTGAATTCCCTGAAGTCTGCAATGAGCAGGTTGGGGTGTACTACTGTGCCCCAGCTCTGCACTAGCACGTCCACACTCTGTGGCAGCTGACATGGCTCCCCATTGGTTAGACTAAGTAACAGAGGGTATCAACACTGTCTCGGCAATCTGGTATCAGAATTACCCTTGGCTCCTCTTCCCTAATTTTCAACAGTACCCTGGGCAGCAGTGGTATGGGGGTGGGAGAGTATAAAGGGATAGGCCTGTCCAAGGAAGGGAAAGGCATCTGTCTTCCATGCTGAAAACTTTTTCAAATGAGCTTTTTCTATGGTGGCAAAAATGGTCTATTTGCGGCACTCACAATTTTTCAGCTATGCTGATAAATACTTCCTAATGCCATTGTCACTCATGGGGGTCAGACAGGCTGAGGTGATCCACTAGTTCATTGGTTTCTCCTGGTAGGTACTGTGCCATGAGGTGCAGCCCCGAGGAGTTTGCGGTTTGTCAAAGGTCCATGGCTAGGAGACAGAGGGTAAGTGTGGGCCCCCCTGCTTGTTTATGTAACATGTAACTGTAGTATTGTCTGTCTTAACCAGGAAGGCTCAGGGTTTCCATTTCTTTTGGAAGGCAATCAGGCCTTATTGAACTGCCAGTTTGTTTAGGTTGAGGTGTTTGTTTCTGGACTTGAGTCCCATTTGTCTTGAGTCTGAAGGTTGTTGAAGTGGACTCCCCACGCTATTTCTGATGCATCTGTTGTCAAGAGTTTGGTCCTGGGCAGGCCCGGACTGAAATAGTATGCTTGGACCCACCACGCAAACTTTCTTGAGGAAAGTAAGCAGATTCATTCTGAAGGCAAGAGACTGCAAAGGTGTTTGTGTAAAATCTAGAACCCAGTAAAATCTATCTGGCTTTTGAAGGGTAGGGTCAGATAATCTGGTTGTAAAAAACAGTCTAGGAAGACAATGTCTACCACCTCAATGACTGAAGAAATGGCAAGGGGTTTATGCTCAAGAAGGTTAAGAAATTCCCTAATCCTTTCTTGGATTGGGGGTAGTCCTGAGCTTCCCTTTGAAGTCCACCCTCAGGGTATGCAATGTCGCCCCAAAAGAAATATCCTCGGGGGGCTGAGACAAGGTTCTCCTCAGAGTCAGAATCCCCACAGGAAACAAAAGATGCACCTTCCTCAAGGGCGGAATCATCCTGATCTAAATCTAAGTCAAAAGAATCATAAAATTCCTGTGATAAGGGTATCCCTTTTTCTTTTACCAGGAAATGTCTTAGGGGGCGAGGTGTCTGGATAAGACCAAGTAAACCAGTTCCTCAGCCAACCTCACTAAGTCTTGATGGTAGCCCTGGGATAAGGCAAGGTAGGTGATGCTTTTTTATGAATGGCCTTAGGTTTTGAACTAGGCCCGACCTCCACTCTAGGATCTGAACAAACAAAAGACTCCCACAAACAGTAGACATGAGGATGAAAAGAGCCATCATCGGTTTTAAAGCAGTCGTTGGAAGCTGGAGCATGCAAAGTGGTTTCAGATCCGACCGATGAGCTAAGTCTTTCAGTTTGTAAGAAAGTAGAGGGATCTGGAGGCATATCAGACTCCGAACTAGACTCAGCAGAGGCCTGTACCAACCCCTTCAGTCACTGAAGTGGCCACGAAGGTGCCTCACTTTCTTTGGTAATCACAAGCCTAAGAGGACTGGTTGATGGTGAATGAGCATCGTCTGAGGTTGTAAATCTGAAGCGCTTTTCCTTTTTTGCCTAGGGAGATCTACATATCAGCTCGACTGATGGACAACCTGATACGTGAATGTCTTGATGACTCACTAAAATATTTAGCAAGAATCTCATCCCTGTGTTTGACAGTTCTGCTATTAAAGCAAGCACAAAACTGACAGGAACATCATGTTCTGGCCCCAAACAAGTGACACAAAAGGAATGAAAGTCTGGGTGTGGCACCTGTATGCCACTGCAGAGACAGTTATTAACTTTCTCTGACATTAGTCAAAAGGCACATGAAAAGCTTCCCAATGTGGTACTTAGCTTTTAGACATATTTTTCTGGTGCGGACTGGCCACCACACTGATTAGCACTCTGCTTCAGGCTCTAACAGCAAGAAAGGATCAAGGTCATGGTGCTGACCAAAACCCTTTATAGCCAAACACAGTGCCATCATACAGGGCACTCACTGGTATTCTCTGGTAGTCAGGCCAGCCAAGGGTTTTCACAGCAGGAAATCCCACAAGTCAGAACTGCAACAGTCAAACACAAAAAAAAAAATCCAGGAATTTGTGCATGTCAGAGGTTATCTCGAACACTCCTCCTCTACAGTGTTTTCTTGTAAGTTCAGGGATACTCCAAAGGAACAGTCTTCAAGAGTACAGCCCAGCAGGGGATTCTCTGCTTCTTTACTACCACGTACGATATGCACTGAAAAAAAAAATCAAGATATTCCTTTTGCTGTCTGGTCAACAGAAATCCATCCCTCAGCCAACAGAGCAGTAAGACTTCTTGGTTTATTGCGGCTGATAAAAAAACGAGAATAACGCTTTGCCCTCTGGTGTCCTGTTTACCAGAAAAGTGGGAATATCTTTGTGAAGAGCTGTTCTAAGACGCAGACAAACTGCAAAGGGCTGACATGAAAATTGCACACACGCACTGTTGGATGCTACAGCAATTTTTGAGAAACCTTGGCTAAAATTAAAATAACCTGCCTCCAAAAGCACTTTTAAGAGTTCAGAAAAGCATGAAGATAGTTGTTTGGGGTGGATTTGTTTAGACCTCTGAAGGACTGGCGAGGTCAGCAAGGTCTCTTGCGCCATTGTTTTCTTCTGAACTTGTAGGTCACTGCTGGACTGTTCTACTGCCAAAACAGAGGAGGCTGCCCTTTGCCCCAGTGCCACTTTTTTTTTTTTGTTCTCTTGAGAGAGTGATTATGGCCCAGCTAAGGAAATGTTTTAGTCAGTTATTACAGGAAGAGACTTCATGGTTCTTGCCCAAGCAAAGCAGGCAGAATTATGGTCCTTGAGTAAAATTCGTCTTCCAAAGGTTTACTTATTTAGGATATTTCCTTGAGACATCATTACTATAAGAAAAACCCTCTGCCAATATAAGCAAAAAAAATGCAACAAGTACAACACAAACAATCAACACAAGCAACAACTGCCCATGTATTGTTCAAAGTAAGTCAACTAGAAGGGACTTAAAGATATACTGATCACTGATGATCTTACCTCAAAAAAAAGAACTGGGGACAGCACAGGCTGCTCTGTTTTAGCTGAATATCAGATCAAAGTGCTGGCTGAGGAAAGAGTGAAATCTTCAGTCTGGGGATAATCAAAAAGCTCTGGAAGTCTGTTTGGAAGGGCAGACATGCTTGGAGCAAACTCCTATGGATAAAGAAAGACATTGCAGCAGATAACCTAGTGATGTAAACCACTCATGGTGACCATCACTGAATTTCTCCTACAGGTGGACTACCACAAAGATGACATCGTCGATGGACTACTTATGCAAGTGGATTGTTCCCTGTAAAGGAAAACAGACGCAAGTACAATCTATCTTACTTAAGAATAAAAAATATGACTTTCTAACTTTCCCACTAAAGGTGCAGGCTTCTAAAATTCTTCTTTAGCCTGCCAGGTCAGAAAACCATTTAACGTTCAATGAGAATGATGTAAAGATGTTTCTTCAGAGGACCCTAAGTCATAGCATAACCAAACTGGTCTCCCAATTCTGTCAAACATATTTGATGTGACAGATTACATCTGAAAAGGATACAGAGATGGCAGCCATACCTTTGGTTATTGATCAAGGTAAAGAATGGCAAGCAGTTAGTCTAAAACAAGGAATATGGCAGGGTAGGATAATGTGGCTACAGCCTCTCCCCATGAACTAGTCAATTAAAGACTCCCCTATTAAAACAGGCAACAGGAAAAAAAATAGCACTGCAGCTGCAGTAAATCCCAAAGGATACACAAGTAGATAGTCTTGGACTTGCCTCAAGAAACCCAGCAAATGCTCACTGGCCCTGTACTATGGCAAGGGAGCATGACCTGAAGTGTTCAAAACCATCACTACTGCAGTAGATGCGCAAAGTCAGATGCAAAGCAAAATTTGTCCACCTGAAGGTGTCTAGTAACTAGTCAAAATACACATCAAGGCTATACGCACTTCATCAAGGGTTCCTAAGAGTGTGAAACACCAGTGACCATCATCCAAGTACAGGAACATAAGAATACTGCATTTCTGCTGGTACCATCCCCACCACTGCAAATAAAACTGCTAAACATCCAGGAGAGTAGGAAAAGCCAAATTACAGAATCCCATACTGAAATTGATAAAAGCAAAGTACAGAAACTTCTGAAGCCATCTTTGTGGTCTACAGCAGTGAGAGAGGTGCTTCCTGTAGTCCAGGGTTCAAATACTTCAGCCTACATTTGCCTACTGAATTACTGAAGTCGCTTAACCAGGCAATGCTCTAGGTTAACTGGAAAATTGGGCTAGGCTACGTAACCCTCTACTAAACTTCATACCTATTTAAGCATCTCGGTCCAGACTATAATGCACCTAGGGATGAATGTGAGTGGTCAACGCAAGACCATCCACCCACTGCAAAAATCATGCCTGTTGATTAGACTGTAGGCATACACCTCATCAAAGACGACAGAATGCAAAGTTATGGGTCTGCTATGGAAACCAACACAGAACACGTGTGAAATCTAGGTCCAGCATGGGACCCTACAAGTAGGAAACACTACACTATCCACCACACAGCACAGTAAATGGTTAAAAACAGAAAGAAAAAAATAAACTTCCTACAGGATGACCACCCACACAATGCTTCGCTCTTGCCTTCCACACTTAGTGTCCCTTGACAATGGGATGAAAAGAGAAATGGTCAGCCGAGGATAGGGGCTCAGTAGTCTTAGGGAGGTGAGGGGCAAAACAGAATCAAGTGCAAGAGATCCTTATAATGGATCTTCTGCCAAATAAAAGTTAAATGAAGAATCCTCTAGTATGCATCCACACAAACCTGACAGCAGACATCCACATAATCCAAAAACCTTCTGGAAACAGCAGTTTATAGCAAAACCTCACATATACAGTGAAAACAAAGACAATGCTGAGGTCTGCAAATTAGAGAAGTCATTACCAAAATTCTTCAGTACTAGGGAGAGATGGATGCAAATTAAGTTTCCTTATTCCCCTGGTGATAACCTCAATTGCTTCAATAACTCTTCCAACACCATGTTCTGCTACAGAAGAATAAGCCAGCATTTGCAAAGTAACTCTGCAATATGGTCTGTATCAATAACTTCCAGCATATACCTGGCACAAGTGCCAGCTCCATGCTTACTTCCCTTCATGCCCTCACTCTCTTCCTCCGCCCCTCTGTGTTCTCTCTTGCATGGACACCTTTGGTACAGAAAAAGAAGCAACTCCCTACCTATGAGGCCTACAGGGAATAATCAGGACTGTTTCTGGAATGATCGAAAAGTCATCTTATAGGGCTTCAAATAAAGACACCCCCCCCAAAAAAAAAAGGAGAATTTGGTCACTTCTGTTCTTGTAAATGAGTGCACTGGATTAAGAGAATGGAAGATGTACATACATGCCCACCAGCTGTCTGAAGGACTTGCCAACTCTGAGTATTTCAACAACGCACTGACAAGATTCATTAAAGTATCACCCTAAACTGAGCATCCAAAATATCACAGCACAACTCCTCAATTAAAATTGAAATCCAAAGTCAGACAAGCTCTGGGGAAGCAGGTGTTCATGGCAATATTCCTGCCAGTAAACTACCACAGCAGCTTGTGACTACCAGTAGCTCAATAGGTACCATGCTCAGTATGGTGATGGAAGACTGGAAGGCTGTAGGTTCTATTCCCACTGCAGGAGATTGGATTACATTTTTCAAACTACTGACACTACAGTGCAGCATTAAGGGAGTGTTACACTCCTGAGTGCACAGTGCACTGTTTGTCAGCTAAAAAGTTAAACCAAAGTCAAATCTGCTTGAATTAGTGGTATCCCATGGCACATATCAAAACAGCGTGGGTCCTTTACTTTAAACAAAATGAAAAAAAAACATTATTTACATATTTACAAAATGTACACAACTGCAGACACACACACACACATATTATATATATATATATATATATGTATATATATATATATATATATATGTGTATATATATATATATATATATATATATATATATATATCTACACACACACACACACACACACACACACATACACACACTTTACTATTGTTTTACCGTTATTCATTTCTCTTACATCTTCAATGTTATTCTTCCATAACTTATCCCCACTCCTTCTTCCACAATCGTAATCTAATTTTTTTATCTGCCTAAATCCATTTGCTATTAAACCAGAGTTTCACCACTCTTTTACATTTCAAAAAACATGCTCTATTGTCTCTTCCTCCTCACAAAATAAACACATCCTTTCAGTTTTCTTTTTACATGGCATATTCGCCATTACTGGTAGACTACTTACTACCAGTCTCCATAGGAAATCCTGACACACTATCTTGGTGCACCCCTTTTTCTTGACTTTAATGGTAAATTTTCACATGGATTTACATAATAATTCTGTTTCATCACATTCTTGTATCGCATTCTCTATATCATCAATTTATGCTTTCCATCTTAGTATTTTTGACAATTCTAATTTCTTTACATATTATTTTCCTTACTCTCATAATCTCCCAGAACCTTCTGTACTTAACAGTCAAACATTCTCATGATTAATTTCTCATTCTCTTTCTTTACCCACTTTAATACTCTATACAAGTTTAAAGAAGAACAACTAACTGAATTTAGTAACCGCAATCCTCCTCCATCTTCACTCATATACAACAAATCTCTTTTCACGGGGTTTAATCTTGAACCCCATATGAAGGAAAACAACTGAACAATTTCCTTTTTATATTTTTTTGGGATCGTATACACATTTGACATAAATGCTGTTTTTTCCCATTACTATACATTCCACAGAAGACATGTGCCTTTTACTTCTGTTTCTTCTTCTTACTTCTGGGTAACATGTTCATGGAGAGGGGTTATCCCAGAGAGATTGTGCAAGATGTACTGGATGAGGTGATCAGAGGATGGGGTATCAGATACAAACCACATTTGGGTAACCCCATGGGGATGACAGTTAAGGTTAAGGAAAAAAAATTCCAAAAAGCTTGTGTAACTGAGTTTAATGGGTTCACAGGAATATTCACAGACATTATTAGGAAGAATTGGAGCATGCTTAAAACAAATAGAGAATTGTTTGACGTGGTGGGGCTTGAACCCATTTTCACGTATAGGACTGGCATATATTTTAAAAGAACATTTGAACAAATGCAAGTACCAAAATTTTGTATTAAAAAGGCGACCACTGCATGTGGTCATTGTAAGCAGTGTCCAAACATTTTCAAGGAGGATAGTGTAAGTTTACAAAATGGTATGCAGAGCAGAGTGAGGTTTTGTAAGGGGAATTGTAACACGAAAATGATAGTATATCTAGCAACGTGTGTAAACTGTCCTGCATTTTACATAGGAAAAACTGAGAGGGCTCTAAAGGACAGAATGTACGAACACGCTTATGACATTAAGAATAAAAAAAGAGGCTAGTGCACTATATAAGCATTCTGTAGTTTGCCCCGGTTTTAAATTTGGTATCATAGATATGGTTAAAACAAATTCTAGTGGGGGTGATGTTAAAATTCTTTTGTTAAATAAAGAATTAAAATGGCAGTTGAGACTTAAATCCAACATTCCCCCAGGCTTGAATGAATATATCACCATTAAACCAGTGTTATTAGCAAAAGCATTACAAATGTAATTAATTAGGAAGTGTCTATTGGTTATTCTGTATTTTACATTTTTTATTGTATGGGATTTTTGTATTATAACTATTATTTTTAACACTTGTGTTTTACAAAGTTGTGCTATGTCATTCTTAAGGTTATTCAGATATGAGAGCACAATATACAAAATCAGTATGTGAGTTTGTACTTTCAAAGCACTATATGGCTTTAAATTTTAAATTAGATTTAATTGGATCTAATGATATATGGTATAGTCAAGTAAAATCATGTGGCGATATCTGATGAAGTCTTGTTATTCAGGACGAAAGCGCTCATTCTGTCATTGATGAATAAACTAGTTTGCTACTGTTTGTGGACTTGGACCTCTGTTTGTGATATTGAGATTACTGTCTGTAGCCCATTTTGAAATGTTTGGCTACTTCGAGCTGTATAATAGTCTAGTCGAAGGTTTGTGGGAAGCTAGAACAATTTCTTGAACATGGGCAGTGAAGCTAGTATGCCTGGCAATCATTGGAACTGGAAAAGCCACAAAGTGAACTTGAGACTTTTAAGATTCAGATGAACGAGTCTCCCTGGATGGGGCAATAGGTGTTGCAGCTGGGTCCAGAGTCCAAAGTTTCTGAATTAAGTGAGGCCAAAGAAGAGGCCAGAATGGAGAAATGAGAATTATCCTGTTCTTCACCCTGTTGGCTTTCTTCAGAAACTGGGAAATGGGAGAAAGGCATACAGTAGACTGGTAAGCCAATCGTGAAGGAGAGCATCTCTCAGTGACTCCCCCGGAGGGGGTAGCAGGGCAAAGTAGCTACTGCACTTGTTCAGGGGGGATGCAAAGAGATCGCAGCAGGACTGGCCCATTGATGGAATATCCTTTCCGCCACCAAAGGGTTGAGAGACCACTTGTGAGGCATCAGGATGCTCCTGCTCAATTTATCCAAGATCACACTGGAACTCATAGGAATATGCACTATAATTAGAAAGTGGTCAGATAAGATTGCCCAGTGCCACAACCTGAGTGCTTCTCATCAAAGAGGGTAAGATGTGGTCCCCCCTTGTTTGATGATGTACCAAACCACTAACATGTCTGTTTGGACTGCAATCGTTCTCGAGGGGTGAGTTTCTTGAAATGCTTGCAACACCAGGAGCACTCTTATCTCTAGAACGTTGACGTGCAAACTGGCCTCTGTGACCAAGTTTGATTTGACTTGAGCGGCTCTCGAGGGACTGGAAAGGACCAGTTCTTAGTAGGCCAGTGCCTAATAAATCTTGGAGGTTGCACTTGTGAGAAATCTTTCACAGTCTGCAGAGATCTAGCTTTATCTTCCATCTTTTTTAACACTTCTTCAGCCTTATTACCAAAGAGACGGTCTTGTTGTAAAGGAGCATCCAACAATTTAGCTTTAACATGGTCAGGTAGAGTTTGCTCTCTGAGCCAAGCATGCCTTCTTAGCACAGATACAGTTACAGCGGCCCTGCAAGAGGCCTCCAAGGAATCAAAACCACATTGCAAAGTATGTTTTCCAACTTGTTCAGCTGAATGTAATAAATCCTGCAAATCTTTATTTTCCACACAGTCAGAGAGTATAATTTTCTGTTTAAGTAGTCCCATGATATGCTGTTGATATTTAAGCATATGAAATTGACAGTTTAAAGCCCTGATTGCCAAGGTTGCAGATGTGTAAACCTTCTTACCCAATCTATCCAGTGCCCTGGAATCTCTACCAGAAGGGGTAGGATTTTTAGCAGTAGAGGCCTTAATGCCCTTGGGACCCTGAAAAATAGTTTCAGGATCAGCAATAGGATTTTTGAAAAGGAATTTGTGGGAGTCAGGAACCCCGTAGTATCTGTCTGGGCTTACAAGGAGCCGGAGGCAGAGAATCAGGAGTCGTACTAGATTCTGAAAAAACATCATCGACAATGTCTAGAACAGGAGGTACAGCCAAAGGCCTATGCTGAGGAAGAAGAAGAAAATCCCCAAGTCTCTTTTTAGATTCAGAGAAATCCTGACTTTCCCGGTAGAAATGTTCCCTTAAGGCATGTAAAGTTTCCCCAAAAGAAAAATCCTCAGGGGGAGAAGCAGAAGGAATGGAATCCTCTGCATCAGAGTCCTCATAAGTAGGAATAGACAAATCCTGTTCAGAAGATTCATAATCAATGTCTTGCCTAGGCCTCTTAGAAGGAGAGGGTTTGGCTACCCCTGATCAGAGTAATTAAATCTTCAGCCATTTTGATCATTTGTTTTATAGGCATAGGGGCCTGCACATGTGGCCCAGACGTCGGTTTTTTAGACCTAGATTTAGATTTTGGCCTTAATTTAGAAGATGGCGTCGGTCTAATATACAAATCTGTAGGCTTAAAAAAGTACAGTTTTGTACCTACCATAAATGTAGATGTCCGAGAGGAATGCATCTGCAGTCCTTACAAATGGGTTGTCCTGTCGTCAGGCAGCCCTTGGTCGGCCGGATTCCAAAGTCTGGGTCTGGCTTCGGCTGGTGTCGCACTCCACCCGACGTCATTGTGGCAGTTCTTCGGGTATAAAGGCATCAGCCGACGCCATTTTCCTCAGTGTTTCTTGCCCCAGATGCCAGGTGCCCTCTTGGTAGGCTAAATTTGGATAAATGCCAAAATTTCCAAATAGTAGAGAGCAAACACACAAAATAAACATGTATGTACATATATACAAACAAATACACCATAATAGATCCCCCCCAAGCTAGCTGAAGATTGGTAAGTACCCTAGGAGCCTAGGAGTACCTCAGAGGGGAAGGAGGGTGGGTAATCCTGACTGCAGATGCATTCCTCTCGGACATCTACATTTATGGTAGGTACAAAACTGTACTATGTCCTTCAAGGATGCATCTGCAGTCCTTACAAATGGGTAGAATACCATAGCTAAACTAGGGAGGAGGAAATGAGAATAGATTATGGTGTAGTCAGGATCCCTTGCAAAACAGCAGTGGCAAAACCAGCACGGGATCTAGAGTATAGAGGTAAGTTATAATGCTTGGCAAATGTATGCACTGAGGTCCAAGTAGCAGCCTCTATAATGTCCTTGGTAGCCACTCCTCGTAAGAAAGCTGTGGTAGTGGCTGTGGCCCTTGTGGAGTGAGGCCTGATGTTCTCTGGAGTTTTCTTTCCATGGTAGGAGTAACAAAATCTAATGCAATTTCCTATCCATTTGGAGATTGTCTGTTTAGAAATTGGTTTTCCTTCTTTTCCTGTTGCATAAGCTACCAGAAGCTGGTCAGTTTTTCTATTTTTTTTTGTCCTGTCCAGGTAGTAGCGTAATTGCCTGTGTACATCCAAGGTATGTAAGAGCTTTTCTCCCCTGTTCTGTGGATTGGGTAAGAATGTAGGAAGGTGGATAGCCTGATTTAGAGAGACTCTGGATACCACCTTAGGCATAAATGTAGGATTTGTTCTCAAGGACACTCTATCTTGATGGAAGATCAGGAAGGGTTGTACTGCCATTAATGCTTGTAGTTCAGAGACCCTTCTTGCTGAAGTTATTGCCAGCAGGAAGGCAGTCTTCCAGGATAAGTATTGCAAGTCTGCTGTAGCTGCTGGCTCGAAAGGAGGTAGAGTCAGTTTTTCTAGCACAAAGTTCAAGTCCCATGCTGGCAATGGAGGTTTTCTGGGAGGTTTTACATTTTTAATTCCCCTCAGAAACTGTCTGAGCAGAGGATGCGAGAAGACAGGAGGATCCAAGCTGTATTGTGCTGAAATAGCTGATGCATGTATCTTGACTGTATCTATCATATATAATGTGTGTGTGTGTGTGTGCCTGCAGTTGTGTACATTTTGTAAATATGTAAATAATGTTTTTTTTCATTTTGTTTAAAGTAAAGGACCCACGCTGTTTTGATATGTGCCATGGGATACCACTAATTCAAGCAGATTTGACTTTGGTTTAACTTTTTAGCTGACAAACAGTGCACTGTGCACTCAGGAGTGTAACATTCCCTTAATGCTGCACTGTAGTGTCAGTAGTTTGAAAAATGTAATCCAATCTCCTGCAGTGGGAATAGAACCTACAGCCTTCCAGTCTTCCATCACCATACTGAGCATGGTACCTCTTGAGCTACTGGTAGTCACAAGCTGCTGTGGTAGTTTACTGGCAGGAATATTGCCATGAACACCTGCTTCCCCAGAGCTTGTCTGACTTTGGATTTCAATTTTAATTGAGGAGTTGTGCTGTGATATTTTGGATGCTCAGTTTAGGGTGATACTTTAATGAATCTTGTCAGTGCGTTGTTGAAATACTCAGAGTTGGCAAGTCCTTCAGACAGCTGGTGGGCATGTATGTACATCTTCCATTCTCTTAATCCAGTGCACTCATTTACAAGAACAGAAGTTACCAAATTCTCCTTTTTTTTTGGGGGGGGGGGTTCTTTATTTGAAGCCCTATAAGATGACTTTTTGATCATTCCAGAAACGGTCCTGATTATTCCCTGTAGGCCTCATAGGTAGGGAGTTGTTTCTTTTTCTGTACCAAAGGTGTCCATGCAAGAGAGAACACGGAGGGGCGGAGGACGAGAGTGAGGGCATGAAGGGAAGTAAGCATGGAGATGGCACTTGTGCCAGGTATATGCTGGAAGTTATTGATACAGACCATATTGTAGAGTTACTTTGCAAATGCTGGCTTATTCTTCTGTAGCAGAACATGGTGTTGGAAGAGTTATTGAAGCAATTGAGGTTATCACCAGGGGAATAAGGAAACTTAATTTGCATCCATCTCTCCCTAGTACTGAAGAATTTTGGTAATGACTTCTCTAATTTGCAGACCTCAGCATTGTCTTTGTTTTCACTGTATATGTGAGGTTTTGCTATAAACTGCTGTTTCCAGAAGGTTTTTGGATTATGTGGATGTCTGCTGTCAGGTTTGTGTGGATGCATACTAGAGGATTCTTCATTTAACTTTTATTTGGCAGAAGATCCATTATAAGGATCTCTTGCACTTCGATTCTGTTTTTGCCCCTCACCTCCCTAAGACTACTGAGCCCCTATCCTCGGCTGACCATTTCTCTTTTCATCCCATTGTCAAGGGACACTAAGTGTGGAAGGCAAGAGCGAAGCATTGTGTGGGTGGTCATCCTGTAGGAAGTTTATTTTTTTCTTTCTGTTTTTAACCATTTACTGTGCTGTGTGGTGGATAGTGTAGTGTTTCCTACTTGTAGGGTCCCATGCTGGACCTAGCTTTCACACGTGTTCTGTGTTGGTTTCCATAGCAGACTCATAACTTTGCATTCTGTCGTCTTTGATGAGGTGTATGCCTACAGTCTAATCAACAGGCATTATTTTTGCAGTGGGTGGATGGTCTTGCATTGACCACTCACATTCACCCCTAGGTGCATTATAGTCTGGACCGAGATGCTTAAATAGGTATGAAGTTTAGTAGAGGGTTACGTAGCCTAGCCCAATTTTCCAGTTAACCTAGAGCATTGCCTGGTTAAGCGACTTCAGTAATTCAGTAGGCAAATGTAGGCTGAAGTATTTGAACCCTGGACTACAGGAAGCACCTCTCTCACTGCTGTAGACCACAAAGATGGCTTCAGAAGTTTCTGTACTTTGCTTTTATCAAGTTCAGTATGGGATTCTGTAATTTGGCTTTTCCTACTCTCCTGGATGTTTAGCAGTTTTATTTGCAGTGGTGGGGATGGTACCAGCAGAAATGCAGTATTCTTATGTTCCTGTACTTGGATGATGGTCACTGGTGTTTCACACTCTTAGGAACCCTTGATGGTGCGTATAGCCTTGATGTGTATTTTGACTAGTTACTAGACACCTTCAGGTGGACAAATTTTGCTTTGCATCTGACTTTGCGCATCTACTGCAGTAGTGATGGTTTTGAACACTTCAGGTCATGCTCCCTTGCCATAGTACAGGGCCAGTGAGCATTTGCTGGGTTTCTTGAGGCAAGTCCAAGACTATCTACTTGTGTATCCTTTGGGATTTACTGCAGCTGCAGTGCTATTTTTTTTCCTGTTGCCTGTTTTAATAGGGGAGTCTTTAATTGACTAGTTCATGGGGAGAGGCTGTAGCCACATTATCCTACCCTGCCATATTCCTTGTTTTAGACTAACTGCTTGCCATTCTTTACCTTGATCAATAACCAAAGGTATGGCTGCCATCTCTGTATCCTTTTCAGATGTAATCTGTCACATCAAATATGTTTGACAGAATTGGGAGACCAGTTTGGTTATGCTATGACTTAGGGTCCTCTGAAGAAACATCTTTACATCATTCTCATTGAACGTTAAATGGTTTTCTGACCTGGCAGGCTAAAGAAGAATTTTAGAAGCCTGCACCTTTAGTGGGAAAGTTAGAAAGTCATATTTTTTATTCTTAAGTAAGATAGATTGTACTTGCGTCTGTTTTCCTTTACAGGGGAACAATCCACTTGCATAAGTAGTCCATCGACGATGTCATCTTTGTGGTAGTCCACCTGTAGGAGAAATTCAGTGATGGTCACCATGAGTGGTTTACATCACGAGGTTATCTGCTGCAATGTCTTTCTTTATCCATAGGAGTTTGCTCCAAGCATGTCTGCCCTTCCAAACAGACTTCCAGAGCTTTTTGATTATCCCCAGACTGAAGATTTCACTCTTTCCTCAGCCAGCACTTTGATCTGATATTCAGCTAAAACAGAGCAGCCTGTGCTGTCCCCAGTTCTTTTTTTTGAGGTAAGATCATCAGTGATCAGTGTATCTTTAAGTCCCTTCTAGTTGACTTACTTTGAAAAATACATGGGCAGTTGTTGCTTGTGTTGATTGTTTGTGTTGTACTTGTTGCATTTTTTTTCCTTATATTGGCAGAGAGTTTTTCTTATAGTAATGATGTCTCAAGGAAATATCCTAAATAAGTAAACCTTTGGAAGACGAATTTTACTCAAGGACCATAATTCTGCCTGCTTTGCTTGGGCAAGAACCATGAAGTCTCTTCCTGTAATAACTGACTAAAACATTTCCTTAGCTGGGCCATAATCACTCTCTCAAGAGAACAAAAAAAAAAAAGTGGCACTGGGGCAAAGGGCAGCCTCCTCTGTTTTGGCAGTAGAACAGTCCAGCAGTGACCTACAAGTTCAGAAAAAAACAATGGCGCAAGAGACCTTGCTGACCTCGCCAGTCCTTCAGAGGTCTAAACAAATCCACCCCAAACAACTATCTTCATGCTTTTCTGAACTCTTAAAAGTGCTTTTGGAGGCAGGTTATTTTAATTTTAGCCAAGGTTTCTCAAAAATTGCTGTAGCATCCAACAGTGCGTGTGTGCAATTTTCATGTCAGCCCTTTGCAGTTTGTCTGTGTCTTAGAACAGCTCTTCACAAAGATATTCCCACTTTTCTGGTAAACAGGACACCAGAGGGCAAAGCGTTATTCTCGGTTTTTTATCAGCCGCAATAAACCAAGAAGTCTTACTGCTCTGTTGGCTGAGGGATGGATTTCTGTTGACCAGACAGCAAAAGGAATATCTTGATTTTTTTCAGTGCATATCGTACGTGGTAGTAAAGAAGCAGAGAATCCCCTGCTGGGCTGTACTCTTGAAGACTGTTCCTTTGGAGTATCCCTGAACTTACAAGAAAACACTGTAGAGGAGGAGTGTTCGAGATAACCTCTGACATGCACAAATTCCTGGATTTTTTTTTTTGTGTTTGACTGTTGCAGTTCTGACTTGTGGGATTTCCTGCTGTGAAAACCCTTGGCTGGCCTGACTACCAGAGAATACCAGTGAGTGCCCTGTATGATGGCACTGTGTTTGGCTATAAAGGGTTTTGGTCAGCACCATGACCTTGATCCTTTCTTGCTGTTAGAGCCTGAAGCAGAGTGCTAATCAGTGTGGTGGCCAGTCCGCACCAGAAAAATATGTCTAAAAGCTAAGTACCACATTGGGAAGCTTTTCATGTGCCTTTTGACTAATGTCAGAGAAAGTTAATAACTGTCTCTGCAGTGGCATACAGGTGCCACACCCAGACTTTCATTCCTTTTGTGTCACTTGTTTGGGGCCAGAACATGATGTTCCTGTCAGTTTTGTGCTTGCTTTAATAGCAGAACTGTCAAACACAGGGATGAGATTCTTGCTAAATATTTTAGTGAGTCATCAAGACATTCACGTATCAGGTTGTCCATCAGTCGAGCTGATATGTAGATCTCCCTAGGCAAAAAAGGAAAAGCGCTTCAGATTTACAACCTCAGACGATGCTCATTCACCATCAACCAGTCCTCTTAGGCTTGTGATTACCAAAGAAAGTGAGGCACCTTCGTGGCCACTTCAGTGACTGAAGGGGTTGGTACAGGCCTCTGCTGAGTCTAGTTCGGAGTCTGATATGCCTCCAGATCCCTCTACTTTCTTACAAACTGAAAGACTTAGCTCATCGGTCGGATCTGAAACCACTTTGCATGCTCCAGCTTCCAACGACTGCTTTAAAACCGATGATGGCTCTTTTCATCCTCATGTCTACTGTTTGTGGGAGTCTTTTGTTTGTTCAGATCCTAGAGTGGAGGTCGGGCCTAGTTCAAAACCTAAGGCCATTCATAAAAAAGCATCACCTACCTTGCCTTATCCCAGGGCTACCATCAAGACTTAGTGAGGTTGGCTGAGGAACTGGTTTACTTGGTCTTATCCAGACACCTCGCCCCCTAAGACATTTCCTGGTAAAAGAAAAAGGGATACCCTTATCACAGGAATTTTATGATTCTTTTGACTTAGATTTAGATCAGGATGATTCCGCCCTTGAGGAAGGTGCATCTTTTGTTTCCTGTGGGGATTCTGACTCTGAGGAGAACCTTGTCTCAGCCCCCCGAGGATATTTCTTTTGGGGCGACATTGCATACCCTGAGGGTGGACTTCAAAGGGAAGCTCAGGACTACCCCCAATCCAAGATAGGATTACGGAATTTCTTAACCTTCTTGAGCATAAACCCCTTGCCATTTCTTCAGTCATTGAGGTGGTAGACATTGTCTTCCTAGACTGTTCTTTACAACCAGATTATCTGAGCCTACCCTTCAAAAGCCAGATAGATTTTACTGGGTTCTAGATTCTACACAAACACCTTTGCAGTCTCTTGCCTTCAGAATGAATCTGCTTACTTTCCTCAAGAAAGTTTGCGTGGTGGGTCCAAGCATACTATTTCAGTCCGGGCCTGCCCAGGACCAAACTCTTGACAACAGATGCATCAGAAATAGCGTGGGGAGTCCACTTCAACAACCTTCAGACTCAAGACAAATGGGACTCAAGTCCAGAAACAAACACCTCAACCTAAACAAACTGGCAGTTCAATAAGGCCTGATTGCCTTCCAAAAGAAATGGAAACCCTGAGCCTTCCTGGTTAAGACAGACAATACTACAGTTACATGTTACATAAACAAGCAGGGGGGCCCACACTTACCCTCTGTCTCCTAGCCATGGACCTTTGACAAACCGCAAACTCCCCGGGGCTGCACCTCATGGCACAGTACCTACCAGGAGAAACCAATGAACTAGTGGATCACCTCAGCCTGTCTGACTCCCATGAGTGACAATGGCATTAGGAAGTATTTATCAGCATAGCTGAAAAATTGTGAGTGCCGCAAATAGACCATTTTTGCCACCATAGAAAAAGCTCATTTGAAAAAGTTTTCAGCATGGAAGACAGATGCCTTTCCCTTCCTTGGACAGGCCTATCCCTTTATACTCTCCCACCCCCATACCACTGCTGCCCAGGGTACTGTTGAAAATTAGGGAAGAGGAGCCAAGGGTAATTCTGATACCAGATTGCCGAGACAGTGTTGAATACCCACTGTTACTTAGTCTAACCAATGGGGAGCCATGTCAGCTGCCACAGAGTGTGGACGTGCTAGTGCAGAGCTGGGGCACAGTAGTACACCCCAACCTGCACACACTCAAACTGACAGCTTGGAAGATACCTTGATCCCATGGGAAGGGGTTTGTCCTTGACAAGCAAGTCCTGGACAGTCTAAAAGAGTCTGAGACCTAGCAGTAGAAAGTCTTACTCTGCCAAATGGAAAAGATTTTCTTTGGTGTAGCCAGAAGGGACATAACACTCTCCTAAGCTCAGATCCCTTTAATCCTATTATTATCCAGCCTTTTTAAAAAAAAGGTCTCTCCTACTCCTCTGTAGAAATCCATACTGCAGATATTTTGGGCCTATCTGCCTTCTTAGCCTCCTGTTTTTTCACATCCCCTCATGAAACAGTTTCTGACTGGGATTGTCCATATTAGACCTCGCAGGAAACCTCCTGTTCCTCCCTGGGACCTCATCTTCATTCTGGAGAAGCTCATCTTTCCACTGTTTGAAACAGAGGCTTCTACTGATATAAAATTCCAAACATACCAGCCATTACCTTAGCCAAAAGGGTGTCAGAGCTGTAGGCCCTTATGTGGATGGAACCTTTCATCATTTATCACCCAGACAGAATGCCTGTCAGGACCAGCCTTTCCTTTATGCCCAAGGTGGTGACAGAGATTTCTTTAAATCAGACCATATACTTACTACATTCGTTCCTAACTTTCAGAACAAGGGAGAAAGGATCCTTTGGAAATGCATAGACAACTGCAATACTACTTAAGACAGAACCAAGAATGTCAGGAAATCTGACTAACTTTGTGTCATTTGCCAGTAGCTCTAAGAGGAGACAGTTTCAAAACAAACCATTTCTAATTGGATCTCCCACTGTATATCTTTTTGCTGCGGCTATTATGGCAAGAAGCCTTCTGTTGCTGTGAGGACGCATTCCACTAAGGCTACTGCTACCTGTACTGCCTTTCTTAAAAGGGTGCTCATCAAGAACGTTTTGGTAGCAGCTACTTGGTCCTCAGTGCATACCTTCACCAACATTACCATCTTGCTACCTTTTCCAAGTCTAGAGCAGGATTTGCCACTGCCATTTTGCAGGACATCCGTGCCTCTCCTTTATATTTCCATCCACCCTCCTTTTTAGCCTTGGGAATAATCCCACAAGTCTGAACTACAGCAGTGAAACATGAAGAACATAGCACATTTGTGTATACTTACCATAAATGTAGATGTTCAGGTATATTCACTGTTGCAGTGTTCATTCTTTCCCTCCTTTTCCTCTGGCCTATGGGGATAGGCTAGGGCATTCACTTTCTCAGTCAAGGTGACCCCCTTCCTCCTTCACACTTATTCTGAAGTATGGATTGCAGACTCCTGGTCTCAAGGAAATGCTGGGGGGGGCTCCTACTTATTGGGGCAAGAAAGTACTGAGGTTACAGTGCCAGCTTGACTCCCGTTATACCCAAATGTAGTGATGTTGGATATGGTGTCCAACGGCTTCAGATGGATGGGAAAATATTCTCTTGTGGTCGGGCCGGCAAAGGGCTTCCATGCCGGGAAATCCCACAAGTCAGGACTGCAACAGTGAATACTGTGATGATGTGAGGTAGTGCCAGCTATGCCAGGAGAATTAAGGCAGTGGATCTGTAACGTATGCTGGCATAGCTAGCTAGAGTTTTGTAAAGATTTATAGGTCATTTGTATATTAAACTGATTTGTACATGTGCTTGTGTTAAAATGTATTTGTAAAGCTACTTTTGTTAAAAATGTATCAACAGTGGATCCTGCTGGACAGAAAACAAATACACCTGTATGGCAGACTGTGTTGTAATTGTTGCAATGAATATACTGTAACAGAGGATACTGGAAGAGAAGAGGATAATCTCAGTCTAGCTAACTTTCAGTAGTAGTCTGAAATTAAATTACCTGGTTTTGACCATACAGATTGTATCTTACAGTTCTGATTGCAGCCAGAGACAAAATGTCTGTGAAAACCAGAACAAGGAATCCTACTGTATTGTCCTTAGGGGTAAACTAATTGCTGCCCTTGAAGGATGGAAGTTTTTGAAATGGTTTTATAGCTTCCAGATGCTATAACACATCTTAGCAAAGCTCTGTGTGTATGCATTATGACACATATGTACAAGATTCTGGTTCAGTTTCTAGTAAAGGGGGTATTGTGGGAACCAGACGTCAGATGACCAGATATATGCAGTGTCATTCTGTAATCCAGCACTGAAATTATGTTTTAATACTAGATGAGACAGAAGTCTCAGGGCAGTCTGTCTGACAAGGAAGACCACACAGCCACTTCATGTTGCCTTGCTCTAATAAGTGGACTAGGGGACAGTAATTTAGATCAGTCAGGAAAATATAGTGAGATTAGTTAAGTATTGTTTTTCTGTATCTGTGTGAATCTTTCTGTCTGTGGTGTTTTTAATATTTCCTGTGAATAAAACTCTGGTGTTTACTGTAAACAGATATTTAGGATTTTCATGTTTTTATTATTTATTACTAAATATATTTAAATTTTTCATTGTGGCTGGTCCTTTAGACATTATTTTAACCTTTGAGAGTACTTGTATTTATTTGGTAACACTGTGGCTGCTCCTGAAAGCCTTGCTGCGTTGGACAAACACTACCATTTGTATTAGTATTGATTTGAATCAGTATAATTGGGTACTCTGGTAAGAGCCTTAGAGAAGCTGGCTTTTAAGTGTTCTGGTGGCAGTATCTACCTTATAGGCTGGGCAAAGGGGGCATAGCTGGTAAATCTGTGTCAGCCTTTCCCAGATGTGTGTGTGTGTGTGTGTGTGTGTGTGTGTGTGTGTGTGTGTGTGTGTGTGTGTGTGTGTGTGTGTGTGTGTGTGAACCTAAAATCAAATCTCAAAGTGTGTGTGTGTCAGCTGCTTGGAGCAGGGACACAGAGCACTGGTTTCAGTGAGAGGGTTGTGGAGGACTTAGCTTGAAACACTTGGCTGAGGACTCAACTGTACAGCTTTTTCAACAGGGAGACTTATTTGTGGTCTGGATAGAGAGAGGGAAACCCAGCCCCAGGACTGTGTGTGTGCTCCCTGTGTGCTCTTTAGGGAAATTGTGCTTGATGCAGAGAGCTCTATCTGAAAATATTGTGTGTATCTATTTTTGTTCCAAGTGAACATCCCTCACCTGATGTCAGTGGTGAGGATTGAGGCTCCTTGATTACTGGCCCAGAGGAGGGACATCACATATTGGTAAGGAGTGGGATATTAATTGAACTTGTAGCTGTCACTGAAGGTGCGTGTACTCTCAGCAGCCACAAGGTAAACATACAGAGTTTCATTTTTCAGAACAGCTTTATTTTTTGTTAGTTTAGTTCAGTCAGGGAAAGCAGGCAAAGATGTAAACAGAGGATTATGGCAAGCTGACAAAGAACCTGTTGGCCAAGGTGTGTGGAAGCCAAAGGACTGGTGCATGCCAAACTGACTAAAGAGGAAAGGATTTCAGTCTTAGTCACAGCTGTAGGCCAGACCAGCAACCAGGAGGAGAACCAGTCTGGTGATTTGCAGCCCTCAGAAACAGGACAATTCACCTTTTCCTCAGAGGACTTAAAAACACGTCTCGAGTTAGAGACTTGAACTATCAGATGTTTAGAATTAGAATCGGTAGGGAGACTGTGGCATTTGGAGGCCGAAGAATATGAGAGACTGCAGCTTTTGGAGACTGAAGAAAATGAGAAGCTGCGTCAGCATGAGAGGGAGATGCTGACTCTTTTGTCAGAGTCATGGAGGTAATGGGAAATGGGATAACTAAACCACAGAAGCAATAAAGGTCTGTAAATTGATTCCAAAGTTTACAGAGGGTGATAATGTTGATAGTTTTATTCATATATTTGAAAGAGTATGTAAACAATGTAATGCTGACCAAGGGTTCTGGGTACAGTTCCTGACCCCCTAAATCCATGGTAGATATGTTACTGCTGTTTCTAAATTTGTCTGATACTGATTGCTTAAACTATGATAAAATAAACAATGTTTATTGGAATGTTTTTATTTTAACACCTGAAGCTTACAGAAAAATGTTCATGAGCATAGGCACAGCGCAGATAAAAGTGTATGTGATTATATTGCTCAGTTAAGTACTTATTTTCATAGGTATGTGAGTGGGTGTCAGGTCACCACTTTTGAAAGGCTGGTGAGGGAATAAGCCCTTAACACCTTGCCTGAGGAATCTAGTGGCAGACTGGGAGTGTAACTGTGCAGATGAGCTGGGGAAAAAGAGATCTGTACTTAGCAAGCAGGGCATCACTGGACAAGAAGGGGATACCCAGTGCTGCACATGAATATAAAGGAACCCTTGGTGGGCAGCCTAAACTACACCAACAGAGTCGACCAGTGACAGGGGAAGTCACTAGTTCAGGTACATGACCAGGATCAAGGGTTAGATGTTTAAATTTAACCAGTGGGGCCGTGTAGCATACAGATGTCCGTGGGAACAAAAGGTGGGAGCCAGCAAGTGGGAATAACAATATGTCAGTGGTAAGTTGTCAGGAGACAACAGGGGTACCAAACTATCACTAGGGTTTGTATCCTATCTTAGTGGATGGAAAACAGGTCACTGCTAAGAGAGAAGACAGCCTCTGACATAACCATTGTGAAGCCTCTAGTGGTTAAAGAGGAGCAGTACTTGCTTGGGCAGTCCACTCCAGTCAAAGGTTTAGGAGGTACCTCATTCCAAATACCTTTGACCAGGGTTCATCATGACTGGGAGGGTGGAAAAGGAAGCAAGCCAGTAGGTGTGTTTGAAGATATCCTTCTACCGATGTCTTGATAGGGAATGTTTTTGATAAGTGTGAATCTTTCCATTGGTGTTATTTTTACTATTTCCTGTTATTGAAATTGTGTTTATTGTAAATGGGTATTTAGTGTTTTCATGTTTTTTATTATTAAATATGTTTAAACTTTTCATTGTGGCTGGTCTTTTAGAGAATGTTTTGACATTTGAGAGTACTTTTATTTATTTGGTGACACTGTGGTCACTCCTGAAAGCCTTGCTGCATTGGTCAAACACTTGCCATTTGTATTAGTATAAATTTTACTCAGTATAATTGGGTACCCTGCTAATATCTCTAGAGTAACTGGCTTTGGAGTGTTCTGGTGGCATTATCTACCTTATATTCTGGGCAAAGGGAGCATAGCTGGTAAATTTGTGCCAGCTTTTCCCAGGTGTGTGTGTGTGTGTGTGTGTGTGTGTGTGTGTGTGTGTGTGTGTGTGTGTGTGTGTGTGTCTGCCACTTGGATCAGGATACGGATTAGGGGATGGTGGAGGACTTGTCTTGGAGCACTTGGCTGAGGACTTGGCTCTACATCTGTGTTAATGGGAAGTCTTATTTGGGGCTTGGATAGAGAGAGGGAAACCCAGCCCTATGACTGATTGTGCTTTGAGAGAAATTGTGCTTGGTGCAGAGAGCTGCATCTGGATGGAAACACTGTGTGTATCTATTTTTGTTCCAAGTGAACATCTTTCACTGATGTCAGGAGTGAGGACTGAAGCTCCTTGATTACTGGCCCAGAGGAGGGACGTCACAAATATACTGTAACATCTACATTTATGGTAAGTGTACACAGCTGTACTATCTCCTGTGTATGGGCGAGCCAAGACCTGTGACAACCCTCCTCACATGTTCAGACATTTGTTTATGCTTTTGAAGGCACATCCGTGGAACATGGCTCCCAGATGCTGACCACAAAGAAATCTGATAGGTCTTACGGGATAAAGGATCCCTGTAAGTACTTGTATAAGAACCCAGATGTTGTTCCCTTTATAGTATTATGTGATGCTGCCTAATAGCTGGGTTTGACACCAGGTCTTAATACACTTCACAGTAATGAGGAAAGGAGCATTTTAGACCATTCTGGTGTAAGTTAATACCTCTTTCAGAATGATATGTTGGAGCCAGTGAATATTGGACTTTGTAAGATTGATCACTGTAAAGATATCAAGGAGATTGAGGATAAAGCAAATGAAATCCCATATGAGACCCAAAAACAGAATCTTTAAATTGATTTGATATGCTTTCAGGGTGAGAAAAACACACCAGTGAAAGCAGGTATGATGCTACAGAACAGTAGAGAGGTAGCTACATGCATTCAGTATTCAGATGGCAGCAAAGGATGCAGAAAGGCTGTTGTTAAATTATTTTCTGAACAGATGTTTTGTTGGTCTTTTGTAACAATTTTAGGCACTGGATGGGAGTGAGAAGACCATGGAGGCAGTGAAGCTAGTTTTTCATCCATCCATTAATCCATACCGAATTATAGCAAAGATTTCCATATTGAACAGTGGCCTTTCTACAGAAAGCACTTCTGAGTAAATCAGTTAAGCAAAAAAAAAAAGTCTTGGATAGGTGTCACAAGCTGGGGAAGTAAGTCTCCTGTCTACCCTCTGCAAAAACTGCTAGTAGTGACAAATGCAGTCCTTTGTTCTCCTGCCACTCCTGTATAACATTTTTTGGGGATGTTGGAGTTGGCGTAGTGGTTAAGGGGTTTACCTCACAGACATAAAGTACAGTGTTTGATCTGTACTTTTAAAGTTGGCTAGACATAAAATGAACATTAAGGGCAGCTAGCCTAGCAGTTACCTATGAACCTGTGAGGGTATATTTCCTGATTTTACAAAAACTGGTCACAGTTGATTTCAGATAGGTAGGTGAGGGATAGTATAGCAGCAGGTTACAAAATATAATTCAGGGCCTCCCCTCCCATCCCATCAAACCACATAGAACTAGGATAGACACATTTGGCTTTACTCTTGCTTGTGTGGAGTATAGAAGTAGTTCCTAGAGATGAAGAAGGTCAAGAGTTTTACAACAGACCATTCCTTTTCACAATGAAAAATGGGCCGTATAGACCCTTCCTGGATTTGTCTAGACTGAATAAATTCATGAAAGTAACTGTTCAGAATGCTAGCATTGCAGGCTCTCCTTCCTTAGTTTATGCACTTTACACTACATTAAACTGTTGTCTCTGGATTGTATCTGAAAAGGTTTATAGACCAGCCAATTTACCTGATTAAAAAACAAAGTAAAATACTGCTCAGTCATATTGCCAGGGAGAATCTGATGGGAGTAGTTCAATTTTGCTGGAGTGGATGGGATGAAGACCATAGAAGGTGAATAAATTCTAAGAAGAGGACCTCAGCTCCACATATTCTAGGTTCTTAACCATGAAATGATCCTAAGTTTATAGCATTTGTTTTACAGAGTCTGAGGTATTTGAAATACCAGTCACCTTTCTATTAAAAATCTTGATTTGTCTTGATGTCCTCAAAGAAAGGAATACTTTTAAATGAAACAGCCTGCAGCTGTGTCTGAGATGAAATATTACTTTGTTCATTTTTGTACTGCAAGTTTTGAATTGCTGGATGTTTGCATACTTTACAAATATCACTTATTTTTTTTTTGTGTGTATGGGAACAGGAGATGGAAATGACTGCAGGCCTGGAATGAGAGGAGGACATCAGATGGTCATTGATGTACAGACAGGTGAGTGCTGAAGTAAATTATTATTGTACAAGTAACTTAACTTTACACACTTATCATTGCTAGTACACCTAGTTAATGTTTCACCTGATTCCTCTCAGTTTTCCTCTTCTGTTGTCTGCTTTCCTGGCATACAGTATCTTTACTCGCACACTCTTCTTTAGTTTGCACTGTTGTGCATTACTCTTTTTTACAAAAGAACATCTCACTCTTGTCTTAGTCCTCACTCTCTCTCTTGATTTTATTTATTTATTTAACATTTGTTTACCGAGAAAGTCCGACTTGGAACAAGTCAGTTTTCAGCAGAGGCCCAGGGAGAAATGCTCTTTTATCTCCATGTAAAACTTGATACCTCTTGTCTATACTCTCCTGTCTTGATATCACACATGAACTTTCCTTTTCTCGCTATCCGTAGTTCTCACCTGTTTGTTCATCACATTTCCCCTTATTTTTACCTCTATCCCTTCCTTATGCCTCCCTTCTGTTGTGATTAACTTCTGATGTTCTTCATGTTTCACTGTTGCAGTCATCACACTTAGGTTATCTGCCTGCAGATAGCCCTCAGTCGGCCCGAATACCAGCGTCTTGGGATTTCTGAGTCAGATGCTGTCGCCTCTTCAATGATGTCAGGTCGTCAGGGGTATAAAACAGGCAGCCGACGCCATTACATCAGTCTTTCTTGCCGAGAAGGAGCCCTAAGCAGAAGCAGTTCACAAGTGCCGGTCGGCTGCTACCTGAAATTTTCTTTTTTGAGTTTCAAACCTGAAGTCTTCTAAAGCTAAGTACCCCGTTGGGGATCCTGTTTTCTTGCTCTAACCGATGTCAGAAAAAGTTAACAATTGTCTTTCCTGTGGAAAGCAAATACCTCAGAGTTTTTCATTCTTACTGCACCACCTATGTAGGCTCAGACCACGACGTCCCTCGCTGTCGGTTTTGTGCCTTGTATAACTCCTGAACCATTCGCTGTCGGGCTATCTTTATTGCTGAATTCTTTCGCACTCGTTCTCCATATTCCGAAATGGCTTTGATAAGCCATCTGACTACCGATCTTCCGAAAAAACATAAAGATAGACAGAGGCAGACCGCATAGGTCCAAAACTGCCGCCTATGCTTCCATTAAGCTAGTCGCCAGTCCGCTGGTAATCAGTGAGGCGCCTTTGCAGTCCCTGCAGATTTGCAGGCCTCTGCTGAGACCCATTCGGAGTCCGGTATGCCGTGAGATGCTTCTTTGACTATGGAACCTTTCGGATGTCTCTACCTTTGATGAGTCCGAAGTCGCTGTGCAGGCACCGGCTTCTGAGGGTGTATTCCAAACTACTGATGTTCGAATTAAACCGACAACTTCATTTTTAGCTAAAACTACAGAGTTTCTCAGGCCCAGAGTACACACTACGCCTAGAAAACCTACAACCAAAGTGCATGCTGAAGCTCCCATGCCACAAAAACAGATGCTTATAGTGGCTGAAGGCCTTATTACCCTAATTAGGGGAAGCCAGCCTTCCCCTGCTAAGAGACAAAGAATCGAGTTTCATTCTGATTCTACAGACCAGGAGTGTGATGACTCTGACCCTTCTGATTACCAGGACATACCCTTATCAACCTATGAGGATTCAGATGCAGAGGAATCCATTCCCTCTGCCTCCCCTCCAGAGGATTTTTCTTTTGGTGAAACCTTGCATACTTTGAGACAGCATTTCCGCTGGGAATGCCAGGACTACCCTCAGTCGAAAAAGAGACTCAGAGAATTTTTAGAGTTGCCTCCGCACAGGCCTCTATCTATACCCCCTGTCCTGGATGTTGTAGATGTCTTCATGGAATCCAGTCCTACTCCAGACACTTTACCACCGGCCCCTAGAAAACCTGACAGGTACTACAAATTTCTCTCTGAGAATCCTACTACGGATCCAGAGACCATTTCCCAGGGACCTAAAGGTATTAAGGCTACTACAGCCAAAAACCCTACCCCTTCAGACAGGGATTCCGGAGCTTTAGACAGATGGGGTAAGAAGGTATATACCTCTGCAACTCTTGCCATCAGGTCATTGAATTGCCAGTTTCATGTGTTGGAAGTACCAGCAACATGTTCTGGAATTAATTAAAAAAAATGGTGTTACTTCCTGATTGTGCAGAAAATAAAGATTTACAAGAGTTAATGCATTCTGCAAACCAAGTTAGTAAGCATACTTTGCAGTGTGGCTTTGATGCCCTAGAAGCATCTTGCAGGATTGCAGTCACTGGATCTGTACTGGGGAGGCATGCTTGGCTGAAGGAACAAACCTTGCCAGATCATGTCAAATCAAAATTACTAGACACTCCTTTAAATAAGGACTGTTTGTTTGGCACCAAAGCAGAAGTTGTTTGGCACCAAAGCAGAAGAGGTTCTTAAAAAGATGGAAGAAAAAGCTAAATCTATGCAAACTGTTAAAGAATTCTTACAAGTGCAGCCACCTAGATTCAGTAGGCATTGGCCTTCTAAAAACTAGTCCTATCCAGCCCCTTCCAGGCCTTCAGTCCAAACCCAGGAGACACAGACCACCCAGACTACAGTCTCAGGGTATGCAGAGATCTAAACAATGGAGTGCCCCCACCTCAAAAACAGGGAGTGGTAAGCCACCCCCTTATGGAAAAAGTTCACAATGACTTTTCAGTTATCCTTCCCAGTCCTGCCCAATTACTTGCGCCCCTAGGAGGAAAACTTGCCCTTCATGCAAAAAACTGGATGTCCATTACTCAGGACCGATGGGTCCTGAACATTGTATCCCAGGGGTACAGATTCTACTTCCATTCACTACCAACCCCAAGCGGGTTTTCAGACCTTCCTCCAAACTAGTGGGCAGAGGCTCAAAAGCAAGTACTTTCCCTGCTCAACATCAGGGCTATTCAACCATTTCCGGTAGAACAAAGGGGCAGGGTTTCTACTCCAGACTGTTCCTGGTGCCCAGAAAAGAGGGCTCTTGGCCACCCAGTCCTGGATCTATCAATTCTCAGAACCTTTCTGGTGGTCCCAAAATTCAAAATACTTACCCTGCAACAGCTTCTCCCTACGTTAGCCAAGGATGCCTGATAAGTCACCCTAGACTTAAAAGGAGCTTATCTGCAAATCCCCATAAGCGAATCTTGCAGGAAATATTTACGCTTCAGGGCAGGCTCTATGCACTATCAATTCTCTGCACTTCCCTTTGGCTTATCTGCTGTTCCCAAAGTATTCACAAAGTGCCTGGCTCCAGCCATTGCATACTGCAGGCAGAGAAATATCCAAATTTTCCAATACGTGGACGATTGCCTGATTCAGGCGGACAGTTAGAAATTGCTACTTCAGCACCTGGCATTTGTAAAAAAAAACTCCTAACTTCATTGGGTGCACCATCAATGAAAAGAAATCACAGCTGGTGCCCAGTCAAAAAATTGTATTCCTGGGAGCAAGCTTGAACACAACTTCCCAGATGGCATTTCTCACTCCAGAAAAACAGGTCTATTTGACCAACTAGTTCAAACAAATGGCCACCAAAACCCAGCTAGCTACAAGGAAAATACTGCAAGCCCTAGGGTTCATGGCCTCATGCATTCTGCTAATTCCATATGCAAGACTGCTTATGAGGAAACTTCAGTGATACTTAAAAAGTATTTGGTGCCAACATTCTCAGGACCTGGAAACAGTTATTCCTATCATACCTTGTCTAAGGGCAGAGGTCCTTTGGTGGGCAGAAGCATGCAACCACAACAAGGGGACTGCCTTTCACTCAACCCCTCGCTGTCCAAACCCCGACAACAGATGCATCAGACTATCCATGGGGCTCACATGGCAGGCAAATGCATTCAGGGCAAGTGGAGCTCAGGACAAATTCTCCTGAACATCAATCAAAAAGAGATGCTAGCTGTACAGAATGCTCTGACAGCCTTCTAATACCTAATCCTTCCAGGGAAGCTGCTGATAAAAACAGACAACACCACAGTTATGTGGTACATAAACAAGCCGGGGGGGGGGGGCATTCTTACACACTCTGCAGGTAAGCCATGACCCTGTGGAACACAGCCTTGAGCAACCAAGTACATCTACAAGCTCAATTCCTGCCAGGCAAACAAAACTCACTGGCAGACAACTTAAGCAGAAATATCCTAGTCCCACACAAGTGGAAATTGGGGCCCAATACCTTTAACCTTCTTATCCAGCTGTGGAGGACACCGGAGGTGTCCCTTTTTGCCTCCCTCGAGAATCACCAGTTGAGCAAATTCTGCACCAGGAACTCTCACAGCAGGGCCTGGGAGGTGGATGCCCTGTCATTCAAATGGGAAAACCTAATTTATGCCTTCCCTCTCTGCCCCTCCTCTCAAAAGTACTTCTTAAGATCAAACATGACAGGCCAAGGGTAATTCTTATTGCCACAGACTGGCTACACCAGCACCGGTACCCACTCTTACACATTCTGACAACAGTGCCACCCTGGCACCTTCACCAGACATCTTCCCTGCTGTCTCAGCAGGAGGGACAGATTTTGCATCTACAGTTGCAAACCCTAAACCTTGCAGCCTGGCTTATCCTCTGAATAACACCACCAGCAACCCTCAGCAAACAGGTGCCGGACGTCATTGTTGAGGCCAGAAGGCCTAGTACTAGGAAATGCTATGCCGAAAAGTGGAAAAGATATTGTTCTTGGAATCAGTCTCAAGGAAAGGACACATCAGTGCCCTCCTTACTTCAAATCCTGGATTACCTAGCAGAGCTACTCCACAGAGGCCTATCCTTCTCCTCCATTAAGATTCATGCCTCTGCCATCTCAGCTCATTATAATACTGAGCCATCTCTATTTACAGACCCTCTCATCAAACAGCTCCTGAGAAGGGCTAACAACTTAAGGCCCCCTAGGAGAGCACCCACCCCTGCCTGAGACCTTAACTTTGTACAGGAAAAGCTCACGCTTCCCCCTTTTGAACCTGCTGCTTCAGCAGAGTTAAAATTCCTCTCTTGGAAAACAGCCTTGCTTTTAGCCATAATTTTAGCAAGAAGAGTGTCTGAGTTACAGGCACTAATGGCTGTGGAACCCTTCATTATTTTCCATGCTGACAGGGTTTCCGTCAGGACTAACCCATCCTTTATGCCTAAGGTGGTGTCCAGTATGGCTTTAAATCAATCCATCCATTTACCAGCCTTCTTCCCTAATCCTCAGAATAAAGGGGAATTGATCCTGCACTCCTTGGGCGTGCACAGACAGCTCAGGTTCTACCTTGACAGGACTGACTAAACCTTTCATAAAATCTGACCAGCTGCTAGTCAGCTTTGCTACAGCGGCAGAGGGCAAGGCCATTTCAAAGCAAACCATTTCCAAATGAAACTTACCCCACAAGGGATCAGAACACATTCCACTAGGGCTACTTCCACCTCTACAGCATTTCTCAGGCGAGTCCCTCCCAGGGACATTCTGGAAGCTGCATCCTGGAGTTCTGTACACACCTTCACCAAGCATTACCACTTACCTATTTTTTCTAAATCCAGAGCTGAATTTGCTACAGCAGTCTTACAAGGCCTGCTAGCCAGCCCCAACACTTCTTGACTGGCTCCACCCTTCTTCAGCTTTGGGAATCAACCCAAGTGTGATGACTGCAACAGTGAAACATGAAGAACATAGTACAGTTGCGTACACTTACCATAAATGTAGATGTTCGAGTGTATTCACTGTTGCAGTCCTGGTTTCCCTCCCTCCAGCCCCCCTGGTTTTCTCTATCCTTCTACCTATCCTCTTTATGGCCATATTTAATGGCAGTGGTATTTACTTTTTACTAGTGGTGTTCTGCACAATATACTAGCTTCCTATTTGGGGGGCTCCTGACATTTGGGGCAAGAAAAACTGACGTTATGGTGTCGGCTGCCTGTTTTATACCCCTGACGACCTGATGTCATGGAAGAGGCGACAGCATTTGACGCAGAAATCCCAAGTCACTGATATTCAGGCTGACTGAGGGCTACCTGCAGGCAGATAACCCAAGTGTGATGACTGCAACAGCGAATACACTTGAACATCTACATTTATGGTAAGTGTACACAACTGTGCTTTCTGTTGTTTCCTAGTCTATTTCCTCTCATAGCATTTGTAATTCTAAATTCTTTTAGGTTTACAGTTTACATTGACTTCAGTCTCCCTGTGTATAGGTTGAAATATATGTAGTAATGTCCTTCCATTTCACTGTTACACTGTTCATTAAGTTAGAGATGTTCATTAAGTTAGAGATCCCCTGCCAAGGGTGGCCTGATGTCTGGCCAGCATACTAAAGCCTTTAGGTTGCTTTAAGGTACGCTGTAGGTTGCACATACATTCCTCGCATATAGCGTAGGGCATAAAGGTGACATCCTAACATACCAACTTCAGAACTTGTTTGCCGCCAGTCAGAATGCCATCTCTTGATTGTCTAAATGCCCGTTCCATTGCTGGTTCACCAAGTCATTGCAGATAAAGTGTCCTGTTGGGGTTCTGTTCTACTTATATATTTTTTTATATTGTTGCTTGTGAGGTTTCATGTCATCCAAGAAGGGTAAATGCCAGTGTGGGAGACAGATTCCCCATAAAGACCACCACGAACAGTGTCCTTTTTGCCTTGGTGCCTTGCACAACCTTGTGTCCTGTTCTATCTGTAAGAGCTTTATACCTAAAACCCTTCATAATAGACTCTTTTCTTTGGCGCTTTGTCTTGAAAGTATCTGTCAGAGCTGTGTACATCAAACCCTTCGTAATAGACTCTCTTCTTTGGTGCTTTATCTTGAAAACCAGCATCTTAAGCTTCTTGCAAAAGACACAATGAAGAGAACTTCACGTTCTGAGGGACAGCTGTCAGTGAAGTGGGCCAAGAAGCCTAGGCTAAAATCTTCTGTTGTTCAGCCTCTGCCTGAAATCTCTCCCAAGGCGAATAAATGTCTGGAGGGTTGCCTGGCTCTATCTTTGGATTCCTCTGTTGCGGCCACATTGGAGGCCAGTGAGGGATCCAACTTTAAGTATGTCCAAGGAGGCATTGCAGATGTCTGTTTAGACGTTCAGGGGAACCACGGCTGATTGTCTGTGAGGGGCCTAGAGGTTTTCCTCAAATATTACCCATAGAAGAAGTCCCTACTACCTTCATGCATCAGAGCCTTCCAGATTTTGAGACGGATGTCCCATTGAAGAAAAAGCAAAAAACTAAACGTTGCTCCAGCTCCTAAGGATCCGCAGAGTGAATCTCAGCCCTTTACTCAGTCCTTGTTTAGTGCTTTGATGGCATTGAAACCTCCTTAGGAAGTTTCTATTCCAACCCCCTTTGGTCCTCTACTCCCCTAAAAAGACCCAGGGAGCAGGATTCCTCTGAGAAGGAGCCAGATTCAGATGAGGAATCCATTACTTACTCTTCTCAGATTCCCTCTCCTTTGGAGTCTGGATCAGTGGAAGAGGAATCTACCAGTCCTGATGCACCCTTTGAAGAAATTTCTTTTGGGGACAACATCTCCTAAACCTTCACATTCTTCCTCCTGTTTTGGCTGCCTTGTTGGATGCATTTTCCATGCTTCTAAGGCTCCAGACTCTCTGCCCCCTGCTCCCAAGAAACCTATAGAGTCTATAGGGCACCTGAGGACTGTAAATTTTTGTACAAGTGTCCCTTCTGCTGACCCATCGGTGGTGTCTGTAGCTTCTGACAAGCCCTCTCAATTGCTTCCTTCTCTCAAATTACTGCCCTCTGATAAAGATAGCAGGACCATGGAAATTCTAGGCAAGAAGGTTTATACCTCTGCTACCTTCGCTTTTAGGGCTGTTAATTAACATAGGTTCATAGGTGTGTACTAGGCTAATGGCCCTGGGACCTTTACAAGCCTAGCCCATAGGATTACCCTGGCATCGTGCCACCCGACCTTTGTTCCCAGTGCCTTTGTCGAATAAAGCCACTGGAGTGATCCCTGGACTGAATTTTCTATTTCCCATCCACTCATCAAGATCCCTCTTGAAGAGGGCCAGTGAGGTGCTCTGCTTGACATATATAGGAAGTCTTTTCCATAGCACGGGCAGTCTCTGGGTTGTGAACCTGTCTCTGCAGCATGTTCTGTTGATTGTGGTAATGAGGTTGAGGTCTCTGGAGCATGTGATGCGGAGGGATTGGCATTTCTTTAGATGTAGCATTTCTAACAGAGCTGGGACAGACATGGCTTTGCAAGTCAAGCAGAGAACGCCTCTAAGTAGATGATATGAGACAGAGAATAGTTGTTTTTTAGTCTGTCCAAATCGGACAAATGTTAAAGGCCTAGAGTCCTCTTTGTGAGGTACTTTTGCGGCCCCTCCACTCGTTGCAGGTGTTTAGTGCGGTACATGCCAAATGGGGCATTGTACTCGATGATTGGCCTAATGAGGGAAGAGTAGAGGGGAGACAGTGACCTCTTTCTTCTGGATGCAAAACCCTTAGTAGTGAGATGTGCCACATAGAAGGACTTTCTGACCACAGTGGAAATGTAGTGGTCAAAATAGAGGTTGCTGTCAACCTGTATTCCCAGATCTGTTATAACGCCTTCTGTGTTCAGTGGACTACTATCGATATGGTAATTCATGGGAACCGGGTTTTTCCCAAAGGGGATGACAACACATTTTTTGGCATTGAGCTTAAAGCCGTGTATGTTCATTGTGTTACCCTGCTGCAGTCATCACACTTGGGTTATCCTGTCGTCAGGCGGTCCCGCAGTTGGCCTGAATTCCAAAATCTTGGTCAGGCGTCGGTTGCTGTCGCTTGTTCCCTGACATCAGTGCACCAGGAGTATATATGATGCATCTGACGCCATTTTCTTCAGTCTTTCTTGCCGCGCGGTGCCTGAAGCAGAAGCATTTCGCAAGTGCCGGTCGGCCGACTCCTGAGATTTTCGAAGTCAAATTTCAGATCCGAAGTCTTCAATAAAGCTAAGTACCCCATTGGGGAAACTTTTCTTGCCTCAGACCGATGTCAGAAAAAGTTAACAATTGTATTTCTTGTGGGAAGCAAATACCTCATAAGGATTTTCATTCTTATTGTATACCTTGCCTAGGCCCAGACCACAACATCACTGGTTGTCGCTTTTGTACTAGGTTCAATAAGCGAACTATAAAACGACGCTTTGATTTCGCACGACACTACTTCGGTAGAAAATTTTATTGCACCATGCTGTCGGAGCAACCGACTACCGGCGTGCACAAAAAACACAAAGATAAGGGGGGCAGGCAGCCTAGACCCAAGCCAGACTCCGAGGCCTCGGCTGGTCCGGTCTCCGGTTCACTGGTTTTCAGTGAGGCGCCTACGCAGCCCCTGGCTACCACAAAATTGGAACCCGAGACCGCTTCGGATCCTATGGCGGAGAGTTCTAGGCTGACGCAGCCTTTTTCTTTAGGCCCTACCGACGACATTGCAGAAAGAGAAGCTGGTGCTGCAGAAACACGTTCGGTTTCTGAAGGTGTCTTCAGACCGACGACGCTCACCATAAAAACGTATCCTAAGCTTAAGACTCCTCTTAAACCAAAAAAGACTGCACTTCAGTCTCCAGTTCAAGGCCCCATGCCTAAGAAACAGATGCTAAAAATGGCTGAAGATTTGATCTCTCTAATCGGGGGTTCCCAACCCCCACCCGACAAAAGGCCTAGACAAGATGAAGATTATGCCTCCTCTGATCAAGTGTCTATTTCCTCAGGCTCCTCTGAGGAACAAGGTTACTCCTTTCCCCCTTATGAAGATTCTGATGCTGAGGATTCCATTCCCTCAGCTTCTCCCCCTGAAGACTACTCCTTTGGGGAAACTTTACATACTATGAGGGAACATTTTCACTGGGAAGGTCAGGACTAGTCTGACTCAAAGAAAAGGCTCAGAGAGTTTCTTTTACTCCTCCAGCACAGACCACTTGCTATCCCCCCAGTTTTAGACATTGTGGATGATGATTACTTAGAATCTAGTTTAAATCAAGATTCTCTGCCTCCTGCTCCAGCCAAACCAGACAGATATTATAGAGTGCCTGACTCCCACAAATTACTTTATGAAAGCCCTGTTGCTGGCCCAGAGACTATCTCCCAGGGTCCCAAAGGGGCTAAGGCTTCTATGGCAAAAAATCCTGTACCCTCTGAAAGGGACTCCAGAACACTAGACAGGTGGGGGAAAAAGGTTTACACCTCAGCCACTCTAGCTATGAGAGCACTAAATTGTCAATTTTGCATGCTAAAATACCAGCAATTTCTAATGTCTCAAATAAAACAAAAGATGAGCACACACCCTCAACAGTCTGAATTGAAGGAAATGCAGGATCTGTTGCATGCAGCTGAACAGGTGGGCAAACATACTTTACAATGTGGATTGGATTCCTTGGAAGCTTCCTGTAGAGCAGCTGTTACTGGGTCTGTTATACGTAGGCATGCTTGGTTAAAGGAACAAACTCTGCCTGATCATGTTAAAGCAAAGCTACTAGATGCTCCCTTACAGCAGGATGTCCTATTTGGAGTTAAAGCAGAAGAAGTCTTAATGAAAATGGAGGATAAGGCAAAATCTATGCAGACGGTCAAAGATTTCTTACAGTTTCAGCCCCCTCGCTTCAGCAGAAATTGGCCAACAAAAAATTGGTCCTTTCCAGCTACTGACAGACCTCAGAGGGGTAAATACAGACGCCCAAGAGCCAGAGGACAACCACAAACCCACTACAAACCTCGACAATGGGGCACTGCAACACAGAAGGGAGGAGAAGACAGGCCCCAAACTACTAGAAGGCAAACACAATGACTTAAACCTCATATGGCCAAGCAAAACTCTCTTGGCAGCTCCCTTGGGAGGAGAATTAGCACTTTTTTCAGACAACTGGCGCATCGTCACAAAGGACAAATGGGTCCTAGACATTATTTCACAAGTATACAGATTCCATTTCCACACCTTGCCAACGAAAAGGGGAGTGCCAAACCTGCCACAAAATCAATGGGCAGAGGCACAAAAACAAATTACAGCTCTCATGGACATGAGAGCCATTCAACTGGTACCTACACGGGAGCAAGGCCAAGGATTTTACTCAAGACCCTTTCTAGTCCCCAGAAAGGACAATGCTTGGAGACCAATTCTGGACCTTTCAATTCTAAACATCTTCTTACAAGTACCCAAATTCAAGTTGCTAACACTACAGCAGCTTATTTCCAAGTTGGGCAAGAAAGCATGGCTAGTAACGTTGGACCTCAAGGAGGCATACCTGCATGTCCCTATCAGACAAAATTGCAGACGATACCTCCGTTTCATTGCAGGTTCAACCCATTACCAATTCTCTGCACTGTCCTTTGGCTTATCTACTGCGCCCAGGGTTTTCACAAAATGCCTGGCACCAGTAATTGCATACTGCAGACAAAGAGGAATTCAAATATACCCATACCTGGACGACTGCCTCATCCAAGCAGAAAGCAAGGACATCCTCTTACACCATCTGGCTTTTGTAAAACATCTTCTAAGTTGCCTAGGGTACACAGTAAACGAAAATAAATCAAAACTAGTACCCTCACAAAATATGACATTCCTGGGTGCCAGCTGGAATACAATGGCCCAGATGGCTTATCTGACGCCAGACAAACAACTACAACTGACTCAATATTTCAAAACAATGGCAACAAAGACCCAACTCCCTGCAAGAAAAATTCTGCAGGCCTTGGGCTTCATGGCATCTTGCATACTACTAATACCATTTGCAAAGCTGCATATGAGGAAATTACAGTGGTACCTAAAAAGCGTATGGTCTCAACACAGCCACAGCTTGGACGCAATGATATCTCTCATTCCCTGCCTTCAACAAGAGTTTCTATGGTGGTCACAGGCATGTTACCTCAACAAGGGTCAGCCTTTCACCTTGCCTCCAGCCAGGCAAACTATGACAACAGATGCATCGAACTATGCCTGGGGGGCACACATGGCAGGACAAGTGCGTTCAAGGCATATGGACTGCAGATCAAAGGAATCTGCACATCAATCAAAAAGAAATGCTAGCTGTACAGAGAGCCCTGACAGCCTTCAAGAAACTCTTGCATCCAGGACAGCTTACAATAAGGACGGACAACACCACAGTAATGTGGTACATAAACAAACAAGGGGGTACACACTCCTACCCTCTATGCAGGCAAGCAATGACCTTGTGGAACACAACACTGGCTTACCAAGTTCAGCTACAAGCTCAATTCCTGCCAGGAAAAAAGAACACATTGGCAGACGACCTCAGCAGAAACATCATGGATCCCGATGAGTGGAAACTGGATCCACAAGTATTTGCAATGATATCTCAAAAATGGGGCCACCCAGACATCGACCTGTTTGCCAGCCCCCAAAACTATCAGCTAACAAACTTTTGTGCAAGAACGCTTCACCGTCAAGCTTGGAAAGTGGACGCACTCTCAGTTGGAAAAACCTGACACTATATGCCTTCCCTCCATTGCCCCTTCTCACAAAGGTGCTGCTGAAAGTCAGGAAGGAGAGACCCAGAATGATACTCATAGCCCCATACTGGCCACGCCAGCACTGGTACCCACTACTAAGGAATAACCACCTTGGATTTTACCACAAATTGCTCATTTGCTCACACAGCAAGACAATCAGATTCTACACAGCCAGCTCAAAACCTTAAATTTGGCTGCATGGCAAATCACCTAAGCAACCAGCCAGCTCCTCTTCCTCAAGCAGTTATGGATGTTATTCTGGAAGCTAGGAGGCCCAGCACCAGGAAGGCCTACTCGGACAAATGGAAAAGGTTTTGTGCCTGGAACCAAGCTAAAGGCCAAAATACCCTTCAGCCTCGCATACCTCAGAGTCTACAGTATTTAACTGAGATGTTGCACAAAGGACTTTCTTTTTCATCTATTAAAATCCACGCCTCAGCTATTTCAGCCCACTACAACACGGATCCTCCCTTATTTTCACATCCGCTTCTAAGGCAGTTTCTCAGAGGGGCCAAAAACATTAGGCCCCCCAGGAGAGCACCTACACCAACCTGGGACCTCAGCTTTGTTCTGGAAAAACTTACAGTACCTCCTTTTGAACCAGCTTTCTCTGCTGACCTAAAGTTTATATCATGGAAGACTGCCCTGCTGCTAGCAATAAGTTCAGCCAGAAGAGTCTCAAAGCTTCAGGCACTAATGGCAGTAGAGCCTTTCCTCATTTTCCATCAAGACAGAGTTTCTCTACGAACTAATCCCTCCTTTATGCCCAAGGTGGTATCCAGTGTGGCTCTAAATCAAACCATCCACTTACCCACCTTCTTTCCAAATCCACAGAACAAAGGAGAAAGACTCCTGCACTCCTTGGACATTCACAGGCAACTACGTTACTACTTGGATAAAATTAAGGTTTTCAGAAAATCTGACCAGCTCTTTGTATCCTATGCTGCAGCTTCACAAGGGAAGGCTATATCAAAACAGACCATTTCCAAATGGATAGGACATTGCATTCATTTTTGCTACACCCATCATGGAAAACCAGTTCCTGCTACAATAAGGCCCCACTTTACCAGGGCAGCAGCTACATCTACAGCCTTCCTCAGGGGGGTGCCAACCAAGGATATTTTGGAAGCTGCAACTTGGAGTTCAGTACACACCTTCACCAAACACTACCACTTACCACTTTACTCTGACTAGAGCTGGCTTCGCCACTGCAGTTCTGCAGGGCCTTCTAGCCTCCTCTAACCCTGTTTGACTCCACCTCGCATCCTTAGCTTTGGGATTCTACCCAAGTGTGATGACTGCAGCAGGGTAACACGATGAACATAGTACAGTTTTGTACCTACCATAAATGTAGATGTTCGAGTGTACACCCTGCTGCAGTCCAGGTTACCCTCCCTCCATCCCCTCTGACCTAACTAACTAAAGCTTTACAATACCTTAAAACCTGATACTACCTTTGTGATGTATTTGCTTATAGCTAGAGGGATGTTTTGTTTGTGCTAAACATTTTAGATTGGTACTATTTACTGACCACCTTTTTGGGGCACCTGACATCTGGGGCAAGAAAAACTGAAGAAAATGGCGTCGGATGCATCATATATACCTCTGGCACACTGACATTAGGGAAGAAGCGACAGCAACCGACGCCGGACTAAGACTTTGGAATTCAGGCCGACTGCGGGGACCGCCTGACGACAGGATAACCCAGGTGTGATGACTGCAGCAGGGTGTACACTCGAACATCTACATTTATGGTAGGTACAAAACTGTACTTTCTGATGCCAGTCGTTGGTCTCAGTGAGGCCTTCCTGTAGGATGTCACCATCACTTGGGGAGTTAAAAATAATAGCTCCCAACTTGCAATCACCTGCGAACTTCGTCAGCCAGAGTCCCTTCATGTTGGCCTGGACTTCAGAGACATAGATACCAAACAGGAGAGGACCCAGGACCGATACCTGTGGGACTCCACTCGTGACTGGTCAGCAGTCTGACTTGAAGTTGGCTACTTTCACACTGTGGGCTCTACCTGTGAGCCAGTTTGCAACCCACCTACGATATAGGGGTTGATGCCTAGCTTAGTGAGTTTTTCTGATTCCTGAGAAGGGGAATGGTATCAATGGCCTTGGCCAGATCAAGGTAGGCTGTTTGAACCACCTTGCCTTCATCCACAGCTCTGGTGACTGACTCAAAGAAGTTGACCAAGTTGAGCAGGCATGATCTACCCTTCACAAAACCAAACTGCATGAGATCCAGAGTTTGGAGATTCCCTATATCCTTGTTTATTAGGTCCATGATGATGCGTTCCATAGCCTTGCATATCAGATGCGTCAGGCTAATGGGGAGATAGTTCCCAGGGTCTGTAGCCTCTCCTCCTTTGTGGAGAGGGATTACTGTATTAGTGCGCCATTTGGTAGGAACAAAGCCTGAGGTGAGGCTGTGATTGAACAGGGCACACAGGTGAGGTGCCAGTTCACTCTGTAGTTCATGTAGAACACAGACAGGGATATTGTCTGGTCCCATAGAAGCTGTATTCCTGGCCTTGGACAGTGCTGTTTTAACCTGTGCAGCAGTAATACTGGGTGCCTGCAAGTCTACTGGTATTGTGACTGGTCCTGTGAGTGGAGGGGGGGGGGATACATTTGGCACTGAATCTGTCAGCCAGTATATTGGCAATAGCTGTTGGCTCGGTATAGGAGGTACCATTGTGCAGTAGCTCAGAGCAAATCTGGGTATTGCAGTGGAGATTCTTTCCATAACTATAGAAGGTCTTGTGGATTTCTTTACTATCTGCTGCAATTCTGTTGTCAGCTAGCTTTAGAGGATTTGATGTGGGATCTCAACTTTTTGTTGAGGCTGATAAGGGAGTTTTTTCAGTTTTGGGACTTAACATTATTCTGCATCAGTTTCCTCCTCGTGTTGTAGAGTTTCAGACCTGTATGTCTGTCTATTTGTTGGCTGTCCTATCCCAGGCCTGTCAGGTTATTTCTGATCTTCCAGTCTCTGAGGGTAAAACGTCTGCCCTTTCACTGTCAGGGACTTCTTCCCAGGTGGCTTGTCATTCCATCAAGTATAGTTATGATGCAGCAGATGCTTCTTCTAGGGACGCTGCTTTTGGTTCAGTGATGAGGAGGTATTATTTGCTTCAGCTTCACCATTTGCCTGGTGTTATTGAGGCTAAGTTGATGGATGGCCCCTCTTGATAGTAAACACTTATTTGGTGAGGCTGCTGTTAGTTTTAGTACCTTCAGGATAAGCGCAAGGCTGTATAGGAACTTAAACGTGTTTTTCTCCTGTGCCTAAGTTTTGAGCAATTACCCATAAGCCAGCTTTTATTCATAGGCAATCGCACCGTCCTCCTAAGGGTAGAAAGGGTGGCAAGCGGGCTCCTCCTGTGAAAGCTACTCGGACTTCTGTGCCTCAGAAGTCTCCTTTTCCTAGTAAACCAGGTGCTGTTTGACTATCCTATTCTTCCGAGCTACTTTCCTCTTTCCCTCTCTCTTTCTTTCTTTTACTTTTTGCTACAGATTACTGTGGATTCCTGCATCTTGTCCATTGTCCACCAGGAGAATTTCATGGTCTGGAAATCCCTTCCCCCTTTTTATAGTATGCCTCAGCCCCCTCAGGAACTACTACCTTTCTTTCCAGAGGTGCTTTGGGATCTTTTGACTCAGGACACTATTCAAAAGATGCCTGTCTTTCAAAGGGGGAGATGTTTTACTCCAGGATGTTTCTAGTGTCCAAGAAACGAGGTACTTGGAGACCAATTCTAGACCTCTCTCATCTAAACCATTTTCTGAAGGTGTCCTCCTTTTGAATGTTATCCCTTCAGACTTTGTTCCCTCTTATGTTTCCTCAGGCTTATATGGTGTCCCTGGATCTCAAGAATGCTTATCTCCATATTCCTGTTCATCCCATTTTCAGGAAGTGTTTACATTTCTCTGTTGCTTCCTGGCATTTTCAGGTCTCTGCTTTGTCCTTAGGTCTTTCTACTACCCCAGAGGTATTCACCAGATGCCTCTCCCCTTAATTGCTTTTTGCAAGATTCAGGGGATCCAAGTATTTCCTTACTTAGACAACCTTCTTTTCAGGTATCCTCTCTTGAGATCATGTTGGAATATTTTCATTTTGCCATTTCTCTTCTGCAAAACCTTGGGTTCACAATAGACTTTAAAAAGTCATTTCTGACTCCTTCTCAAGACCATGTTTTTCTGGGGTGCAGGATTCAGACTGTGCCTATGCTGGCATCCCTGCTTTTTCCTCCCAAGGCCTTAACACTCATTTCATTCTTTCAAATTCTTCTTCCCCTGACCTCTATAACAGCCAGGGAATGTCTGAGAGCTCTGGGGTTCATGCCATCTGCAACAAAAGGAGCTACTGCCAGCCCAGCTTTCTGGAATTTTGTAAATAGTTATACGTTATTTGTGAATATTAATATGATTTATATAATAGTGTAACAAAAGGAGACAGTACCAGCCCGGCTATCTCGAATTTTGTCAATTATGTCATTTGTGAATGTCAACATGATTCATGTGCTTGTGCTGCAAATATATTAGAACTGTATGTTGTGTATATCAAACTGCTGGTACAGACGTGTGTGAAAAGGGTTTGTACAGTACTGAGCCCAGAGGTGGAACCACATTGTACCATGCTGGATTACAGCAGAAATGTATATACACTATTGTAACTGTTTAGATGTATATGTGTTTTAACTCATTAACCCTGACTACCGTCTCATGGTTCCTCTGTGCTCAACACCGAGCATGCTGCGAGATGATAGTAATTACATGTTGTTCCACCCAAGTGCCTTCTCCCAGTGCAAGTAACTTAGCAGGCATATTTTAACTCCACTGTTGAAAATTAAGTTTAAAACATAATTGAACTTTGTCAATTACCTTGTAAACTTAAGTTAGTGTGGAGTTTCGTGGTCTTCATATTTAACTTTAATTAGAAAATTGGCTTGCAACGCACCCTGTATGTGTGTCTCAGCAGCAAGCCGATTTAGTATGTTTTTCATCCAGCAACTTGTGACAGCCAATAGGAGTCACTTCTTGCTTAACAACACCCCCCCCCCCCCCCCGTTCTGTCCTAATAGAGGGTCATACAGTAGATATTCTCTTTCTTTTACTGGATTGATTCTGTGGAATTAACTACTGTATCCCTCTATTTATCGTGCCATTCGGGTAGTGTTGTCTGCAACGGAGAGCCAAGACTTCAGCGTTCAATTTTCACAACCGAGCCTGATTAAGTCCTTTATTATGGTAAGATTCTCTCATTCCATCACTGCATTCAGTTTACTTCCATGCACACTGCAAAACCTAATTATTACTATATGAAGTGAAACCTTGTGCAGTGTTTTTGCCTCTTGTTTGATTATGAAGCATATTTCCAAACCAAAAAAAAGCAAAGCATACCATGCCATATTCTGATGACTAAAGTTGACTTTGTGTATTGTGTTTTGTTGGATGTTATTACAGTAATTACTGCAACTTAGGGATGTCTTTCCTTTGTCATGAATACTCAGGCTAGTGTTGGACAGTTGAGGAATTTTGCTTGAGAGGTCCAGCTGTTCTGGTTCTTCAGATGATGATAGTGGATAAGGTGAGTTCTTATTCTATTGTCCATGCGTTCCTTGGCACCTGTCTATCGCAAACTTTTTTCCTGGATTTGTCAGTAAGCTGCACGCAATGAGTTCCGCTTCAGTGAAGCAATGTATGAGATTGACTGCAGCATCCAGGCAAGCAAGTTGTAGTCTTTTGTTTTGTTTTTTTTTTTAAACAAAATGATAGCTTTCAGAGGGGGCAGAAATGGTAACATGCTTCGTCCAAAGGCTGTGTTGGATCCGTTTAGCTGCAAAGTGCGTTACTGGGCAAGTCAGTGTTCTCCCTTGCCACAGAAAAGAGACAGTTGTACTTAGTGCGTTATCCGATGTATTCAGTTAAGTGCATGAAATAAAAAAAATAAAAAATAAACTGCATCTACAGCACTGTCTTTTCCTCTTGTTAAAAGCAGCTGCTACTCCAAGCAATCCAGTTTGCTTACAAAAAGCACTGAGTGAAACAGCTTTAGCAAATCTCCTTATAACATGTTCAGTTCATCAGCTAGAAGTTAAAACATGACAACAATACATCTTCGAAAAGTAAAAAAAAGTACTAATCCCCCCCACACACACACACCAAGTTTGCAAATTGTATTGTTCATGCAAGTTATAGGACTCATAACAATGAATGCTGTATAATGGGTGTAATTTTTCGTGTTTTTTTTTTTTTTTTTTTTTTTGTGTGTGTGATTCCGAGCATTTTTATTGACCAGACAGCACTCCTGGCTCGCCTTGAGCAGAAAGTCACGAATATACCTCTCAACTGCTAACACAAACTGTGTAATCTTAGCATCCATCTTGTTTCTGGTTACAAAGGAGACCACAGATGTTTATATGGTCAAAATCTGTTATGAAACAGTTTTTGTTAAACCTTAAAGGACATACAATGGATGTTTACCTGTAATTTTTATATTATTTTGGTGATGGTGCTTTAGGTAGGGGAATTATAACAGAATGTTAGATGGGGGAAAGGGTGATGGTGAGGGAGAGGTTTTAGATATGTGTAAGTGGCCTGGCAATAGAGATTGCAACCATCCGGAGCTGGGTGTAACTTAGTGAATGTTGTCCCTGAATTGATATTTAGATTTGCAAGTTGCTGCTTAGTTTCTTTAACTGTTATCAATTTAAAGTAAAATTTTAGGCAATAGTCAACCAGCAGATATCGTTGAGGGATGTCCTTAGCATTAATGTATTGTGGAAAGGGAATGTTCTCTCTAAATTTTGAATTGTATTGAGAAAGAAATGTCTGTAGACTTGTACAACTATGTTAACATTGTGAACTACTGAGCTGCTACCCACATAGCTGGTGTCTGTAATCTGCCCTGTTAGCTGCCTTAGAACATTCCAGAAATATTTAGGAGAGGAAGAAAGTGATTCCTATCTTTTCCGAGATATGTAGCCTTAGTAGAGTTGACTTGGCAGCTATTTTTTTTTATATACTGTTTTCTAAGTTCAATAAACATTTGTAGAGCCCAAACATTTGTAGGTCCCTCTTTTCATTTTCCACAATGCCACAACAGTCAGGAAATGTGTGGCACACCTCATCACTAAGGGCTTTTCATCCAGAAAAAAGGAAGTCATTGTCTCACTATACTTGTCCCTCATTAGACCCGTTCGAGTACAACGCCCCATTTGGTGTGTACCTTACAACACATCTGCAACACCTGGAAAGGCCGCAGAAATACCTCACTAAAAGAATCACAGGTCTAAAGCAGATGCCATATGCTGACCATCTAAAAAAAAAACTCCAGCTATTCTCTGTAGCATATTGTCTACTCGGAGGCGATCTCTGCTTAACACACAAGGCCATCTCAAACCCTGAGCTGTTGGACATGCTCCACTTAAAAAAAATCCCAATCCCTCAGAGCCACACGGTCCAGTGATCTAAGCCTTGTCATCACAATGAACAAAACATGCTGGAGGGATAGGTTCCTGACCCAGAGACTCCCCATAATCTGGAATAGACTGCCCATACATGTCAAGCAGAGTGCCTCCTTGGCCCTCTTCAAAAGGAACCTTGACAATTGGATGGGAGTTAGGAAATTCACCCCTGGGATCACGTCAGTCACACTGCTAGACAGGGGTTCAGGGAAGTAAATACTGTGGGAAGAAATATCCAGGGAATTGTTATGGCTAGGCTTGTATAGGCCCTAGGGTCGATAGCCTAGTACCAACCTATGAACAAGCTGTCTCTTTTATTTTGATTAGACTTTATCCAGGACAGATAGGGCACCTCAGTCTTCTGCGAGGTTTAGGGAAGAATAATTGCTCTATTTGTGCCAATGTGTTCATAAAATACATTCGAGCTACATTAGTGTCCTGATTCTCATAGTCTGGTTACCAGTTTATGGCTTGAAGGAGGTTGTTAAGTGTTAGTAAGCGGGCATGTTGTGGGTTTTAAAATACTAGCAGGAGATTACTGGGAATTAATCACTTAGTCTTTTGGGTAGGACCTTAACCTGAGGACATATATTTTCTATATTTGTTAGGATTAGATCAAGTATTGTATCATTTCAGGTTTGTTGATTTGGTATGATTGGTTGAGTCAGAATTTGTACCAAGCCTAGTTCTTGCCAGTCCCTATACAATTCAGAATATTTAGAACCTAAAGTATTTGTAATTAGTCACCTTAGAAAGCAGTATTAGTTAATATTGCATTTGAAAAAAAAAAATCATTCATTGTCTGCTGTTGAGTGGATATGGAGGATGGTGGCAGTATGCAAACAGTGGCAGTATGTAATTGTCTGTGGCTTCCTAGTGTTAGTGTGGCACTAAGGCAGTTACGAGCTTTGTCGTCATGATGACTAGATGTCTGTATGCTTTATACGTTCATAGATGTGTACTAGACTAATGGCCCTGGAGCTTTTACAAGCCTAGCCCATAGAAGTGCCCTGGCATCGTGTCACCCAGCATTAGTTCCCAGTGAACAGTATCAAGTAGAGACACTGGAGTGATCCCCGGGGTGAACTTTCTTTTACCCTATTTCACAGTAATTAATGGTGGTGATGGTTTTAATTAATAGCAAAGAATCACCACCTATTCTAAAGCTGGCTCTGAAATGATTATACATAAGTAGTTAGAGAATATGTAATCTGGGGAGCAGTAGAAATCTTTTAGCCACATAAGTGACAACTCCATGATGCACTCAGTGCATACCACAGTCTGGATTGATAGCCATGGCAAATGAGGAGGGTCTGTACATCAGAATCCTGACCCACCACCCAAGTTTTACACAACAGTGAATATGGGCAGAAAAGATAGGAAAATGAATGGGTCAAGGGATAGATAGATGCCCAAATGAGAAAGGCAAAAGAGTTGATTTGGGAGCAAGTCAAACAGATATTGGACCTGTCGCGTACTACAGTTCATTTGCTTCTATGGGCTCTTGGTTCCATGGCCTTGGCCATTCTTCATGTTCCTCTGGCCAGGTACCACATGCATGTGTTGCAGTGGACTTAAGCTATCCAGTGGTCACGTCTTCTTCATCCTGTGTCATAAAACTGACACCTGTGTACAGACATCACCTCCAGTGGTGGCTTCAGTTGCAGGATCTCTCTCTCTCTCCGCCCACGCCCATGGGCCTTTCTCTCTCTCTCTCTCTGCCCATGGCCACTGTGACCACGGATGCCTCCCTCCTGGGTTGGGGGGGGCATTTGGGGGGGAAGACTATCCAAGGTACATGGTTCCCACTCGAGAACAAGTTTGCACATAAATGTTCTAGAGATGAGGGCAGATGATCTTCGTGTTTCACTGTTACAGTCGTTATATTTGGGTAATCTGCTGGCAGGTTGCCCTCAGTCGGCCTGATTAACAAAGTCTTGGGTCCTGCGTCGGTTGCTGTCCCTTCTTCCATGACGTCAGGTCATCAGGGGTATAAAACATGCAGCTGACGCCATTACATCAGTCTTTCTTGTCGCCTGAAGCAGAAGCAGTTTGCAAGTGCCAGTCGGCCGACTCCTGAAATTTTCTTTTTCGAGTTTCAGAACTAAAGTCTTCAATTAAAAAGCTAAGTACCCCATTGGGGAAACTTTTTCTTGCTCCTTACCGATGTCAGTAAAATTTAATAATTGCATTACATGGTGGAAGCAAATACCTCATAAGGATTTTCATTTGTACTGTATTCCTTGCCTAGGCCCTGACGACAACGTACCTTGCTGTCAGTTTTGTGCTAAATTTAATCAACGCACTATTAAACTTTTGTATATTTTTGCTTCTAAATATTTTGGCCCATGCTTTAATTATCCAGAAATGTCATCTGTTAGCAATCCGACTACCGGAATTCCTAAAAAACGCAAAGAAAAAGAGGTCATCTAGGTCCAAAACTGACTATGATGCTTCTCCTAAGCCAGTCGCCAGTACTCAGTGAGGCGCTTTTGCAGCCCCTGATACCCGCTACTTGTGATTCACAGGCTTCTACTGAGACCCATTCAGAGTCCGCGAGATGCTTCAAGTATGGAACCCGCGAATGTCTCTACCTTAGATGGGTCTGCAGCCACTGTGCAGGCACCGGCTTCTGAGGGTGTTTTCAGGCTTACAGATTTGTATATTAGACCGACGCCATCTTCAAAACTAAGGCCAAAATCTAAATCTGTGTCTAAAAACCGACGCCTGGGCCACATGTGCAGGCCCGTATGCCTAAAAAACAAATGATCAAAATGGCTGAAGATTTAATTACTCTGATCAGGGGTAACCAACCAAACCCCCACACACACACACTAAGAGGCCTAGGCAAGACATTGATTACGGATCTTCTGAAAGGGATTCTGTTTCTTCTGACTCTTCTAATGAACAGGATTTGTCTATACCTACTTATGAGAGGACTCTGATGCAGAAGATTCCATTCCTTCTGCTTCTCCCCCTGAGGATTTTTCTTTTGGGGAAACTTTACATACCTTACGGGAACATTTCCACTGGGAAAGTTAGGATTTCTCGGAATCTAAAAAGAGACATGGGGATTTTTTTCTTCTTCCTCAACATAGGCCTTTGGCTATACCTCCTGTTCTAGACATTGTTGATGATGTTTTTTCAGAATCTAGTATGGCTCCTGATTCTCTGCCTCCAGCTCCTTGTAAGCCAGACAGATACTACAGGGTTCCTGACGTCCACAAATTCCTTTTCAAAAATCCTATTACTGATCCTGAAACTATTTCTCAGGGTCCCAAGGGTATTAAGGCCTCTACTGCTAAAAATCCTACCCCTTCTGATAGAGATTCCAGGGCGCTGGATAGATGGGGTAAGAAGGTTTACACTTCTGCAACCTTGGCAGTCAGGGCTTTTAAAACTGTCAATTTCATATGCGTAAACAGAAAATTATGTTAATTCCTGACTGTGTGGAAAATAAAGATTTACAGGATTTATTGCATTCAGCTGAACAAGTTGTAAAACATACTTTGCAATGTGGTTTTGATTCCTTGGAGGCCTCTTGCAGGGCTGCTATAACTGGCTCCGTGCTAAGAAGGCATGCTTGGCTCAAAGAGCAAACTCTGCCGGATCACGTTAAAGCAAAATTGTTGGATGCTCCTTTACAACAGAACCGTCTCTTTGGTAATAAGGCTGAAGAAGTTTTAAAAAAGATGGAAGATAAAGCTAAAACTATGCAAACTGTGAAAGATTTCTTACAAGTGCAACCTCCAAATTTAGTAGGCACTGGCCTACTAAGAACTGGTCCTTTCCAGTTCCTTCGAGAGCCACTCAAGTCAAACTCAGACATTCCAAAGGCTCCAGGTTTCAGTCACAATGGACTTTTAGATCAAAACAATGGGGTGCCACCTCCTCCAAATCTGGAAACAGCAAGGCACCTCCCTATGGTAAGCAGTTTCAATGACTTCCCTCTACACTTAACCAAGCTCTTACCTTTCAGCCGCCCCTTTGGGGGGAAAAGTGGCACTTCATGTAAAAAAAACTGGCAATAACCAAGGACAAATGGGATTTAAATATAGTATCCCAGGGAAACAGATTTCATTTCCACACATTGTCAATCCCAAACAGATGGTCAGACCTGCCACCAAATCAGTGGTCAGAGGCCCAGAAACAAGTACCGTCTCTCATGAACATGGAAGCTATTCAACCAGTCCCAGAAGAGGAAAAGGGACAAGGTTTCTATTCAAGACTTTTCCTGGTACCCAGAAAAGACAAATCATGGCGTCCAATTCTGGACTTATCTACTCTAAACGCATTTCTGGACATTCCAAAATTCAAGATGCTGACTCTTCAACAGTTACTTCCTATGCTGGGCAAAGATACCTGGTTGGTAACTGTAGACTTAAGAGGCTTACCTGCATATCCCAATCAGGGAATCTTGCAGAAGATACCTCCGCTTCAAAGCAGGCTATTTGCATTGCCAGTTCTCTGCACTGCCCTTTGGCTTACTGCGCCCAGGGTCTTCACAAAGTTCCTGGCTCCAGTAATTGCATTTTGCAGGCAAAGAAATATTAAAATATATCCATACCTGGACGATTGTCTAATTCAGGCAGAAAACAGGGACATTCTTCAAAAACATCTGGTGTTTGTGAAAATGGTTATAACTTGTCCAGGGTACACCATAAACGAAAATAAATCACACCTGGTACCCTCTCAAAAAATCACATTCCTGGGTGCAAGCTTGAATACAACTGCCCAGATGGCTTACCTTACACCAGAAAAGCAAATTCATTTGGTGACTTACTTCAAACAGGTGGCCACAAAACCCTGCTGTCTGCAAGACAAATTCTGCAAGCCTTTGGGTTCATGGCCTCCTGCATTCTTCTAATTCCATATGCAAGACTGCATACGAGGAAACTTCAGTGGTACTTAGAGTTTATGGAGTCAACATTGTCACAGCCTGGAAACAATGATTCCTATCATACCTTGCCTGCAACTAGAGTTCCTATGGTGGGCAGAGGCCTGCCACCAAAGCAAGGGACTGCCATTCACTCCACCCCCTGCCACCCAAACCCTAACTACAGACACATCAGACTATGCTTGGGGGGGGCTCATCTGGCAGGGAAGTGCATTCAGGGCAAATGGAGCCCAAATCCAATGCACATTCATATCAATCAAAAAGAGATGTTAGCTGTACAGAATGCACTGAAAGCCTTCAAGGACTACCTTCATCCAGGACAATTAATGATAAAGACAGACAACACCACGGTTATATGTGGTACATAAATAAGCAGTGGGGTACACACTCCTACCCCCTTTGCAGACTGGCCATGGCATTGTGGAACATGGCCTTGATCTATTAAATTCAACTACAAGCTCAATTCTTGCCAGGAAACCTGAATGCTCTGGCAGACGAACTAAGCAGAAATCTCATGGAGCCACACGAATGGAAACTGGAACCACGGATTTTCAACATGTTGGCACACAAATGGGGGAGTCCAGACATAGATCTTTTTGCCTCACCCCAGAACTATTAGTTCTGCACAAGAACTCATCACAAAAAATCCTGGAAAGTGGATGCTGTATCATTCAGCTGGAAAAAACTTTCAGTCTATGCCTTTCCCCCTCTGCCTCTGCTCTCCAAAGTTCTACTAAAAGTCAAACAGGACAAACGAAAAATTATTTTGATTGCTCCAGACTGGCTTCACCAACACTGGTACCCATTCCTGCGCAATGTGTCACACCTTCCACCGTGGCACCTACCTCAGACACCTTACTTTACTGTCTCAGCAGAACAACCAAATTCTGCACACACTGCTCCAAACGTTGAATCTTGCAGCGTGGCTAATCACCTAAATTCACCCTTGGCACCCCTCAGCAAACCTGTGATGGATGTCATTTTGGAGGCAAGAAGGCCTAGTACTTGAAAATCTTATGCTGACAAATGGAAAAGATTCTGTGCCTGGAATCAATCACAAGGGATAAGCACAACAGTGCCCAATATTCCTCAGATTTTGCAATATTTAACTGAGATGCTTCACAAGGGCCTGTCCTTTTCTTCCATAAAAATCCATGCCTCAGCCATTTTAGCTCATTGCAACACAGAACCTTCCCTCTTCTTTCATCCTCTGCTAAAGCAGTATCTCAGAGGGGCCAAAAACTTAAGACCACCCAGGAGAGCTCCAACCCCTGCCTTGAACCCCAATTTTGTATTGGAAATACTCACTCCTCCCTCCTTTCGAGCTAGCTGCTACTGCAGACTTAAAATTTATCTCCTGGAAAACAGCTTTCCTTTAGCAGTCACTTCAGCTGTAAGGATTTCCGAATTACAGACTTTTATGGCAGTGGAGTGGCAGTGGAGCCTTTCATTATTTTTCATGCGGACAGGGTGTCTTTCAGGACCAACCATCCTTCATGCCTAAGGTGGTATCCAGTGTGGCTCTTAATCAGACCATTCATTTGCCAACTTTCTTTCCCAATCCACAGAACAAGGGGGAAGCGGATTCTACATTCATTGGATGTACACAGTCAACTTAGATTTTACTTACAGGACAAAATTTCGAAGAAAATCTGAACAACAACTGGTGGCTTTTGCTGCAGGGGCAGAGGGAAAAGGCTATTTCAAAGCAGACTGTTTCCAAATGGATAAGCCATTGTATTCATTTCTGCTATATGCACCATGGTAAAACTAACCCCCAGGGGATCAGATCTCATTCCACCAGGGTTGCATCTACTTCTACAGCCTTTCTCAGAGGTGTTCCTACCAGAGACATTCTAGAAGCTGCTACCTGGAGCTCAGTACATGCATTCACCAAACTTTACCTTTCTTCTCTAAATCCAGAGCCGGCTTTGCCTCTGCTGTCCTGCAGGGCCTTATAGCTGGTCCTAATGCTGTATAAATCCATCCTCCCAACCATAGCTTTGGGAATCTACCCAGATGTAATGACTGCAACAGTGAGACATGAAGAACATAGTACAGTTGTGTACACTTACCATAAATGTAGATGTTCGAGTGTATTCACTGTTGCAGTCCTGGTTACCCTCCCTCCAACCCCCTGTTTTTTCTCTTACTGTACCTCTTCTTTCCTTTACTATGCTTAAAAGCCTTTTTTGGTGTATTTGCTTTTGTTTGGAGGTATATTTTTGTGTTAATTACATAAATATTTGGCTCCCCATTTGGGGGGCACCTGACATCTGGGGCAAGAAAAACTGATGTAATGGCATTGGCTGTATGTTTTATACCCCTGACGACCTGACGTCATGGAAGAAGAAGACTGTGTAAGTTAAACACAGATGATGGTAATTTTACTGAGCAAGTTAACAGCATAGCTCAAGAGTTCCAAGCAAGTGGATACCCCCTAGAACTTATTGAGCAGGAGTTAAATAAAGTTATAATAGAAAGAGAAGGACACTATAAACCTATAATGTTAGGAGGTATGACATCTGAAAAGGATAAAATGTATAAAGGTAAGGATTATGTAAGGTATATAACTACCTATAACCTTAACACATATAATGTGAATGCTATATTAAGGAAAAACTGGCCTATACAGTTAGCTATGCCTGAGATTCAATCTATAGTAGGAAGTAAACCTTCTTTGGTATATAGAAGTGCAGAAACTTTAAAACAAAAGCTTTGCTATAAAGATTTCAAGAGTAAACCTACAACTCAGAAAGAGATAGGCACAAGGAAATGTTATAATTGTTCATGCTGCAATGATTTATTTGAGGGTAGAGATTATTTTGAACATCCTACTGATGGACAGATTTATAAAATAAATACACTGACTACATGTAATGTAGAAAAAAATGTATATTTAGCATCGTGTTTAGCCTGCACTTCATTTTATGTAGGCAAAACTACTAGAAAACTCAAAGAAAGGATAATAGAACACAAGTCAGATATTAGAAGAAAGCTACAAACTAATGCTTTAAGTAAGCACATTATGGAAGAGGGAAGTAATCATATATTCAAGTTTAGGGTATTGGCAGCAGTCAATATTAGTATAAGAAAGGGAGACATTAATAACCTCCTAGAATTAAAGGAATTGGAATGGATCATTAGGCTCCAAGCAGACATGAGTCCAGGTTTGAATAATGCTGTGAATTTAAAACCCTTATTAGTGAAGAAGCAGAGAGAAAAATTATGAAGCTATTAGCTATAGTAAGAGGGCATTATTTTATTTTTATTTTTATTATCTCTTGGGTATAAATATATGCTTAAATTTATTTGAATAATGTGAATCATGCATGTACGTGTTGTATGTATATATGTGTATATATTTTAAGCTATTTTAAGATCTATTTAAAGTGAATTTAAATTCTTTGTATGTGTACATATAAAAATTCTCTTGTGTGTATGGGGCTGCCCTTTTAAATAATTTTAGGTTAGTGAGTGAGTGGGTTGGGCTGAAGCATTTGTTTAATTGGTTCTCCTACTTAAATGTCTCATTTCTGTTGTAAAATTATACTGATGAAGGGTGTAGACCCCAAAGCTTTATCGAATAAACTGGTTTTGGTGTAACTTCGGTCATGGAAGAAGGGACAGCAACCGACGCAGGACCCAAGACTTTGTTAATCAGGCCGACTGAGGGCAACCTGCCAGCAGATTACCCAAATGTAATGACTGCAACAGTGAATACACTCGAACATCTACATTTATGGTAAGTGTACACAACCGTACTTTCTTCTTTCGTTGCAAGCCTTCCAGGACTGTTTCCCTCTAGGGATGATTGCAATTCAACAGACACTATGGTTGTCTGGTATGTCAACAAACAATGGGCTATGGCTGCAAAAGACCAATATTAAATGGATTGCCGAAGAGTTTATTCTTAATTTTTTTTTTTTTTTTGAGTTATGGACTTCTGCACATTGCAGTTATTTTTCTCATTAATCTTTGAGGTTTTCATGCTTTATGAGGTACAAAGCTTTATTTTACTGAATTACTCAGGTCTTCCTCTTACTGATGTTAATTAGTCTGTGTTACATAACAGCTGCACAAGGTTATAATAAATGCCTACTCAACAGGTTATGTGCAGCAATTATCACCTGTGTCTGAGCATGCATATCTTTGCAGTAATGAAAGGCAGGTCATTATCACATTAGCTGTAAGTGCAGTTACAATGGAGCACTGATTCAATATCACTTTTCAGGCAAAACTCTCAGCAGCTGTTACTGTTATTCTCATAAGTGGAAGTCGTTATCACATTGATGACAGTCTATAAAAACACCAGCTATACTCTGTGGCATATAGTCTACTCAGAGACGATCTCTGCTTAACATACAAGGCCATGTCAAACCCTGAGTTGTTGGACATGCTCCACTTAAAGAAATCCCAAACCCTCACAGCCACATGCTCCAGGGATCTAAACCTTGTAATCGCAGTGAACAAAACATGCTGGAGAGATAGGTTCCTGACCCAGAGACTGCCCATACATGTCAAGCAGAGCACCTCCTTGGCCCTCTTCCAAAGGAACCTTGACGATTGGATGGGAGATAGGAAATTCACCCCGGGGATCACGTCAGTCACCCTGCTAGACAGGGGGTCCAGGGAAGTAAATATTGTGGGAAGAAATATCCAGGGAATTGTTATGGCTAGGCTTGTATAGGCCCTAGGGCCAGTAGCCTAGTACCAACCTATGAATGCACAAACCATTTTGTGATATTTCTCTGCTTGGAATAATTGCAAGCCACCCCCTCATTCTTCATCAGCTACCTACCCTCCAAAACCCCTGATGTTTTCTTTGTGTGTGTGTATCTATCTATATATATATATATATATATATATATATATATATATATATATATATATGTATATATATATGTATATATATATATGTATATATATATATGTATATATATATATGTATATATATATATATATATATATATATATGTATATATATATATATATATATATATATATATATATGTATATGTATATATATATATATGTATATATATGTATATATATATATATGTATATATATATATATGTATATATATATATATATATATATATATATATATATATATATATATCTGTCCATGTATGTGTGTATATATGTATGTACATAATGTACTTGCACATGTATACATATACACATGCATACATATATATATATATATATATATATTTATAATTTTTTGTCTCCAACTTTCAAGAATAATTATGTGTTAGTATGCGCATACTATATTGAGGAAAACTGATGATAAATACATCTGAAGAAATGTCGGAATGATGGATAACAAACAGTGCTGTGTCTTACTGTAACCAGAGTGATGATTAGATGAGATAACTGGAATTACTACTTTTTTAGTGAAGTGGCGGTCCTTACCCTGCTTTTTCTCTCTACATGTGCCCTTTCTGTGCCCCCTTGTCAGTTACCGGGCAAGTCCTTATGCACCAAGGCCAGGAGGGTTCCTCTTCAGACATTTGTGCCAACTGCTCTTGTGTTGGTGGGTGCATCACAGTGGGGCATTCCCAGCCACCATGGACCTTATGATCGACCGGGATTGCAGGTGGGAATTTGGAGACTCTTCAGGTCAGTCCCATAGTGCTGCTGTCCTAAGTAAGCATGGCCTCAGCAGTCCCGCTGTGATGCACTGTTTCCCTCTTGGAAAGGACACATGCGAAACGACAAAGCCTGGGTCAGTCTTGGTCTCTTCACATGTGGTCTTGGTTTCATTCTCCACTCAGTCTTGTTCCCTTCAGGTATAGTCAATGTATGCAGGTCAGGGCAACAGGGTTTACATTAGCTCCTCCCTTATACTCCTTATGGCCATTGCCGAAAGGACACCTGTAAGTAGAAAAGGCAGAGGTAAGGCAGAGTACTGGCATTGCATGCAAATGGAAGTCATTGCTGCTACCAGCTGTCTGAGTGGGTAGCCATTACCGGTATGGGACACTTCAGACGCCCATGGGCTGAAACCCCATGCCTGTCCTCGGCATATTAGTGGAGTAGCGGTCCTTACCCTGCTTTTTCCGTTTACATGTGCCCTTTCTGTACCCCCTTGTCAATCATTGTGTGTAATTTGGTGTTTTCATGGGTGGTAGGTATGTACTTTTACAGCGTCATTACCACTTATGTACCTTATGAAAAGAATAATGCCCCTGTGGATAGGAATGAATATTTGGGTGGTCTAACCAGGTAATGCATTGATATACATATATATGTAGTCTTCCAATACATCCATCAAACATCAGTAGTAATCTGTTTGCATTTTCTTTCCTGTGCAGGTTTGTCCACCTTCTGACACTGACATGACTTCACGAGCAGGAGAACGACAAGTGAGTGTGTGGGTATGTGGCCATTCCTACATTCACTGGGCTGCCAGCCATGCCTCTGTAACTGAAAACCACTACAACTTGAGCTTCCTCACATCCAGTGTGAAGGTATACTGGATTGCAAGAAGAGGTATGCATTGAAGCAGAGTACTGCAGTTGTTGGAAGAAGTGTTCCATCTACCCTGAGTCCGACATCCTTGTGCTGCACATTGGAGGGAATGATGTGATCAGTCAACCACTCGGAAGACTACGGTTTCAAATCAGAGCAATTTTTGAACACCTGCAGTCATGGTGGCCGTGTTGTCATTTTGTGGGGACTGACATAATTCCTCATCAGATATGGAAAACAGCAAACAGTCAAGGTGCAGCACACAAGGCCAGACGTTTACAGATGCACACAGCCGGTGGATCTACAATCTGCCATGACAGCATCACTGCAGAAGATGTTCACCTGTTCAGAAGGGATAGCATTCACCTAACTGAGGAGGGATTTGCGTTGTTTTTGACTGACCTCTGCAATGGCGTGAGGAGAGCTATGCAGGATTGGTAACATGCAGCTTGTGAGAAGATTGGAAAACCAGTATGGTAAGTAAAACTTTATTATGAATTGTGTTGTGTAAAATATGATATTTTTCTGAGTTTGGCAAATAACTGTGGGAAGGAGCTGGTGAAGATGCTGAGAAAGAATAACTGTCAGGAGAGTGCTACCACGTACAGTTGAATATGTCAGTAACCATCCTGCAGTACTTCATTTTTTATTCTTCTTTTGTCAGGCATGTGTAGAGTTTAGATGACGGGAAGGGCTTAGTAATACAGAACTTTATCCCTTAGGTCCATTGCTGAATGGACACATGTAAAGAGAAAAGGCATAGGTAAGGAAGCCTGCTGACATGTAAGGAGGTCTTGAGACTGTAGTGGTATCAGCTGTCTGAGTGGGTAGCCAGCACAGGTATCGGACAGATCAGATGGCCTTGCATGCCACTAAAGTCCCATGCCTGTCCTGGGTTCATTAGTGGAGTGGCGGTCCTTACCTTTCTTTTTCTCTTTATATGTACCCATTCAGCAGTATGTTGGCTACACCAAGAATGTGTACATTTACAATGATATCTGTCTACATGGTAAAACAACTGGGTCTGAATGCTGTACACATATACAGATATCCATTTGTTTAGGACTTTTTTTTCATATTTTGGTAAATAACTTTGCAAGGGAGCATCTGAATGTGGTACGTAATACCTCGTTTTGAAGACACTATTTGTCGTACCAACACTGTAAAAGAACTGTGCCTTTATGTTGTACACATGTACAGATATCAAAGTTTGTTTCAGACGTAGGTTATGGAAATTAAGTTTTTATTTCATATTTTGGTAAATAACTTTGCAAGGGAGTATGTCAGTGTGCCAAGCAATACCTCATTTTGAAAACAGTGTTACTCCTTACAACTTGGTAAAAGAACTGTCTGTGCACTGTACATATGTACAGATATCACAGTTTTTTTAGTCTTGTAGGATTATACAAATACATTTCCAATACTTCTCATTATTATGCCCATATCTTTGCAAGGGAGCATGGTGATGACACAAATGAGGCATCATTTTGAAGCCGACATTGAGACACACAACGTCTACACTGATATTTAGCTGCTGTCTGTTATAGGTGATGAGATATTATGCTTAGTTTATCAATTATGAGAAATATTATATTAATCATATTTCTGTGAATATATCCATAAAGGAGCATCACACAGTAATGGTTAAGGTATCATTTTAAAGCAGGCATTCATACAAACTAAATACACATTGTATGGGTCTACATGGTACATTGACCAAGATATTGTGCTTTGCTTTTCCAAAAAGGTAAAAAAAAATATGCACAATATCAGCTTTCCTTGCCAAATATTTAATAGTGATTTTGATGTGTACTCTCAACATTTACACTGCTGGAAAGGTCAGTGTCTGCTGAACAACTTTCACATTTACATTTTTAGTCTAGCTCTTTTAGAGTTATGAACATTTGTTTTCTGTATGGTATTACAAATGGATTTTCTGAAAATGAGCTCAGGCTGCACTGTTGTTCCTATGGGGGAAATTAAGCAGGCAGCTTTTTCTGAGCTGTTCCAGAGTGAATGAGTTAACAATGGGGACTGAAACACAAAGAGTTAACTTCAGAAGAATAGCTGAAAACCTAAATTACTTTATAACTATGTAATAAAAGAGATGTTATCTTTCAGTTTCAGTGCAGCAGGAGACATAATGTCTAGAATTAGACTTTTTTGTATTATCTTTACATGTGGAGGAATGTAAATTATTTTATGACTTCCACCATTTTCCAAAAGATCTAAGGTCTATGTGTTTTCGCAGATAGATGCTAAATGCTACAGCTGCATCAATGGTTTTGCTTGGGTCTAGTCAGATAACAAGAAGTGATGTCATACTTCAAGTATCCCAGCAGCAATATTTGAGATATTAATTTAAGAACTCTCAGGGAGGCAGTGCATTTTGCATCTGTCTTGGACCTGACAACATCAGCTAGAAGATCCATTCACCACACTTGCCGTGGTATGAGTAAATAAGTCTAGGGTACAGCAGTTTATCTTAGATACAGTTAGGAATATAGTGAAGTATAGCTTGGATGTTTTCCTTATTTATTTGAGACTGTCCTCCAATATTGTTTAAAAACTTCCTGTGATTTTGAAAGCTAAAGTAACTGTGATTGTTTACTGAGTATTTTCTTGTTCTTTTATTATTTATTATTAAATATATTTAAACCTTTCAATTGTGGCTGGTCTGTGTAGAGATACTTAAGGTCTTAGCATACTTGCATATCTATTTGATGACACTGTGTGTAGGCCATTCCTAATAGCATTGCTCTTGGTCAAACTACCATTTGGCTTAATAGTAACATTACACAGTAAGATTGGACACCCTTTGCTAAAGGCCTTAAAGTAGTGGCTGGTGGCAGTGAAATCTATCTTATAGTCTGGGCAGAAGGTGGCATAGCTAGTAAACCTGTGCCAGCCTTTCCAAGTTGTGTGTGTGTGTGTGTGTGTGTGTGTGTGTGTGTGTGTGTGTGTGTGTGTGTGTGTGTGTGTGTGTGTGTGTGTGTGTGTGTGTGTTGTGTGTGTGTGTGTGTGTGTGTGTGTGTGTGTGTGTGTATAAATCAAACCTCAAAGTGTATGTGTGTGTTTGTGTTAGTTAGTTACTTGGGTAGCAACATGAAGCACTGGTTGGACCGAGAGGATGCTGAAGGTTTTGGCTTGGCCACTCAGCTAAGATCTCAACTGTATAGTTGTGCCAGTGGGGAGTCTTATTGGGGATCTGGAGAAAGAGGGAGGAGAAACCAGCCCTAGACTGATTTTGGTCTCTGTGTGCTCTTAAGGGAAATTGCACTTTACTGTGTGTGTACTTGTCATCCTCCCAGTGTACGTCGCCCACTGTTGCCAGTGGTGAGGATTGAGGCTCCTTGATTACTGGGCCAGTGGTGGGGCACCACAGCACCCCCACCATCACTAATCTCCCTCTGGCCAAACTCTACCTGAGGAAGTTTCAATGGTTTCTGAAGTCAGTTTGGCTTTAACATGCACATCCCCCTAGAATTTGTAGTTCCTTTGCTGCTTTGTCTGTAAATCCAGGGCTCCCTTTACATCCCCCTCTTCCCTGTCATGAGCTGCTCACAGACGCCTCAGGCATGGGATGGGGAGCAGCTTTTGCATCCCTGAAGGTGCAGGGGATGTGGTCACCTCTCAGGGTATTTACAGACAATACCACAGTGTTTGTGGTATGTAAACAAAAGCCGGGGGGGGACAAGTGTGGTATCTTGCTATCCAGTGTCAAGTGACTCTTTAGGCAGTTTACATTCTCTCGGGTCAGAACATTGTGGCAGACACTCTGAGCAGGTCCTTAACTCAATCCCATGAATGGATGTTTCACAGGGATGTATTTCTGAACATTTTCCATCAGTGGGGTACTCTTCAGATCTTTTTCCCACCCCTCTGAACAGACAGCTTCCTCCATTTTGTGCCAGAGTCCCAGGTTTTCTGGTTTGGAAGGTAGACACACTGTGTTTTTCTTTATGCATCCCCACCCCTTCCCCTCATTCCAAAAGTCCAGTTCAGAATTCAACAGAATGCTCCCAAAATCTTGTTGGTGACTCCCTTTTGGCTATGATAGCATTGGTTCCCTCTTCTGTATTTAGTTAAGGGCAGTCATCACAAGTTATCTCACATGGGGACCTACTCACACAGGACAGTGGAGGTCTTCCATCCCCACCTGTACACTCTTCAACTGACACTGTGGGTGATAGGATTTTGATTCCACATAGACACCTTTTTTCTGAGGACCTGTGTAGGGTCCTGCAGGAAGCCAGGAAACCCAGTACTAGGAATTTCTGCTTATCCAGATGGAAGAGGCTTTCTGTTTGGTGTCTTTCTCGTAACCTGTATCCACTTTCTGTGGATGTTCCTTTGGCTCTCTTATCTGTGTGAATTGTTCAATGCTGGGTTGGCTTATTCTTCTGTTAAGGCCCACATCAGCTATCACTGCTTGTCTGCCTTTATCTCCTCCTTTAGCTTTAGATTTGAAACTAAACAATTTCTTAACGTAGTCCTTCATATTAGGCCTCCCAAGAAGCCTGTTCTTCCTTCATGGGATTTTAATTTTGTTTTGGAAAAATTGACTCTGGCTCCTTTTGAGCTTGCAACTTCAGGTTCCTTGCATCATTGCTCTTGGAAGACTGTACATCTGATGTTAATCTTCACCTAATCCTTGATGGTGGGTTCAGTTCCGAACCCTCGGAACCAACTCTGCTGTATTTTCAGCTCGCACTCTCCAAATTCTTGAGCCAGGCTCTACCCATAATGCTCCTCACAGAGATTACCTCAGATCTTGTTTGCCACTTCGCAGACTTGACGTGTTCGTTCCATCTCTTGAACTTTGGCAGTTAATAGTAAGTGTTCAGATTTCTTACTTAAAACTCTTTCTCCAACTATCCCCTTATTAGTACTTCTACCCGCTCCTCGTTCTCCTAATATTTCCGTCTTTATCTTTACCACTGGTCATCTCTTCCATTACCATAGTTGGTAATATTTCTCTCATATAGTACCTTTCAGATATTTCTTATTGCCACAGCTGGTATTATTTTCCTCTTTCTCCTTCTTAAAAAAAAAAAAAAAAAAAAAAAAAAAAAAAAGTTTCCTTCTCTGTCTGTTCCTTTTCATCGCCGATAATGGCAGACCAGAAACAATCTCCTTCAAAACCATCTAAGGGCACCTCAGGATTCAAGAGGTGTAAAAAATGTGCGGGTAAAATGACCGATTCAGATGGGCACACTGTGTTTGTCTTGGCAAGATTCACTTGCAGGAAAATTGTGCAATTTTGCCATGGGCTCTCCTCTCGTACGTTAATGGAGAGGAAGAGCAAGCTTATCCTAAAATGACTTCTAAAATCTCCCTTCGACGAGGCTTTTTTTGGTTCCAAAGAGAAAACTGGGGAAGCAGGAACTTCTTCCTCCCACAGTTCCAAGAAAAGATCTTCCTCTATTCCAAGTTCTTCGGAGCTGACAAAAAAATGTCAAAAAATTTCCTCTGCACTGAAAAGTTCATCGGCACCAAGGGACCTGTCTACACCAAAGAAATTGACTTCGGAGCATACAGCTGCCTCTACATCGGTACCAACAGAGCACCTGGTACTAAAGATACCCGAAATGCCTGCGCTACCACTTCACAGTATTTGGATTTCATAGGTGCTCATCTAAACACAGTGTGAGGAATAGCTTCTCTTCCTCCAGAGAAACTACAAAGTGTCAGGGCCATAGTCAGACAAATTCTCTGAAGCAACAGAGTCCCAGCAAGACTTGTCCTACAAACTTTTAGGTTCAATAGCAGCTTCAGTCTCTCTTTTTTCCTCTAGCGAGGTTTCATATGTGAATACTACAGTGGCTACTAGCAACACAATGGTCTCTCATTTGCCAACCAATGTCTTATTTAGTGCTGATCATCAGCCATTGCAAACAGGACATAAAATGGTGGCTGCAATATGACCAAATTCTTTTGGGCCGACCGTTCATCATTCCCCAGCCTCAAGACATAGTGACCATGGATGCTTCCCATATAGTGTGTGTGGGGGGGGTCATTATCTGGGAAAGACAGTCCAAGGCATATGGTCCCAATTAGAGGCCAGTTTGCACATCAGCATTCTAGAAATGAGGGCAGTGCTGTTAGCGTTGCAAGAATACCCTGCCTCTAGGGACAGTAGCAATTCAGACGGACAACATCGTCTGGTACATCAACAAACAAGGGGGAACCAAGTCTTATACATACTATGCCGATAAGCACTCAGAGTTTGGCAATGGGCGATTTCTTCCAACCGCTTTCTGATAGCAACACAGTTTCCGGGAAGTTCCAATGTGATAGCAGACAAATTAAGCATGACAATTCTGATGCCTCCTTAGTGGTCTGTGAACCCTGTAGTGGCGGACAGGATTTTTCGCTTTTGGGACCAACCTTGCTGTGACCTATTTGCTTCTCCCCTAAACAAATAATGCAGAAGTTACTTTCCCTAATTCCCTCTCCGGGGAAGTCACCCAAAGACACTGTTCTCTACAGTTGGCCTCCCAGTCTGCTATATACCTTCCCCCCACTCCTCTAATTTCACAATTCCTAAAGAAAGCCAAAAAGACAAAGAATTCTATAATCCTCATTGGCACATTCTGGCCTCGACAAGTTTGGTTTCCCTTCCTCTGGATTCATCTGTTACAGACCCCATGGATCCTGGACCCAGTTGCAGATCTACTCACTCATCCAGAGGGCATGGTTCACCCCAACCTTCGATACTTCAAGCTCACTGTATGGCTTCTCCAGTTCCTATGATTGACAGGCATCCCTCCCTTTCTTCCTGTTCAACGTATTATCATTGCACTCCAACAAACCCACTACTAGAAAACTGTAGCTGTGCAAGTGGAAAAAATTAACAAATGGGCTTTGAACAAAGGCCTTGATTCCTTTACTGCTCCTATCCAACATGTCTTAGATTTCCTTAACTCTCTTTTTCAGTCTGGTTCCAATGCTTCTACAGTAAAGGTCCATCTAGCAGCAATTTCCACTCAGGTTTGAATAATGCTCCTCTAATGTCTCACAAACTTTGTAAAGCTTTCTTGAAAGGGCTTTTCTTACTAAAACCCCCTTACAAAAGAACCAGTTCAACCTTGGGATCTAACTACCGTTCTTCAAGCTGTAACCAAGACTCCCTTTGAACCTTCAGCATCTTGTCATCTCAAATATTTATCATGGAAGACTGCCTTTTCAGTAGCAATTACAACTACAAGAAGGGTTTCTGAATTGCAAACCCTGTCATGCAAATCTTCCTAACTGATCTTTTCATAAAGACAGAGTGGCACTGAGAACAAACCCCTCCTTTCTGAGAATAAACCCCTCCTTTCTGCCCAAAGTAGTCTCTGAATCCAATATTAATCAGTCATTGCCTACTTTTTTCCTCAAATTTTTCCAACAAAGGAGAATACACACTTCATTTACTAGATGTGCACAGACTGTTGCGCTTTTATCGTCACAGAACAAAAGAATTACGAAAATCAGATCAGTTATTTGTAGCCTTTTCACCGGTGCGCATGGGCTATTCAATTACTAAGGGTACTTTAGCTAAATGGCTGAGAGACTGCATCACATTCATTTATCAATCTCAAGGTCTTCAACTCTCCAAAACAGTTTAAGCCCATTCAACAACAGCTATTGCGACATCAGCAGTTTTTCATGCCAGAGCGTCTCTAGATGACATCTGTGCAGCAGCCACTTGGTGTTTTCATCATACCTTCATCGCCCATTACAAATTAGACCAGGTCTCGGGAGTCTAGCATCCTTTGGCTCTATGGTGCTTCAGAATATTCTTCCATGAGACCTCCCAAGGCTAAAAGTAGCTGGGGATTTTGTCCAACCGTCAAGGATTAGGTGAAGATTAACAACATCAGATAAAGATGTTATGTCTTACCATACCGTTCCATCTGTGTTGTTCATCTTCACCAATCCATGAACTACCCACCCACCTTTCCCCATCCCAAGACTTTTAGTAGACCTCTCTATTCCTGATCTAGTTTCTCATTAAGAAGTCATAGATGGTCTCACTTCTATCTGTATGTATGTATATATCTGTATGCATATATGTATGTTTGAGATATATATATATATATATATAGATATATATATATATATATATATTATATATATATATATATATATATTCTCTCATCTGGCAAACTCGATCTAAGGTAATCTCTGTAAGGAGCATTATGGGTAGAGCCTGGCTCAAGAGTTTGGAGAGCATGAACTGAAAATATGGCTGAGTCGGTTCCGAGGGTTCAGAACCGAACCCACCATCATGGATTGGTGAAGATGAACAACATAGATGGAACGTTATGGTAAGACATAACTTAGTTTTTTGTTAGCCCTTCTGTCAGATGGGTGTCCGAGCCTCAAGATCTTATGGCCTGTCCTCCTTTTTTGGTGCTTCATAAGAAAAGGGTGTCTTTGTGTACTAATCCTTCTTTTGTGCCCAAGGTGGTGAATGAGTTGTCCCTTAAGTCTACGCATTTGCCCACTTTTTCCTTTCTCCTCAGTCTGCCAGTGAGAAGGTGCTACACACGCATTGGATGTGCATAGACATCTCGGATTTTATTTGGATAAAATTAAGACTGTTAGGAAATCTGATCAGCTTTTTGTTTCCTTTCATCCTAGGTCTTTAGGATTAGCTGTGTCCAAGCAGACTATTTCTTCTTGGATCTGAAAAGCTATTTCTTTTTGTTATTCATTTTATGGTAAGAACGCTCCTTATTCTGTTAAGGCTCATTCTACTAGAGCTTTGGCTTCTTCTGCAGCTTTCCTCAGTGGTTTGAATACTAACTCTGTTCTTGCGGCAGCTAGCTGGACTTCTTTGCGGCAGCTAGCTGGACTTCTTTGCATGCATTTACTGATCACTACAAGTTGAATGGGATCTCCAAAGCTAGAGCTGGTTTTGCTAAGCCCATCCTTCATGGATTCCTAGAAGGCCCTGCTGATCCTTCCTCCTCCCTATCTTCTTTTTAAGCGTTGGCACTCTCCCAAGTGTAATGAATACTGCAACAGTAAAACTGAAAGATATAGTACAGTTGTCTAAAATCTTATCATAATGGTAGATGTCCTTCCATTTCACTGTTGCAGTATTCACTCCCTTCCTGTAGCGCCCCCCCCCCCCCCCGGTCCATTTCTCTTCTGGATGAACTGATTACCTCTTTTCCTTGGACTGGCATTCCTAATGGTGCTTTCAGGACTGATGTTGGTACATCGGACGTCACCTTTATGCCCTACACTACACGAGGAGCATAAATGTGACATAAGGCGCACCTTAAAGCACCCTAAAATTTGGTAGACTGTCCAGATGTCTGGCTGCCCCTGGCAGGGGATCCCTAATGTAATGAATACTACAACAGTGAAGAGAAAGACATCTACCATTATGGTAAGATTTTACTCGACTGTACTTTCTTTGTTCACTGTTGAGACTGCTTTTGTTGTGTTCTCATTCACAGATTGTCTATTCTCCTGCAGTCTATCACTAGTGTTTTTCATGCATGACTTATTCTGTTTTATGCACAATTACCTTTGTGATGTCCACCTTATGTGACTTTCTCTTGTAATTTAGATGTTTTTGACTGCATTCAGAGCTTTCTTTCTTGGCCTCCACTGAAAGTGGGCAAATGGAAGTAAATAAAGCTATACAGTAATGTTGCAGGTTGTCTTCCTAGTGATGTAGCTGTAGGAAGCACTGTGCAGTGGGAAACCCAGATTTTCTTTCCTTTTCATTACTTCTCGTGTAGGTGACATTTGGATAGTTTGGAAGTGTTACTTAAATTTGTGCTACAGGAGGAGCCTTGTCTTAAAGATTGTGAGCAATTTTGTCAATAAAACAATATTTTCATGCACCCTTCATGCATGCAGTTTTTTTTCCTTTATTGAAAAAAATAATATTTTTATAAAGTTTAAGTGAAAAAATACTTAAAAGTTTTCATGCTCAGAAGAAGTGTTTTAATAAAGTATTTTTTAATAATTCTTTTAGAAAGCAATTTCATTTTTCCACAAGAGTATACATAAGTATCAAAATGCATGTGAGCACTCCTTTGTAGAAGAACCAAGTTTTACCTCAGTCATTTTGCATATTATTCCTAAGGATTTTTTAAGGTGCTCCTTATGTTCATTTTATTTTCCCTGAGTTGGAGTGGGTTTATATTATAACATCGAAGCTTCAGGTATTCGAATACCTAAAGCTCAACACGTAAATAGCGAAAGCTGAAAATCACGAACAGCCACTTCCGCTAATTTTTTAATAGGAAAACAATTTGCTTGGTCGTTATGGGGAATTTGCACTTTTCTCCAATGTAGCGCTATCTCGGAGTTTGTATATTTAGCTAGGGGGGTTGTGGGGGGTACAGCCCTCCACATTGCGGGATGTGAGGGCTGAAGACCTCCACTTGATTTGGGTTTGAAAGTTTTTTGTTTTGCGGCCAAGTGATTTCTTTCCCTGTGCATACGTGGCTGTTCGCAGGTTTGAGCTTTCACTATTTACATGTCGAGCTTTAGGTATTTGAGTACCTGAAGCTTTGATGTTATAATATAGACCCGTTGTAGTATGCACGCATAAACACACCCACTCTTCATTGATGATGTTTGATTTTATTTTGGCCACTCAATTGTTGATCTGAAGCTGCTTGTACTGGATATTCATGGTAGTTGGGAACTTCCTGATACAAGGAAGTCTCTTACATATGCTGGATAGGTAATTGTAAAGGCAGTGTAGTTAGCAAGGACAGTACTTGATCTTAAAATTATTTTGTTTAAAGATGCAGAAGCAGTACAGCTTTGCTGAACAAAAGAGAAATACAAGAGCACTATGTATTTGAGTATAAGCTCGCACTGTGGCATAAATAAGTAAAGATGTTAAACTGTTACCTTCATTTTTTTTAATTGTAATGTACTAAACTTGAACTGTTTATTTTTATTTATTGCATTTATTACATTTTTTATCTGGGATAGTCCTACTGAGCAAAAGCTCTTTTTCAGCAGATGCCCAGGGAGAGAAGGTCCATAGATAAAAGTGACAAGATGGGCAATAAAAAGAAATGATAAGGGCAGTAAGAATCAACTGATGCCATAATAATAATAATAATGATAACAGGACATTAAGGTTTATAGCAAACTAGAAAATAATGTGTTTTTAATGCAATCGTGGTGGTATATGGGAGGAAGAAGAATGGAGACCAGAAGTAAGACAGGATGTCCTCCTTTTCATATGTTGCAGTATTCATAACATGAGGAAGTCCACCGCCAGCTGACTCGTACGTCCAGCTAGTTTGCAAAAGTGTAACACTGCTGTTTGGTACGTGCGACATCACATAAAGTACTGGTCCTATGTCGGTCATAAAATGACATCGGGTATAAAGTGTAAGTCAACACATACCAATCCTCAGAACTTTTCTGCCATTAGTCAGATCATTTTCTCTGGTTGTTGCTCATCGTAGAAGTTACAGATTCCAGTCAGGTAAGTGCCCCGTTTTGTTTTTTTTCTTATTGCTTTGTGTGCTACTGTTGTCATTGAGGTTACATGTCAGCTAGGAAGGGCAAGTATCAGTGTGAAAGGTGGATTCCACATAAAGATTCCCATTACCTTTGTCTCTTTTGGCTAGGCCCTAACCACGAATATACCTCTTGTTCGATTTGCAAGGCCTTTGTTCACAAGACCCTCCTTTAGCGACCCTTAATCTGTACCTAGAAAACCAGCACCTAGCACACAATATGGAAACTACTGTGGGTCCTTCAGGTGAGCCGCTGATTAAGAAGGCCAAGAAATCTAGCCCTGACATACCACTGCTCCTTCAATTCTGGATGTGTCTCTCGAGGCCAGTATTGGGCAGAGACTGTTTTGGCGTCAGTAGGCGAACCTTCCATAGATATCGGTGTGGAGGTCGTGAAGGATCCTACTAGCACATCCTCGGCATATATGCAGGCATCTGTTTTGGACGTAGGGGGAACCCATGTTCATTGTTACTTTAGGCCTGCGTGGCATCCCTCAAATCATTGTTCACGAAGATGTCCCTACAAATATTTTAGAATGAAGGCTGACGTCGGCCCCTCATTCTTCCACCACATGGGTGTTCCACAAAAGAAGGAGCTGAAAACCAAGCATTCTTCTCCTGTTTCCCAAGAACAGCCTAAAGATTGGCAAGCCTTCTCCCAGGGGCTCTTTAATGCTTTTGTGGCCTTGACACAATCTTCTGGTCTCTCTGTCTCTTCTCCCTCCCTTTCTCCTGCTTTTCCACACAAGATGATTTCTGTGGAGGTTTCATCAGTTGAAGATTATTCCTCTGGGGATGGGTCTTTAGCATATTCTGCCCAAATTTCATCACCCTTAGGATATGCTTCCCCAAAAATGAGTCAAATGGCACAGATTCTCCAGGAGAGGATATTTTGTTTGGGGAAACCATTGTTAAAATAAGGGAGTTCTTCAGATGGGATTGCTCACAGGTGTCAGACATTCAAAAAAGGTGGTATGACCTTCTGCAAATGTATTTCCCTTCTCTATCTTCCATACCCCCTGTACTGCCAGCACTTTTAGATGCTTTCTCAGCATCCTGTAAGTGCTCTGACTCCCATCCTCCTGCCCCTAAAAGGCCAGACAGGTTTTATAAGGTGCCAGAGGATTCCATATTCCTATTTAAATGTCCCTCTACAGACCCTGCAACAATTTCACCTATCCCATTCTCCCAAGGTCTTCATGAAATACTTGGCCTGGATCGGCACCCACTTAAGGACAAGAGGGAGACTGCACTTATTCTCTTCCTGGATGACTGTCACGTTCAGGCCTCCTCACTGTGTCAGACAAATGAAGAGATAGCTGTTCGAGTCAGCTGTTTTACCTACGCTTGCACTAAGAATCCCCAAATTCTCCCCAAAATCGGAGCGAGAGAAGTATGTTTTTTTTTTCTGCCTTGTGAGAGAAACTTGATGCCAAGATCCTTTTTCCTCAGGTTGGCAAAGGCAAAGGTTATGCAGGCTACGGAAATATTGCAGAACTTGATTCACATGTTGACCACTGTTCTGTTCTGATGACACCTAGAGTCCTGTCAAGTCCTGTAGGGTCCAGTATGTATGACACAACCTTCATAAAAATCCAGCTGTGACTTTTCTGGCTGCAGCTAAAGGCCTCGTATCGGTTCCAGTCTCCCATACTTTCCAGAATAACTTGAGTAAGTAGCTTCCTGGGCAGATCAGGTGAAAAGCTATATGTCAGCTACACAGGACTTGGAAAATTTTGGGACCAGATATCAGTGCAAAATCCTCAGACAGATCGATGACCTCACTGGGGAAATGAATGACAAATACCTAAAGTTGTAGATTTCTGGGCTTTCCAAATTTTCCACAAAGTATGGAAGCATATGATAAAGTATGGGTATGATGTAGTGGATGTAGCCTCCAGGGCAGCTACTATAGGGTCAACGTTAAGGCACCATGCATGGCTGAGAATTCCATCATTCTTTGATGGACATAAAAGGGGGACCACTAAACAATTCCCTGAACAAAAATGTTCTTGTTATTGTTTGAGAACCCAGACCAACAAATCTTAAAGAAACTGGAAGGGAAAAAAAGCAATGGAAGCAGTTAGGACAGTTTCATCCTTCCATACTCAGTTAGTCTGGAACTTTCCATCAAAGCCAGCACCTGTCTACAAAATTTGGACCAAATGCAACAGGACATGGAAAGTATTTAAGAAATAAAGATGGCAGCAGAAGAAAGGCAAGTTGGGCAGATATGTAAGAAACCACCCAAAAGTCCTTCAAACCTCTCATGACGTAGCCAGAAATCCACTCCACTTTCCCCCCAGTCAATGATTTGCTTAGATGATAGACATTTCAGGGACGAGTGAAGAATGATAACATTGGGCATTTTGATCATGAATATCATAACCTAAGTGAACAAAATAGGACTTTTTATGTGTGTTCCCCTTCATAGGATGCATCTGATTTTGCAAGACTAGAATGTCTGCTGTTCCTCTTTTTTAAGCAATGCGCAGTGGTGCATCAATACCGTTGTTGCCTCACAGCAAGAGGTTCTCCGGTGGGTTTCCTCCCACGTTACAAAGACATGCCTCTGAAGTGTTTCTCCTTGGGCCTCCGCTGAAAATTAGCTTCGTTCCAAATCAGATTTTCCCGGTTAACCAAAGTTAAATAAAATGCATAAAAAATAAAAAACTTTTGTTGCAAGGAACAAGAGAGTTAGCCCCGTGTTAGTCAAAAAAGAGAAGGATTGATGTTAAGTTGTCAATCTCGCCTTCATTCTTGCTGGATGGGTTCGGAGCCGATCCTCGGCTCCGACTCGGCCTATACTAAAGCTCGAGAGCTATTTTTACTGGCTCGAGGCTACCCTATATCCCACAATGCTAGGCGCTAACTACCCAGATCTTGTTTGCCGCTTCAGCTGCGAGGTGCGTTTCTTACTGGCTCTGCAGGTTGGATTTAATATTTTTTTTTAATTTTCTCTATTTAGTCAGTTTTGATAGTTATCGTTAGCACCCATCCCATTAGCTTTCCTTCTTAGCATAACTTCCTTCCGGTCCCTTAAATCCCTTAAAATCCTAACCCCTTGTTTGGTTTAAAAGGTTAGGCCTTTAAGCCCATTCCCCTTTTCCTTAAATTGTCAGTTGAAATTGTCTGTGTGACTGACTTAGATTTGTGTTAAGGGGTGTCTGTGTGTGTGTGTGTATATCTGTTTGTCCTTTACCTTTAGGATGTCTAAAGACACCAGGGTCTCAGGCTTCAAGAAGTGTGACTCGTGCTGTCAGAAAATGTCACTGACAGACGGTCACACTTCTTGTGTTTATTGCCTGGGCCCTCTGCACCTGCAGGACTCTTGTTCTGTCGGTCATGCGTTCAGTCCGAGAGTCCTGCAGGAACACAGAAATAAGTTAATTTTGAGAGGCTTATTAAAGCCTGAAGGTTCCCCGGCCAAGTCATTGTCGGGGAAGCCTTCAAAGCCTTCCAAGCCATTGGCTCCATGTTCAGAGCCTTCGACTGGTGGTGCTCTGACTGCTTCTACATCGGCTCCGGCTGGAGCCGATGTTTCTAAGACAGTCTTCTTCATCGGCTCCGGCTGGAGCCGATGTTTCTCAGACGCAGTCTTCTACATCGGCTCGTGCCGGAGCTGATGTTTCTAAGACTCAGTCGGCACCGATAGTTGTGTCGGTGCCATCTGCCAGCCATAAACGGTCCAGGTCTCCGTCCTTGGAATCCGTTCATTCGGCTCGGAGGTCTCCCTTACTCTCGGAGCGGAGCCATCAATCCCATTCCTCTAGGTCTTCCAAGCTGTCGGACCATGACCTAGAGAGGGTGGTTAGTAGACTCCTTAAGTCTCAGGCACTAGCCCAGATGCTTCATAGCCCTTCTCAACAGACAGTGGCTATTCCCACTCCATCTTCGATTCCTCCTCCAACTCTTCCCTTGAGTTCGGAGCCGGAGCTTGTGGGAGCCGTGGCCGTCGACACGTCGGAGCCGATACCTCACCTTTCGGCTCCGTCGGCTCTGGTCTCTTCCATGGTCCTGTCCTTGGAGGGATCCGGGCGCCTGGACTTCCTCATCTGCTCCGAGGGGGCGAGTGGCATCGGACCCTTGTCCGACACCATTCTCCCTCTCTGAGCTTCGGCACTGGTGAGTTGGCCCCGAAATTGGCTTTGGAGCCGTCCCTCTCTGTGCCAGGAGGGGTCCTTATCTCTTCGGAGCGAGGACCTTCTACCCTGCCTGATTAGGGGCACCTTTGAAGTCATGAGCGTGCTGGCCCCTGTGCCTGCTCCACGGTCGGCTCCCTCAGCTTCTCCCTCTGTAGTGCCTGCTGCGGTCTCTACCCACCCTCTCATTCCTGACCGTAGAAATCCAACGCCTCAGGTTTCCCCATTGGGAATATCCTCCTCTTCCGAGGTTTCCCATGATCCGTCAGGGGAACCCCCTTGGAAGAGGAAATGTAAGAGGAAGCACATCTGATACCGACTTGGATGAGTCGGAAGGGTCCCCATGGTCCCCCTCTGAGGAGGTCTCCTTTTCGGACATCCTTGAGATCCTCAAGCAGAGGGGGAATTGGTCTACCCTCAATCCTTCCGAGGATGAGTCTGTTAAACTAGAGGCGTTTGGCTCTCGCCCTTCCACCTCCTGGGTGTCTCCGCCCTTTGACCTCCTCATGGAAGTGGTGGCGCTGAAGACGTGGACGGCCCCTGATACGATGGAACCTACCCCATGAAGGCCTTCAAAATTCATAACAGCCCCTTCGGACAAACAGTTTTTAGCCAAGGCTGTCCCGGTTGATGCCATGGTGGTGGCTGCAGCCACTAAGAAGGAACTGGCTGATCCTTCAGTACCTGTCCATCCTCCTAACAAGGAGTCTAGGACTATGGGAAGGTACGGCAAGCGGATATTTTCTTCAGTGACCTTTGTCATGCAGTCGCTGAATTACCTGTGCCATTTCACCCACCTTCAAAGAGACATGCTCAAAGAAATGGGTGAGGCCCTACAGGATCCAGCAGCTGTGGGGTCTCAAGATAAAATCAACTCCCAGCTGGCAACCTGAATTCGATTGTCAACTCCTCCATGTGGCTTATTTCTTATGCGGCCAATGGGGTGAGTAGGGCTGCAGGCACAGGCGTGGCCTTACGGCGTCACGCCTGGATGTGGCTTTGTAACTTTGCAGACCCCTTCAAGGTGTCCTTCACTAACTCCCCCTTTGACGGTTCAGCTTTGTTTGGACCTCAGGTGAAGAATACTTTGACCAGATGCGAGCAAGAAGGCAAGACTCTCTCTGCCTTGGGAGTCCATTTTTCCACCCTGTCTAGACCATATCCTAAGGGTCAGAAGGGTTGGAAAATGTGGTTCCGTAAACCACAAGAGGTCGCACCTGACGCAAGAGGTCAGTTCCTCTAGAGGTGGGGGGGGGGACAATAACAGACGCCGCCCAAGAGGCAGAGGAGGTCCGCAAAATCAGGGTAGCAGAGAGAGACTCTGACAAACCCTTCCAGCATCCCTGAGAAGCTGCCCGACTGTCCGCCTTCGGAGGCAGTCGGGAGAAGGTTATCACTGTACCCAGATGCCTGGCTTTCACTCACCCAAGACAAATGGGTACGGTCGATTTATATCCGAGGGTTACAAAATTCCCTTTATCCACACCCCAACTCAGCCAAAAGGGCCCCTTCCAGACGTTCCACCCAGTCTAAGGGAACAAGCAGTACTATAAATATCAAAACTGCTAACAAAAAGAGCCATCCAGCCAGTCCCAGCAGATCAACAAGGATCCGGAATCTACTCCAAGTTCTTTTTGGTACCAAAAAAGACAGGGGACTGGAGGCCAATATTGGATCTCAGCAGACTAAACAAATCTGTAAAAAGAACGAAGTTCCGGATGGTCACGCTACAGTCCATTCTACCCTTTCTGGGTCAGGACAATTGGATGTGCTCAGTAGACCTTCAGGATGCGTACTACCACATCAAGATGCACAGGCACTCCAGGAGGTTTCTCCGCTTCCGGCTGGGAGCCAGTCACTACCAGTTCAGGGCCCTGCCCTTTGGTCTCACTACAGCCCCCCCGAGTGTTCACCAAATGCATGGCAGCGGTTACGGCTCATTTGAGGCGTCAAGGATTCCAGGTGTCTCCATATCTGGACGACTGGCTCCTCACTACTACCACCAGGCGTCAGCTTCTCCTCTCCAGAGATTACACCATTCATACTTGCAAAGGGCTAGGTATCGCCATAAAATTCGAAAAGTCTGCCTTGTCGCCTTGTCAGTCTATTACCTTCATAGGCGCCACCTTGGACACAGTCCGACTCTCCGCAAAACTAACCGAGCAAAGAGTTCTAGATATTTGCAGGCATGTTCGCATCCTCCTTCAGAACAACAGAATCCAGGCCAGGTTTGTCCTGAAGGTATTAGGTCTCATGGCAGCAGCCATTACACTACTTCCCCTAGCTCGCTTTCATATGCGGATCCTTCAGTGGATGCTTTTTTCCCAGTGGTCTTTTCAACAGCTTCCAATGTCACACAACATCTTACTAACCCTGTCTTGCAAGAAACACCTTTCTTGGTGGATGGTCTCCCCTCAAGTCCTTCAGGGCAGACCACTTGTTCCTTCTTCCCTGGTCGTCACAGTGACAACGGACGCCTCCCTGGTCGGGTGGGGGGGGGGCATTTTCAGGGCAGGACGGTCCAGGGCACATGGCAACCTTTCGAATGCCACCTGCACATAAATGTCTTGGAGATGAGAGCAGTACGTTTAGCGTTGCAAGCCCTTCTGGACTTTCTTCCCATCGGGACTATTGCAGTTCAGACGGACAATATGTCCCTAGTGTGGTACATCAACAAGCAGGGCGTAACCAAGTCCTATCCCTTATGTCGAGAGGCACTCAGACTTTGGCAGTGGGCGATCTCCTCTCAGCGGTTTCTGATAGCAATGCATATCCCCGGGAAGTCCAACATCATAGTGGACAGGTTGAGCAGAGTCATTCTCATGCCACAAGAGTGGTCTCTCAAGCAATCAGTAGTGGAAGAAATTTTTCAGAAATGGGGTCGACCTTGCTGCGATCTTTTTGCAACACCTCAAAACAGCAAGTGCCACGACTTTTTCACTCTCTTCCCGGCCACCCCCCCCAGAGACGCTCTAGTCCACGATTGTCCCCGGGGACTTCTGGTATGCCTTTTCCCCCCTTTCCATTAATCACTCAGTTGATTCAGAAAGCTACCGCCTTGAGAGCCACGATGATCCTCATTGCTCCTTACCGGCCTCAACAGATATGATTTCCGTTCCTGTATCGTTACCTCTTGGGGCAGCCCTGACATCTGGACCCAGTGCCAGATCTCTTGACCCATCAGTCGGGACAGCTGCACCACTCCCTCCAATCTCTCAACCTCACAGCTTGGTTGCTCCAATTCCAACCCTAGCCAGGCTTCCCCTTATTTCCCATTCTGTGCGTGACATCCTTATAGCTTCCCTTAAGTCATCTACCAGAAGGATTTGTGCTAGCAAGTGGAAGCGTTTTTCCTTCTGGGCAGGAGCCAGAAATATGGATCCTTTTACTGCCCCTATCCAATCAGTCCTAGACTTCCTAACCGAACTGTTTCACTCAGGGTCTTCTTCCTCCACCATCAGAGTACAGTTAACGGTAATTTCGAACTTTCATGTAGGCTTTTCGGACTCCAGTATCATGTCCCATAAGCTTTGTAAAACCTTTCTTAAAGGAATCTTTTTGCTTAAGCCCCCAATCAGAGACCCCCCACCACAGTGGGACTTAAATTTGGTTCTGACTTCCTTGATTCTTCCCCCCTTTGAACCTGCGGCTTCCTGCTCCTTGAAGTTGCTCTCTTGGAAGACTCTTTTTCTAGTCGCCATAACATCTGCGAAAAGAGTATCAGAACTTCATGCCCTTTGCATTCGTCCACCTTATCTAGTTTAAAATAAAGACAGAGTGTCTCTCAGGACTAACTCATCCTTTTTACCCAAGATTTCTTCTGAGGCGAACCTAAACCAGACTATCGATCTCTCAGTTTTCTTCCCCAACTACTCCAACAGAGCGGAACAAAAGCTACATTTTCTGGACGTTCATCGTCAGCTCCGTTACTATCTGGATAGAACCAAGCAAGCTAGGAAATCTGAGCAGCTCTTCCTATCTTATGCGGCAGGGAAGAAAGGCCTTCCAGTTTCCAAAGTAACCCTTTCTAGATGGCTGGCCTCTGTGATTACTTTCATCTATGAACTCCGACGCCAAAAACTACCATCAAGGCCCAGAGCTCACTCAACTAGAGCCTTAGCCACGTCAATAGCTTTTCAGGCTAGATTACCAATAGATTCCATTTGTGCGGCAGCCACATGGGCCTCTCCTCATACCTTTATCTCTCATTACAAATTAGACATGGCCTCCCGAAGCCGGGCTAATTTTGGTTCCACCGTTCTCAAGAGTCTGTTCCGATGAGCCACCCAGGGTGAAGGTGCTAGGGATGTGGTCCCATCCAGCAAGAATGAAGGCAAGATTGACAACTTAACATTGAGAAGTTATGTAGCTACCATAACATTCCATGTTAGTTGTCTTCTTCTCGCCTTCTTTCTTGCGTCCCACCCCCCATCCCCCTAGCCTGGACAGACCTAAGGATCCTTGGGGATCTTCTTTCTGCCTCAGTATAAGCCCCCTTGGCTATCTTTTATTGGTAGCTGTACATCTAGGTGACTACGTGTAAGGTTTCTTCTTCTCCTTATCTTGGAGATCAGAACTGCTATGGTTTCAGCTATCAAACGAGATCTGGGTAGTTAGCGCCTAGCATTGTGGGATATAGGGTAGCCTCGAGCCGGTAAAAATAGCTCTCGAGCTTTAGTATAGGCCGAGTCGGAGCCGAGGATCAGCTCCAAACCCATCCAGCAAGAAAGAAGGCAAGAAGAAGACAACCAACATGGAACGTTATGGTAGGTACATAACTTCTCATTTTAAAACTCCCACCTGATTCTGGCTCTCAAAAAGAGAGGCCAGTCTTTAGACCATCAAGGCTCAATCTATTTTTGGTAAGTATTGAAGTTCAAAATGTTTATCTTGGTCTGTCTTCCCCCTCCTTGTGCCCACTGACCCTTGACATTAGACCTGGAGGATACATATTTTTCCATTCCCTTCTACAATGACCACCCCCCAAAAGTAAGTTCAAGGCTATAGACCATCATTTCCGGTTCATCATCTTTCTGTTTGGGCACTCTACTTCGTTGTTCTTCAAATGCCTAGTGTCTTTGATAGTTTACCTGAGGATCAAGGGGTACTCATTTATTCTTGTCTGGAGGCAGGGTCAAGGGGTATACATTTATCCTTATCTGGATGCAGGGTCAAGGGGTGTACATTTATCTTTATCTTTGAGGCAAGATAAAAGGGGGCACATTTTTCCTTACCTGGATGCTTGCTTCCTCAGAAACTAATCAAGTGAGAGATTGATGATCAGTGAGTCTCTGAAAATGACTGCAGTTATCTCTGGAGCCTAGGATTCTCTCTGTCTACCTAAACTGAGCGCCATTCTGGGCACAACTAAAGTCTTTCACATGGCTGCTCTAAATGTTAGAGTCCAAGGTTTATACCATTACAAAAAAAATCACCTTCATAGAGAGTTTTTTTTGTTGTTTTTTTATATAGGACCAAAGAATTACCATGACATTGACAGAATTTCCCTGAGTCATAAGTTTCAGGCATCAGCCCTTCTTATGGTGCTGCTCGTAAGACTACTTATGAGAAAGATCCAGTGGTACCTGAAGATTCAATAGAATCAGCATGCACATGCCATGGACAAAACCTTACTGGTGCTACCATGTATCCTGAGTAGGTATGCTTGGTGGGTAAAACATGTCTGGATGAAGGAGGCATTCCATTCTTTAGCATTCAAGCACATTTAAACCTTTACAAATGAAGTCTCATACATTGCCTATGTAGCCCACTTGAGATCCCTAAATGTAAAAGAGATGGTGGATATTCTATAAGCCAGTGCCACTGTAGTTTGGTACAGACATAAGGCAGTGCTCATTTTTACCCTGTCTGCATATAGGTGATGCAAGCCTGAACCTTGGCAATACAAGTATACATGACTGTCCAGTCTGTGACTTGTAATTAACAGGTCATTATTCTTCCATAAAGTTCTGGTTGCTGACATTTGTGTATGCCTTCCAAGACAGCTACGCCTGGAGAATTACTTGTAAAGCAGTGCCTCCTTGGCTTTTGTCCATGTTTGCCCACCAAGAAGAATGATACAGCCTCCTTGGTACTTCAACTTTATGCACAAAATAACTGACCTAGCACCCTTTAGAAACAGTGACCCAAGTCACATTAAAGTTCCTTTCTTGAAAGGCTGTCATTTTAAGACACCACCTCTTGGAGAATGTATTAACTGTAAGTTTTGATATGAAAAGAGCGTATGGACAGGGTCAGGTTTGGAAGGGATCAAGGTGGTCTCAGAATTTTCTATTAAGCAGTTCGTTCAACTGTTGGAATTTTTCCATAACCACAAAGTAATGGGAAAGGAATCCTCCAATTTTAGACTTTTGCAGACCGTTCCAGTATTGTGGAAAGGACAAAAAAATGTCAGGCTGATGGCGTAAGTGTATATGTATCACACTTATTTTGTTTTTAGAAAAATATGGAAGAGCCCTACTAGGACATGTTGAGCACACTTCACTAAGGACATCATACATTGGCTTCCAGTCCGGGTGCTTTAAGGCAGTTCCAGTCCAGGTGGTTTAAGGCAATTCCATCAGCCTCTACTTAGCTTTTCTTAGCCAAGCCAGTGTTGTTCTGGGGCATTTGGGAAATTGTACCAAGCTACTCCATGGTCTTCTGCATCCTGTGGCTAGTAAGTACACGTGAACCTATTTAATACCAGAGTGCTACAAGGGCTTCTCTTAAGGGACCTGAAAAGATGCTTCTCCTCTCTTTCTCCCCACCGTTGATAGTGTAGCTGTAGGAGGCTTCCTATATGTCAGAAATTCTGCTGCAGTAGTGGTATTTGTAAAGAACATGAACAGATACTAGAGTATCAGGATCACTGTTGCAGTGCTCCCTCCCTCTTTACCTTGTGAGGGCACCTTAACCCTATAGTGACTTTTGTGTTAAGGTGGGTACCAGTCGTAAATGGCATCTCTTCTCTCCATCTAGAATTGTGAGATGCCATAGCACTTATGACAAAGAACTTCTAGTATGACTCTGCATGTATGTGTTTGTCATTAATAAAGGCTTTGTTCTCTGTAGGATATAACCTTTTCACCTTCACTGGTAAAAAAGTACAGATGATGGTGTGGGATGGCTGCATCCTTACCAAAGTTGCAAGAGTGCATCCTTGCAGTGTGGTAGAGTTCTCCAGAGAGGTGTGGGAGTTGGGCCAGTCAGGCAGATGTTTGTGTGTTGCTTATTTCAGTATGTTAGGAATTCTTTGTAACGGTGATCTACTTTATCATCTACTGCTTCAGTGAACTATCATCGAACTGTACTTCTCTGACCTCACTGAATTTTTTGTAGGAGGCTCTGTTTACCCTGATTCTCAAGAAACCATATATGGATGCAGACCTACTAGAACTAACTTTGTGCTTATCGTAAAGCTTAATGAAATCAATCTTTTCCCTAGCTGCATTCTTACCTGGTGTCACATGTTTTGTTAGATTAAAGGAAATTATTTGATCACAGTTCTATTTGAAGTTGGTGGCTTTGGGATGGCTTTTGATGTTGTGGATCATGGGGTTCCTGATTGAGAACACGAGTGTGTAGAGTAGGTTAATTGATGTGATCCTGGATTGAGTTGTCTCCTATCTCTGAGGTCATATTCAGCACATAGTTTCTAAGTAAAATTTGTTGTGGCATGTGCACCCCAAGGGGTAGATGTTGGTGTTCTTGTTGTTGATGGTGTGAACATCATCAATAAGGGAAGCTGTGGCAACAAGGGTAGTTTGTGATAGAGATATGCCGATTACTTCCCCCATTTTTTTCTTCGGAGTGCATCCCTGACTAGTCTTTGAAAGACTGTCTGGATTCCATAATTGAGTTGAAGACACAATCAACTAAACCTCAACTCGCTTAGACCAAGTTGGTGGTAGCTCATGCTACCACCCATCCGTCAGACTTTCCTCTGCCCTGTACATTGATTACTGTGCTAGGAATCCAGTGGAAGTGTTCTGACATTTGTGACCTAGGTGTTATTCTCAAGCATCAATAAACTTTTGACAGTTGTTGTAGGTGCTCTGTCCTGTTTACTTTTAATGATTCTTACTGTGGTCTTTTGGATGTTGAAATAGCCTGCTTTCTGCAGGTGCAGAATTCTGCAGCTAGGTTGTTGCGAGGCATATGGTGTGTGTGTGTCGTCATGCTTGAATAATCTGTGCGGGAATGAAAGAGTTTGAGGACTTGCAAGCCTGCAAGAATGCTAGCGTAATCGGGTAACTACTCATGTACCAACTCTTTTGCTCAACATTTTCTGGAATTCATAAATTCCAACGCCTTGGATCAACTTATCCACACAACCACCAGGGGCAGCAATATCCCAGACCTGGTCATTGCCAACATGGGCGACCGGTGTTCCACACCAGAAGTCAATTCCTCATTGGTCAGATCCGACCACAAACTAATCACCCTAGACATCCCACATCCCCCCCCCCCCCATTAGGGAAACCACTGTAGAAAATTTCTCCAAAGCCAACTTCATACTTAAGACAAAAGTGGCAAATTCTCGATACCCAGAAGGACAATAGAGGTACCGACTGCTGAATCCTACACAAATGCACTTTATAAGCACTTACATGAGTGCATGGATCGTGCTATCCCTAACAGAACCAAGATGCTATCCTCTTAAAAAAGGAAGCCAATCTGGTGGTCCCCTGCCATAAACAAATTTTACAACAGAAGAAAGAAACTGTTGCAAAAAAAAAAGAGTAAAAACCCATGATTGGAGGAACTCCCTGGTCAGCTTCAGTAAGAAGCTGAGATCCCTCATAAAATCCTCCAAAGCTAGTTACGAAAACAAAATCGCCACTGATTCTAAAGACAACCACAAAGCATTCTATAGCTATGTCAGGAAGCTCAATGGCAATATTCGGATCTGCTCTGAGTTACAGCGTAATGGCACTAAATATATAGAACCAACTGATATTGCCAGCATCCTGTCAGATAGGTTCAGTACTAACTTTACCCCCTCATACCAGAAGAATGCAAAGTTCCTGTAATCACAGCTGCACAGGTAAAAAAAACACTCTCCAAAGCTAAGAACACAGCATCCATGGGACCTGACAACATCCCAGGCTGCGTTCTACATGAATTACAAAAAGAACTGGCACCACACCTAAGCACCATGTTCAATCATAGCCTCACCTCCGGCTTTGTGCCCACTGAATGGCGCAGCGACTGTTATCCCACTTCACAAAGGGGGTGCTACCATGGACCCCAGGAACTACCACCCTATTAGCCTACCGAGCCTGGTCTGCAAGGCCATGGAACGTATCATCATGGAGCTTATAAACAAAGACACTGGTAATCTCCAAACTCTGGACCCCACCCAGTACGGGTTTGTAAAAGGAAGATCATGTCTCCTAAACCTGATAGACTTCTTTGAAGAAGTCACCAAATCCATAGACAAGGGTAAGGTGGTTCACACAGCCTATCTAGATCTTGCCAAGGCTTTTGATACCATCCCCCACTCTGGAATTATAGATAAAGTCACTAAATTGTTATGTCACAAGATGGGTTGCCAACTGGCTCACTGACAGAACTCACACTGTGAAAGTAGCAGACTCCAAATCCAAATTCAGACCAGTGACAAGTGGAGTACCACAGGGTTCAATCCTGGGTCCTCTCCTGTTTGGTATCTATTTTTCTGAAGTACAGGCTAACACAGAAGGTCTTTGGTTAAGAAAGTTCGCAGATGACTGCAAACTAGGAGCCATAATTGAAACTCCTAACGATGTGGACATCCTACAAAAGGGCCTCACTGAGACAGATGTGTGGTGTCAAAGCCATGGCCTCAAGCTCAATGCCAAAAAGTGCATTGTCATCCCCTTTGGTAAAAATTCTGTACCCATGAGCTACCACATAGGTGGTAGTCTACTTAACACCGAAAGTGTGATAAGAGACCTTGGGACACAGGTGGACAGTAGTCTTTCCTTTGATCACATCGCCACAGTACTCAGGAAATCCTTCTACGTGGCACACCTCAACAAAAAAGGTTTCTCATCCAGGAAAAAAAGAGGTAATTGTTCCCCTCTACTTGTCACTCATTAGACCCATTATAGAGTACAGCACCCCTTTTGGTATGTACCTCACAAGACATCTACAACAACTGGAAAGGCTGCAGAAATACCACACAGAGGATTACCGGCCTCAAACAGATGCCCTACACAGACCAACTCAAAACACTGCAGCTTTACTCCGTCGCATATCACCTACTCAGAGGCAATCTCTGCCTAACATACAAAGCTATATGTCAAACCCAGAGCTGTTGGACATGCTCCACTTAAAGAAATCCCAGTCCCTCCGAGCTACATATTCTAGGGACCTAAACCTTGTCACCCACAATAAACAGAACATGCTGGAGGGATAGATTCCTGTTGCAGAGACTTCCCATACTCTGGAACAAACTACCTATCTATGTCAAACAAAGCTCCTCATTAGCACTCTTCAACAAAAGTCTTGATGAGTGGATGGGAAATAGGAAATCACCCTGAGGATCACCTCCGTGGCTCTGCTCAACAGGGACACAGGAAAATGTTCTTGGGTGGCGAAAGCTAGGGTATCTTTTTGGCTAGGCTTGTATAGGCCCTAGGGCCAATAGCCTAGTACCTACCTATGAACCTGTGAGGTTGCTGGCTGTTACAAAGCTCTGCGTAGAGACCTCTGGTAGGGTTTTATTTTATGATCTTGCCTCAATTTATTGGAATCTGCTACCTTCTCTTGTTTGAACAAGTAAGATGGAATCCTTCTTTGAGGTCCTTTGGGTCCCATCTTTGTAGGAGATTCTATCATAAGTGCAGCCAAGGTAATTACATAAATTTTATAATTTTTAATTTTTGGACTCAACCCGCGGTAGTGGTGCTGCAGTAGCGTTGTCGCCGCACAGCAAGACATTGTCCTGTTCGATTCTCAGCTAGAGCGTCTTCTGTGTGGAGGCATGCGTGAATGGGCATGCCTTCGTTGAAGGTTGTGCGTCAGGGCTGGTAACCGGCACATAAAAGCCCATTACCAAACATTAGCGGACCGGAGTTCCGCTGTGGCGACCCCTAACCTAACCCCTAAGCCGAAAGAAGAAGTTGATATTACTTTTAAGCTTTTTTTCCTATATTCACTATGCTTGTAATGACTTCACCACATATAGTTTTAACATTTATTGCCATTGCTTAGACTTGAACATTATACGTCAAATGGGATCATATTGCAAGGAGGAAGAATAGGTGGGAATTTCCCTTTGTGGCCTGAAATTTGTATGCTTTTGTGTTGGATATATCTGTTTGCTGTGTTTTGATGATACCATTTTGATGTAGCATACAGCATGCTTTTCTTCCTCTTCATTTTCAGGAAGTGGTTGTAGGAGCCTGTACTGTCACCAGTCTTGATGGAAGTTTTATTTTCAGTGAAGCTCTGCTTCTTTTGGTTGTCATAGTGAGTTTTATGTTTTTTTGTGAGGGGAGAGGATGGAGTTCACCTTGGCCTTGTTGCACTGGACTGGGTAAAGTTTGTGCTTTCTTTGTTTATTCATTCAGTCCTGAACACTTTTTTTTTTTTTTTTAAGATCCATCTAGACCTTGATGCTGCTTTTACTACAAAGCAGTCACTTTTGCTTTGAAAAACATAGTAAAACAGTTTAAAACACTTTGCCAGCCCCACAATGTAAAATGAATGTAATTTTTCACACAGGTGTTTTCTGTTGCTTTAAACAGCTTACAAACTGACAGGAATAAAGAGCATTCCTTTTAAAAGTACAGTACAAAACACAAACTAGTAGCTTTAACATAACTTTCCTGAAGAGAAAAGTATTAATAAAAAACAAAAATGATAGAATGGAAGTTTTTTCCCCTTCCAAAAGGCACTTTTCTGACCAGTAGAGGAACAGCAGAAGCTGAGCATTGATCCTGGAAAGCTTCAGAGGAGTGTACTGTTAACAAAGAAAAAAGCAGCCTGATAACCACGACTGTAGAAACGATTTTAATAAAGTACACCATAAATGAATAAAAGTCAAGAGCTTTCACTAGTGCTTCCTCAGGTCGTAATACAAACATCAGTGAAAAAACTTGTACTTAAATGCACATAAAATTAGTTCAACAATAAACAAATACAATTAACCTCTTAAAGAGGTATGTGCAGATATTTTCACTTTAACCTATGTGCTTTCAAAGCAGGAGTGTACTGTTCAGTGGCAGTTAAGCTCTGAAGGGCGTGGATCGCAAACTTTTCTTTTAGTCAGCTCAGTGTGAGCTGCCAGACTATTGAAGTTGCCCTGAAGCTTTGGAAGCTGGCCAACTGTTGCACTCTTTGCAAATTATAACCCTTATAGCTAAGGCTACAGCAGCAATGATTAATGTGATGAACATCCTTATTGACCTTTGATCAATTTCCAATAGACTGCTTAAAACTGGCTGCTACTGATATACCGTTCCCATTCCTCCATCCTGATAAACAAGTCTATATCTGAAAAGTATGTCCCATTAGTTTAGGAAAATCATATATTAAACAGTTATACAATGGAGGCACATCTACAGAATTTAGTTACTATAGACCAGTTAGAATCCTATCCCCTTTGTCAAAATTCTGGAGAAGTGCATCCATACAAAATGTATGCAGTACTGCAACTCACATGACCTTCTCTTCAAAACTGAGCATGGGTTTAGACCCCACCATAGGACAACTGCTGTCCTTAATTTTTTATCAGTACTATCAGCCAACACATGAATAGTGGCAAACTAGTATCAAGCCTCATCTTAGATTTATCTAAAGCATTCCCATCAATGTCTTCTGCTGGTCTCCCTCACATCTCTGTTTTTTGTCCCTTAAACTACCTATCTTACAGGCAGCAAACAGTTAAAGAGCAACAGAACCTCTCACCCTTTCAACCAGTTACTACTATTAGTGTCCTACAAGGTTCTACAATTATCACCCCTTTTCGATGTTTTCATAAACAAGATTCTTACAGCCACCAAGCATGGTAATATAGTTCAGTATGCTGATGATCCATCCCTTTTATGTGCATTCCCCCATTCATAATTCCAGATCATCACTCAAAACTCTCTCTGCAGTTGAGTCTTGGATAAATAATTCTAGTCTGCTTTTTAATCCCAATTTTTACAAAACTGATGCTGTTTATTCTTGATCGCTACCTAAACCAAAAACAATTTTTAGTATAACAACATCCATTAACACTAAAATGGAGACAGTAGCCTAAGTGAAGTTATTAGGTGTCATGATTGATAAGTGACAAATTTAACCATGATACAGTGCAAATCATTAAAAAGACGCATTATCATCTACTCCCTCTATATGGCCAAACAATACCTTACTGACTGAAAGAAAGCATTAGCGTTAACCTGTTTACTTCCATCACTCCAATGTGCTTCTCTTGCTTCATAAGTTTAAATGTCGCACACAACATTTTTTATATATTTTATTTTACATTTGTTGACCAGGAAAGTCTGACTGGATATATGTCCATTTTCAGCAGAGGCCCGGGGGGAAAAGCTCCAAGGCATAAAAAATGAAAAACAA